>NC_133168.1:27440875-28056470 GCF_040802235.1 Manis javanica | reverse complement strand
CAAAGCAGGCTGCTGTGTGTAAGGAGCCTAACAGGCCTGAAATAAATCAAAATAGGAGGAATTAGAAAATTATTCCGACAAGGTGCAAAAACACAAACCAGGATATCAACCAAATGCAGAATAAGGAAAGATTATCGTTGGGAGGGCTGAAACCATAGGCAACCAAAGACAGAAATAGGTCTGGGAAGAGACTGGAGCTGGGCAAGACCAGCTGTATCTGGCAAACCAAAGTAGGGTTGTTCACCAGGGGTAAACTGTCTCCTTGCAGGTTTGTCGTTTGAGGAAGCTTTTGACTCAGTGTTGTCCCCAGGCTACCTGAGGCCACATGCCCTTTAAAGGGCCAGACGCCAGGAAGGGGGACTCCCAACATCCTTCTGTACAGGGCACCCTCCAGATGCCTTCTTTCTTTGAATACAAAAAAAGTTCGTAGTTTAAAAAGAGAAAAGATTTAATTATCTTATACTGTGAGTTGTCTAAGATGCCGCTTCAGGGAAGCCCTGAGTTTTTCAAAGTCACCAGGCACTTCGCACTCACAAAGGAAAAGCGCTTTTCTTTCCTAGACATTACGGACGTGGAATGTGAGTATTGCTGAGGAATCCTGCTTGGCTCAGTGCTATTTTTTTCCTGTAACTTAAATCAAGGATGTTAGAAAGAAACAGCGTAACAAGCTTTCCTTCGTTAATCATAGTGAACGTTGTTTATCATTTTCAGCATCATTTTTATGGTAACTTTCATTTTTAAGAATGACGACTTGTCCCAAATTAACTCCTTTCAGCAAGACTGTATCAAATGCTACAGGCCGCATGTCCTACATCCAGGTAAGTCTTCATTAGAAGTTAGGCAGCACACAGTAGGAATTTCTGTGTATATGTATGTATATTTCTTCCTTCTCATGTTTTTTGGTCCATTCTGTCCTCAGGCAATCTTTCTTAAGATTAAATTTCCCACCTACTGTCACATATTTTTCTCATTCTTGAAGGTGTTCAGAGTTAGGAATAGAACAGACTTCTTTTTTTCCATAGGAAATCTTTTGAATTACAGAATTTTTATTTGGCATTTTCTGCCATTTTATTAACTTCCTGACAATGTGATCAGTAATTTGTAATAAAATATAATAGAGTATTCATGATGGAAGACTTTCCATAAGAAGCTACACACACGACTGTTTTCCATAAACTTAATTTCTCTTTCCTCTTTCCAGTCTTTTTCCTCCTCTCTGACTCTAATCTCTAATTTTGGCGTGTTTTATTAAAAAGTATTTCTGGAGGCAAATAATAGAAAACACTCTTGTAGTAGCTTAAGCTGGCAGAAATGTATTTTTCTCATATACCAAAAAGTCCAGAGATTAGCAGTCCAGGTCATCTGGCAGCTTGTCAAAGTCATCAGGAACCCGAGCTCTTTCCACCCACACACACCCCCACCTTCAGCGTGTGAGCTTCTGTCTTCACGGTAGTTGCTCGTGGTTTCTCCACCCTTGGGCAGAAACTGAGAGGAGCTAGCGGAAAGGGGTCAAAGGGCCTGGCCAGTCAAGTTTGTCCCTGAAACTAACCCTTTCATTTAATTCATTGGGCCTCCCTGGGTTACTCTGACAGCCCTGTTCCAATCCCTGGAAGGTGACTAGGGAGAAGGGGTATGGATGGGACCAGCTGAACCAAGCCCCCTGACCTGCCACACTGACTTCCTCCTTCCATATACCGTAGCTGAGTGAAGGAGTCATTGTAATGATTCCTAACATGTTTTCGAATGTACATGAAGTGCCAAGAATGATACAAAGTACATCATATTATTTCATTCAAACCTGATAAAACTCCATGCAATAATCATCACTGTTACTATTACTATTCTTGTTTTAAAGTTGAGAAAAGATAGAGGCTTGGCCAGTACAAGGTCACCCAGATAATGGGTGGCAGGGTGCACATCTGACCCAACTGAAAATCCATGAGCTTAATAACTATCAATTTGGTCTCCCAGTTGTAAGCTACAGTGTGAAAAGTGGACTTAGATTTTTTTGTCCTAAAAACAAAACTGTAAAATCCTTGCATGTTAACACATTCAGATGGCTCTGATACCTAAGCTTTTCAGATAAAGTGAACCTATAAGATGAGATGTGAAAAAGGAAAGGAAAGAATTAGACATTTGTCTACAATCAACAGTTGTAGTCTTATCCCTCCGCCTCATTGAGAAGAAGGACCACAGTCTTTGAGAAAAGAATGCTAAGCCAGGGACACAGGGTCTGAGGAGGTGTCTCACTTGAACACTCATTAGCTTTGTGAACTTGGGCTGATAGGTGTTTGGCACCTGATTCTGAGTGGAGCTCTGGCATGAATGTTGATTGATATTTTCATTAATGTTACTGAGAGAGACAAAAATAAGGCAATGAGAACTGCATGTTGAAAGGTCAATGATGCGGCTTCTTTAGTAAAATCAGGTAACAGGATTCAAGTGCTGGAAGGTTTTTTTCCCTCAACTGTTTATACTATTCACAATGTAACAGCTATAAGCATAACACATCTTTAAGTTTAATATGCTTTATTAACATTTTCTTCATCACTTTTTAAAATCTAGACAATCAACAAAATAATGAATAAATAGTGGTTTCATGGTGTAAATTCCCCCACAACAGGCAGCTTCAAGCCACCAACATGATGTTGCTGAATAAGAAACTGGAAAGATATGGGCGGTAAGCACACCATTACATGGTCTTTCCATCGTGGATATAATAGATGAAAATA
This sequence comes from Manis javanica, assembly GCF_040802235.1. NCBI lineage: Eukaryota > Metazoa > Chordata > Mammalia > Pholidota > Manidae > Manis > Manis javanica. The sequence goes on along the minus strand of NC_133168.1, from coordinate 28,053,738 downwards.
ACCTAAGATAATTGGAAAATAATTAGGAAGCGATAAGCTTTGTGTATCTATTACTTTCATTTTAATATATCTTATTTAATTGTAAATTTATCAAATCTAACTTTTAATAAAGGTTGTGTTGAACAACTGGCTCAAAAGAATCCTGAAAGTTTAACAGCTGCTCTAATGAGCCTACTCAAGTCAGCTCCAGTACCCAGCCTAACCTATTGAAGTTAATGCTTCCTTATGATATAGAAATATAAATGCTTACTTTATCGACCTCAGTGATTGTTGTGAGAAATGCATAAGGTGATCCATTTGGTGAAAGAACTTTGTAATGCCTAAGGGCTGTGTAAATATAACCTCAGGAAAAAAAGGAAAAATGTAGGAAGAAGAAGCAAGAAGTATGTCCTGGAGAAGAGTACATTGTTTCAAAGAGAAAAGTTGGAAAATAAAAGTCAAATTAATCCATCAATTTGATAGTGAAGACATTGTGCTAGAATATAGGTAAAGGAAGGGACATGAACTGAACACCATGGTGGGTTACAGAAATGGCCACAATTCTTTACCACCAAGAGGTAAAATGTGTACCGACCTTGTGGGCTTTGCTCTGGCCAGTAGAATGTGGCAGAATCAGCATCATGTGAGTTCTGAGCTTTGTCTTGAGAGGCCCGGCATGCTTCCAGTTGCTGCTCCTGCAGTGCTGTGATAGCTATATGACCTGGAGGCCAGCTGCAGACTCAAGATGGACCCCCAGTAAAGACATTCAAGCCTGTCCAGATCAGTGTAATGACCAAGTGGGCCCAGCCCAAGTTATTGGCCTTCAGCCCTCTGAGATAAATAAATGATCATTGTTTAAGTCACTAAAGGTTGAGGCAGTTCATTACAGAGCAAAAACCAACACCAACATATTCAAGGGTTCAAACCTTTAATACAGAGATTTATATTAGGTTCTTCATTTAATTTAATCTCAATCTTTACAAGAGTCCTGTGAGTAGATATTTTTAATTGTATTTTAATTCCTGAGACTCCTGAGGACTTTGATTTGAGAAATGCTGTAATTATTGAACTGAGGAGTGTGTAGAAGAGAATATATGATTTGTAGGAAGGATATTCATAGGTGTACTGGAGTTTAAAATTGGTATGTGGGAAAGAGATTTGAGAGAGAAGACAGGGAAGTCTATTGTGGAGTAACTAGTAAATGGGGACTTTTATGCCTGTAAAATTTGAATCACTTTAACACATGCAGAATACACTCCTTCATAGTTCCTTTACTTTTATTTTAAAATAAAGATAAGAATTGGGGGGACTCAGTTTTCTCCACAAAAAGTCCAATGTTTCCCAAATACCTGTAAAGGATTTATATTGGGCCAAAAATAACCTTCAACACTTTTTAGGTTTGATTGTCTTTTCTGAGTTTCATAATGATATTTTATATTCAACATTCTTTATTGGCAAAATGATTAATACTTATTGCACTTCACTGAGAAATGCTGTAATTCCTTAATTTGAATAAATTCACAGAGAAATTTAAATCTAAATTACACACAGGTAATGAATTGATACCTATTGTATTCATTTAATCTTGAAATAAAAAAGATAATGAATTGATACATATTACATTCATTTAATCTTGAAAGAAAAAAAGAAAAAAAATGGGCCATGGCTTTACTCCCACAAACTTCCGGTTTGCTTCTGGTTGATGCTCCTGCAATGCTGTGAGTGTGCATGTGTGTAAAGGAGGTTTGTATCTCCAAGGCTCTGAACACTGAGATTATCCCGCCCTTCCAAATAAAAACAATATTAAACTATAAAATAAATGCAAGGAGTTCAACAAAGTTCTGTCTTTTCTAATAGTGCCTACTTGAATTGGTTTTAAAATCAATATTGCATACGTTCAAATACATTGTTCTGTCATTTGGTTTTTATTAAGAAACTAAGCATGAGAATCTTTCAATATTTTCTCCCAATTCTCCCCCATTGTTCTCTCTTTAAAATATCCCATTCTCATTTCCTAGCTTTCATATGTACATATATGTATATCTTCCAAGATGGGTTTTAATATAGGAAATTCTGCTAATACTGTCTGCATACAGCAAGAAACTGTTCACTGCTTGCTTATTGTTTGTTCTACATCCTTGTGAAAGAAAAATATTTCAAGACCTGCTTTTAAAAGCCATAGGGAAACCAGGGGGATTGTTTGCACATTTCTTTGTTAAAAGAGATTGCAAAAAATATAAAGCTCATTCTGAAGATGCAGAATTGGTCTCAAGCAAATCACGATGGTCACACTTGTCTTTGGGGCCCCCACCTCCTAACTCTGGGTTCATTTGTCCGCTCCTCTGCTTCTGCCACAGCACCTTCATGCTCCCTTTCCACCATCCATGGTGGACAGAGCTTTGTGTATAACCCACTTCAGCAAATATTTGCACTTTTATAAGGAAAAATGCTTAAACTAAATGGATAAAAATTTCAGCAAGAAATTCTCAAGTTAGTTTGGTTGAGGGAGTGTGTGTGCATGTGTACAAAGGAGGGGTATGTGGGTCACATGACTGCACACTGTGACCGTGGGGCCATGGCTGTTCCATGTATGCAGGTTTGTATCCCCAAGGCTCTGAACACTGAGATAATACCGCCCTTCCAAATAAAAACAATATTAAACTATAAAATAAATGCAAGGAGTTCAACAAAGTCTGGCTTTTCTAATAGTGTCTACTTGAATTGGTTTTAAAATCAATATTATATACTTTCAAACACATTGTTCTGTCATTATCTCTGGGTATGGGCTAATCTTTGAAGCCACGACCTGGGTAGGCAGTGCTGCCTTTGGTGACCCAGCACAGCATGTACAGCCACGACACGTTTGCTTCCCAGGGAGAATAACAGTGAGACAGCCTCTTCAAAGGCCACTCACCACGGGTTCAAAATGCTTATGTCTCTTTAGTCACTTTTGAACTGCTAAGTATCTGAGAAGATCTTTGGGGATAATTGGCCTACAAAATCTTTGCATAAGTTTATACAAAGTCAGGAAGGATAGCAGCAGGGACACCTCAGGGTGTCACTGAGGAGCAGTGGGGAGTAGTCCAGGTGGGGATGGCATCTAGTGAGGACTTTAACCATAACTGTGATGACTTAGAATTGTTACAACAAATATTTATTATTTGTTCCTTGGGTTTTTATCACTTAATTTCAAATAAGTGAATATGGGTAAGGAATAATGTCATACAGAATTTTCTGGTTTGAGTCCATTTTAATTTTCCTTGGTGCATTTTCCCTTTGGGTTCTCAGCGTGAGCCCTCTGCTCACCGCCCTGCTCTCCCCCTGCCCCTGCCCTCCCACTTCTCCCGGCTCCCAAGCTGGCACTGTTGGCCTCACTCTGTCTGGTGAGATTTGGCACTAGACTCTTACCTTCTTATCCTTCTCTTAGAGTTGCAACTTGCCTCCTGTACTGTTTGCATTCTGAGAGTGGGGCCCCTGAATCTGAACTTGCCTGTGGGCCTAGTTCTTAGCATGGAGCACCTACCTGCCTCAGTTGCCATTCTGAGACCTTCCTCCACAGACCTGGTTAGTTCACTAGTGCTGTGACATAAGTACTAAGACTCTGCCTTTGTCTTCTTTGGCTCTTGCCTCAAGATGGGAGATTTTCCTGTAAATCCAATCAGCAGCTGGAGCCTTGATACCGTGGACAGACCTCCCAGGAACCACCGCCTATTCCATCTGCCTTCCCAGCATTACACACCTGCACTTTCCCCACCATGCCAGCTCCTTCAGCCTGCTGAGAAATCTTACAGCTGGGACCTCTTCTACCCAAGGCAGACTGTTGGCCTGAAGCCTGAATTAAGCTGTTTAAACAAATTAGCCAGGCCAGGAACTGTACCCCTAATCCTTTGCCATGTGAGACCCCTCAAGAAGTCTTCAGAAAGAGTGGGATATCTCAGGAGCGATAGCCAATTGATACACCACCAGACCAGCCAGAAAGATGACATGGAGGGACCAGAGAAACGAACAAGGAGATGTCGAGGTTAGAGATTGTTTCATAAAGAAATGAACCAATTAGGCAAAGTGGGGGGTCAGTACAAATTAGGCAGAGGCGGAGCAAGGCCTGGCTGCACAGCGCATTCTGCGCAAAAATGTATCCTGCTGATGGGAGGCTCAGGCTACAGGCTTCCTTTAAACAGTTAGGTATGCCGCAGGATCTGGGTATGATGAAGGAAGAGCCCAAAGTTTGGAGCTCCACCAGGAAAATGCCTGCCTTCTCCTTCTGTCCTATTTCACTCTGAGTAAACTGCCATGACTCACCAAAAAGAAAAAAATTTCCCAAAATACAGCAGTCTGATCCAACAGTACCCTTCTAAGTCACTCATTCTGACACCAGGAAACATCCAGGGGCATTTATATGAAAATAAGCTGTTTCATTTTTAAATACATTTTTTATTATTTTCTTATACACAGTAATGGCAGAAAATTAGGAAAATGCAAATAAGTAAAATAAATAAGAATCAACTGCAAATATACCATTTGTATATAACCGACATTCATACAGAATAATTTGATGTTTCCTTTATTCTTTAAACTGTGTACATGTGGAATTTATCTATCTACTTATCTATTTCTTTTTCAATGAGGTCAGACTGTACATACTGTTGGCAGTTTATTTCACGTAACAGGAGGTCATCGATACCTTTAACAGAATCACTTTCAAGCAGTTCTTTTCTTGTCCTCTTTTCCTTTCATTGAATGATCAGACAGCTGTTTAATTTCATATGTTCAGTTATTTTGAATTATCTGATATGGCTTTTTAAAGTGTATTTTGAATAGCTTCATACTGTATTCAATTGGTTTATAAGGAATGTTCACTGAGATACTGTCAAGGCAGGCAAAGAAATTTGCATAAGCAAAATGAAAACACTGGAGAAGTGTTAACTTAAAACAAAATACTTAATGTATTTTGAAACCATTTTCCTGATTTTTTTTCCTACTCTATCTCTTTGAGAAGAAATATGAAAGGAATAGTAATAATTATAGACAAAAGCAGTAATAGTAACGATGGCAGAGCTCTTTTCATTATACTATGTAATAAATACATAATGTTACACTTCAGTAAAATAACATTACACTTTTGTGAATGTCTCCAGAGTACCTGAAAAGGTGACATCAGCAGGGAAATGTTTGAATATTTTCTAAATGATTTTTTTTAATATTTTAAATTTTGGTATCATTAATCTACACTTACATGAGCAACATTATGTTTACTAGACTCCCCCCATCACCAAGTACCCCCACATACCCAATACAGTCACTGCCCATCAGAGTGGTAAGACGCTGTAGAATCCCTACTTGTCTTCTCTGTTATACTGCCTTCCTTGCGCCCTGTCACCCCCGCCGCCCCACCCCCTACATTATGTGTGCGAGCCGTAATGCCCCTCTTTCCCACTTACCCTCCCTCCCCACCCATCCTTCCTTTCTCTTTGGTAACTGTTAGTCCACTCTTGGGTTCTGTGAGTCTGCTGCTGTTTTGTTCCTTCAATTTCTGCTTTGGTCTTTTACTCCACAGATGAGTGAAATCATTTGATGCTTGTCTTTCTCCATCCTGCTCATTTCACTGAGCATAATACCCTCTAGCTCCATCCATGTTGCAAATGGTAGGATTTGTTTTCTTCTTATGGCTGAATAATATTCCATTGTGCATATGTACCACCTCTTCTTTATCCATTCATCTACTGATGGACACTTAGGTTGCTTCCATTTCTTGGCTATTGTACATAGTGCTGTGATAAACATAGGGGTGCATATGTTTTTTTTCAAATTGGTCTGCTGCATTCTTAGGGTAATTTTTTAAATAAAAATAAATTACTCTGATTTCCAACTTGTCTCATAACTCTTGTGACATATTTCAATACGACTGAAATTATTCATAAATCGTTATTGTAATTGTATTCCTATGGGCAAAACATGCAGTAAGTATTTAGAAGGGAATCACTCTTTGAAAATAAAGACTCCCCAAATCACTCTGTAAATTTCATGTTTTTTTCAAGGCGGTGACCACTGAATATGGTCAGTCCCATTCACTTGGATGCATTACTAAGAGGTTTCTCTGCAGATGTTCCCACCTAAAAGGCCCCTTGAGCTGTATAGTTGTTACTTTCCATGCCTACCCCTTACATGTTCTATCCTGACCAAGGGGCCACGCACCTTCCAGCATGCATCAGTTGCTTTTCCAGGGACAGCAAAGCTTGGGCAGGTGGCCATAGCCTCTCAGTCAATTTTGTTAGCACCTTCCTAAACATTGCTGGAACATTAAAATTCCTGTCTAAATTATCCATTTCCTATCAGATGATAAATGTCTATCTAATACAGGCTTCAATATTTCATCTGGCCGTTTTACCATGTTCAACAGCTGTCATTTATCACTTTACCGCCTTTACAGGAGTCAAACTGGGCTCTTCATTTCTTATGCACATGGCTGATCTGAAGCCCCTTGTAGTGAAATGATGTATCATGTTTAAAGATAAACAAAGATTTGATGATTAACCATTACTTCTGGGCATGTGAATTCTATGGCTCAGCCATTCAAAGACAATTTTTAAAATAAAAATTAAAACTTGTGGGGGAGTTTATGGCTGCTGTACTCACACGACTTCCTCTTTGTCTGTGGCCTATGCTTTTGGCATTTTTCCTTTCAATTTCTTTGATTATCTTTTAAATCCTTGTTATTTTTCCCCACACATGGCATATTTGGTTAATTAATCCATCACCAAAGCAGCAATTTTTATGGATTGTTTGCAGTTCTTTCTTTTGTATATCAGAATTAAGTGGCCAGGGAGCTTTTTCTCCCAATTCAACTTAATTTCCTCACAAACCTGCACCACACTGCGTCTTCCTGAGGAGTGGCTCCGACGCATATGATTTGCCTTCTGAATGGGATCTCACGGATTTGACAGAGGCATGAGCGGTGTAAAGATCTCTCGGTGTGGGTTTTGTAGCAGCCCATTATTTCTTGCACTAAGACTTCAAATGTCAAATGGCTCTCTTCCTTTTCCCGCTCTGACCGGTTCCCCGGTATCAACTTCGTGCTGCTGCCGTCGTTAACATTTAGAAGGAGACCAGGTCTCCGAGGGCGCGGCCCAGGTGGTCACCGCTGTGCTCTGCCTGCGCCCCGCCCATGGCTCGCAGGCTCTGCAGGGCCTGCTCCGCCGCCTTCCCGTTTGCCTTCCCGTTCACCTCAAGCGCTCTGAGCATTTATCTTCTCATTTAGGATCATCTATATGCACAGAGCAACTTTGAATGCTGAGTTCCTGCAGACACTTCGCTTTCCACGGTTTTTCTTTCCGTGCTCAGGTTTTCTGGAGCTTGCTTTGTTTTCTCTTTGTTCTGAAACGTCTCCTCACTCTTCTGTCAGAATAAAACAGATGTCCATTAAACTCGCAGTGTAAGATTCTGTACAATGCCACGTTCAAGAAAGTAGTCTGTGCTTTTTTATTGTTAGAACAGAAATGTTAAAATGATTTTTACCTTTGAAAAATGTAATGTTAGATTTTCCTGGAGACGACTCACATGGTGCAGAATGATTATAAATCCAATAAACACAAATTCTGTGCTCTTGTTCTTCATGATTTTCCAAGACACTATTTTTCAATGCACATATTTGCCTAAATATTCAGAAATTATTCCTTTGGTGACTAGGATGACCCATTCTGAGACTTCAAAAACATGTGAAAGTGCCTTTTTGGATCATGTGGGGCCCTCTAGTGGAGTCTGCTGGAATTACAAACAGTCCTGTTTCCAGCTCTTTCCCCCCATTTTTGGGAGGGTGGGGCATGACTTGGAAAGGCATAATTGCTAAAAATATACTATGTCATAATATTAATGATAAAAAAAGCCATAGAGCTTCCTGAAATTATCCATTTCCAGAGCATAGATCTGGAAAGGAGGTGGAGATACACAGTTCATTCTACTGCCTCTAGCTGGCACTTCACCCGACACAATCCAGAAGATAATTTCTACCTTCAAGCATATGTTTGAAGGAAAGACGTGAGTCATGCACTATAACCATATTGTGTTCACTTTGAGAACATTTCAAATAGATCTTAAACATTATTATCATCAAATATTTGTAGATTATGGCTTGTGCACATTAAGTTGTACTAGATGTTATGATTCATTTTTCCTGGCACTACATATATTAATAACTACTAACAAGCTGCTACACACAACTGTTCCTTTACAGATCAAATAATTTAACAGAGAAACTGAAATAGAGCTCTTCTAAGATGGAACAGCACCACAACATTGTAAGAAATAACGATGTTCTGCTAGTAATGTTCAAGGGTCAGAGACCTATCTAGCATGGGAAATTTCTAGTCCATTCTCCGTTAATACAGCACATATTCATTTCTGTGTGTTTTTTAAGGAAGAAAACAGCAATAGCCAATGTAGCTATGAGGCTGTACAAGCAGAGGAGATTGAGAGGTAAGAGATACAGATTTTAGTTTGTATCCATTCAGCAGCCAGCAGGAGATTGGCAAGCCAATAACAGTTTGGACCTCCACTTTCTCATTTATAAGGTTGGGAGGTTGGCCAAATACTTCTTCACTGGTTGACTCATGACTTGATATTATGTACGAAATTCCATTATTTTAAGTAGAAGGATTGTTTTTCAAAGCCCTTGGAAATCTGTGAGAAATTCAGAGTACTTTAACACCTGTATTAAAGTGCTCTCTTCACCTCAGATGCTCATTTTAACCCTGTTAAAACTGACACTAGATACATGTTAACATAATTCAAGCAAGAAAAAAAAAAAGGACCACAGTAGAGAATTCTTTGAACAGCTTGTTTTGTTTATGGTGTTTATATTCTCTCGGATCACCAGAACTCAGTAATTGATGGCAGGTTTATGGGACTCAGGAAGGAATGCCTAATTGCAATATAGGCTTTTTTGGTTTTTTGATAAGCAAAAATGCAGATACAGAAAAATTCTGTCAGAGTCCTTACTATATCCTTCAGTCTGGCATAGGAAACCATTTTAATGTTAAAATATATTATACATAATATAATAAATACTTATAGGTGGATTTAAACACCTCTATATGTCTAACTTTTTTTATTAGGCCATGTTAAAATGTATGTGAATTCTGAGTAAAGATTTCAGGTTCTTATAATTCCTTCAAGAGATACATTCTGCTAAATGAAGCAAAGTTGGGGTAAGATTCAATGACATGAAACCTTCCCTGATTAAGTCCATATCTTTGCCCACAGCTAAACCTATGTGCTACATTACCGGGCAGAAAAAGAATACTGATCTATTTAAAAATTCCCCACTTTAGTAGGTTCCTGAGTAATGCTATTCTATATTTCACTGCCTCTTCAGAGCTGACCCTATAGTCCAGGATGGAATGTTAAAAAACACTACTGAAGGATGAAAAATTAAATAACATGGAGTATGTAATTTATTCTACAAATTAATCCCTCTTCCATGCACAGGTATCTCCACTGTTTCTCTGGTTTGCTTTTACCTCACTATATTTATCAAGTAGATGTGGTTGAATCATATTTTGCCATTCAGTCATTTGTTTAAATAACAGTCATTAGTACCTAGCAGGCTTTGGGAAATATGTAAATGCTTGGATTACAGTCTAGTGATTATTTTAAGCTTGTTCTTTTATGGTTTTATCAATGTACTAATCACAAAATGAGCTCTGTAGTTAACTATATGATACCAAACTAAATATTTGATTCAGTGAATATAGTGTCTAACCACTTGTAATTAAATTGTAAATAAAATTTAAGAACAAAGTCAGTTAAGAAAAAAGAAAACAATGTTATCAAAATTATACCTAGCTTCACACAAAATCAAGTATATTCTATAATTTTTTGCTATAATACTGCTATTATATTGCTATAATAATTTTTATTACTTTCTCAAATACACAGAAAACAAATTTTTAAAAGTCATCAAAATATTGTTTCCCTGAAATTAGTAAGATGCCTGCCCCTCATGCTAATGAAATGTATTGAAACTGAGATATGCAACATTCTGCTTACTACAGGAGCCCTGATCATCTGCATCATAATTCTATATTAAGGCACAAGCCAAGAGCCATTGAAGAATTTGCCATATAGACATCCAGATCAAGTTTCTGCATTTAATTAGCTACAAATAGATTCTATATATAGATCATTTCCCAGAGCAGTACTTCACTTCTTATCTCTCTTTTGAAAAATATTGGTGTAAATGAATCATCATAAAAGGTGATAAGCTCTCAAAAAACCCAAACTTGACAAATTCATGCTAAAAATGGATAACTATGTATGTAAGTGCAGGAAACACCAAATTCTGGTTTCGCTTTCCCAGAAATTCACATATGGCCCAATTTGGGGAAGAACTGGTGTTATTCCAATAGCAATTACCTCCTAAAAAGTTCTTGTCTGTCACAGGTTATTTCCCATCATCTGGGTGTGTTCAGACTCTATAAATAAAACCAGGTTAGCAATGTCGTACTGTCGTACTATGGTATCCTGGTTGGTATTTGACCTGCCTAAACCAATAAAATTTCATTACAGATTTTTAACCTATCCTTTCTATAAATGTTAAATCACCCAGAAAGAACAATTACATCCACTTTTGTGAAATATTCTAATTTTTAAATGCATGAATTCCTGAAAGCACCTTTATAGAGGTGGAAGCATTTAATATAATGGAAGACCTTATAAGGAATAGATGATACACAACAGAAAGTTTCATTTGCTTGAGCTGTTTTCTTCCTGTTACATAAGGACCTGGGAGTCAGCCAGTGGACGTCTTGCCACAGAGAATGGACAGATGTCTACTGTGAAAATGTGAATACAAGCCAGGAAGTCCAAATTGGCACACTTTATGTTGGTTATGAACAAAACATTTATTTTAATGAAAGATATTCAACTAGTTTTCTAGTTTTGACATAGGCCTTATGATTTTATTAGCATATGTATTGCCTCCTCCTCTGAGGTTTCTTAATAGCAATTCACGTACTCGCTTTAAATGTGATGATGTTGTATTTTATTTCTGGTCAATAAATGAACTTTAATATGGTTTGTGGCCAGGAACATTGAATATCATTTCAATAGTACAGTCATATACTGTTTTTGAGATGGCATGAGAATTATCAATTAGTAAAATTAGGAGCAAAGAAAAAGTTTTTCAGCAAATACTCATTGCCCCACCACAACACTACATTTTATTAGTGTATTGCATGCTCAAAATCCCTAATCTTGTTCTAGTTATCTACATTTCCAGTTTACTATACAATATAATGGAAAGGGCATGGTCTCTTAAATCTCACAGATCTGCCTTTAAATCCATTTCTACCACTTATTAGCAGAATGACCTTGGAAACTGAGCCCCAGCTTCAACATTTATGCAACAAGTACAATAATAATTAATTTGAATGGTTTTGGTGAGTGACATTAGGAAATACAGTGTGTCAAACTTAACCAGTAGGTGTTCAATAGCTGTTATTTCACTTCAAATCCACCCTCCATCCTCAAAACAATAAAATAATAAAACCCAGGCACATCACGAGTGCATTATGATTTGGGTTGGTGTGAAGCCTAAGAATGCTAAATTAGTTTTAAAAGTAAAGATGTATTTGAAGGAGAAAATAAGTCATAACAAATTACAAATTTTTACAAAGCTGATTTAAACATCCAGATGAAACATCATACTCTTTGCTCACCTCATAGGACAACAATTTTGTAGTAGCATCTTTCTATATTGAGAAAAGAAAAAACAACTTCAATTTTCTTCTAGCATGGTTGAATGAACTTTTTTTTAATTTTATCTAGTCTGGGAAAGTTTTCTTTTTCAGGGCCATAACTCATGGTTGATAATGGCATGTTAAATTTTAGAATTGTTTTCAATTTTTGGAAAACTGTTATCAAGTTTCTTTCACATATAAGTTGCCAGATTTGGGGGAATTTCAAGTTTTCTTTAAATGACAAATTTGAAATACCCTTTAAATTCTCAACATTTGACTAATTTTTTGTTCATACCTTCGTGGAGTAATGTTAGGTAAATTAGGCATAAGTTATCTCTAGAAGTTATTCTTATACCTACCAGGTCAACCAGCCATAATTTAACTGCAGCCAGATGTGACTTTGTGCCCTGTGCTAAAGACCGTTTCTACTTCAACTGCCCCTTCATTGTACCTCCGACAGAGGAAGGGAAGTCGAAGCGGAAAGGAAATGGTCTTACAGGCAAACGTGAGGTGGTCAGTAGCTTTCCCTCAGTTCTCCCACTTGATCCTGTAACATTTCAGGCTGTGGATCACATCTCCCTGCAATTCCCGCTTCCTTTCTGTTTGCTGGTGACTCATTAGCTCCGCGTTCGCCCTGTAGCCTTGGAGTCATCATTCTCTGCCTTCAGGCCGGCTGGCCCTCCTCCCTCCTCCCCCGCGGTAGGTGGATCCCTACAACCCTCTCAGCTGCCCTCAGTATGTATCACTGTGAGAACCCCAGAGAGACCCTCAGCTCTCTCCGGTCTGGCTGATCCTCTGCAAAGATGATTTCTGACCCTCGAACTCCCGTTTCACTCTCGCATATGCTCCCATTTCACTTTTACACCCATCCAAGGCTGGGCCTCTTCAAGTCTCATCAATACCTTAGAATCAAATGTTCAAAACCTACCACATCCTTGCCTTTCCTAAACTGACTCTATGGTGGTCTCGAGGATATACATTTTGTAGTAATTTTTGACTAGACTCTCTTTGTCACATTTGAAATCTCAGGTTCTCTACAAGGTGATTCACTGAAAATGTCTCCTACTTCTCTTTCAGTATAAATTCCTTTTTCCTTCTATTTATAGCTTTGGACCTAACCCTGAATGGTTATACTTTGAATATCCAAATCTTGCCCATTTTTCAGAGTTTAGCTCATGACTCACATCTTCCATGAAGCCTTATCTGAATATTCCAATTAACATTTACTTTAACCTCCTGGCAAAATCAGTGACAACTCCCTTGCCTGAGCAGAGTCTGATTTTGGTTTTTCTAAGTTAAGCAATGAGACAGAAATTTAATGACAAGTGAATTCGAGCCAGCCAAAGTCTCTACCATCCCTTTAGTTATTCTCAACTCAGAAAGATAGTACACATTTTGATATTACCTATACTGGTTTTTGATTTTCTGTTGATAAGATTTTTTTCCCTAAATGCCCAGTCAGATCTGAATCTCTATTTTGGGAGTTGAGGACATAGAATTATATGCATATTCAGATTATTGCTTCACAGGGGAAGTGGTGTTCTACCTTTCTTACCTTTTATGTGACAAAAATGTTAAGTCACCGTGCTATAAACGTAACCCCGTGTCCTCATTCAGGGAGGATTTAGTGGTGGGCCGCCCTCTATTCTCTAAAAGTGACAGTAAAGCAACAAAGGGAAACTGCTTGTTCTATTTGTAATAGTTTATGAAATTAATTTCCTGTAAAGGCCCCCAGAGATCTTTCTTGCAATAATGACCACAACTGGCCAATTCCATTCATTTCCCACAGAAAGGAAAAATATTCAGTAGGAGGTTTACATGGACTTGAGGACCATTCAGGAGAATTTTATCAAGGATCTTCCAGAAGTCAGCTGTATCACTCTTTTGTGAATTCCTATTCCACTTCTCATTTGTATTTTGGGGAAGAGGGAGGGAGGAATGTGGAAGAAGCAATGGGTCTTGACATTGCCAGGGATTCAGTACCAGAAACAGAATTTTTAGAAGTGGTTTCTTTATAGAGGTCTCACATATCAGACCACAAACTGAGGAAAGGTAAGAAACCCTTTAATATTTAAGTCTAAGCCTCAGTGGGGGCAGGAACTTTGTTATCCCTTCCCCTTTCTCCCCCTGTTCTCTTCTTCCTCCTCTTTGTTTTCTGAATTCCTAAACAGTCCTGGTTCCATACTGGATACACAGTAAATACGTGCACAACAAATATGGGATTTTTTTAACGTTAAAAAAATTCCATACATCTGTTTCTTGCAAGGGAATAGACTATGTTCAACCTTGTTTGTCTAAATTGACTTTATAAGCTTAATACCTATTAAATTTCCAAGAAATTTGAAATACAGGGAAATAAGTGGCAAACTACTAAGATTTATGAAGGTAATGACATGTGGAACACTCCAGCTGTTTGGTCCTTCATTAAGAAGGGAAAATCTGTCAAACACCACCATCTGCCATCCAAAGAATCAGAAGATTAAAACGAAAAATACACAAATTAAGTCAACTGATGATTTAGGAAGGGATGTAAATTTGAAAAGCAACACATTATAATAGTGAGTAATAAAGTCGAAAACAATGGTGAGGCGGGGTGGGCAGAGGAGGGGCGGAGGGGGCGGAGGTCTGACGGGACCATCCAGTTGCCATGCCGCTGCTGAGGAGGAGACAAGAAGATGACGGAGGGGGAAGCTGGCTGAATTAACTGTTCTCTTCCCGCCTCACTAGCAACCTACTCTCGCTGAGATTCAGGGAAGTGTTTAATTTCAGGAAGCCTGTTTGTTGTCCTTCAATAATATGCTTTTCTTTCAAATCTTGGTTAAATCTGTGACCAGTGGTGGTGGGTGGGGACGTGACAGGCTTGAGAAGCCCTGACTTACAGAAACATGACAACACCCTGACAGAAGCAGCATGCTGATCCATGGTTGTTCATATTTCCTCAGGTATAACCCAGCCTAGGACAAGAAAAATGGTTCTGAAAAGAACTGAAGATTGAAATCTCTTAACCTGAACTGAAGAGCAATAAAAATGAAAGCTAATAGCTGCCATTTATTAAGGTTCTTACTGTGTGCCAGGCATCTCTAAGGGCTATACAGTTATGATATCATCAGTGCACACAGGAACCTTATAAATTAGGAACAATTAGTATCCTGATTTCATGGATAAGGAAATTAAGCCCCAGAGAGGTTACGTAATTTGTCCAAAGTTACACAGATTTCATGGCTTAAGAAGAAACTCTTCATTCTTATTATATGCTGTTATAACACAGAGCATTTTAATGCATTTTAGATCATTTTGTTATAATAAAAGAACAATATGAATTAGTTGTAGCTGTATATTAAAATATCAATCAAATTTAAATTCAGTAGAAATGGGTGGTAACCATTACAGTTACTTCAGTTTTACTAAGAGAAACTGAAGCACAAATAACTATAACTGAAAGTCAATGTAGAATAATGACATGCTTAAGTATACAATAGTTCCCCCTTACCCGTAGGGAATATGTTCTGAGACTCCCAGTGTATGCCTGGAACCACAGAGGTGCCAGACCTTATATACAATGCTTGTCTCCCATACACACATACATCTGATAAAGTTTGACTTATAAATTAGGCACAGTAAGAGATGAACAACAATAACTAATAGCAAAATACAACAATTACAATCATATACTGCAATAAAAGTTATGAGAATGTGGTCTCTCTTTCTCAAAATATCTTATTGTAGTGTATTCACGCTTATTGTGATGATGTAAGATGACAAAATGCCTATGTGATGAGACGAAATGAGATGAGTTACATAGGCATCGTGATGTAGAGTTGAGCTGCTGTTGACCTTCTGACCACATCAGAAGGAAGGTCATCTGCCCCCAGACTGTGGTGACTGTAGGTGACTGGAACCACAGACAGAGGGGGACTGCTACTCATCACTTTTGTCTCTCAAGTAATCTCAGATTGTATGTACTTTCACAACTAAGTTAAAAACCTTATTGTAGTTATGGATTTATCCATTTTTAAATTTAACTCACTAGAAATAAAAAAGAAAGACAATACTGACAGCATTTATTTTCTACTGTTACAGTAGAAATGGCAGAAAATTCAAATGTACAAATTTTATTTAGTACCTAAACTCAGAAAGTTTTGAAAGGATTTATGAAATTTTTACCTGTAAAGCACTCCTTAGAAGCACCTGGCAAAAGGTATTTTTTAAAGACTTCCTTTTAAATAAAACTAATGTATAATAAGCCAAATTTCCAGTAACTTCCTATCTCCTTGGAAGCACACACTGAGATAAGGATTCAAGAGCAACTTGTTCGGAAGGAGAAGGACATGGTCAGAGGAGAGTGGGAAAGGGGGACAAAGCAGGCGGGCAGACAGTACAGGGTGCATCAGGAAGCCAGCTATCACCATGTCTGCGTGGAGCCTGACCCCAACCCCACGCGGAAACCCTGGAAGCCAGAGGGTGAGGGAGCTGGGACATTTACGCACCGACTCCCATCAGTCACCGAATGAGGGCTGCTCAGAAGAAGGGCAAGGACTCCACCACTTGCCAGACCTGCCGCAGGGGAGGCAGCGTGGGCTCGAATAGCAAGAGAAAGCCCTGGGCGCAGGAGCCGGCAACTGAAGCCCAGCCAGCATACGGGCATCAGCATCTGAGCCGTTTTTCCTCCCACTTCTACCTGTCACTCTGAGGGACAGTACATCGTCTATAAATCTTTATATTCAAATAGAATTTATTCTTGGAAATAATAAAATAAAGATCAAATTATCCTACAAATAGAGCCTTCATCATGTCGGTGTGTGTGTGTGAGGGCTCCACAGGAGCACAGGTGCGGTGAGAGAATCCAGGTGCCCGGTTTCAAGCTGTTCTGTTGATCACATCCGCAATATCTTGCACAGAATAGTAGAGTATGAATTCGTGAGAATGGACATGTGTGCAAGAAGCTAAATATACTGAGTGTATGTCATTGATCTAGGATGTCAAGATAAGATACCTTCTGGGAAGTCTCAGTCCCTTCCAGTCCCAGATGTAAAATGATTGCTATTGTTGGGTCTCATGGTCATTCATCTTACATTATATATATACAAAACCCTAAAGTTCTGGGGGCCTCTAAACCCTTAATTTATGAGGCAAGGAGATGTGCAGTCCAGAGAGAGATCCAGTGGCTTATCCTCTGTCATAAATGGGGTTAATAGCCCAACTAGGTCTGAAGCTGAGCCTGCCTGGCCAAGGAGACGGCAAGATTCGGAGTGAGAAACTTGCGTGCGCTCACTCCTTCTCCTCTGGGTCGTTCATATTTCTGTTCTCACCCACTTATAATTTGTCTCATTCTTTCCTTCCTTTTTACATAGAAGTTTTCAAATTGACCAAATGGCCAAATGAACACATAGATATTTCCTTCTCTAGTGTTCTTATTTCATGGTGTCTAGATGCATCCCCCTTTTAAGAACTGAAAGACAGCATGAGTTAATGCAATAAACCCTCATGGAATCAGAAGATGCAACGAACGTGTTAACTATTCCTACCAAATGTCATATGCCCACATAGATAGAAAAGTGGATTTATTTGTATATCTTATAGTTTTCCCCAGCAATTCCCATTTATTCTTTTCTTGGAGTATACCCTGATGTTTTGTCCTAAAACATCCTCATTCATTAATATCAATAATCACTAAAAATAAAAATTATTTAACTTTAAAAAATTGAAAAGATTTCCCAAGTTGGGAGAAAAAAAAAATCAGGGAAGAAATGTCATGCTTTTAGCAAGAAAAGGTGATGAAAAGCGGGAAATCACCTGCTCAAGTCAGAAGTGTGGTTTCCACCCTCTGGTTGGATGCCTGGGAGGATCACTTAAAAGAAGGAAGAAAGGGATCAGCTATATTTGCACTTTGAAATTTGTCCCTAGCCTGAAATCAGAGCTCTGTGTTTGCTCAGCCATGAGGCCTCGGAATCACATTACTCCTCCGGCTGATGACTCACAGGAACCACTGAGTGATCTTCAAACAGAAAAATAAGCATAGCACTCATTTTTGAACATCCTGAAAGACAGGGAGTTAAAAAAAGAAGGATGGAAATGTCCCACATTTCCCACAGTCACCACTCAATAATCCTCATCAAGTTCTGAAGAGAGCAGAAATACAGGCATTGCTTTCCAGTTGATGCAATGGGAAATATGAAAAGATGCTCTTACTTTGTATTTGGATTTGTTGGAAGGTCTTCTTCCCAGCTGTAATTCCAGGGCATGGGTGCACCTGTGAGTGTGCTTCACGGTGTGTGTGTGTGTGTGTGTGTGTGTGTGTGTGTGTGTGTGTGTGAGAAGGCAGGGACATAGGACTGTGAACAAAACTTGTAAATAGTTACCTTATGTACTTCTTATGTATTTCTCTTTTGTATCTTTGGAAAGAAATATCATAAAGGTCTAAAATATATAATCAAATGGATTATGATCATAGTGGAAAAGCAAAATACAGCAAAGTTTTCAAAATTGCATATTAAAAAATTTGTATAATCCAAGGGTTACATTAAATCATCCTTGTCAGAATACCACAAATTCCTATTAAAAAAATTACTTAGAATACAACATATGCACTACTGTGCCTTAATTGCATCAAGAATATGGTACTTAGCAAACACTGATTGGATTTAGTATTGCCAAGAACATCCTGCCAATTTAGGGTTTATTTATTTACTTTGTTTGCTTACTTAGTTGAAGCTATTTCAGTTATTTATTTAATGCTCTTGTTAATTTGATCTGTACCACATGTCTCCTCATCTATGGTCTAGTAGACACAGGCTCTTAGGCAGGTATTTAAGACAGAGACTGTATTCTGTTTATACTCAGGCATGCTATTCCTATAAAATGCTTAGACATTCAAGTCAGACATAAGGAGGAACACCAAACCTCAATTTCCTAGTAAATGCTCATAATCTTCCTTTACATCCTAAACTGGAGCTTCAGATTCAAAGAATACATAGGGAATCCAGAGCCTTCAATACAAATAAAAAATTATGAAAAGATAATAGTAACTTTACAGACATTTGTCATTACCAGAAACATCTGAAAGTAGTGGCAAATTACCTTAATTTCTAACAATGATCCATTTAGGTGGAAATTTTAATTAAAGACAGGAGACAAAGAACAAAAGTATCAGATTATTCTGTCATTATGGTCAGAGATATTATATATGTATTTTAGAGACATTCTGATCTGCAAGTAGAAAATGTAGCATGCTCTTTTCCTGTGAAAATATAATCCCCTGCATCTATAGAATAGAACCATCCAATAGAATTTTCTGTAATGATAGAAATATTCTGTATCTGTTCTGTCCATTATAGTAACCACGAGCTGCATGTGGCACTTGGAATCTAGCTAGTGCAATGAAAATGCTGAATTTTAAATTTTATTTCATTTTAATTAATTTAAGTTCAAATATCCACAGGTGGCTAGTGGCTACCATATTGCACAACACAGTTCTAGGACAAAAAGCTTAGTTTTGATCCTTAAAGAAAAATTATAGTAGAGAGTGGAAGGGATGAGATAAAATCAAGATTTTGAAATCACTGAGCATGGAGAAGATATTTACAAAAGACATCTGATGAAGAGTTGTTATCCAAAATGAACAAAGAATTAAAAAACTCAAAAAATAGGCCAAAGACCTCAACAGATACCTCACCAGAAAAGATAAACAAATAGCGAGCAAGCATATGAAAAGATAGTCTGCATTATACCTTCAGCAGGAAAATGCAAATTAAAACAATAATGAGATACTAGCACAAATCTATTAAACAGTCAAAAATCCAGGGTACCGACATCACCTAATGCTGGTGAGGATGTGGAGCAATGGGAGTTCTCATTTATTGCTAATCGGAATGCAAAATGGTATAACCACTTTGAAAGATACTTTGGCAGTTTCTTACAAAACTAAACATACTCTGAATATAAGATCCAGTGGTCGTGCTCCTTAGTATTTATCCAAAGGAGTTGAAAACTTATGTCCACACAAAAATGTGCACATTGATATTTATAGAATCTTTGTTAATAATTGTTAAAACTTGGAAGCAACCAAACTGTTCTTCAGTAAGTGAATGGATAAAAAGCAATGAGCATAACCTGAAACTATATTACCTTTTACAGCAGGATCTAACTCTAAAAGTTTGTTTGGAGATCCTTTTAGGGAAATATTTTTTCAAGTCAGCTTGGACCTCTCTGGAACATTTGACTCAGCTGAAACTTCCTTGACATGCTCTCCTCTCCTAGAGTTCTTTGGCACTGATGTCCAGATTCTACTCCTACTCTTCTACCCCATCTCAACCTCTGTGTCTAGTTCCCATTTCTTCTTTACTTACACGCTTCTATTTGGAGCCTTGTCCCTGAGTCCTTAAGACTTCCCTTGAATCTGCTCCACCTGGTCTCTTAGTTCACTTTTCACTCCCACACGTATGTTTTTTAATCCCCAAACTAGCATCTTAGCCCCAGACTTCATATTGTACTATTCATTCTAACTACAGCAGGACCCTTCTGCCTGAATCCTGAATGATCCACATAAACCCAACATCACAGGATTTGACTACTCAATAAAGTCTAACACCTTCTGATGCTATTAGGCCTATCGCATTATATCCAAATTGATCTTATCATTGACCTTTTTGACATCTCACCTTCTATGGGTGGTAACACTATTCTTCTGCCCTTGAGACTAGAAATATTATCCTCTCATTCATCCCCTGAAAGAAATATGCCAACAAACTAATTCTTCAAAAAAACCAATTCTTCCTCTGTAAACATCTTCCATACTCACTCTGCCTGTTCTTGCAGGGCAAGCTGTGGGCCTGGGGGTCTAAGAGCTAAGGCAGGCTGGGCATGGGAGTGGGAAGGGGGTTGGGCATGTCTGTGTGATCAGAGCACAGGGTACTTGGCATTCATGCTCCTTGAACCAATAAGAGGTCAAAGCAGCAAGTCCATGGAAGAGAACTAAGAACAACACTGAGAAACATGGGGAAGGTTTTGTCATGTGGAAACTGCAAGATGGAACAAGCAGACTTGAGAGGCAAGGTCCAGAAAGAGTTTTAGCAGCAACCAGATACAGGGCAAAGGAACTTCTTTGAGTGTCTGTTGATGAATTTAGGGGTAGAGAGAGCAGTGCTGGGATTATAGGGCCTACTAGACTGGCCTTTTTACCCCTGATAACTCATCCTCATCTAAGCCCTTATGTCCATATTACTACTTAACTACTTTATTACTGCTTTGTCTTAATTGTGTTAGCTTGGACAAGTTAGGAGACTCTCAGTGCCTCAGATCTATGTCTGTGAAAGTATTATACCTGTCTTATGGTGCCATTTGAGGATTAAATGCATTGATTTTGTAAAGCACTTTGAACGGTGTCTGGCGCATAATAAATGCTATATAAGCATTAGCTATTGTTGTCACAGTGTCATGTTAGTGCTATTATTTCTGTAATAGTTCTCTAACTGGTTCACTTTTTCCAGGCTAGTTTCCCTCCATCCCGTCCTCCATTTAATGCTGGGATCGTTTTCTTCACGGTATTTCCTTCGTCTTCCACAGTCCCCAAATCTCCTGACAATCAGGCCGGGACTCCTTTGACTGCCACGACCTTCAGTAATCAAGCCCCTCTCACTCGCCCTGATTTCTTCTTGCTCGCAATCCTTCGCCTCCACTTTCAGCATTGCCTTCTTACTGTGCCCTATGGAAATCTTGACTTTTCATCCCACCCTGTCTTTGCTTATGTTGCTCTCTTTCTCTCATTTTTGCCTTGTGCTTATATCAATTCTAACCACACTTCAGGGCCCAGTTCAAGTTCTCCCTCTTCTACTATAGCAGAGGTAGTGTTGATTGTGCTTTTCCAATGGGTATGTCTAACAATATCAAGCAGCATGCCTAGAATACAGTGTTTGATAAATATTTCTGTCTTTGTTTTCCTTTCTCTAGTACTCAGCATCACAGATTTAGAGCTGACTATTGCTTGATGGCTAGTTAATGAATACATGTTGTATGAGTTTAGAAGCTCTGTAGTTACACACCATAAAAGGATACATGAATGGAAGGTTAAACCCTAGAGATATTTATTGTGTGCTTCCAAAGTGTTACCAGAAACAAAAAATGTATTTCCACTTTTCGGTTTTACTACTCTCAGTCTGTTGGATTTTCATCTATATGCTTTTAACCTCACCATCACAAGATGGCTGCTGTAGTTCCAGGCATTACATCCTCACACAGATGTCTCCAGGAAGAAGAGAGTACAATGGCGAGTGTACTATCCTCAGTTAGAGAGCCTGGCAAAAGGAATGTTCTAAGAAAGGAGAAAAGGAATGCCATGCTTGGCTTAGATAATGCATGACTTGGGGCAGAGTATATTGCTACCCAAAGAAAACTGGAGTTCTGTTGGGAAAAAGAAATGACTTGAATAGCCAACTTGGTTAGTGTCTGCCCCCTTCTTGGATCTTTACTCTTGATTACAATGTCCTTAAGGGGGGACATGACATCTTTATCCTCCAGAATATGCAGTACAGTCATGAAAACATAGCAGAGACTTAGTAAGAATCTATTGGATTTTGAATCCATAACTTTACCTTAATTTAACTAATCCTTAATGTTCATGGCATTCCCTATACCCTAATCTTATGTCTTTGTTTTAGATCCATTTCAGAGTTCCAAATAGCTTTCCTATTTTGAAAATAAGAAATGTCAACAAGCACAGTGTGAGCTAGTAAACACATGAGTTTAACACATTTTATATGGATTCCTGCAGAAGCTTAGAAACCAAAAGACAAATTTTGAGAATTTTTTTTGCTACTATTTGCCTGATGCAAACATTATGTGCTCAGCTGAGCTCGGAGTCCTTTAATTATCTTTTCAGGAAGCCTCGTTGAGAGTGTAGCTCTTAAATCTACCGACCAGAGCAGCCTCTGGACAGCCTATGCTCTAAGACAGGAGTCGACTCCAGATAATAGTTCCTTTCCCAACACAGTATAATATTTTATTTGAACACAACATAAGGTCTCCATCAAGTAAAATCTCTGATTGCATCATATGGTCTCAGCCCCTCTCAGGCCACTTACCCATCTGGCTGCATTGATCTTGCCATTTGCCAGCAGGTGGGTTTGTGTGTGTAGTGAAGGGTGTGTGTGGAGGAGGGGAGGGCTGCTGGGTGTTTGGAGTAACACGTTACCACATGTGCATGGTCGGGTTTGTAACATGTACCCAGTCGCTCCATCCCTCTGCTCAAGAAAGATAGCTGTTTCTGGTCACACCACTCTTAGATTTAAACGCTGATATATTTCCTGCTCATTGCCTCTGGAGAACATCACAGTACATCAGAGATAAATGTTTTATAGTTAATCAGATGAAAAGCTATAGTCTAGCAATTCCTCAGCTATGAAAGTAAAATTAAAGGAAATAACAGCAATTCTATTTAAACCCACAATATTTTGGAGCCATGGGAGAAAAATGATATAAGGAAAAGAAAAAAAGATTGCTAAATAGATTCAATCTACTTATGTATTCCCAAATTATGCATGTGCAGGTTAATTTGTATACACTGCCTAAACATTGGAATGGAAAGTAAAAAATTCCAAAGATTACCAGATAATTTGGTTATGACACTCTACACCCGATATTTTGGATCCAAAGTTTTACTTTTCTTTTACTGTGTTGCTTTTAAAGCATAAGGAGAGCTGGTAAAATTTATAAAATCATTACCAAAGCTAGGAAATATTCAGCACAGGGTATGGGTTGTCCGACACTGCTGGTCATAAGGCTATCCTAAGAAGTCACTGAATAAATATGGATGACATAGCAGATGTGTTAAGTAATTCGTGAATGGGCATTCTGCAGATATGCTGACACAAAATAAAAGAAGTAAAAGGGGTTATAGATATTCCACACAAGCTAAACAAAGCACTTGCAATGAATATCACCTAATAATGAAAAAGAATTGTAAGTTTATCCATTAGTTCAGTATATGCCTTTTTGGTTATTGTTTTCCACAAAAGGAAAAGACAGCCCTAACTGGAATGAGCCCTTGCCATATTCTCCTCCCAGGGCCAGTGGTCTTGCACTCATCACTGAGAGCACCCAGGCTTAAGTGTGAGATGTGGGCGACTGGGAGCGGCAGAGAGGGGAATGATCAAAACGGCCTTCTAGTCCACAGTGTTAATGGACTGTTCTCTGCTCCTGTCGACCCTGACTCGTTTTTGTGGACAATGTGGTCCATGCCGATGTTACATGAGAGGGTCGGGGGTCATCAGAAGGGTCGCCTCAGGGGTCAGAGGGCAGGTTCTGGACAGTTTGGACTTGGGCAAGTTGCTTAACCGTTCTATTTCAGTTTCCTTTTTTGTATGTGAATTGGGGATAATAATAGTAGCTATCTGGCCAAGATGCAGAGAAAGGGGAACCCTCCTATGCTGCTAGTGGGAATGTAAGCTAGTTCAACCATTGTGGAAAGCAGTATGGAAGTTCCTCAAAAAACTAAAAATAGAAATACCATTTGACCCGGGAATTCCACTCCTAGGAACTTACCAACTTCTCAAATTCCAAAAGACATATGCACCCCTATGTTTATTATAGTACTATTTACAATAGCCAAGATATGGAAGCAACCTAAGTGTCCATCAGTAGATGAATGGATGGTACATACACACAATGGAATATTATTCAGCCATAAGAAAGAAACAAATCCTACCATTTGCAACAACATGGATGGAGCTGGAGGATTTATGCTCAGTGAAATAAGCCAGGTGGAGAAAGACAAGTGCCAGATGATTTCCCTCATTTGTGGAGTATAAAAATGAAGCAAAACTGAAGGCACAAAACAGCAGCAGACTCACAGACTCCAAGAAGGGACTAGTGGTTACCAAAAGGGAGGGATGGGGAAGGGCGGGTGGGGAGGGAGGGAGAAGGGGATTGAGGGGTTTTATGTTTAGTACACATGATGTGGGGGCTCACAGGGAAGACAGTGTAGCACAGAGAAGGCAAACAGTGAATCTGTGGCATCTTACTACACTGATGGACAATGACTGCATTGGGGTATGGGTGGGGGCTTGATAATATGGGTAAATGTAGTAACCACATTGTTTTTTCATGTGAAACCTTCATAAGAGTGTATATCAATAATGCCTTAATTTAAAAAAAACCTGTAGCATGAACGAAAAAATAATAATAGTAGCTATATCATGGGATTATGGGCAGATTGAAATAATCATGTAAATGATTTAGCCTATGATAAGCCTTATAAATGTTAACTACTATTACTATTATTTCAGTTGAACTGTCATAAAAGAGAGGCATAGGAAAAGGGCCCTTTAAAACCCATTCCAGATATCACCCCATTCACTCATTTCTTCATTCAAAAAAAGCACCTTGATTGTCATATGGACTGTCCATGATAAAGGGGTAGACATAACAGCTTTGGGCACAAGATGATATCTTGGAAAAAGCTCAACAAGGTGAAATTTGTACCTTAAATGTCTCGCCTCCCTTCCAGCTCCCCTCCTCCGAAGCACTGCTTTCTCCCCCTATGCTGGTGGCTCAGTGCCACTCACTAAGTTCACCTTAACAGGCAAAACTGTCACCTCCCACATCGCTCACCAAGTCTCCTGTGCAAAGGCCCATCTCCTCAGATGCTTCTTTTTGGTGACTGGCTTTATTAAGCAAACGTGTTAATTTTTCTGGTCAGTACATTGTATTAACTCTTTTAGACAATAAACCTGTATTTCAATGGTAGAGACACAGTGCCTTAGAGGAGTTCTTCTCATTTGGAATTTCAGAGCTCAAAGTAGGCTCATGGAGCAAAGAACTTGGGCAGATATGGTGTTCTGCACATCTCAAATGAATTCACACAGGAAGCTCTGTCTATAGACAGGAATGGCTTATGGAGCAGCAATGAGGTCCTGTCTTTATCTGATCATAAAATTTAGTTGGAGAGATTAAAAGTATACCAATTAGACAATAATAGAATAAAAACCAATGTTGTTCTGAGAATATATACAAATGCCAAAGTTATTTAGTAATAATAACTAGTGTTTATTGAATGCTTACTCATGTATTTTATTGTGGTAAAATACATGTAACATAAAATTTACTATTAATGACATTTAGTATATTCACAATGTTGAGCAACTATCAACACTATCTAGTCCAGAGCATTTCCATCACCCTAAAAAGAAACCCACTACCTATTACTCTCCCAATTTTCCCCTTTCACCAGTCCCTGGCAGCTACAAATCTTCTTTCTGTCTCTATGGATCTGCTTGCTCTGGATATTTCATATAAATTGATTCATATAATATGTAGCCATCTGTATCTAGCCTCTTTTACTTAACATTTTATTCACAAGGTTTCAATATCTTGGTATATAGCAGTACTTCATTCCTTTTTATGGCTGAATAATATTCCATTTTATGGATATACCACATTTTCTTAATTCACTCATTATAGGATGGACATTTGGGTTGTTTGTATGTATTGGCTATTGGAAAATATTGGAATGCTCTGAGTATTCATGTTCAAGTTTTTGTTTGGGCATCTGCTTTCAATTCATTTGGGTATATATGGGGTCATATGGCTTATCTATGTTTAACTTTTTGAGAAACTACCAAACGTTCACAGTTTCCACCAACAATGTACAAGGGTTCTAATTGCTCCACATTCTCACCATTTGTTATTGTTTTTTGTTTATTATAGTCTCCCTTGATGATGTCAAGTGATATCTCACTGTGGTTTGATTTGCATTTCCCTGATAACTAATGATGTTGGCATCTTTTCATTCTCTTTTGGCCATTTGTATGTCTTTGTGATAGCATTTTAAATACTTAATTTCAGTTAACTTTTACCATAGACCTACTAATAAGTAAACAGAGGCTTTGTAAGTAAGATTAAATAAATTTTCTAAAGTTATTGCAGAATCGGGTTCAAACCAGTTTGCACACTCTGGATTTGGGGGAAATGAGCCTGGAAAATGATGGACTTGGGTTAGAAGAGTGTGCGGACCTCCCGAGTTAAGGAGACCCCCAAGGACAGCGTGGTTCAAATCGAGGTGTGTTGGAGGCACCTCACCTAGGGGCAGGCTGGCTGCAGAGGGAGGGCCACAGAGAGCTTGGTCACTGAGCCAATGGTTGGATGTGTAGCCTAAGGGGCTCAGATTCACAAAGGAGGCTTGGGGAGCCTCTGCAGGCCACTGGAAACTTTTATTTCCATTTTATTTCTCATTATTAAAAAAAAAGAAGTAGCCTGTTATAATTGCACCAAGATCTAATTTGTTTCACCAAATGTCATGTTATTTGATTAACTAGGACATTGAGGTCAGAATATAAAAGAAGAAGAAGAACTCAGACTTATATAATGGAATAGGAACATGATCCAGACTGTATTTCAAAGAGCTTCTGATCACTCAGGATATTCAGAGAGCTTTGGAGCAGGACAGGCAAATGAAGCCCCCATGCCCTGGAGGCAGTCCTCTCCTTACCCATGAACTGATCACCTGGACAGCCCATGAGAGCATCTGTGCACTGACACGTGTCACACATACCATGTATATGGGTGTGCAACAGGCTTGTCATGGGTGTGCCATGTGGCATTGGCAACTGGCAAGGCTTTATACAGATCTTGGATGACGACACTGCCTCCTCTTTAGATCATTCTGCTATTGATCACATAACTTGGAAATTAAGATAAATCATCGCAAATAGTAATGAGAGTTCCTACCACATACCTTTGATTAAGTAGTTTCTAGGAAGAGCCTTTTATGGTAAAAAAAAGGTGCCTAAAGTCACATAGAGAATGAGCCAAATGAGGGGGAATTTTAAATTCCAGTCTACTTGACCCCAAATATTCAATAATTTTTCACTCTCTGAGATGGTATTAAAGTGATGCATGGCATGATCTTGTAAATCAGAAGCAAACAGAAGCAAATGCACACTGGGACTAGTTAGACAAACGAAAGGCTTAATGTTGATAACCTGAAAGTATCTTGATAAATCACGTTACCAGGGCAAAGCTGTCTGCCCATGCTATGCAGGAGCACTGTATTTTCCCAGGTACTTATGTGAGTAACACTCGCCTGTCACATACCACCTGGACCATGTGGGGTGTTTTCATTAGCACTCAGAAGCAGATCTCCAGCCAACACCAGAGCTTCTGTTTACTTTCAAGCAAGTGCAAAGCATAAATGTTTACCAGGTCTGGGTTAGGCTACTGCATCTCCAGATGAGTTTGGTTGTGGTTTCTATTGTTTTGAATGTTTTTCGATACAGCTATTACAATTTTGGACAGAAAATAGTAGAGTTTCACTCACATACCTTTTCTCCTATGATCTGGGCCTCCCAAGGAAAGATGAGAAAAGAGTAGTAGGAATTTTCTTACCAAGGATGATGACTGTGTAAGATCACCCCTATAAAGTATACAAAGTTAAGTTTTCAAGAAATACTTCTTAAGACAAGTGATTTTTAGAAATATTTTCCTCCAGAATCTTCTCTCCTCATATTAAAAAACAAAACAAAACAACTCTTAGCAAAAGTAACATTTACATGAAGATGAGGCATTAATGGAAACAACTGGGGAGCATTTGCTGGCGCCAGACCTGGCATCTGCAGCATTTGTTTCCTGGGGAGTGTGGGAGAGAAAGTGAGCTCTTTTATCTTCTGGATCCAAAATGCACATGCCTTAAATCCTGTGTCCATGCAGACCTTGATCAGAGTTGAAGCTGAACCACAAAAGCACAGAGCCTTCATAACAACAGTTTTATCTGTATGACTGGCTGTGCTTACTACATGCAATCCGGCTGAATCTGTTTGAATTCCCTGGAGGTTGTAAAATTATTTATGGACCTTTCAAAGCAGTTATATGTTTATTTGAGTTATGCAATTTCAAATTCAAAGAAACCAAGATATTTGAGATAAAAAGCTTATGAATAATCACAAGTAGAAATTACTAGGTTTTTTATATCTTCCCTGAGGCACATTTCACTAAGAGTAGCACACCGTATAAACATGGCAAATGGTTTATCTGTTGATGCTAGTCAAAAAGAACTATAATAGACTTTTTGCCCTTTTACTTTTGATGTTTTAGTTTAACTTCACTATTTTTCCTGATTGTAAGCAGAAAATAAGAATTGCTGAAACACTTGTAAAGTATAGAAAATGAAGAGGGAATAAAAGTTTCCTATAACTGCAACCCAAACTATAACAAATTTCAGTGTTTTGTTCTATTTTTTCTCATCTCTTTTCTATGTTCATATGTGTGTATGTATATCTAGATATTTGTTCACTTGCAAAGCTGAACTCAGACCTTACTTTTTGTATGCAATTTCACTGAATTATAAAAATGAGATTTTAACATGTCATGAAATATTCTTTGAGCACAAAATTTTAAAGGGTTACAAGTTATACTTTAACTATCTTAGCCTTCTTGAATGTATAGGTTGTTTTAACTTTCTTTTTCTTAGGAATGATCCAGTGATGAGTATTTTGATACATAAAATTTTAAATTGTATCTCTGATTATTTCCTTTGGATAGGTTCTAGAACTGGCATTGGTGAGGGAAAAAAAAGTAAACATTTTTAAGGTTCAAATATATTTTGCCCTTCTTCTGCATACGTGGATGTTTAGTTGTCCTTGTCTAGCTTGGATTAATACTTAGTTATAGGCACAGACCTGATCATCTACATTTGCCCTCTTACAGCACTAAATTATGTTTTCTACCTTTATCTTGCATCTACCTACCACTTCAGCATTTCATTAAAAAATAAAAATAAAAATAAATAAGGGAGAAATGTGGGATTCACATATAAATCAAGTATAAAAATCAAATGAATAATCATATCTGACTTGATTGTTTATAGTTCATGATGTGTGATCAAAACCAAAAGTTTCTGTGATATGACTGCCCTTGCACTGTTCACCATGTAAGAACTTATTCACTATGTAAGAACTTGTTCACCATGTAAAAACTTGTTCGTTATGCTTCAGAAGATTGGAGACTGTTGAGAATTAGGCTTGGGGTTGATTAATGATTGTGCATTGAGTCCCCTATACAGAATTTTATTGTTGTTAACAACCATATGATCAATAAATATGAGAGATGCCATCTCAAATATATATATATATATATATATGTATATTTTGCCTTTATTGTTCTGAATGAATGTACCAACATAAATTGTATAAACTCTCAGCAGCAGTGGAAAAGAATATGCTTGTCTATCTTATCATTTTCTCATCCAGACTATTTATTTGAGTTAAAAGATTAGTGTCCACATTGGTGTGCCCCAAACAGAACCTCACTGTGGCTTTAATTTGCTTCTCTTTTAAAAATAGTTAAAACATGTATTTTAAAATTCTAGTTAGTGGCAATTTGTAGGTTTTCTTTTAAAAATTGTTCATTTCCTTTGATCTTTTTTGTTAATGTAAGTTTTTCTTCATTTTTTGTTTATAAATAAAAAATGATGCTTGTTATAAAATTTAAGCAAAATAAAATTATGAACAGTAAAAACATGAAAACTACCTTTTACCTTTCACCTACCTCTCCCCAACAGATATGGCTGTTTGCATATTTCTTACAGACATTTGCTTTTATAAAATACACAGGTGTAAATGTAAATCTATGGGTTTTTTTAAAACATAAATTAGATCACTTGCTTTTTTACTTAAAGTATACCTTGGATTTATTGACTTATCAGTACTAATAGATATTCCTCACTCATTTAAAAAACTCTATAGTATTCTAAAATTTGGACATTGTGTTGCATAGTTTATTTCATCATTTTTCTATGTATGCCTCTGTATATGTATTTCTATGCGCATTGTGAATAAGAGCCTCTGATCTTTTCTATGCATCTCCCTCTAACTGAATGTAAAATATGGATTTAATTTTCCAGCATATCTTTTCTCAGGAAAAAGACTGCTGTCCTAAAGCCAAGAACACTGTTCTCACCAACTAGTCAGAAGAACCAGGGAAAAATAAAACGCTCTGACAAGCTCCAATCTCTATCTTCAGGAATGACAGTGACTTAACACTTGTAGCCACTGAGCAGGTTGCCTCTAGCCACACCTAGAGGTCAGGCTGCTGTGTTCCTAGTATAGGAAGCTTCAAGGACAGGTGCAAGAGCCTATGCAGCTAGCAGGCTTTTAGTTTCTTCCTCTAGAAAATACAGCTCAAGAGGACAAAGACCTCAAGAGGCCAGAGCGGGGAGAAGCTGCCAGCAAGCATCATCCCCCTTTCACCTCCTGCCTCTGAGCGGTCTAGCAGAACTGGCACAGCCACGGCCCCACCTGTCTCAGGTGAGCGTGCTGGATGGATGCTGTTCAGCAAACTCATCAGTCACAGTATCTAATTCCTAGAGATTCTGGGAGGCGATCAGAGAAATCCCATTCGTCAATCAAATCAATATTAAGTGCCTCCCTAAAGTGGCTCCTGGCATCTTGTTGGGTAGCAGGGACACAACAATGAACAAAACGTAACTTTTTTTCCTCAAGGATCTTGTCTATTATAAAGACATAGATGTGAATAAATGATTACAGTAACACATGATTGGTGCTAGGCCAGAGTGTGCCCAGTAGGGTAGGTGCCCCCTGTTTGGAGGAGACTGGGAGGGCTTCATGGAGCAGGTGCTGTTGGAGCCAGCTCTGTTGGTCTTGCCAAGTACCAGCCCCCGTGATCCGTGAAGTCAGGTCTGCCTCCAGATCTGGGTCCTAGAAGCCACCACTTGTGCCCACCAGCTGAGCAGGGCCACTCCAGCGTCCAGCGCTGTGGTGAGCCTCCAGCCCAGACAGAAGTCTTCTTAAACCAAAGACAGCGGGGTCCAAGCTTGCGGGCGCAGTGCGACTGCTCAGGGGAAAGGACCTGCTCTGAAACCACAGCGGAGTCTCATGCGGCCTTCGTCTTTGTTTAGCCTTGCGGACCAAAGCTGTCTTCGGGAAAGGCAGAGTGAAAAGCGGATTCACTGTGTATGATTTCATGACAGCATCATCTCTAGCTCCTCCCAGATCGGGGAGCGGAGGGGAGGAAGTGCCCATACCCAGCTGTGGATCCAGCAGGCCCTGGTTCCGATGCCTAGGCTAACCGTGGAGAGAACAGGAAATTGGTTTAGGACAACCGCCAGGCAAGGAATTCCTCAGCGGTAACACTTTCCTGTTTCATGCCATGAGGAAACTACAGTTATTAAAAATTTAAATCAGTTCGATCCTCACTAATAAAATTCATCCTATGTTTAAAATTAAACTTCAGTCTATTAACAAATTAGATTCCAATAATTAAATCTAATATTATGGAGAAGACATCATGGAGAATGGAGTCTTGAGTCCATTATTTCTCACAGAAAGAGCACAACCATACACCACCTGTTTATTTATTTGGGACAAAAATCTCCAACTCTAAAGTCAATATCGGAGGTAGAGACATTCTTGAGGGGCCTGACACCCCTGGACCTTTCAGTCAGGCCTTCACAGTCTGGAACACTTCAGCCGATAATAGAACAGAATGTTCACACCTGCTATGTTCTGGCTAGTTCAGCTCAACCCTTACCCCCTCACTGTGACCTTTGGGTATTTAGAAGCCACCATCCTGGGTGGTCACCTAGAAAACAGTGACCCTGTTCAAAGGCAGCAGGAGGCAATCAATGCGCTGCTTTAGGAGAAGGATGGCCTCATAGCTGAGACCATCAGCACTGGACTTCATGACTCAACCGCAAATTCAACACAGTCATCTGTCAGCTGTGGAACCTGAAGTTAAGTTGCTCAGCCTCCTGGTGCCAGTCTCCTCATCTTTAAAATGGAGATAATATTATTATGAAAAATGGCTAACCTCAGGATCATAAAACAGTAGATGATTGTGACTGTGCGATGTTTCTTGCCCTTCCTGTAAATCCTGAAAGGGCCAGATTTCTGCAGCAGCGTGTCACTAAGTTTGCTCTCCTGCTCAGTCAATGGAAGAGATAGTATTAGGGAAGCCCCAACTTTTTTCTGAGCTGTATTTTCATAAATTTTCAGGGTTCTGATTTTTTAAGGCAGAGATTTGGACATTTTTGCCCAAGATTGGTTCCTTGGCAGCTGTGTCTAGACAATATAACCTGTTGTTTCATGATATGAGCTTATATCTGTTCAAAAAAGACTTACCTTTCAACTATATTTGACTTGTTAAAATCTCAGAAGGTTTTTAATTGCTTAAAATGTTCACCCAAAGAAATTAGTTGACTTCATTATATGAACCTTTGCTATGATTTATTATATTGTCTTGAAGTCCTTGTATGCTTCGAGTTTACAAGCTGGAGTAGAAACAATATGCAAATATTATCTATTACCTACAAGTGGATTTATAAACTTTTATGCAGATACAAGATATGACTTTACCCAATGTGTTATTATTATTTCTGCTCCTATGATAAGTTAAAAGTGGGTGGGGAATAGTATAGGTGAGAAGGTTCCTAACATTGTGTAGAACTTAAAGTCTATATATTGTGGGAAATTCCTTATCAGATTGATATGGATTGCTTTTCTCATACCTAAAGCATTTCACATGGGCAAGTATAAAGAATTAAAATCCCCTTAATAAACATTTATTGAACTTTATCTATTATAGTTTAGGCACTGGTTTAAAAGCTTTCTAGAAATACTTAAATGATATTTTTCAGAAAGGAATTCATGCTCTGGCAAGGAGAACGACCTAAATAAATGATGACATATATATTCAAAGTGATGGACGTGTAGTGAGAGAAGGAAGAATAGGACAGGGCCATTCTGAGCAAAGGGCATTTAGGCTGAACCTGGGAGCTTGAGCAGGAGTTTAATAGCTTATTGGGTGGATGAGAGCAGATGCAGGGTTTCAGAATATTTGAAAAAATAATTCTTTCACTGTGGTTGGAGAAGATAGAAGAGAGAAGGGCTGGAGATGAAATTAGAAAGATAGCCTGGGATCAGGATGGAAAGAATCTTGGGAACTGTATCAGTTTCCTACTGCTGCTGTTAATACATTATCACAAATTTAGTGGCTCAAGACAACATACATTTATTTCTTACAGTTCTGAAGTTGAAAGTTCAAAATGAGTCTTTTGGGGCTAAAATCAAGTTGTCTCTTTTTGGAAGCTCCAGGGGTTCAGAATCCACTCATTGTCTCTTTCAGCTTCTGGAGGCTTCCTGCAACCCTTGGGTCATGGCCCCTTCCTCACATCACCCCACCCTCTCACTTCCATCACCCTGTCTCCTGCTACTGACACCCTTCCGCCTCCCTCGTATAAGAACTGTGATTACCTTGGGCCCACCCACATGATCCAGGATAATTTCCTATTTCAAGATCCTCAATCACGTATGCAAAGTCCATTTTACCAAAACATAGTCACAGGTTCTGGGGACTAGGACATGAACATCATTGCAAGGGTGGGGGTACAGTATTTTGCCTACTGTGGATGTCATGCTATTGGGTGTGCACACACCTAAGGACTACCAAGAACTATTACATGTTTCTTCACTGTCGACTGACTTGATCAGATTTTCATGTTAGAAGATAATGTCTGTAGGGTAGAGGCAAAGAGCCTGGACAGGTGCAGGCAGGAGATGCTGAGGACCTGAACTGGGATGGGGACCAAGAAGGTGGAGAGAAGGGGACATGAAACCGTTATAGCAGAATATAAGTATTCAGCCACTCTGAATGGGAAAGTTTGACTGTTTTGACCTTTTTCAACCCTTTCTTTGGTGAATTAGAGGGATGCAATGTAATTATTTCTTACTCCCTGAGAGGATTCAAAGACTGAGCCTTCAAAAGAGAGATGGATTTGCCTCCTTGGGCTGCTTTTGACTTGGTCTCCAGGTTGAATGAGCCACTGCAGTCTATTGTAAGAGCACACGGGGCCGGGAGAGGGGCAGAGGCTGAAGAGAGGCACCAGAGATTGACGACACCAAGTGGGACTCCAAGAGCCTGGGGTCAATCTAGGGGAAGTGGTCCAAGGAGGGGACAAAGCTGAGGGGCTCTGGGGAGGGATCTGAGTCCTCCCTGTGATGGCCCTGCAGCCACCGAGCAAGGACGTCCTGCAAGATGAGGCAGGCACTTTCCTGGGCCTACCTCCTGGACACACAAGAAGTCTGCATTCTCTAGCCCTCGGCATCTGGGTGGCGGCACGTGCCTGGATCTGGCCAATGGGATGTGGATGGAAGTAGCAAGTACCACTTCCAGGCCTGGAATATAAGAAGCCATGTATGTCCTTATTGCCCAGTCCTGCTCTCCCTTTCATTGTACCCTGGGCATTATAAAGACAGGGATGCTATGGGATAGGAAGGACTTGGGGCGGCCTCTCCTGGGAGGCTGTGTGAGGAGGAGTATCTGCGCTGGATTTTGCATAAGGGAGAAATAAGCTTTTACTGTGGTAAGCCACTGAAATCTGGGGTACATCTGTTAATGTAATATAGCCTCACCTGGCAGGTCTAAAACACCGACTGTTTTGCTTTTGGTCTCCAAGAGAAGGTCAACTTTGGGGCACAGGCACCAGACCCAGTGAATGGTAGGAAGGACATATTGGAAAGACTGCTCTGGGGTTCTTGCTGACTGTCCTCCGGTTACTCCCCCTACTGCAGCTCAGGGTGCCTGTGAGCCCGAGAGCTGTCAGATCCTGGACACCCAGCAGGGTGCTGGGGTGGTGGAAGGATCCGGCCTGTACTCAAGGGACCGAACTGTGTGTGCAAGCTCTGTCCATACATGAACCCTCTAAGATAGGGCCGCAGTTGCTGACACCTTGAATACACTGTATTTTATTCATCTAATATTTAAAATTGTAAAGAAGAGGACCCACGTATGTGCTGCTCACGGCTTTCATGGACACAATCCCCGAAGACAACTTCGTCACGGCTCCTTGCCACCTGCAGAGCAGAGCCTCAGACAGACTTGTGCGCAGGGGCTTTGCTCAGCATGAGATCTTAAGGAGTAAGAGTCAGGGGAAAAGTGTAAAACTGGGAAATTTTATAGGAAGTGTAGAACCAGGAAGAAGGAAAAAACTACTACAAGGTTATTTCATCACGATATTTAGCACTGTGGGCAACAGGGGCTTGATGAAGAATGTACAGATAATTTGAGAACTTAAAAAAATTTTTAGGACAACAAACGGAGAAATCGGTTGGCTGCGGCCGTAGCCCCCCACCTGCAGGGCCGGACCAGCTGCCCCAGGCGGGCAGCGCGAGGGGCTGAGGGCGCGGAGGGCGCGGAGGGCGAGGGGCCACAGCA
Source organism: Manis javanica (assembly GCF_040802235.1). Taxonomy (NCBI): domain Eukaryota; kingdom Metazoa; phylum Chordata; class Mammalia; order Pholidota; family Manidae; genus Manis; species Manis javanica. The sequence goes on along the minus strand of NC_133168.1, from coordinate 28,017,814 downwards.
TGGGCGGGGGGCGCACAGTTATCTGCCGAAGCCGCGGCCATGGACCGCACCGAGGCTCTGGGCCTGTGAGGAAGGGCCCAAGAGCTGTTTGGGACACAACCTGACATCCCCCCGATCTTTAAGGAGAATGCTTGGGCATAGGGCTTCCTGGTTCTTATCACCCATTTCCCAGAAGCTGAAAGCTAAGGGTGCGGATCTGTCTTCTGCCTGACCTAAGCTCACCGCTTGGGTGAGAGGGCTACTGCTCTGAAAGGTAGGCTGTCCGGGCCCCAGACGGGCCTGGCAGGGTCAAGTCCAGTTTCCTGTGGTGGTGAGCAACTTGATAAATGTTCCTGGCAGTGACTTGGGTCACAGAGAGAACACCCCCAGACCTTGAATCCTGAGAGGGTTGGGGACACTTTGAGGATCAATTTTATACAGGGGCGACACAAACAACTACATTCTGACCAGGCTCTTCTATTTCTGTGACTGTCTGTATTCCCTGCCTCCTGCACGAATCCCTCTGAGTTTCCTTGGTCTTGTTATCCTCTCACTTGAACTCAACATCTATGAACTCCCAGTATCCTTCCAATAAGTTCCCTTCTCCTTAAGTCAGCCACAGTCAGACTGACAGAACAATCAGTGGACAAGAGAGAAGACGGGTGGGGCGGGTGTGGGGTGCAGGAGTAGCGCCGCACCCTCCCTAAACAGGTGTGAGCTCATCATGTCGCTCTCCACTGTGTGTGTAACAAACTGCTGGATTCAACATCCGGTATGGATTGTGTTCGTTATGACAAATTTTTAAGTAGAACTAAATTGTCTCTAAAAACCAGCTCTGCACAGTCTTGCCAGAATTAACATTCATTAAGAAAAAAAACCCCTCTAATTTGTGCCTCAGCAATTTACTGATAATAGTCTAATCAGAATAAGAGTATATGTTTCTGATTTTATACTGCCCTATAGATGGCTTTTGGTCTGCTTCAATCTAATTTACCTTTAATGATATAATGAAAAAGATACCTGGAAATGTGGATTGTATACACACATTTATCTCAGTTGTCTCCTAAAACCCAGCTCAAAAGACAGTTAAGAAACAAAGAAGGCATATATACTCAAGGGTAAAGAGGAGTAAATGGACGACTAGCAATGGGCTCATCAGTTTGAAGAGAGCTGACACCTAACCCAGCAGGGTGGAAGGCAGTGACTAGAAACAGCTGATTCCCACTGCAGAACCCTAGCAGGCCTCAAGGACCAGAGGCACCAAGCGCCGTGGAAGATGAGAATGTGGGCTGATACTGAAAACAGAATGATTAGTTGAAAGTCTATGTCTGCAGCAGTTAGACTGCCCTTCCCCAGCACACACACCAGGCAAACTCCCCTCCTCCCACCACAGCTGGCCGCTGGGAAGGTGCACCCCTACACTCTGGGTGTAAGGACCAGAGGGGCAGCTGAGGCATGGGTGAGGAGGCACTGTACGCTGAAATGATGGAGGGATTAAATTTACCTATTACAAGGAAGCATCTTACACTTTAAAACTTTTCAATCGACTGTAAATAATCATTAAGTTCCAAAATGTGCAATATCCAGGTGTCTATTTTAGTATAACCTTTCTTTTTTTTAGTATAACCTTTCTTAATAATCACCTATAAATATAATTTCAGTCTATCCTAGGATTGAAGGCTGACTTGGTCTTAATAATCTTTTGCTTTGGGAACATGCTGAATCCATAACCAGGGACCCCCAGCCCAGGAAAGGAAATCTGCTCTGCACAGACCAGCAGCTCAGATACTGTTCATTCTAGTGAGTGCCTCCAGTGTTCAGCTCTGGTCCTTTGTAACAGTAGTTGCAGAATAAGTAGTAGTAAGTACTACCTGCTATAGAACCATGTGGCAGAATCTGCTAGTTACCACATCAATATTCATTCTTCCTTGGTAACACTGCCCTCCACCACAAATTTTTAGGTGGAGATAGGGTTACTCTCAATAAAGGATGTATTTCTCACATCTCCTTGCAGTTAGGTGTGGCTATGCAGCTAAATTCAGACCAAAGAGATTAAAAAGAAAAGTTTCAAGGGAACTTCCAAGACATCTCCTTAAAGACATCAGTTATGGGCCCTTTTACCCTTCTTGTCTCTTCTACTATAATACTACCTGGAGTGTAGCTGTGATACAAAGGCCAGGTCTATACCCTAGAGATGGTAAAACAGAGATACAGAAGCAAAGTGTGTGGGTCCCTAATTAAAAAGAGCTGTCATACCAACCCTGGAATGTCTACCTAGTAAATTACTTTATAGGAGAGAAAAAAAGCTTCCATTTTGTTTAAGTCACTGCTAATTTGAGTTTCTATCATGAATCATTAAACAAATGGTATTTTTTTAAAATACAGAGCCAAGGTCTGACTTAGACTCCTAATTTCTCTAAAGTCTTCAGGAGATGGTTTACTCCATGAGGGTAGAGCCCATCAGTGTATCCCTCTAGGGCCTAGGAGAGTCTTCATGCAGTTTCAGTTGATGAACATTTTTAGAATGAATGAAGAGTTTTTTTTTGGAAAAACAAATCAAAAATGTTTCCTATAGCATTACAAATTCATCCTAATTTGATATGATTTTGATTATTATAATCTGCTTCAAAGATTACATTAAATATAATTCATTGCCTATAAACCTTTGGTCAAAAGCAATACAATCTTTATTTGGTCTTCTACCTTGTTAAAATTATAGAGAGAATTGGAGGGAAGCCAAGATAGCGGTGTGAGTAGAGCAGCGGAAATCTCCTCCCAAAACCATATATATTTTTGAAAATACACCAAATACAACTATTCCTAAAAGAGACACCAGAAGACACAGGACAACAGCCAGACTACATCTACACCTGCAAGAACCGAGTGCCTCACAAAGGGGGTAAGATACAAGCCCTGGCCCGGCAGGACCTGAGCACCTCCCACCCAAGCCTGGTGGGAGGAGAGGCGTCAGAACGGGGAGGGAGAGGGAGCCCAGAACTGCTAAATAGTCAGCCCTAGCCATCTGCAACGGGAACACAGACACACAGTGTGTGCACAGTGTGCTGGATACTAGGGAAACAGGACAGTAAGACCTGTGAGCAGGTCCCCGCAGCCAGCACCCCTGGGACAAAGAAAAGCGAATGCTTTTTGAAAGTCTTAAAGGGACAGGGCTTAAAGGGACCCCACAGCTGGATGGAAGCATCCCGGGACACTTAGCCCAGCAGCTGGGAATCCCAGGGAACTACAGGGGCGCCCTAACCCCCTGGGCAGCAGCACAGCTCAAAGGTCCCTCAAGGCGATAAATAGCCTCCCTCCTGTTCCCTCTCTGACGCAGCTCTACCATATCAGAAGAGCAGCCTGAGGCCGGCCACGTCCACAGCAACCACGGAGCTCCACAGCGGCCAGGCAAGAATCAGAAGCCCCGTCTGCGCACAGAGGCCCAGCATAAGCAGCTAGGGATCGCTGTTCTCCCAGGAGAGGAAGGCCACAAACCAGCAAAAAGGGACGTTCTCCCAGCTGTCACTGGTGCCAGCTCCTCAAACTATCTCTATCGCCATGAAAAGGTAGAAGAATTTGATACAGACCAAAATCACAGAGTCAGCCCCTGAGAAGGAGATAGACCTAACAAATCTCCCTGAAAAGGAATTCAAAATAAAGCTCATAACCATGCTGATGGAGCTGCAGAGAAATATGCAAGAGCTAAGGGATGATGTCCGGAGGGAGATTATAGAAATGAAACAATCTGTGGAAGGATTTATAAGCAGAATGGATAAGATGCAAGAGGCCATTGATGGAATAGAAACCAGAGAACAGGAACACATAGAAGCTAATGCAGAGAGAGATAAAAGGATCTCTAGGAATGAAACAATATTAAGAGAACTGTGTGACCAATCCAAAAGGAACAATATCCGCATTATAGGGGTACCAGAAGAAGAGAGAGAAAAAGGGATAGAAAGTGTCTTTGAAGAAATAATTGCTGAAAACTTCCCCAAACTGGAGGAGGAAATAATCGATCAGACCATGAAAGTACACAGAAATCCCAACAGAAGGGACCCAAGAAGGACAGCAACAAGAGACATAATAATTAAAATGGCAAAGATCAAGGACAAGGACAGAGTTTAAAGGCAGCTAGAGAGAGGAAAAAGGTCACCTACAAAGGAAAACTCATCAGGCTATCATCAGACTTCTCAACAGAAACCTTACAGGCCAGAAGAGAATGGCATGATATATTTAATGCAATGAAACAGAAGGGCCTTGAACCAAGAATACTGTATCCAGCACAATTATTTAAATATGAAGGAGGAATTAAACAATTCCCAGACAAGCAAAAGTTGAGGGAATTTCCTCCTACAAACCACCTCTACAGGGTATTTTAGAGGGACTGCTCTAGATGGGAGCACTCCTAAGACTAAATAGATGTCATCAGAGAAAATAAAATCACAGCAAAGAAATCAGACCAACCAAATACTAACTAACGACAAAAAATAAAATCAACTACCCACAAAAGTAGTTAAAGGAAATACAAAAGAACAGAGAACAAAACAACCAATATATAAAGAATGGAGGAGGAGGAATAAGTGAAAGACCTATACCCTGAAAACTATAAGACACTCTTAAGAGAAATGAAAGAGGACACTAACACATGGAAACTCATCCCATGCTCTTGGCTAGGAAGAATTAATATCATCAAAATGGCCATCCTGCCCAAAGCAATATATACAGATTGGATGCAATCCCTATCAAATTACCAACAACATTCTTCAACAAACTGGACAAATAGTTCAAAAATTCATATGGAAACACCAAAGACCCTAAATAGCCAAAGCAATCCTGAGAAGGAAGAATAAAGTGGGGGGGATCTCGCTCCCTCACTTCAAGCTCTACTGCAAAGCCACAGTAATCAAGACAATTTGGTACTGGCACAAGAACAGAGCCACAGACCAGTGGAACAGAATAGAGACTCCAGACATTAACCCAACATATATGGTCAATTAATATTCAATAAAGAAGCCATGTACATACAATGGGGAAATGACAGTCTCTTCAACAGATGGTGCTGGCAAAACTGGACAGCTACATGTAGGAGAATGAAACTGGATCACTGTCTAACCCCATACACAAAAGTAAATTCGAAATGGATCAAAGACCTGAATGTAAGTCATGAAACCATAAAACTCTTAGAAAAAAACATAGGCAAAAATCTCTTGGACATAAACATGAGTGACTTCTTCATGAATATATCTCCCCGGGCAAGGAAAACAAATGCAAAAATGAGCAAGTGGGACTACATCAAGCTGAAAAGCTTCTGTGGAGCAAAGGACACCATCAATAGAACAAAAAGGTACCCTACAGTATGGGAGAATATATTCGTAAATGACAGATCTGATAAAGGCTTGACATCCAAAATGTATAAAGAGCTCACGCACCTCAACAAAGAAAAAGCAAATAATCCAATTAAAAAGTGGGCAGAGGAGCTGAACAGACAGTTCTCCGAAGAAGAAATTCAGATGGCCAACAGACACATGAAAAGATGCTCCACATCACTAGTCATCAGAGAAATGCAAATTAAAACTACAATGAGATATCATCTCACACCAGTAAGGATGGCTACCATCCAAAAGACAGACAACAACAAATGTTGGCGAGGTTGTGGAGAAATGGAAACCCTCCTACACTGCTGGTGGGAATGTAAATTAGTTTAACCATTGTGGAAAGCAGTATGGAGGTTCCTCAAAATGCTCAAAATAGAAATACCATTTGACCCAGGAATTCCACTCCTAGGAATTTACCCTAAGAATGCAGCAGCCCAGTTTGAAAAAGACAGATGCACCCCTATGTTTATCACAGCACTATTTAAAATAGCCAAGAAATGGAAGCAACCTAAGTGTCCATCAATAGGTGAATGGATAAAGAAGATGTGGTACATATACACAATGGAATATTGTTCATCCATAAGAAGAAAACAAATCCTACCATTTGCAACATGGATGGAGCTAGAGAGTATTATGCTCAGTGAAATAAGCCAGGTGGAGAAAGACAAGTACCAAATGATTTCACTCATATGTGGAATATAACAACAAAGAAAAACTGAAGGAACAAAACACAGAACCCAAAAATGGACTAACAGCTACCAAAGGGAAAGGGACTGGGGAGGATGGGTGGAGACGGAGGGATAAGAGTGGGGAAGAAGAAAGGGAGTATTACAATTAGCATGTATAATGTAGGGGGCAGCATGGGGTGGGCTGTGCAGCACAGAGAAGACAAGTAGTGATTCTACAACATCTTACTATGCTTATGGACTGTGGGGGGATTTGGTGAAGGGGGGACCCTAGTAAACATAATGTTCTTCATGTAATTGTAGATTAATGATAACAAAATTTTAAAAAATTATAGAGAGAATTTTATTATTATACTGTTTGCTTCCATGGCATTCTTCATTAGTGGGTCAGAAACTAAAACGAATCAGGCAGCACAGGTTAAGTTATACCACAGGAATAAACAACTCCAAAATCTCACTAGTTTAAAACTACAAAAATTTAGTTCTGGTCAGCAAGCGGCTCTGTTCCATATTTTCGTTTTTAGGCTGATGGAATCTCCTCCACCCAGACTAGGGGAAATGCCCCTTGGTTCTTAAAGCTTCCATTCAGAAATGACACATATCACTTTTACTCATATATCATTGGCTAAATGAGTCACATGGTCACAAGGGGCAATCCGGAAGTGCACCACGCTGGATACCCAGGCTGAACATCCCAGAGCTACTGGAGAATGGTGGATGATGGATTACTGATTGACTACTAGACATGGCATTTCAAAATTAATTCTGAGTTAAGTGGCCTCATTTTAGTCTTGCCCCAGATTTGCTTTCAGTAATTCATAAAATAAGAAAGATTTGGTTGGTTACAAGAATGAGCTAGCTACAATTATTATGATTGTGGAGAGTGAAATTTTCCTGAGGAGAGAGAGGATTAGCTCCAACTGCAATCTTCTAGTGTTTGCTTGTGGCTACCTGACAATGAACAACAAAACAACACAGCTTCTTAAAGTCTTGTGAGTGTAGCCTGGTTATGTCATCTCAGATCAGTGGTTCGTAAGTGTGCAGGATTTCTGAGGAATCTCTAGAATGCACTTAGGTGCTCACAAAATGTTTTCTTTTCCAAACATATCTGTGTGAGATTGGATTAACTCCATGCACTTTAATCAAGACAACATATTGCATTAGACTGAATGCAAAGCAGAGCATCCAATTTTTTTGTTTTTGCTTGTCCCAAATTGCAATTATCTGCTATTACCAAATAAATTCATTTTGCTTGTAAGACAGTTTGCTCTTTTGTTTTTTTTCAGGTCAATAGACTGAAGAACTATTGCCTTAGATAATACTCTGTTAAATTTCAATTTAATCTTTTGAAAGAGAGAACTATTAAATAGCACTTTCTCTACACTGAAAAATTTAAGGATCAATGAGATTGTGATAACAGTTTGTTTTTACCTACACTGCACTGTGAAAACTCATCCAATTGCTTGGTAGAGTAGTCTGACATACCTATATTGACACACCAAATCAACTACATATTTGGATTACAAAAGAATAATATTCATTAATCTGTTGAACACTACCTGAGAATGGAACTAGTCACTGAATGAAGATACATATAGCTGCCAATAACTAAAATCACCTAGAAAGAGGTTGAAATAAGAAATTCATATTCTCATATTATAAACCCAGATGTTGGATATTTCCACAGGTGGTTACTTGATAGTCTCAACTGCATCAAAATGTTTCCAGGATCTTCACATCCTTCTAACCTGCCAGTTTCAGGATCTCTCATATAAGCTCTCATAAGCCCCAAATCATGATACTCAGAGTAAATACAGGATAGAGAGGTACAACATGGAGGACTAGCATATTTCCTTCCATGTTTTTCTTTTAGGCAACAAGAAATACTTTTCCCAGAATCACCCTACCACCATAACACAGACTTCTTCTGAAATATCATTGATCAGAATTGGATCACTTGACTGTTCAAACCAATCACTGGCAAGACTAATCATGATTCTCTCTTTGTGGCTGAAGAAGGACACGGCTTTTCAAAAGCACCTGACTTCTTGATATCTGCACAAAACTGGGGTTCTTTAGCAAGAATGGGGGTGGGAATAGGGGTCAGGAACAGCTATGACATAGGCAACCAGTAAGTGCTTGCAAAATCATGACAACTGAAATATCTCATTGTAATAACCATGACAAAGGCTATTATGGGATAATAGATCAAATTCAGAGACATTCCATAAAGGATACAACTGTCTGTTTTCCTTCGTTCAATTCATCAGTAATCACTGAGTGCCTAATGTATGTCTAGTAGCATTAAAGATGTTCAAAGTCTCACTTTCTTAAGTCTTATTTAATAGTTCATTCTTAGCTAGTAGTCTTCTATAAATCCCCATATATATTTCATTCAATAACAACAAAAAGCCAATTCTACTCAGTTTTATACTACCATACCTTTGTTTCCTTACTTAAATGATCATACATGTATTGCTGCTGACATATTTTAGTATCACACCTTTTAAACTTAATACTTTTCAGTTAAAATTTGGCTATCCATTAAACTGGGAGTTATTTACATATCTAAGGAATATAAATTCCATTTATGATTCAACTAATTCTCTAAGTAATTAATAAAGCTCAGAAACAAATACAGAACATACTACTCACTATGCCCTTGCTTCTCTGGAGCAACCCGCACACCAGCTGTCCAGCCTCCCATTGGTAGCGTGAGCCAGCTGCAGCAGGTAAGTATTTTCTGCTATTATTTTGTATGATCTGACTATACAAGGAATGATTTATAGATCGTTTAGGAAAGGATACTTGGCCATTTTTAGTCCAAGATTCAGTTTCAATGTTATTTTTTCAGAGAGCCTCCCTGAGCATGCTGTTCACAAAAGGCCTCCTCCAATTACTTTGTATTAAATCAGTCATCTAATTCTGTCTGAAACACTCTTGCAGATCTGTAATTATCACCTTCATTATTTGTTCATTATCTGCTTCCCAACTAGAGTATAAGCACTAGGAGTGCTTATAATTAAGACATGTTGGTGTTATTCTATACTGTATGCTCAAAGCTTAATACTATGCCTGGCACTATTTAACTGAATCTAGTTTTCTTTCCTGAATCATCTATTTAATGTTATATTCTGAAAGAAAAATTTTAAACTAAATCTTGCTGCTTCTATTTTGGTCATTGATATTTAATAATATAGGATATTAAAATTGTATAGCTAATGGACATTTAACATAAGATGTCAGGTGTGATAAAACATGGTAAAATATAATTTTATAATGGGACATATCAATCTCCTTTTGTATCAAATGGACACATTTTTTATATATTGTATTTTTATTTCATATACTTTATTAAGTATGAGAGATTAACCTATTTGGGGCTGACACAGTAATTTAGAAATGTATAGATGTAAAACCAACAAGAACTTATAATAGTTTATTTTTCCAAAGCTAAACCTCAGTTATTTTGGAAGTTGAATATTTTACACCTTCAATATACTTTTAAGTGGAACAACCTCTTATGAACTCTCATTATGGCTTAAATAATATACAGCCAACTGTAATTACAATATAAAGCATGGACTATTTTTGTCATAAAATATTATACTTTGTTGTTTTATTAACCATGGAAGAAAATTACTTGAGGGGTACAATGAAATCTTGCTGTTTTCAGTGGAGATATTCCCATGTATGAGTGTGACTAGCACAAACTTGCTAAATCTCTCTCTGAGCCATCTGGGGGCACCATTTTGGTTCAAAACAACACAGGCTAGCTCTGCTCAGTTCTAAGTCAGTTTTTACCACAACTGTTATCTTTATCTTAAACCTGGGAAGATTTTCAAATGCCTGAAGTTTAGAAATGTCACTTTTCACTAAGAATATGATCCTAAAAATTAAATTAAATGTGTATTAAATTGGTTATGTCAAATGAGATTTTATTGGCATAAAATGTGGAACATAGAAGTTTCAATACAATTGTAAAGAAAATAGGAGGTTTTTTTAAGCTAACTAGTAAGTTTAGAACATATTCATACTAATCTACTAATTCATACTGTATCTACTATGACAAAATAAAATTCCTAGTCACTTGACTACACTTGCTTGCACTTTAGTTCAATCTCAAGTTAGAGTGATGCAAATGCTCCTTTTATAATGGCCTCAGGATGATGTCCTTGGTTTTGGCAAATCAGCAATAGTGGATGGAGACTTTACTGAAAGACCTGATAGCTTGCCACAGCACTCAGTCGTCTGGAGGCCTAGATCCTTACTGCAGACCCAATGCCATCTTTTTTAAAGAACATGCTCTGATCACCACAAACAACATCCACGTGGAACCTTGGGGAGACTGCAATGCAGTAAAACTACCTAGAACTTCCCAGAGACCAGTGTAAATATATACTTTAACCCAAATTCTAAAGTTATAATAGACATTATAATGATCACTTTTTCCAACAGTGATGCAGGTTTTGAAAAATCCACAAATCACAAACATTTAAAATAGGCTCAGTTCTTATTGCAGTGATTAGTTCCTTAAGCCCAGACTGAAAGTGGTTAGGAGTCAATCCTTTAAGGTCATATTTGGTTTTTATATTGAGTTTACTTTGCATACCATAAAATTCACCCATTTTAGCTATACATTTAATTGTGCATGACATTTAGTAAATTACTTAGTCATGCGACCATCATTGCAATCCAATTTCAGAATATTTCCATCACTGCAAAAAGATCCATCATATATATTATGTTTAGGGTTTTGTATTACATTTTTCACAACTTTTCTGCATGAAAATATAATTACATACAGAATATAATTACATACATAATATAAATAAGATACCAAACATGTTAATTTATTTGACTGCTGGCATTCAGACACAAAGATATAATTTTCCTAGAAAGGAGAACATTTTGTATGTACAATCTTTTTAAAAGGGATTTAAAAATATGCCTAGATAATTAGGCATATATTTCAGTTTCCTTAAATAATATCCATGAAGCCATGGACAAAAGGGGCTATATACAAACTGAGACTGGCTCTATTTTGTACAAGCAAAATTGGCATTATTCAGGAGTCACATGGTGTCAATAGCAGATGTGAGTCATTATATTTCCCTCATTCCTTCACACTTCTATTTCTCACTTCAGTCTCTAAGCAGAGAATAATTCATATCCTAGTTGAGGTCATTCTGTCCATCAAAAAGAGCAGGGCAACATCAGGTCACATTAAAAATTGGAACCTAGTTCTGAGTTTCCTTTCCATTGGTTATTATTTTCTGGGTAATAGAGAGGTACATATCCCTTGATTTTATGTAGTCTTGCTATATTTCATTCTTCCTTCTCAGGAATCATCACCTTGTGTCCCTTCCCCAGGTTATGCTTCTTTTCTCTCATCGTACAGTCACGCAAAAATAAAAAATTAAAAACACAAAAAGCAGGTTAGGAACACATGCACCACGCACATGTAAGCTGAACTTATAATGATTTCTTTAGTAAATTATAAAAGCTGGTGATTTGAATGTCTGTTAGAATATAAGCTGCATGAAAGTAAGGGGTTTTGTCTGTGTTGTTCAGTAACACATCTTAAGCTTCTAGCACAGTGCTTGGCACATAGTAAATGTTCAATAAATACTTGCTGAATGAGTCAAGATTTTTATATTCTTTGTCCTAAAAGATTCTATATATTGTTCCACCTCATTGTTATGTTATAAAAAGCAAATCAACATGTTATATAAAGCACATATTTTAGAAATGGAAAAATTCCTAAAAACATAAATCTACCAAGAATGAATCAGGAAGAAATAGAAAATCTAAATAGACAAATCAGTGTGAAGGAGATTGAATCAGTAATCAAAAGCCTCCCAGGAGGCACCCAACAGTATAGGAAAATATATTCATAAATGACTCATCTCATAAGGTATTAGCACCCAAAATATACAACAAACTCATACACTTCAACACCCAAAAAACAAATAACCTGATTAAAAAGTGGGCAGAGGACCTGAACAGACACTTCTCCAAAGAAGAAATACAGATGGCTAACAGGCACATGAAAAGATGCTCCACATTGCTACTCATCAGGGAAAGCAAATTAAAACCACAATGAGATATCCTCTCACACCAATTAGGAAGGTCAATATCCAAAAGACAAGAAATAACAAAAGACAAAAATGCTGGTGAGGTTGCAGAGAAATGGAAACCCTCCTACACTGCTGGTGGGAATTTAAACTAGTGCAACCATTGTGGAAAGCAATATGGAGGGTCCTCAAAAAACTAAAAATAGAAAACCATTTGACCCAGTAATTCCACTCCTAGGAATTTACCCAAAGAAAACAAGATCCTGGATTCAAAAAGACATATGCATCCCTATGTTTACTGCTGCACTATTTGCAATAGCCAAGATATGGGAGCAACCTAAGTGTCCATCAGTAGATGAATGGATAAAGAAGATGTGGTATATATACACAATGGAATATTATTCAGCCATAAGAAGAAAACAAATCCTACCATTTGCAACAACATGGAGAGAGCTAGAGGTTATTATGCTCAGTGAAATAAGTCAGGTGGAGAAAGACAAATACTAAATGATTTCACTTATTTGTGGAATATAAAAACAAAGTAAAACAGAAGGAACAAAACAGCAGTAGACTCGTAGACACCGAGAAGGGACTAGTGGTTACCAACAGGGAGGGGTTGAGGAGAGGTTCGGAGAAAAGGGGAAAGGGGACCAAGGGACACAATAATTTACAATCATGATATAGGTTGGTCACAGGGACAGTAGTACAGTATGGGGAATACAGTTAATGATTCTGTAACATCTTAGTATGTTGGTACACAGTGACTGCACTGGAGGAGAGGAGGATTTGATAATCTGGGTAACTGCTGAACCACTGTATTGTGTATTTGAAACCAACATAAGATTGTATATCAGTGATACTTTAATAAAAAAATAGCAATCAATAATGACAGTAAACAATAAAAAAATTGACTCCTTTACTACTTTAAATTTAAGGATTTATAAGGACAAAAAAAAAAGCCTCCCAGCAAACAAAAGTCCAGGACCACATAGCTTCACTGGTGAATTCTACCAAACATTCAAAGAAGAATTAATACTAAGCCTTCTTAAACTCTTCAAAAAAATAGAAGAGGAGGGAACACCTTCAAGTTCATTTTATAAGGCCATCATTACCCAGATACCAAAATCAGACAAAGATACTAAAGAAAAAAGAAGATTACTGGTCAATACCCCTGGTAAACATCAATGCAAAAATCTTCAACTGACTATTAGCAAACTGAATTCAACAATACACTGAAAGGATCATACACCATGATCATGTGGAATTTATTCCAGGGATGCAGGATGGTTCAACATCCATCAATCAATCAATGTGATACAACACATTAACAAAATGAAAGATAGAATTCATATGATCATCTCCGTAGATGCAGAAAAAGCATTTGACAAAATTCAATATTCATTTATGATAAAAAAAAAACCTCTCGACAATTGGGTATAAAGGAAATGGCATTGAAACATAATAAAGACCATATATGAGAAGCCCACATCTAATATCATACTCACTGGTGTAAAACTGAAAGCTTTTCCTCTAAGATCAGAAGCAAGACAAGGATGCCCACTCGTGCTACTTTTATTCAATATTATTCAATACAGAATTGGAAATCATACCAGAGTAATTAGACAAGAAAAACAAATAAAAAGGCATCCAAGTCAGAAAGGAACAAGAAAAACTGTCTGTATTTGCAGATGACATCATATTATACATAGAAAACCCTGTAAAAACTCTTAGAACTAATAAATGAATTCAATAAATTGTAGAATATGAAATGAATATACAAATATCAGTTGGAATTCTATACACTAATAACAATCAGAAAGAGAAATCAAGAAAATGATTCCACTTATAGTTGCATCAAAAAGAATAAAATACCTAGAAATAAATTCAACCAAGGAAGTGAAAAACCTGTACACTGAAAACTATAAAACACTGATGAAAGAAATTTAATAAGACACAAATAAATGGAAAGATATTCTGAGCTCATGAATTGGAAGAATTAATATTGTTAAAATGTCCATATTACCTGAAACAGTCTACAAATTTAATGTGATCCCTATCAAAATTCCACTGGCATTTTCTAGAGAAATACAACAAATAGCCCTACAACTTGTATGGAACCACAAAAGACCCTGAAGAACCAAGGCAATCTTCAGAAAGAACAAAGCTGGAGGCATCATGTTTCCTGATTTCAAAGTATATTACAAAGCTGTAGTCATCTAAACAGTATTTATATAAACAAAGGCACATAGATCAAAGAAACAAAATAGAAAGCCCAGAAACAAACCCAGGCATATATGGTCAGTTAATTTATGACAAAGGAGCCAAGAATATACAAAGGGAAGAGGACAGTCTCTTCAATAAATGATGCTGGGAAAACTGGACAGCCACATGCAAAAGAACAAAACTTGACCACTAACCACTCTCTTACATCACACACAAAACCAACTAAAAATGGATTAAGGACTTGAACACAAGGCATTAAACCATAAAACTCCTAGAAGAAAACACTGGTAAGCTACTTGGCATTGGTCTTGGTGATAATTTTTTGGGTATGATATCAAGAGCAAAGGAAACAAAAGCAAAAAATAAACAAATGGGACTACATCAAACTAAAAAGCTTCTTCACAGCAAAGGAAGCCATCCACAAAATGAAAAGGCAGCCCATTGAATGGGAGAAAATATTTGCAAATCATATATCTGATAAGGGTTCAAAATGTATAAAAAACCTATACAACACAATACCAAAAAGCCCCCAAATAATTCGATTAAAAATGAGCTCAGGATCTGAATAGACACGTTCTAAAGAAAACATACATATGGCCAACAGGTACATGAAAAGGGCCTCGACATCACTACCCATCAAGGAAATGCAAATCCAAATCACAATGAAATATCACCTTATAGTGGTTAGAATGGCTACTATCAAAAAGACAAAAAATAACAAGTTTGAAAAGGATATGGAGAAAAGAGAACCCTTGGGCACCATTGGTAGGAATGTAAACTGGTATAGAAAGCAGTATGCAGTATGAAGCTTCTGCAAAAAATTAATAATAGAACTACCATATCATCCAGCAATTCTACTTCTGGGTATTTGTCCAAAGGAAATGAAAACACTAACTTGACAAGATCTCTGCACCCCCATGTTTACTGAAGCGTTATTTTTAAGAGCCAAAATACAGAGGAAACCTAAGTGTCCATCTATGGATGAATGAATGGATAAAGAAACTGTGGTATATATACAGTGAAATATTATTAAGCAATAAAAAAGAAATACTGCCATTTGCAACAATATGGATAGACCTTGAGGGCAGTATGCCAAATGAAATGTCAGAGACGAATACAGTATGATCTCACTTATATGCAGAATCTCATAGATACAAAACATCAAACTAATAGATACAGAGAACAAATCGGTGGTTGCCAAGGACCAGGTGTGTGGGGGTGAAATGATGAAGGTGGCCAAACTTCAAGCTATAAAACAAATAAGTCCTGGGGATATAGTGTCCACCTAGTGACTGTAGTTACTAACAATGTATTGGTGATTCAAAAATTGCTAATAGAGTAAATCTTAAAAGCTCTCATCACAATAAAAGAAAAATTGTAAATATGTGTGGTGATGGATGTTAACTAGACTTATTTTAATGATTATTTCCCAGTATACATATATATCAAATCATTACGTTGTACACCTGAAACTAATACATGTTAATTACACATCAGTAAAAAAGTACATTTTAAGTGCACTGTGGGACCCATATAGAATTCTAAAATAAGTTTAAAATGTAACATAAATAAGTTACATTAGCCTTGGTACACTGGAAATGAGCTTCAACATCTGTATAAATAGGCGGCATAAATGGAATAAATATATAAATGAAAGACTTAAGATCTTCTAGCCTTAATAATCCACATTCTATTTTTCAGTTTACCTAAACTTGATCAAGTATAAATATTACCAATTTTTATTAATTTGATTTTATTTCTTCTAGTAATGCACTATTTTTTGCAATTTTATGACAACTGATGATTTCTCATATACATGTCTCATCATCGCATAACACCCTCCTTCTCCACACCAGACCTAGTCACCTTGATTAAACTGTTTCTCAAATATTCCCAGACCTAGATTACTGTCATCACTGATGCACACTCTCCAAGTGCATGCAAATCCTCACCAGGGCTGTTGATCTCATTTTTTCCTTCCCCCTAGCAGCCCATTAGCCATCAACCAGTCACTTCTCTCTAGAGGCCTCTCCTGCATACTCCTCTCTTCATTTATACATATTCCCCAGTCTCTTGTACCCTAAAAATAAAACCCTTTACTGATTCAACATTTCCCTTCTCTCTTTTTTTCTCTCAAAAGGTGAGCCTCAATTTACTGTTCTTTATTTTTTTCACCTCTACAGCCCAACTTACTGTAAAACAAACATTCATGTCTATACACTTAAGATGGTGTTATAAAGCCATTTATAACCCCTTAATCACAGACTTCATGGAACTCATGTCCTTATCTTGTCTGACCCCTTGATGGCACTTGATGCCTTGGACCTTTTCTTGCTTGTTGGAATTCTTTCGTCCCACATTTCCACCAAACCTGCTCTACAAATGCACCTTCTCCTACATTCACCATTCCGTGTTTTTTTTTTTTTTTTACATATGCTCTAACTTTACAACCAAATGATGCTAACCAGAGCTCCATTCTTGGTCCTGTACTTGAGCTACAAAATTTCCCTGGTAAAACAAATCAATTCCTATAGTTTTAATGATCACTTCTTCACTTATGACTCCCAAAATGTAATCTTTAGCCCTAGAGACTGGCTTAAAGATGGCGATGTTATAGGTGAGACAGAAACCTCCTCCCAAAATCACATATAATATGAAAATATAGAAATACAACTAATCCTGAAAGAGCAACAGGAAAGAAGGCTGCGACAGACTGCCTACCTCTGGGAAAAGAGCAAACCACATGGAAAAGGGTAAAGTATCAAAGCCACAACCCAGTGGAATCCAAGCCCTTCCCCCACCCCAGCTCATGGAGGGGATGGAAGAGAAATGGATCAGGGAAAGGGTGAAGGCATAGGACTGCTGAACACCCAGCCCTGGAGATCTGCTTTGGGAGCACAAACCTACCTTACATGATGCTTTGGAGGATCGGTGGGGTTGGAAAGCAAAGACAGGAGGAGTACTTGGACAGACTGAGATCCCAGCTGCTTGTGGAAAACAGGTACCCCAAACCAGCTGCTCTGGGACAAAGATAGGCAGGCACTCTGAGAGACTTCCCAACAGCAAGAGGGCTGCTAATGGGACAAGGATTGCACAGAGCTTGCTGCTCAGGAGAAAGGACAGGTGGAAAAATTGTATGGGTGCACTCAGTCCAGCAGGCTGGGAACTTTCAGGAGCTTTGGGCACTCCATCCCTCCAGCTGGCAGTGCCACTACAAGGCCTCGAACCATGATACACAGCCTGCTGCTCCTTCCTCCCAGCTGGTTCTGACTCACAAGCATGCTGCACCTGACATTGCACCAAGACAGCTAGAGGGCATCCCCGCCTACAGCAGCTACAAGGGCACAGTATAGAGACTCTTCCCTGTGTTTGGCCCACTGGCTCTGGCAGTGGAGGCAGGCACTGCAGTTGGGAAGCACAAAAGAGCTCTTTCCTCCTGGTAGGCACCAGTACCACTTGCCTGCAACCCCCGCCATTGCTCCAGGGACTGAACAGCTCTAGAGAGTAGAGTTTCTGGGCACTAAAGGGTGCCACCTACACCAAATTATTAAAAATATGAAATGAGAAAAGAAACTGGTACAAACCAAAATCCCAAAAACACCAGAAAGAGGATGAAGTGACACTGAACTAACCAATCTTCCTGAAAAAGACTTCAAAATAAAAATCATAAACATGCTCATAGAGCTACAGCAAAATATTCAAGACTTAAGAGAGGAATTCAAGAAAGAGATAAAAACTTGGAAAAATGCACTATCTGAAATGAAACACAAAATGGAGGGATTTAAAGCAGATTAGATGAAGTAGAAGCAGTAAATGAAAAACAAATTATAGAACAGGAATACAAAGAAGCTGAGGTGCAGATAGAAAAAAGGATCTCTAGGAATGAAAGAATATTGACAACTATGTGACCAATGCAAATGGAACAATAATAGCATTGTAGGGGTACCAGAAGAAGAGACAGAAAAAGGGATAGAAAGTCTCTTTGAGGAGGTAACTGCTGAAAACTTCCCAATCTGGGGAAGGAGATAGTCTCTCAGGCTATGGAGTGCACAGATCTCCCAACACAAGGGACCCAAGGAAGACAACACCAAGACATATAATAATTAAAATGGCAGAGATCAAGAATAATGACAGAGTATTAAAAGCAGCCAGAGACAGATAAAAGATCACATACAAAGGCAAGCCCATCAAGCTATCATCAGACTTCTCAGCAGAAACCTTACAGGCCAGAGGGACTGGCATGATATATTTAAAGCAATGAAACAGAAGGGCCTCAAACCAAGAATACTCTGTCTGGAAAGATTACCATTTAAATTTGAAGGAGGGATTAAACAATTTCCAGATAAGCAAAAGCTGAGAATTTACCTTCCACAAACCATTTTTTACAGTGTATTTTGGAGGGACTGCTATAGATGGAAGTGTTCCTAAGGCCAAATAGCTGTCACCAGGAGAAATAAAACCACAGTAAAGGAAGTAGAGCAATTAATTACTAAGCAAATGCAAAATTCAATCAACTACCCCAAAAGTCAGTCAAGGGACACAAAGAGTACAGAATATGATACCTAACATATAAAGAATGAAGGAGAAAGAAGGGGAAAAAAAGAACATTTAGATTGTGTTTGCAATAGCATACCAAGTGAGTTAAGTTAGACTGTTAGATAGTAAAGAAGCTACCCATGAACCTTTGATAACCATGAATAAAAAGACTGCAATGGCAATAAGTACATATCTATCAATAATCACCCTAAATGTAAATGGTCTGAATGCACCAATCAAAAGACATACTGTCACTGAATGAATGAAAAAACAAGACCCATCTATATGCTGCCTACAAGAGACTCACTTCAAACCCAAAGACATACACAGACTAAAAGTGAAGGGATGGAAAAAGATATTTCATGCAACTAATAGGGAGAAAAGGCAGGAGTAGCAGTACTTATATCAGACAAAATAGACTTCAAAACAAAGAAAGTCACAAGAGACAAAGAGGGACATTATATAATGATAAAGGGGTCAGTCCAACAAGAGGCTATAACCATGATAAATATCTATGCACCCAACATAGGAGCACCTACATATGTGAAACAAGTACTAACAGAATTAAAAAGGGAAATAGAATGCAATGCATTCATTATTGGAGACTTCAACACTCAACTCACTCCAAAGGACAGATTAGTAAGTCCAGAGACAGAGGCACTGAACAACACATTAGAACAGATGGACCTAACAGACATCTATAGAACACTCCATCCAAAAGCAGCAGGATACATATTCTTTGCAAGTGCACATGGAACATTTTCAAGAATACATCATATAATAGGCCACAAAAAGAGCCTTAGTAAATACAGAAGGATTGAAATTGTACCACCCAGCTTCTCAGACCATAAAGGTATGAAACTAGGAATAAATTATGCAAAGAAAACAAAAATGCCCACAAACACATGGAGTCTTAACAACATGCTTTTAAATAATCAATGGATCAATGACCAAATAAAACAGAGATCAAGCAATATATGGAGACAAATGAAAATAGTAATTCAGTATTGCAGGATCTGTGGGATGCAGTGAAAGCCAGGGTAAGAGGGAAGTATATTGCAATACAGGCTTACCTCAGGAAAGAAGAACAATCCCACATAAACAGTCTAAATTCACAGTTAATGAAACTATAAAAAGAAGAACAAATGAGGCCCAAAGTCAGTAGAAGGAGAGATATAAAAAATCAGAGCAAAAATAAATAAAATCGAGAAGAATAAAACAATAGAAAGAATCAATGAAAGCAGGAGCTGGTTCTTTGAGAAAATAAACAAAATAGAAAAACCCCTAGCCAGATGTATCAAGAAAAAAAGAGAGTCTACACACACATAAACAGAATCAGCAATGAGAAAGGAAAAATCACTAAGGATACCACAGAAATACAAAGAATTATGAGAGAATACTATGAAAAATTACATGCGAACAAACTGTATAACCTAGAAAAAATGGACAACTTTCTAGAAAAAATACAACCTTCCAAGGCTGACCCAGGAAGAAACAGAAAATCTGAACAATTACCAGCAATGAAATTAAACTGGTAATCAAAAAATTACCTAAGAATGAAAACCCTGGACCAGATGGCTTCACCTGAATTTTATCAAACATTTAGAGAAGACAAAGTTTTCCAAAAAGTAGAAGAGGAGGGAATACTCATTCTATGAGGCCAGCATCACTCCAATACCAAAACCAGGCAAAGATACCACAGAAAAAGAAAATTACAGACCAATATTCCTGATGAAAATAGATGCAAAAATACTCAACAAAATATTAGCAAACTGAATTCAGCAGCAGCATCAAAAAGATCATCCATCATGATCAAGTTCTATTTATTCCAGGGATGCAAGGAGGGTAAAGTATTCAAAAACAAATCAACATCATATACCATATCAACAACAACAAAAAAGGACAAAAATCACATGATCATCTCCATAGTTGCTGAAAAAGCATTTGACAAAATTCAACATCCATTCATGATAAAAAATCCCAACAAAATGGGTATAGAGGGCAAGTACCTCAATATAATAAAGGCCATATATGAGAAACCCACAGCTAACATCATACTTAAAGCGAGAAGCTGAAAGCTTTTCACCTAAGATCAGGAACAAGACAAGGACGCCTACTCTCCCCACTTTTATTCAACATAGTACTGGAGGTCATAGCCACAGCAATCAGACAACACAAAGAAATAAAAGGCACCAGATTGGTAAGAAAGAAGTCAAACTGTCCTTGTTTGCAGATGACATGATATTGTCCATAAAAAACCCTAAAGAATCCACCCCAAAACTACTGGAATTAATATTTGAATTCAGCAAAGTTCCAGGATACAAAATCAATTCACAGAAATCTTTTGCATTCCTGTATACTGACAATGAACTAGCAGAACGAGAAATCAGGACAATTCCACTCACAATTGCATCAAAAAGAATAAAATACCAGGAATAAACCTAACCAAGGAGGTGAAAGACCTATATTCTGAAAACTCATGAGAGAAATTAAAGAGGACACTAACAAATGGAAATACATCCCATGCTCATGGATAGGAAGAATTTATATTGTCAAAATGGCCATCCTGCCTAAATCAATCTATAGATTTAACGAAATCCCTACGAACTAGAAGAAATAGTTCTAAAATTCATATGGAACCACAAAGACCCCATTAGGCCAAAGCAATCCTGAGAAGGAAGAATAAAGCTGGGGGGATTATGCTCCCCAACTTCAAGCTCTACTACAAAGCTACAGTAATCAAGACAATTTGGTACTGGTACAAGAACAGACCCATAGATCAATGGAACAGAACAGAGAGACTTGATGCAAAACCAAGCATACATGGTCAATTAATATACAGTAAAGGAGCCACGGATATACAATGGGGAAATGACAGCCTCTTCAATATCTATTGTTGGCAAAACTGGAAAGCTACATGTAAGAGAATGAAACTGGATTATTGTCTAACTTCATACACAAAAGTAAACTCAAAATTGATCAAAGACCTGAATGTAAGTCATGAAACCATAAAAGTCTTAGAAGAAAACATTGGCAAAACTCTCTTGAATATAAACATGAGGAACTTTTTCCTGAACACATTTCCTTTGGCAAGGGAAACAAAAGCAAAAATGAATACATGGGACTACATCAAACTAAAAAGCAAAGGACACCATCAGTAGAACAAAAAGGCATCCTATAGTATGGGAGAATATATTCGTAAATGACATATTTAACATCCAAAATATATAAAGAACTCACACATCTCAACACCCAAAAAGCAAATAGCCTGACTAAAAAATGGGTGGAGGATATGAACAAACAATTGTCCAGAGAAGAAATCGAGACGGCCAATAGGCACATAAAAAGATGCCCCTAATAATTACTAATTATCAGGGAAATGCAAATAAAACCACAATGAAGTATCACCTCACACCAGTTAGGATGGTCAACACTGAAAAGACAAGGAACAACAAATGCTGGCAAGGATGCAGAGAAAGGGGAACCCTCCTACACTAGTTCAACCATTGTGGAAAGCAGTAAGGAGGTTCCTCAAAAAACTAAAAATAGAAATACCATTTGACCCAGGAATTCCTCTCCTAGGAATTTGCCCAAGGGAAACAACATCTCAGATTCAAAAATTCATATGCACCCCTAATTTAATTGTAGCACTATCTACAATAGCCAATATATGGAATCAACCTAAGTGTCCATCAGTAGATGAATGGATAAAGAAGAGGTAGTACATATACACAATGAAATACTATTCAGCCATAAGAAGAAAACAAACCCTACCATTTGCAACAACATGGATGGAGCTGGAGGATATTATGCTCAGTGAAGTAAGCCATGCGGGGAAAGACAAGTACCAAATGATTTCCCTCATTTGTGGAATATAACAATGAACCAAAACTGAAGGAACAAAACAGCAGCAGACTCAGACTCCAAGAAGGGACTAGTGGTTACCAAAGGGGAGGGGTGGGGAGGGAGGGAGAAGGGGATTGAAGGGTATTATGATTGGACATTGTGTGGGGGGCTCATGGGGAAGACAGTGTTGCACAGAGAAGACAAGTAGTGACTCTGGCATCTTACTACATTGATGGACAGTGACTGCACTGGGGTGTCAGGGGGACTTGATAATATGGGTGAATGTAGTAACCACAATGTTTCTCATGTGAAACCTTCATAAGATTGTATATCAATGATACCTTAATTTAAAAAATCTTTAGCCCTAAACTCTCTACTGAACTCCAGACCTCATATTTCTGGTTGTCTCCACCTACATGTTAATAAGTCTTTTAAAACATATTAATTTTATTCCCTCCAATGTTCCAGAGGAAAAATGCTCTGTCAGCTCACATCCGTAAATGAAGACCATGTCTTCTCATTACCTCTAGTCTGAACTGTTACAGTGACTTTGTAAATGATCTCCTTGTTTTTGGTATCAGCTTTCCATATGGCTGCCAGAGTAAGTTTTTATAAAATGAAACTTTGACCATTCCACTTCCCTGCTTGAAATCTTTCACACTGCTTGCAGAATAAAGCCAAAATGCCTTATGATGGTATTAGGCTCTTAACAGTCCAAGCCCTTTCTATCTTCTTAGCCACATCTCTGCTCCAGGAAAATCTAACCTCAGTGAACATTGTTCCTTCTCTGACTCCTGCACCACCACACACAGACTTATTATTTCTTGACTGATATGTCTAGAAATTACAATTTAGGTTTCTTTTACTGTAAGGAGGCTTTCCTGGTTGTCCTCCCTAGTACTACTTCTCTGCTTAAAATGTGCTTTTGTTATTGAATATGATGCTTCTTAAAAATCTTTGCTTATGTGGTGATTGTAACAGCCATAGGTCACATGAGTGTACTCCTCTTGAGGATGGAGGGTATCTTTTTCACCATTATTTCTGGAAAGCACACTACATAGATATTGGAGACACCTTAAAAGATGGCTTATGGAACTGAAATGATAAGTCATTTCATTAGATAGCTAAATATCTGTTAGGGGCTTAAACACTTTTTAAAAAATTTTTAATTTGCTGAGAGCTTATTATGTGTCAGTCACTGTAGCAAGCACTCTATAAGTTTTATTTAGTCTAACAAAATTGTAGGGCACTGAGACATCCATTAGGTACCTCTCCTCACTGATTTCATTATGTGAAGCAAACCATATCTCACCTTCCTGCTGGGAAGATCATTACAGACCCTTAGGTATTAATTAGAAGGATAATTTCCCTACGCAGTAATTCAACAAATAGCAGAGAGACTACAGCTCACAAAGTTTTCATCTCCAACTTTTAAGAGGAAGTTCAACTCTATTATTTAAACCATTTTGGGAAAAAAAGACACATATGTTATATTTCCTTTGAAGGAAAACCCTTTTTGTCAAGTTTAATGGACCACTGTAGTAAGTGAAGGGTAACTTTAAGAGAAACAGGGGTGCAGAGAAGTCGACTAACTTGTCCCTCTTACCATATGGTCAAGATTTCATTATTATTCTACACACACCCCAACTCCACAGAAGAATTTTCCAGTTATCACTAAGTGAAAAAATGTCAAGTAGTGACAGAAGTGTATAGATGAAACTCAAGACTTATCTTCAGAAAACACTGATAAGATGTTGGAGAAAATCACAAAGACATGAGAAAATAATATAGAGCTGTATGCCCAAATCCCATGGCTCCAATCTCTGGCCCTTTTGGCTGGAACTTTCAGTCTTTTATAATTCACCACTTTTTAATTTTTTATTATGTTCAAATAATAACAGGCAAATGTATGAACCTACTCTTGCCAATGCTTTAAAAAAAAAGGCCTGATATTCCTTTTGTAAGGAGTCCATTTCTTCCCCCATCTTTTATTCTGCCAGAAGAGGAATTAGGACTATTACTTTTAATTTAGTTCTCATCCCAGCTTTTAAAGTAGAGATGCAGAACTAGCTGCATTTACAAAGGCCAAAAAGCCCCCAGACCCGGGCGACTGCAGCAATTACCAGCCACTTGGCCCTTTTGTAGAAATACACAAAAAGTGTACAATCGTTTAATTTTACACCCCCCTAGCCTCTTCACTTGGAAATTGGCTGCTCGGGCGAATGTTGTTTTTCCCCGCGGCCATGTGTCGAAGAGCGATTAACGCTCGCTTGACAAACCCCTGCCCGGGCCATTTGGGAGTTACACGCGTTCACGCCCGGGGTTCAGCCCGTCGGGTCTTCGCGCTCAGCCTTTCGGTCTACGCGGCCGCAGGAGGGAGGGAGGCGCAGAGGGGGCAAACCTCTAAATACGCGGCAGCCCGAGGGGCCTATATAAGCTTGGGTGGCGCGTCCGGAGGCTGGAAGAGGCCAGGCCCACCCGCCAGCCGGCGGCCTTCCGCCGAGCCCCGCCGCGACATGCAAACCCCGGAGCGCGCAGAACCCCGGGCCGCGAGGGGCGCGCTCGGCCTCCGCCCGCAGTCCGCGGCCCCTGACCGCCAGCCGCGGCGCCGAGGCGCGGACTCCGGGTACGGCGCCTCCGCATCCTGGGCCCTCCCGCCGCGCGCCGCCCCCGCTCCTCCCAGCGGCCCCGCACCGCGCGCCCCGGCAGGGTCCCCGCGCGGTTGCTGTCGTCCTCCGGGCTCCGCGCTCACGTCTCATGCGCGCGCTCTGTGCTCCCCCCGCAGACTGCCAGGCTTCTGGAGGCCGTGGGCAGACGCCCGAGGCGGGGAGGAGGCGGCGGCGGCGCCGAGCCCCGACGCGGAGGCGGTGAGTGAGCCTCGGGGGGCTGCGCCTCCCAGGGCCGCAGATGGCCGACCAGGGCCAGTAGGCTGGCCCGGGGGTGGGGGGACACGCGCCTAAGATGGCCCTACCGGAGGCCCTCGGGCTGCCCATGCAGCGAGGGTGTCCTCCAGAGCGATCGGGACACACGGGTTGGGCCGGAGCGAGGCCGCTGAGACCCCTGAGGTCACACTCCCTGCAGGCTCGAGGAACGCTGGGTCGCGCGCCTGTGCAGGTCTCAAAGGGTGAGTGAAACTGCGATGCATCTCCTTTCGTCCCCAGATGCTGGATGGCCCCGGAACGATCGTAGCCTCAGGAAAGCTTTCCCAGTACAGACACCCAGTCAGGTGAGTGACCGGCCTCCCTGAAGGTCTCCGTCTCCCGCAGCTGCAGGGAAGAGCCGGGAGCGGTCCTGCAGTTTTTCTCGGAAAATCTATCATCAAGGTTACTTTATCTTCCCAGTTACAGAGGTCCTTTGCTCATCCAATTGAAAAATGCAGTTCACGCTGTCACTGAGAACTGTTAATCAGTGCAGACTTAGTAAACACTTAATACAAAGAAGGAAAGTGTATTGTGTAGCAAAAATAGAACAATGACATTTAGTGCCTGAAAAACGGGTTTTTTTTAGTGTTGACCCAATTGACTTCACACAAGGCAGAGTGTGCAGATATTCTCTTGCAAATCAGAAGGAAGAATGGTGTTCACAGTTGGAGTTTTACAGCAAATCGAGCTTGGTATGTAAGA
Source organism: Manis javanica (assembly GCF_040802235.1). NCBI lineage: Eukaryota > Metazoa > Chordata > Mammalia > Pholidota > Manidae > Manis > Manis javanica. Next base: position 27,991,472 of record NC_133168.1, on the reverse strand, counting down.
GAATATGGAAACCTAATGAAACCCGAAAGATTACTAAGGATCATAGAAATGATCAAAAGTTACTCGTCATAACAATGAGCATCTAGTTTACTGTTCCTAGCCCCAGGAAGTCAGCCTTTCTGTAAGTAAGATTCTTTGTACCTTTATTCAGTGAAAGGTTAATTCTGCAGTGTGCTTGCTTTAGAGCTGTTAAATGAAGAGTTGTAAGATATTTGTAAAATGTGTGTTTTTATAAATAACACAAAGTTAATATATATTGATTAATTTCTTACCATAGTAGTTGATACATGCTAATTTCCTATCATATGCTAGCAGTAGTGAAGGACACAGGAAAGTAATAATCACAGCCTCTTGGTAAATGTTGTAATAGTTTAGTTTGTTCAGTTTAATAAGTATGTACGGGGCATGAAGTGCCTTTACTCTGCCAGAAGGAGTGGGCAAGGGTCAGGGAAGGGTGTATCCACCAGGCTTTAATCACCAGACTGTGGTTACCTGGTGCAGCCTTGAAGTTAGCTAGGTGGATGGTAGGTGACAAAGGTGGGAGCACAGGGAAAACAAGAGTCACAGGGCAGCATGGCTCCTTCTAGGAGCATCAGGGAGCTGGATTTGGATGTGGGAAACTGGTCATTCCAGCAGGGAAGGCAGAGGCTAGATCTAGTACACCTTGGTATAGAGTTTTGTCCTGACCCCATATGTGGCATTGCGAGCCCATGGACTTTATTCTGTAGATAATATTGAGGTTTACTCCAAGGATGTTAACCAGAAGAAAAGTGTGGTCTGATTTATATTTTAGAAAAATCACTAAGGAAGGAAAAGGTATATAGGCTTAGCTAGAGCACTGAAAGTGAAATTAGAAAGTTACTGCAATTTAGGCAAGAAATAATAATGAATCATTCTGAGGCAATGGAAGTGGAGAAGGGACTGGGTGAATTTGGGGGAAGCTTAGGTGGCAAAATAGATTAAGATTATAATGTATTGGATATGCTAGGTACAGAGGTAAAGAGAATGGCTCCCACAGTTGTGGCTGGTGATAAGGTAAGTGTTGTTATAATAGAGCGGAAATTTGGGCTTACAACAATTTGGGGGAACACGATAATGAGTCCAATGTTCCTTTTATCATATTTAATGTACCTATGGCTCATCCAAATAGACATGTTCAGTAGAGAGCTGCATATACAGGTTAGGCGTCCAGAGTCAGACAGACTTGAGAGCCTTTGGTAAACAAAAGGCTGGGGAATCATGGCAGCTGGTCAGGTCTAGGGGTGTGGGAGAAGAGAGACACCCACTCTTGGTAAAACAGGGTGGAAGACCACCATCTAGCTTCTACAGAGAGAAAGCTCCACAGAGCAGACTGAGAATCACTCAGAACAAGGGAGAATTCAAGAAAGTATGAAGTCCCTGGAAGAAAAATGATCAGTAAAAGATTCTGGGAAGTGTGATAACAATTGAACAACATTCTTTGGGTTTGGCAGTTGGAGGGAGTTACACATCAGAAAACCAATTGCTTCCTATATAAGCAATTCCTTTCTTTCTTGGACTACTGTAGCAGTTTATTTATACTTATTTTATTAAATTTTTATTAAATATATACATATAAAAATAAATTTATTATTTTTATCAGTTTCTGTTTTGAGTAGTATCATGTGTTTCTGGTGTTGCTCTTTTTCATCAACTGTCAACTCCTTGAAGGTAGGGACCGTGACTTACTCATTTTTGAATTATGAATTCTGTCTGGCAAAAGAGATCACTAAAATATTAATTGAATTACTGAATTATTGATAGTCATTTAAGCACCAAAATTATAAACCTTTTTTTTTTACCATCTGGCTGGAAACATTTATACACTACATTACTTACTTTTCTGCCTTTTAAAATGGAATATACTGAACATAACGTGTAATTTAGGAGCTTTCTCTTTGTCGGAACCACTCTGTCATATGGGTATCGGGCTATTTGCTCTGCACTAGAATGACTGCACTGCAGTTGGGGATTCAGCCATATTCTTCTTCTTTTCTCCTCCTTGGATGAAAAATAGTAGAAGACCAGATTACAAGATTAGTATTTGTCAGAAATTTGAAATTCTGATGTAATCATGTTTAACATGCAAATTATTTGTATAAAACCATATTATTCTAAATATCTTAATATGGTGTTCCCAAATGTAGTTGTTCAAGGAAAGAGGAGGGAGATGAGATCAAGGCTGGGGACACAGGTTGCTCTTCTATACCTCAAGTTTTGAGTGCATAAACAAACTTGTAAAAACTTTTTCTTGTACTTTTCTGAACTTACATTGGCTGTATCTGTAACTGAGAGTTAAATTTGTGAATTGTACACAAAATACTAGGTGATTTCTGCCTTTGTATAAGATACATATTTTTTTGTCTTTATAAAGTTATCTATCACCAGAATTTTAATGTAGTGATAGGATTCATTTTTTTTCCAGTGCGACTTGGGAATTAGAAGACAAACCTTCTTGTGTATTTTGTAAGAATAAACATATCCATAATGCCTGCAGTAAGCTAAATACTGATGTTATGCTCACAAAGGGTTTAGTGTGAATTTATTTGATCCAATTTACAACTTGGATAAAGATTTAAAATAACTAACCAGTTATGTACTTTGGCAAGTAGACGCAATGAAAGCAGTGATCTAGTGATTTTAGATCTCTATCAAAATGCATAAGTCAATTGTTAGACATATGGAGTTCTTAAAATTTGAATATTTCACAAGTATAAAGATTCTGAAAGTGCAATAAATAAAGTGTATTGTTTTCTGCTTCTTTCAGACTATTTTGGCCAAAATCAAAGTGTTATGATTACTTATATCAAGAAGCAGAAGCTCTGCTGAAAAATTTTCCAATTCAAGCCACAATTTCATTTTATGAAGATTCTGATAGTGAAGATGAGATTGAGGAGCTGACGTGTGAAAATTAATCTGATTAGTTCCTTTTGATAACATTCAAAGCTTGTAGGATCTAAATTTAGTGTACAAATGTATCATAATCCTTTTAAACTAATTTATTTGTATATAAGTTATTAATAAAATGAAGTATTTTGTAATTATTATGGTAGTTTGGCCTTTTTTAATCCCTATACCATAATCCAGGTTTAAAAATTAAAAATAGGTGCATTTATAAATGTCTTGATTGTATTGTAAACATTTGGGGATTTAAAAAGATAATTTTGATCTCTTCATCAAATTACAAATTTATCTTTAGTTATAACTTTGCAAAGAATGACGATATTTAAAGTCCAAGACTGAATCTTCTAACAACTGATATTTCCTACTGGTCTCCATTGGATGGCATACTTACAGATAAATATCTTACTAGATAATGAAGAAAGTCACCGTCTGTTACCAATCACACATTATTATTATGTATTTCTTAGCAGATGGTAAAACACACTTTAAATTATTGTTTATAATTGAGAATGAGAATCAATGTAAGGACTATTAAATTTTAAGGATTTTAATGCATGACGAGTCAAGTAATTCTCAATTTAACTCTCCTCTGCTGTCCTTAAATCCAGTAGTAAAACAGTATAGGTATTCAATAATTATGATGCTTCATTGAGTGATCCCCACAATAAAAACATACTTTTAAATGGACATGACTTACATGGAGTCTAAAAAAAGGGAGCCCAAAAGCCAGAATTTGATAGTGTTTTTCCATGTCTGTCCAAGGGGGAGACATCTGGCAGGTATGAAACATTCTCCAACATGACCTTCCTTTGTTCTAGTTTCCTGCTCCTGATATTATCAAGATTTTCTCATGGGAAGTGGAATAAGAAATTCTCAGTGATTAGCTTTTTTTAAGGTTAGACATACAGAAGATTACATCATCTTTTAATGAGAGAAAACAGGGACACCTTGCAAGGTAAAGGTAAGAGAGTAGACATACGGTCATGTAGTTCTTTTAGCTCAGATACAATCCTTTCACAATAAGCATTTCAATTGCAAAAGAAAATGTGCTTCCAATATTCCAGAATTATAATGGGCAGAGATGAAGTTCAGAGATGGTTACGTGTTAGGAATACCTCTTACTTGAAGGGCTACATTTATTCACATACTTTTCCTTCTAATTGAAGAGTTACTACAAATAGGATTTACAGGCACTTAAGTACAAGCAGTTGAAATAGAGCAAGTTCAAACCATGATTCAGAGTCAGGAAAAATTAGTAATGGAAGGAGAATGGGAAAAGTTATTTAGAACTATACTTCTTCTGAAAACTTTCTCCTTTGACTGGTTTTTACTCTCAGGATGTGTGTGTGTGTTCCCCAAGGGATATTCAAAAAACTCGCTAGTTCACCAATCTGGACCTTGAGCATTAGGAACTGGTGTTTTATCTGCACAGTATTTGTGCCTCTTTAATTAATATGCTAGAATAGTGTGAAGAACCACCATTTATCGAGTGCCTACGATTAGCCAGACACTGTATTAAGTAGTTAACATATGACATTTCATTTGATCCTTACTAACACCCATTATTCAGATGAGGAAAATGAGGCTTCGGGATACTAAAATACTTGCATAAGGCTGCTCATTTCTTATGCGCAGGGTGGCACCCAAACTAAACCTATCTGACTCTTAATTAAATGTAGCTCTCCACTACATTTGCGGGTGGGCTGCATCAGTACACAATTCTCTGTATCTTTATGGGAAGACAGGAAGTTAGATGAGGAAGAACTTCTGAGTCGGTGAATGGAGCAGAAGGAGAGTTCACTAATGTTTTTGACTCATTCGTTAGTCATTAGCCAGGGTTCTTAAGAGTGAAGTTTTTTTCTTCACCTCGCTTGAGTGGCTGTATTTTGACATCTTAACTCTTAAAAGTTTCTCTGCCCTTAGTCTGCTGCCTTAGAGGAGAAATCTAAAAGTTTTGATAGTGTTATTTTTATTCCGTATTTCAAATAGTGTGATTGTAGCGCTAAACAGACACTTGTGTTCTAGGCTAACTGGAGTCTAGGAATTCTTAGATTCTGTCAGCACCAAGGCTAAGGAACAGCTTCACTCTTTGCTTCGAAATAGCTGTCACCTCTCTGCAGTGCTGAAATGCGAGAGCTGGACTTAACGGAGCATGCGTACTTTTCCCAGGTTCCTCCCGGGCTGACGCTCCGCCGGACTCGTTGGTTCCGCCCTCCGCAGCCCCGACGTGTTGCGTCACGGCGCGCCTCACCCTGGACGACCCCGGAAGTGGGTAGGGGGCTTGGCCTCTGCCCGGTCGCAGCCGGAGCCGGGGAAGCTACCCGAGGGGGCTTGAGTCGAGCGGCCTTTTCCCGCGGTGCATCCCGGGCAGGGCCCAGACCAGGGGTCCAGGATGCTGAACGTCCCTTCCCAGGCTTTCCCTGCCCCCAGGTCGCAGCAGCGCGTCGCCTCCGGGGGGCGCAGCAAGGTAAGCGGGGTGACACGGTTGGTCTCGCCCCGCGCCCGCCTCCCGCTGGTTCTCTGTGTTCCCACGCTCGCGTCGCTCCTTCGGCGCGCTCTCGAGCCGTCGTTCTTTCCTGCCCTTGCTGGCCGTGTCTCTCCGATCCTCTGCGTCTGCTGGCCTCGAGCGCCCCTGACCTCCCTCCCTCTCACCTGCCTCGTCTATTTTCCATCCCTTTATCTGTTAAGTCAGTTCCCTTCTTCCAAGTCTTTTCCCGCGAATTAAATTGAGTTGTATGTGGCAGGGCCAGACACTGTACTTGCCGTATCATAGGAACGCTCAGTAACAGCTTCCTTTCCTCAACCTGTCCTCGTCTCCGGGTTTTTTGTTCTTCACTTTTCAGAGAGGTTCCTCCTAGCAGAAGGAAAAGGTTGGACATTGTGGGGATTCGGGAACTAGGGTAGATTGGAATCAAGAACAAATGTCTGCATCCTCCGGTTAGGTTTACACACAGTCCTTCAAGTCATGATTCCTTTCTTTCTGCCTCTGGTACCTGATTGTTCTATCACTGCGTTTTCTACTAATATCAGTTGCTGACTGAAGCTTTTATAATACTCCTTTAAGTTTTTATTAGACATAGTTACTGTTAGCAACAGGTGTAATGCAAAATGTATTTTGTATTTTATAAACTTAATGATATTGTCTCCTGTGTTCATTGCAACATGAATGTTGCTTGTTCCTGTTTCTCGTTAATTCCTTGTGTAACCACATCTTCATGTTTTGTTTTTGAAACTTGTTTACTTGGGTCACTCCTTTTACCTTTTAATTTCTGGACTCTTGGCTCCTAGCATCATTTAGGACCTTCACACACTTTTTCTTTTTTTCTCCACTTAGACCTGGAGTTTGACTCTAGATCAGAATTATGGGACAGGGATCTGTAGCTTTTTCCTAGCTTTTCAGAATTCTGTAGCTCCAACTATAATAATAATATAGCTGAGATTAATTCAGTACTTACGGATGGCCATGTATGTTCTAAGTGTTCTGAGTGCTTAACATGTATGTATTAACTAATTTAATCTTTACAATGATCCCATGAAGTGGGTGCTTTTGTCATCTGCATTTCATTGAAAAGGAAGCTGGTTAAGAAATGTTGGACCCTATAGGCTTGGTGTAATAGTGACTCTGGCTGTGGCATTTCTCTTACTACTTCAAATAGCATCCAGGTATCCATTTGACTATCTGTTCCCTCCTCTTCAATGTTTGACCCGTTTCTTTCCTTAAGTTTAATGGTTGGCTGAATAATACAGGCTTTCCAAAGGAAGAATTGCAGAAGTAGAATATAAGACTTGCTGCTTTTCTCCATTAAAACTACTAATCACGTTCTCCACATCCTTTTAAAGGAGAGAGCTTCGAGGCAAAGACAAATTTCCACAGGTGGTGATGGCAAACATGAGTTGAGTCCAAAAAGAAAACAAAATAAGATTATCGTACAATTTAAAGGGAAATTCAGACTTTTTTTTTCCTTTGGGAAACAAGCTGATCTTGAACATGGTAGAAGCTGAGTCACGATTGTATACAGTGGGTAGAAGCTGAGAAAATAAAAACTAGTTGTAGAGGTTGCATATCATAATTGTTAAAAGCATAGATTTTTGAATGACAAAGACCCAGATTCTTTTCCTAACTCTACTGCTTAATCTCTTTGAGTCTCAGTTTCTTCAGGGATAAATGGGAATAACAGTACCTGTATTATAGGGTTGTTCATAGTATTAAATTAGATAATGTTTCTTTTAGCACAGTTTTGATATATGATAAGCACTTACTAAATTTTACTTGCCTAATATTTGTTTTCAGATCTCATGGATTGTTGTGCAAAACCCTTAGCACAGTGCCTGACAGAGTATGCACTCAATATGTGATAGCTATTATATTTCTACTGACACAAATAAATATTTACTGAGAACATACTATATGCTGGAGATGAGGTCTCTGTTTTTAAGTACTTTAGTCTAATAGGCTGAACAGACTAGTAAACAGTCAGGTATAAATGCCATAAGTACTGTACTGGTGTGTTACTTCCATGAAGGAGTTGGGATCAGAGAAAGCTTCTGGAGGAAATAATGTCTGTAAGGGAAAGCAGGGGAATTGACCCAGGTAGACCAGCAGTTATTTCATAGCAATCAAAAAACAGTTGCCATTCAGCTAAAGCATATCCTGGAAGGAGCAAAAATTAAAACATGGAGCTAGTGAGATAAATTGGTCAAATGAAGGGCTTGGTAAACCACTCTAGGGAATTCAGCAATGGGAAAATTACATAGGGTAATTTACATAGATACCCCAAATTATATAGGGTAATGTGGAGAACCATTAAAGGAGGGAGGGCCTATATTAGATTTGCATTTTCTAAAAGACTACTTTTAACTACCCTGTGGATTATGAATCTATGCAGACAAGAGAAGTGATTGTGGTTTGGGATTGGAAAGATCGTGTTATCACACTTTGCTTAATTTATTGGAACTAAGAGACCTAAAGAATTTCAGTGATGGTGAAAATAGGATGATGTAGATTGGGAGGAAGGAAAGTGAAATTGAAAACGCACCACAGACCTATTACCTTGTTGTTTTGGGTGTAAATACATGTCTGAAGTAGATATGATTTAGGAAAATGAGATACATAAATATCTGTTCAGGCTGCTGTAACAGAGTACCATAAACTAGCTGGCTTATAAGCAACAGAAGTTTATTTCTCACAGTTCTGGAGGCTGGAAGTCCAAGCTCAGTGTACCAGCCAGTTTGATATCTGGAAAGGGTCTGATTCCTGGTTCATAGCATTCTTTTCCCCAGGACCTCACAAGGCAGAAAGGGTGAAGAAGCTCTGAGGCTTCCTTTGTAAGAGCACTAATCTCATTCCTGAAGTTCCTGAAGGCTCTCACTTTATGAGCTAATCATCTATCAAAGGTGGGATTCTGGGGGGACATAAACATGGAGTCTATAGCAATAAATTTACTTTCATGTGTCTGCTTTTACATTAAACATTCCTCATACTATGTTACAAACCAGTTATACAACTTTAGACAGTAGCCCTACCCTGTAGAGATGCCTTGAAAACTTTCCATTATGTTGTCTTAACTAGTTGAAATACACTAGTTGAAATACCTCCCATCTGAAAGCCTTGAAAATGTATTGTGGGGGAAAAAACGCCACAAAAAAACCAAACATTCTGTTATTAAATCTTCTTGCAGAGGTATAGGTAAACTTCTCTCCGAAGGGCTAGATAGTAAGTATTTTAGGCTCTGAGGGCCACATAATGATTGTGTCTCTTTAACAACACCACCTCTGCTGCCACCACCACGTGTGAAAACGATGCTGAACAAAAACAGTCTTGGAGCAGTTCACCAACCCCTTCCAAAGAGGGGTGTCGTTTTTTCATTTTCCATTATTTGATAACCTTTGTTTCTCAGTGAATTCTTAGAAATAGTTTGGTGCCTAGTGAGTTCTAATATTTTGTATATTTGACAATCCAGAAAATCAACTTTAGTCAATTGTTTATATTGTATCACATCTCTGTTTGATTTTCAAGACAAAGAGATTTGGGTCCAAATAAATGACTATAACATATTAGTGACAGAGCCAGGACCAAAACTTGTTTTCTGACTCCAGGTTCAATACTATTCTTGTTATACTGTGATATGATGATCATTTATATGACACAATTTCTAGGGCTACTTCATAGCTCAGATATTTTATATAATATTCTATTTATAATTCTAATACAGCAGAAATGATTTTTACAATCTCCTAAAGCTGTGAAAAGATTTGTAGAATTGTTAGATTTAAGTTTCTTTACCTTTTTGAACAGAAGTAAGAGTAATGAAGCAGCCTAAGACATGCAGCAGGAAGTGGAATGGAAAGCAATTACTCAAAGAAGCACGTTGAATTCTTCCCTTTTCCCTTTTCTAGGTCCCTCTGAAACAGGGCAGAAGTCTTATGGATTGGATTCGACTAACCAAAAGTGGAAAGGATCTAACGGGATTAAAAGGCAGGTTAATTGAAGTAACTGAAGAGGAACTTAAAAAACACAACAAAAAAGATGATTGTTGGATATGCATAAGAGGTAGGTGGTATTTATTATGTTCTGTGAAAAACTGCAACCAGTGGCAGTGGGCTCGTTGAATATGCCCACTATCCTCTATTTGAAGTGTGTCATGCAATTGTAATTTTATCATTACATAATTTTGGTTTGTTGTAGTTATTCTGACTACATTGTAACCTGTGTGAGGGCAGGGACCATGTCAGTCTTAACTGCTCTGTCCTTGGTGCCTAGCACATGGATGTCATCCAAATGTGTTTGTTGAATAAATGCAATACTTACCATTTTTAAGAAGTTTGTTATTTAAAGAGGTATGTGCTTATCAGTAAATTGGTGATATGATAAACAGAAAGACACTGGTAGACACTGTTACTTTGCTGGGGATGCCCGAATGAAGCAGCACAAACAGGGTGCCTTAAGCCACAGAAACTTACTGTCTCACAGTTCTGGAGGCTGAAGTCTGAGATCAGGGTACCTTACAAGGGCAGGACAGTTTCTCCAGAAAACTCACTTAGGCGACTCCTTCATACCCTAGTGATAAATAAATGAGGCATTGTTATAACACAGGTATACTTTATTATTCTTTTGATGTATTGATGGCAGTAAGGGACTGGTTTGCTGTTTGAAAAGTAATTTACACTGCTCCCAGTTACACATCTCTTGTGATGATTTCAGTGTATTGGCACCTTTTTGGGTAAGGTTGTTGATTTGATAAATATTATTTAAAGTTTCTGTTGTAGAATGTGTTCTACCCTGTTGATGATAAGGTTTTTTCCCCTTTGCAAACAAGTGAAGTGTGTCTTTTTTTTTCCCTTTGTAAAGAGTTTGGTTCTTATGTTATCAAGAAATACTTAATTCAACTTAGTAGAGCTTCCGGCCTAGTAGGAGAGAATAAATGACAGACTGTTAGGCCAGTCTGAATGCAGTGCCATAAGAGGGCTATAAGGAAAGTGGTATCAGGTTGGAGTGGGGGAGATGTGGATTAAGAAAATCAGAGAGAGTTTTGTGGTGATGTGGATTAAGAAAATCAGAGAGAGTTTTGTGGTGGTGCTAGTCCTGAAGCTGTGGACAGGAAGTGAGGAGGAAGTGCATCCAGGTGAAGAGAATGGCCTGCACTAGGGCACAGACACAGGAATGCTTGAGGTATGTTCTGGAATGAAGTTAACTGTTGGAGAATTAAAAGAAAGGTGACTAGAAAGGAGGCATACTAGGTCAGATTGTGGAGGACTGAATTGAAATCCGGGCTGAGAAATGTCTCCTTAATCTAGATGACAGTGTGAGCTTTTTGAGGTATTTGACTGTGGGAACAGTGTGATCAGAGTATGTAAACCTTGTAAAGATCAGTTTGGTGGTGAGTGTAGTGAATTGAGATGAGACAAAAAGCACTTCACTTTTTACAGAAGTTCAGGTGGTAATAGGTGAACCAGGATGTTGATAAGGACAGTGAAAATGAGGATGGATGTGGGACATACAGGTCCCTGCTAATCTCTAGCACAGTCTTAAATGAAAGTAAAAGAAAGCAGGTGATAAGTGTAATGGCCTCTTTCTTCTTAGCTGTTCTAATTTAATATATTAATGATACCTTTGTAAGGGGAGTATATATGCAAGATTTAGCTTGGAGATGATGTTTGGACCCAAGTTTTATCAAAGTACATTATCCTTCCTATTCCGCAAGGAAGCATGATATCATTTGCCCCGTTTTAAAAATAGTAAATTCTTCAGTTTCTAACAATTGCCTCATTTTTAGATCAGTTCAAATTTCAACTGATCAGGCTCAGGCAGACAAAATTACACACTTTGATAGGGGTTTTTGTAGCTAATGTTTTGGGGACTATTTTCTTTTTTAGGTAAGTAGGTGTGCTATTTCCAGTCACATTCCTAAAAACAGTGGTGTGAGGAGAACACTGACTAGCAGCAGACTGTGAAATGTATCAACTAAAATGTGGGCATTGGTCTGGAATGATTTGTAAGGCAGGTATATGGAATTTCTAAATTGTTCATTTAATTCTTACCATTTTCTGTTAAGTATGGAATTACTGTAATGAAATAAGAGTTAATTGGAATGTTGAGGGAATGGATGGGAGAGACAGTGCTTTCTAAAGATTTTTGTTGAATTTACCATTAATTCATACTTTTGTAGTTTCCTTTGTTACTGCCATTTCTCTCTCTCAAGAACTAATGTTGATTTATAAACATGTGAAGCTTCGAGCAAACATCTAAATCACCTTTCTGTGAGAGCTCTGTAGAGCCTAGATCAGACTTTATTTTTCCTGTAGCATATTTTATTGTAGTATCTGTGTAGTCAATGTGGGTAATGACGCATTAAATCATAAAACCATCTTTTGGCAACATGTACATATAAGCCTTTGATCTTAGAGTGAGGGGAAGTGTGGCCTGATAATAAGTCATTTGAGTAAATGGTATCTAGAAAAAGTTGGTTACAGTCAATACACTGGCCACTCTGTTGTTAAAAATTTAGAATATTAAGTTCCCTGAGTGGAATTTAATCAATTTAATTTATAGCTTAGAAAAAACATGCTTTGATTTTTCCTAGTGGTGATGGTCATATACTAGTAAATTGAAGAGGCCTGCTTGAGACTCCTGTAGGTGACTTCTAATGGGCCTGTAGTTTTCATTTTTCATTTCTTATAACTATGTTAAAAAATCTAGGCAGATTGATTCCAAGAAGTAGTAATTAGTCCTTTTTTATTTCTATTCTAGCTTCCTAGATTTCTACAGATATTTGTAGTAAACCTTTAAAAAATCTGCTTGTAGGATGGTAGTGTAAATTTTTGTGAGTATAGTCAGTCCTCATTATTCATGGTTGCCAAATTTGCAAGTTTGCCTATTCACTGAAATGTTTTTGTAACTCCAGAATCAGTACTCAATGCTTTCAGTAGTTTACAGACACACATCCCACAGTACAGTGAAAAATTTGGCAGAAGCACACATTCTTAGTTGAGATGGGATAAAGCATTGCTCTACCTTCTTGTTTCAGCTCTCAGTATACTGTAAATATGTGTCTTATTGAGGTCTATTTAGTGCCATGTTTTTCACATCTGATGTTTTTTGTTGGTGATTTTCCTGTTTCAAATGGACCCCACGGATAGTGCTAAAGTGCTGTTGAAAGAAGACGATGATGTGTCTCACAGGGAAAGTGCCTATGTTACATAAGCTTTGTTTAGGTATGAGTTACAGTGCTGTCCTGAATCAATAGTGTATATTGAATAAGGTGTCCTTGAACAGAAACATGAGGTTATGTCAGCAGTGTGTTATATTGATTGACAAAAATGTTGTTACCAGAGGCTTGCAAGAATCTAACCCTGTATTTTCCCCTCAGAGCAGTGGTTCAGTATTTGCAGCAACTCTATAGAGCATTACTGCTGAGAGTAAAGGTAATTGACTGAGCTATCTTTTATTTATATTCCAGAAATACTAAACTAGGTTTTATACTTCTTAGGTTAGATTCAAACCCACCAAGAAATAGAGCTGATTTTTTTTCAACAGGAAGTTCTTTTCTTTAGTTTTCCTTAGCTCCCTACTTCAATTTTATTTTGAAATACTACGGTATTACTTGACCTTAGCAGAAAACCCTTTTCTTCTAAGAACAGCTTCTCAAATTTGGAACTAATGTGTTAGTTTACAGTGGAATGTATTATCTCAGTAATATAGAGTGTATCTGAACATTAAATGTATTGTTATTAAAGTTAGCTAAATATATATATTAAAGTTAGCTCAACTATTCTTTAGATTGTGTAATATCCTCACTACTACAAATCCTTTAGATTTGTGTAGTATCCTCACTGCTTTCCTCAGATATTTTAACACCTCTCTTCTGCTATCATTTGCTTGTTTAGAAAATACAGATCAACATTTCTTACAGGTGCAGTTCCCTGCATGCAGTCCCTCCTTATCTAATCTGCACGTTTCAGGTTGACTTCTACACTAGCCTTTGTTGTCCTACTGACATCTAAGGCTATTTGCTTTCTCTTAACTCTGTTTTTATCTCCTGAATTACCATTCAGTCTCTCTTTTTTCTGCTTTTCCTCTCTCTGTACCTCCCTTCCATTTACTAAAAATCCAACAGAAGAGAAAAAACTGCTGGTCTTGGGGCCTCATCCAACCCTCAGGGGTTTTGTTTGGTTGACACAGTAGTTTACAAACTTCAGCCAACATTTTGAAATATTCTTTGTAGGAAAGTTTTTTATTACAAACTCAATTTTAAAAAAGATACATGGCTATTCAAATTTTCTCTTATTCTTATGTCAGTTTTTATAAGTTATGTTTGAAGGGTCCCCACCAGTAAGATGGCAAACTTCCGGCTTCTCTTCGGGGTCCTCAGTTCCTGCCGGCGCCACCTGAAGCCCAATCACCTCTCGCCCCCCTCCCAATCCCAGCACCTAGCCAACAGCCACCAGCCCCGTAGAAGTGACACCTCAATCAATTCATGCCCCTTCCTATATAACCCAGCACCTTTCCCTAATAAAGCGGAACTCTCTGGTGAATTGCTGCTATGTGTTGCTCCTTTCCTTTCATTGGTGCTGAAACCCGGGAGACGGGACACCCCAACTGGGCCCCATCTTCCCCCCGACACCAGCAGCAGCTTGCCCTCGTCCTCTTTTTCCGGCGCTGGCTCATCACACTCACCACTCCTCTCTGGCCTTTAGGTAAGTTTTCCCCCCGGAGTGGGCCACTCTTCTCCGAGCTATCGCAGTGCCATTGACCGTGATCGTCCGGCAAGGCCCTGACGCTCGGGGATGAGGAGGGAACGCTCCCCGCCTCAGGCCTTCACGGCTGCGGCAGACCTTCAGGCCCCTCCTCCAACAGCCATAAATCCCCGCCTCAAGCCTTTACGGCTGCAGCGGATGCTCAGGCCCCTCCTCCGACAGTCATAAATCCCCGCCTCAGGCCTTCACGGCTGCGGCCGACTCTCAGGCACCCCCCCTCCAACAGCCATAAAGGAGGTGACTCCTTTGTAGATGAGAACGCTCCCTTTTCCCCCCCTCCTCCTTCTGCTCCGTCCACCGAAAATGCCTAGCGCTAGGTACCTCGTGACTCCGGCACTCTGCCTTCTTAGGGAAGTCTGGGTGACGACGCACACTTCCTAAGAAATTCCGACTCGTATATGAGTTTCCGCAGACCACCAAGGATCATCGGGGACGCCCTTTGTCTCCTTGCGGTCTGCTTCCAGTCCGAGGATCTCCGTTCGTCTTCCCGTTTGTCTCCTTCTCTGTCCTTTAGGCATAGGAGCCTCCTCATCCCTCCCTGAAAGTTCACCTCTTGAATGCCTGCTTAAGCATCTGGCTACCCTCTCCCTGACGCCTGATATAAAACCAAAACTTCTCCGTAAATATTGCTCCCAAGATTGGCCGACATATACCCCCTAGACAATAACAACCAATGGCCCGCAGGGGGAACTCTTGATCCTAACATCACTCGCGATCTTTTTAACTACTGCCAGCGCCTGAAAAAATGGAAGGAGATTCCCTATATGGAAGCTTTCAGCCTCCTCCTCCCCCAGCCCCCTCCCAAGTTCTCCTAGCCTGCAAGCCGCCGCCCCCGCAGAAGCCTCCCATTCACTCCCTTCCCCTTCTTCTCCTACAACAGCCCTTCTCCCTTCCTCCCCCACCATCTCCTCCCCCATCTCACCTCCTCCGCCTTCGTCCCCCTGCAGATTAAGCCTGAGCCTTTCAGCCCCCCCCTTTAACTAGGTCCCAAGGGCCTCCTCCGTCTTTGCCCTCATCACCTGTTTCTCCCCTGTTAGGAACCGTCTTTGTCTTCTCACACGTTTGTAGGGAGAATGGGAAAGCACCTCCCCCCATGTCTGAACGCAGCATGGGAAAGCACAAGCTAAACAAAAACCGGTGCAGTCCTTAGAAGTTATCTGTCCACAAAAACATATCTTGCCAAGACTCCTCACTCTGAAAATAGGGAGACCTTAAAGATGTGTAGAAATACCGCCCCTGCTTCTAGCTATGCCCTTCCCCCACTTGCCGATGTGGCAGGAATAGAAAACAACGCATTCCATAAGCAATTAACTGGAGCCCTGCTGCAGCTCAGTTAGTAGAGCATGGGACTCTTAACCTCAGAGTCATGAGTTCAAGCCTAATTAAAGCAGCAGAGGCAAGCAGCTGGGCTGCGGGCTGGCAACACGTGGGTCTGGTTCTATCTTTCTTTATTTTCTTTGTCCCCCTTCCACACTTCAGGACCTGCTTGAATAGGCGCAGCTAGACCACGTCACTCCCCCACAGACTGAGCCAGAACCCTTCAGTCCCCCTCAGACTTGGTCCCGAGAGCCTGCCAAAATTATCGCCCCCCTCCTGGAGGTAGCAGGATCCAAAGGCATTTAGGAGATTTAGCCCAACTAGAGAAATGCCTAAGTTCCTTTTCCACTGATCCCACGACATACATCAGGGAGTTTCAATGGACCCTCCAGTCTTACAGCCTCACGCATCATGACATTTTCATGCTCCTGGCCAATACTCTTCTCCCTGAAGAGCATAGACGAGTTTGGGACTTCGCCCAAACGCACGCTACCGAAACCCACAGGACTGACCCCACCTATCCCCCTAGCCCCACTGCTGTCCCCGAACAAGACCCACACTGGAATTATAACACCGCCGTAAGTCTCTGCTCTCGAGATATTTTTGCCTCCTGCTTAATAGCAGGTCTGAAAAAGGCAGCTCGTAAAGTAGTCAATTTTCAAAAGCTCCAAGACATAATTCAAAAGAGAGATGAAACCCCCTCCGAGTTCTTAGACAGACTCACTCAAGCCCTATTACAGTATACCAGCCTAGACCCAGAAACACCTAAAGGAAGACATGTCCTTATGACATACTTCCTAGCTCAAAGCTACCCCGACATTAAAGCTAAACTCAAAAAGTTAGAACAGGGCCCCACTACCCCACAGACTGAGATCCTAACAGTAGCCTTTAAAGTCTTCCATAACCGGAAGGAGGAGAAAGAACGCGGTAAACAAAAGGCTGATCAGGCCAATTTCCAGATGTTGGCCCAGCTGATAAAACCACAACCTGGGCTCCCCTCTACAGACAAGCCCCCCCCCCAGGAGCTTGTTTCAAGTGCGGAAAAGAGGGACATTGGTCAAGGGCATGCCCCTCCCCCAGATCTCCTACCACCCCATGCCCCAGATGCCACAGAAAGGGCCACTGGGGGTCTGATTGCCCAACCACCCGAAGGGGAGGCTGGACGAACAACCCCCATCCTAAGCCCGCCGTAGTGGGGCTGGCAGAAGAAGATTGATGGGGCCCGGGGGCTTCTCGCCCGACCATTTCCATCACCAAACAAGAGCCCAGGGTTACTTTAACAGTAGACGGTCGCCCCATCTCCTTCCTCCTAGATACGGAGCCACCTTCTCAGTCTTGTGAGAATACCGGGACCCTACCACGCCAGCCATTACTCCTATAGTCGGGGTAGGAGGTAAACAGATTTTCCCATTAAACCCCCCCCTTTTATGCACAATCCTAGACAGTCCCATACCTTTCTCCCACTCCTTCCTAGTTATGCCCCAGTGTCCCAACCCTTTGCTAGGACGAGACAACCTTTCCCTCCTCCACGTTTCCATAACTATATCCACTCCCACAGCCCCCAGTACTCCCTTTCTGATGGCCCTCATAGCCGACAACCCCCCTCTACCCAATAAAAGCTCCGGTTCCGCCCTCATACACCCTATAAATCCCAAAGTTTGGGACATTACAAGCCCCTCCGTGGCCCTATGTCCCCCTGCCTCTATCAAATTACGTGACCCCTCTCAGTATATCTGTCAGGCCCAATACCCCCTAACCACTTCAGCCCTCATAGGCCTCCAACCCATCATTCAAGATCTCTTAAACATAAATTACCTCAGACCCACTCACTCCCCATTTAATACCCCCATATTAGCTGTTAAAAAAACCAACGGATCTTTCTGCCTTGTCCAAGACCTTCACCTCATCAACATGGCCGTTGTCCCTATCCATCCCTTAGTTCCAAATCCATACAGCCTTTTATCGCAGATCCCTGCCTCAGCATCCCACTTCTCAGTCCCAGATCTCAAAGACCCATTTTTCTATCCCTCTAGACCCCTGCTCCCATGATTTTTTCATCTTCACCTGGACGGACCCATACACAAGACATTCTAAACAACTCACTTAGACAGTTTTGCCACAAAGCTTCCGAGATAGTCCCCATATTTTTAGACAGGTCCTAGCTCAGGACCTCAAACAGTTTCATCATGATCACTCCAAGTCCACCTTATAATACATAGACAATCTTCTACTCTGCAGTCTCTCGTGGGAACAGTCTCAACTTGACACTGCCTCCCTACTTAACCTTCTAGCTTCCAGAAGTTACCGAGTATCCCCCGTCAAAGCTCAAATCTCTTCCCCTTCTGTCACTTACCTCAGATTCCTTCTATCTCAACAAAGAAAGTCCATTACCTTAGACAGAAAATAGCTCCTCTCTGACCTGCCCATTCCCAAAACCAAGACAGAAATCCTTTCCTTTCTAAGCCTAGCTAGATATTTTAGAGCATAGATCCCTAACTTCTCCCTGCTCCCTGTTGGCAAGACCCCTATACGACCTCAGCAAGAGCCCCCCTAAAAAACCATTATCCTCCTCACCCCGACACTCCTTCATTAAGCTCCGTCAAGCCCTTGTAGAAGCCCCAGCTCTCCATCTTCCTGATTTGTCGAAGCCCTTCTCATTATACATTCATGAGAGGTCCAGTCAAGCTCTAGGAGTCCTAAGCCAATATTATGGCCCATCCTTTGCCCCAGTAGCTTATCTCTCCAAGCAATTAGACCCCACAGTTCAGGGATGGGCCCCCTGCCTACGAGCATTAGCCGCTAGACAGCTCTTGCAGAAAAAAGCTCATAAACTGACATTCAGGGCACCCCTTACCATTCTGTCCCCACATCACCTAAAAGATCTCTTAACCTACAAAAGTTTACATACTCTCCGTCCCTCCAGACTCCTCACCTTACTGTCCTCTTTCCTCCAAAATCCCGTTCACCCCCTTTGCCATCCATACCCGAATCATGACTTTTTCCTCCTTTACTGCTCTCTTGCTTTTTCCTCATTCTTATTGTCTTCCCCGCCACCCCAGCCTCCTTTGTATGGTGATTCAAAGTCAGAGAGACTTACACACAGCATCAAACAAAAGTTACTGCCCTCATTGCCACACCAGACTGCCCTCTGAAAAGCTGCTCTGAGCCTTTATACCTCCACTTTCCTCCCTCCACCGAAGTGTTCACTAGCAGCTACCCTTATCTCCCTACCTCTGCTTCCTCTATGACCAAAAACAAGCCTATTGCAGGCGATGGCCAGACACCTACAGGAGATGTCCCTACTGGTCTTGTGCCATTCACTACATGGGTAACTTCCAGTACCCACAGTATTACTCCTCCAACCGTTTCATGAAATATCCCAACGGCTCATTCTCCTTATCAATCCCAGATCCCTGGGACTCTTGATGAGCTGCCAGAGTCACAGCCTCAGTTTACTATGGGGGGGGGGGAGGTCCTCGACCCCCCACGGTACCCTTCATATCTCTCAAAAATATGTTCCCTCTCATTCCCAGATCTCTCAAGTTGCATCAGATAGCAGACATATCCAAACTCTTGACGGCGTCTCTTCATCTTCTTATCCCCACCCCTCTTCCCATTTCTCCTACTCTTCATTACAGCTCATTCAAGACACCACTATCTTTCTCAACCACACCCTTAACACAGCCAATTGTTTCTTGTGTGCATCACTACAGCGCCCACTGCTGGCCGCCGTTCCCCTTAATATTTCCAACTACTCCTTCCATGCAGAAAGACAACCCCTCTGCCCCCTGGCAGACATACCCCTATGGGAACCAGAATATGCAGATAATCTCACCATCCACCACTGTGTAGGCCCAACTCCACCCCCCCTCCAGTGCACTTCACTGCCTCTCTATCTACACCCCTACCTCCAGCTCTGAGACTTTTATGAAACCGGGACACTTCTTTTGGTGTAATGGCAGTCTTTTCAACTCACTGCCTCTCAACTCCGATACACCCTGCATTCTCATCACCCTAATCCCACAGTTAACACTTTACAGCATGGCAGAATTTCTTGAGCTCCAACCTCCCTTGCCCTCTCGCACAAAAAGAGCTGCTTTCCTTCCCATCATGGTCAGTAGCTCTTTGATCACCTCAGCCATTGGGGCAGGGTTTTCGGGAGAAGCCTTGGGTCACTCTCTATAGGCAGTTAGAGATCTCAACGCCAAACTTGAGGGAGCCCTGACATCCACTGCCTATTCCCTAGCCTCTCTCCAAAGACAGGTCACTTGGCTAGCTAAAATCACCCTTCAAAACCGGCGGGCCCTAGATCTGCTTACAGCCGAGAAGGGCGGCACCTGCGTCTTCCTCTGGGAAGAGTGCTGCTATTACATCAACGAATCCAGCATTGTAGAAACTGACATCACCAAACTCACTGACCTTGCCTCCAGTCTCCACTCTGCTTCCAATTCCAACCCATTCTCTTCAATACTAACAAACCCCCTCGTCACCTAGCTCTGGCCCATTGCAGGCCCCATAATAATCATTCTTCTCACCTGTCTCTTCTTACCCTGTATGATAAAGTTCATCAAATCCCAAGTCAGAAAAATCTCTAATCAAGCTTTCAACCAGCTTTTACTCAGGAACTACCAGCTTCTGGCCACAGAAGATCCCTCACCCTCACGTGACCTCCTCACCACATGCTGAGATGGACCCCTCTCTCCACTGGAAACTGTTCCTGGAAACAATGGCCGCAGACACCTGGCTCCTGACACCCATATCCTCTTGGCCAAGCTATGGTTACAGGGAACCTTCATTGATTTCCAAACCTGAAGAAGTCCACATCTACTCATCCTTACTGTGGGGAGTCCTATCAACCCTTTCCTCCCAATCCTCAAGCCCTTACTCCCTTCTCCGCCCCTGTTCAGCAGGAAGCAGCCAGAGAGAAAGCAACATCCACAACCCCATAGAGGAGAAAGGGGGGAATGAAGGGTCCCCACCAGGAAGATGGCAAACTTCCGGCTTCTCTTCGGGGTCCTCAGTTCCCGCCGGCGCCACCTGAAGCCCAATCACCTCTCGCCCCCCTCCCAATCCCAGCACCTAGCCAACAGCCACCAGCCCCGTAGAAGTGACACCTCAATCAATTCATGCCCCTTCCTATATAACCCAGCACCTTTCCCTAATAAAGCGGAACTCTCCGGTGAATTGCTGCTATGTGTCGCTCCTTTCCTTTCAATGTTTTTCAGTGAATTTATTAATTTCATCTCATTTGTTGACCATAATGGCATAAAGTTGTTTGTGACGTTTCCTTATTATCTCTTTATTGTCTTTTTGTTGTGTAGTTTTATATCCTGTTTCATTACACATATCACCGATTTTTGGCTTCTCTCTTTTTTTCTTGACCAGTCTTGCTAGAAGTTTATCAATTTTATTAACTTTTGGTTTTGATTTTCTCTATTGCTTGTCCATTTTCTATTTTTATTAATTTCTGCTCATTTTTAGGGAGGTGGCGATTTTAATGTTTTCTTTTCATATAGAATTGGTATCAGTATATTTATGGAGATAATTTGTAATAACTCATATTCTTGGTGAGTATCTGAATTACCTGATTCTAAGCTTTTGTTTTTAAACTGTTACACTATACTGCCTCCTGTTTTACCACACTGAACTCTAGATTTAATCCTGGTGTAGCATTGTATCTTACTTCAAGTGCCAGTGTAAATTTCTTCATTAAGAAATTTTTATTTCTTGTTGGGTGCCTATCATTTGTAGCTCTTGTACTATACATCATTGCTAATCAACAGTCATGTAGGATATCATTTTGAGGTGGTTTTTATTTTTGGTAATTCAATGAATCATAGCTTTTGCAGACAGAAACTAGAGAGTAAGAGTCATCTATATTTAGAAGAAACTATCCCTAGGTGAGTTTCCCATTTCTGATAGCATTTAGCTTGAGGTCATGCCCAAGTTGGTACTGAGAAAGGTGGCGGGAACTCAGAGGGAGACTCCCAGTCTCACTGGCTTGAAGAACTAGATGGCAGAGCTTGGAACATGTGGAGTGACTGGGAAGTTAGGGAGAAAACCCAGAAGATAGATCCAGAGACATATATAAAACATCTAAATCTTGCATATGGACAGATTCAAAGCATCCCCAATAAAGCCCAAAACATTGAACAGAGGTTTTAGTTTTCACTCCCCCAGAGAGAAAACAGTTTGGGGTTTGAGCCCAAACTAATTAGTCAAGTTAATTGCCTAGAGGGATATAACAGAATCCAGAGTTTCTACACCATGCTATTTATAATGGTCTGAATATAATTCAAAGTTTCTAGGTGTGCTCAAGAAAAAAAGACACTTATCGGAGATTGACCCTGAGATGATCCAGATATGAATTTAATTCACAAGGATTTTAAAGTGCCTGTTATAAATTCAAGGAAATAAAAGAGTGTATGTATATAATGAATAAACAAATACAAAATAATAGAAAGAAACCATAAAAAATAGAAAATCGAAAAATACAATATATGAAATAAAAAAATTTCTGAATGGACTTAATAGCAGTTTAGTGGTAACAGAAGGAAGATTTACTAAACTTGAGATAGATTAATAGAAATTATCCAATCTGGAAATGAAGAGGAAAATGATTGGAAATAAAATGAACAGAGACTCAGGGCTCAGGGACCTAGAGGACAAAATAAATATGTCTAAAATATGTGTAGTTGGAGTTCCAGAAGGAGAGGAATGGGAGAATGGGCAGCAAAATATTTGAAGAAATACTGGCCAAAAATTTCCTGTGTTTAATGAAAAACATAATATTGTCAGTTGAGAAGCCTAGCAGAACTAAGCATGAGCAATATAAAGAAAATCACATAGAGGCAAATCATTCAAAACTGTTAAAGGCTAAAGAGAAAGAGAAAATCTTGGAAATAGCCAGAAAAATCATACCTGGAAACAATAAAAATGACTGCCAAAGAAAAAACAGATATAGACTTATCTAGATATGAAGATGAAATAAAAACTTTTTTGGAAAATCAATAACTGATTATTTAGCAGCAGACCTGCACTCTGAGGAATTCTTAAAGTTCATCAGATTGAATGGTAATGACATCAGATGGAAGCTCAGATCTTCAGGAAATTATAAATATGTGAATAAAAAGAAAATAGTGCTTTTTTCTCTCTTTTTAAAAAATACGTAAGTTTTTAAAAAAACAAAAATGATAGCACTATACAGGTATATCTTGGAGATATTTCAGGCAGGCTGGCTTCCAGACCACTGCAATAAAGCAAGTATCATAATAAAGGAGTCAAGTGAATTTTTTAGTTTCCCAGTACATGTAAAAGTTATGTTTACACTATGCTAAAGTCTGTTATGTGTGCAATGGCATTATGTTTTAAAAAATGAACACACAATGAAGTAAAAAAATGTTTACTTCATTGCTAAAGTGATTTTGTTTTATTCTGTCGCTAAAAAATGCTAACCATCACCTGAGCTTTCAGTGGGTTATAATATTTTTGCTGTTGGAGGGTCTTGCCTTGATGTTGATGGCTCCTTACTGATCAGGGTGGTGATTGCTGAAGGTTGGGCTGACTGTGGCAATTTCTTAAAATAAGGCAACTATGAAGTTTGCCACATTGATTCTCCTTTCATGAGTGATTTCTCTGTATCATGTGATGCTACTGATAGCATTTTACCCACAGGAGAACTTCTTTCAAAATTGGAGGCAGTCCTCTCAAACCCTGTGCTGCTTTATCACTAGAGTTATGTAATACTCTTAAGTCTCCTGTTGTCATTTCAGCAGTCCTCACAGCATCTTCATCAGGAATAGATTCCATCACAAAAAAAATGCTTTCTTTGCTCATCCATAAGCAACAACTCCTCTTCAGTTCAAGTATTACCATGAGACTGCAGCAAATGCTTTTTTTATGCCTACTGAGATGGTCTATGTTTTTTATCCTCTTGTTAATGTGGTGTGTTATGTTGATTGCAGATGTTGAACCACCCTTGTATATGTAGAATAAATCCCACTTGATCATGGTGAATGATCCTTTTAAAGTATTCTTGAATCTGATTTTTTTGTGGAGGACTTTTGCATTGATGTTCATGAAGTAAATTCTTGATTTTCTTTTTTTGTGGTGTCTTTGGTTTTGGTATCAGGATAATGCTGGCCTCATAGAATAAATTTGAAAGCATTTCTTCCTTTTCTATTTTTTAGAATAGTTTGAGAAGAATAGGTATTTGCTCTTCTTTAATTATTTTATAAAACTCACCTGTGAAGCCATCTGGTTCTGAACTTTTGTTTTGGGGGCATATTTTGATTACTGATTCATTTTTGTTACTCTGGTCTGTTCAGATTTTCTGTGTCTGCATGGTTCAGTCTTGGAAGATTGTATGTTGCTAGGAATTTTCCACTTCATCTAGGTTGTCCAGTTTGTTGGCATGTAGATTTTTTGCAGAATTCTCATGTAATCCCTTGATTTTCTGTGGTATTGGTTGCAACTTCTCTTTCATTTTTTATTTTGAGTCTTATCTTTTTCTTCATGAGTCTGGCTAAAAGTTTGTTAATTTTGTTTATCTTTTCAAAAGAACCAGCTCTTAGTTTCATTGATCCTTCTTTTTCTTTGTCCTTTTCATTTATTTCCATTTTGATCTTTGTTATTTCCTTCATACTACTAAGTTTGGGCTTTGTTCTTATTCTAGTTCCTTAATTACTAGGTTATATTTTTAATTTGAGATTTTTTTCTTGTTTCTTGTGATAGTCCTGTATTGCTGTAAACTTCCCTCTTATAACTGCTTTTGCAATGACCCAAAGATTCTGAACCACGGTGTTTCTGTTTTCACTTGCCTCCATATATTTTTTGATCTCTGATTTCTTCATTGACTCAGTGGTTATTTAGTAACATGTTGTTTAACCTTTGCATGTTTGTTTTTTTTTTTCATTTTTTTTTTCTTGCAGTTGATTTCTAGTTTCACACCATTGTGTTGGGACAAGATGTTTGATGTGCTTTCAGTCTTTTTAAATTTAGCAAGACTTGTTTTATGGCCTAAAATGTGATCTATACTGGAGAACATCCCATGTGCTCTTGAAAAGTTTGTGTATTCTGCTTTTTTTAGGTTTAACGTTTAGTATATATCTTGTAAGCATCTGGTCTGATGTATTATTCAAAGCTACTGTTTTCTTATTGATTTTCTGTCTGGATTGTCTATCCATTGATGTACATGGGGTGTTAAGTCCCTATCATTATTGTATTACTGTCATTTTCTCCCTTTATATTTGTTGATATTTGCTTTATATATCAGATGCTCCTACATTGGCTACATAGATATTTATAACTGTTATATCCTCCTGATGGATTGATACCTTTATCATCATACCCTCCTTTGTCTCATTAGTCTTTGAAATCTCTGTCATTTGATGTAAATATTGCTACGACAGTGTTTTTTTTTTTTTGCTTCCATTTGTATGGAATGTCTTTTTCCATACTTTCATTTGCAATCTGTGCTGTCTTTAGGTCAGAAGTGGGTCTTTTGTGGGCAACATGTAGATGGCTCTTATTTTTTAATCTATTCAGCCACTCTGTGTCTTTTAATTGGAGCATCTGGTTCATTTATATTTAAAGTAATGATAGGTACATACAGTGGCCATTTTATTCGTTATGTTCTTGTTGTTTTTGTAGTTCTGTGTTCCTTTCTTTTGTTTGCTCTCACCCCTTGTGATTCGGTGACTTTTTTTGGTGTTACACTAGATTCCTTTCTCTGTTATTTGTATCTATTATAGGCTTTTGGTTTTTGGTTATATATCATACATCATTCTACATGCATAACAGTCCATATTAGGTTGATAGTTGTTTAAGTTTGAACAATTCTAAAAGCACTTTTTTCATTATTTCCCCTCCATGTTTTATGTCATTATTTCCATCTTTTCATTTTGTGTATCTCTTGACTAATTGTTGTGTATGTAATTTAATTGATTTTACTACATTTGTGTTTTGAACGTCATGCTAACTTTATAAGTGATTGGCCTACTTCCTTCGCTGTATATTTATTTTTACTAGTGAAATGTTTTTCCTTTCATGATTTCTTATAATGGCCTTTGCTTTTCCACTCAAGGAAGTCCCTTTAACATTTCTTGTAATGCCTGGGGTGGTGGTGATGAACTCCTTTAACTTTTGTTTAGCATATTCTTTATCTCTCCTTTAATTCTGAAAGATAACTTTTTGGGTAGAATATTCTTTTTTTTTTTTTAGGAGAGGAAGGCAGAGGCTTTATTTAAAGATAAAGGGAGAGGACAGAGCTCCTGGCACACGCCAGGAGGGGACAAGAAAGCCCCTAGGGTAGAGTATTCTTGGTGGTAGGTTTCTTCCTTTCAGCACTTTGAGTATCTCATGCCACTGCCTTCTGGTCTGCAGAGTTTCTGCTGAAACATCAGCTGAGAGCCTTATGGGATTTGCCTTTTTCATCACTGTTTGCTTTCCCTTGCTTTTAAGATTCTCTCTGTATCTTTAATCTTTGTCATCTAAGTCATAATGTTCCTTGGTGTGGATCTCCTCGGGTTTATCCTGTTTGAGGCTCTCCCTACTTCCTGGACCTGAATGTCTGTTTCCTTCCCCAGGTTAGGGAAGTTTTCAGTTATTATTTTTTTAAGTAAATTTTCTGCCCCTTTCTCTGTCTTCTCTTGGAACCCCCTCTTGGATGTTGTTTCTTGAAGTTTCAGAGATCTAGTACTCTCTCCTGGTTTTTAAAAATTCTTTTCTTTTTTCTTCAGTTGTTCAGCTCAGTTGTTTTCCACTACCCTATCTTCCAGATCTCAGATCCTTCTGCATCCTCTAATCTGCTATTGATTCCATCTAATGTATTTTTCATTTTTGTTATTGTATTCTTCAGTCCTTGCTGGTTCTTTTTTATACTATCTTGAAGTTCCCACTGAGTTCATCCACTCTTCTCTCTAGTCCAGTGAGTCTCTTTATGGCAATTACTTTGAACTCTCTTATCAGGTAGCTGCTTATCTCCATTTTGTTTGGCAAATTTTCTGGTGTTTTATCTTGTTCTTTGATTTGGGACATATTCCTCTGCGTCCTCATTTTGTCTGGTTCTCTATGTTTATTTCTGTATATTAGTAGGTCAACTATGTCTCTTGGTCTTGGACTTCTGAATGAAGTCCCCTTATGTCATAGGCATCCTATGGTGCCCATTAACGCAGTAGCCCATAATCACCAGAACTGGGTGCTCCGGGGTGCTCCCTATGTGTCTGTGTGCTCCCTCCTGTGTGGCTGAGCCATGACTGCTGCCAGTAGGCTGGTGGCTGGTGCCAGTCCTCAGCCCATCTGTCAGCAGTGATGGGTGCAGCTGTTGTGGATGCACTGGCTTGCAAGGCTCATTCTGGTATAGCTGGCTAAAAGGCTTGGTTGCAGCCCCTGCAGGTGTGCTGGTGTTTAGGGCTGGCCCCCAGCCTTGCTGTTAGTAATGGCCTCTGGACTACCATGGATGTGTTGGTGGGGAGGGGTTTATTCCTGGCATGGCTGCCTAAGAGGCCAGATGGTATCTACTGTTAGTGTGCAGGTGGGTAGGGCTAGTTCTTCCCCTCCCCAGGGCAGGAGATGCTCTAGAGGAACAGTGGTCCTGGCTGGGGCTGGTAGCTGGGTGTGTTGGTGTGGGGTTGCTTTGGAGGTGTGCCTCAGGGAGTGGGTAAGTTGTGCAAGGTGAGTCCGCAAGAGAATGTTTGGGTAGGGCAAGTAGGTGCTGACTAAGTAGATGGAGAGTGTCAGAACTGGCTCCTGCAGGTATCTGGCCAGATAGGCTGAGTGAGGGCAAGAAAAATGGGGCCTGCCAGCCCCTCCTCTCCCTTAGAAAACTTCTGCAGTTCCCTGCCCTTCTGGTACACATTCCAATGTTAATCAGTAAGTCTCCTTCCTATGTAACCCAGGCTCTTTTTAAACTCCCCTTTCCATGCTGGGCCTCAGACCAGTCAGCACAGCACACTGGCCCTCCAGGAGTAGAGGCTTGGCCTCTACCCGCAGTTAGGCCCTGCTAATTCTGAAAGACAGACGTTTCAGGAGCTTGTTTCCGCGGTGCAGGTCCCCAGGGCCTGTCACGCTGGTGTGGGCCTCTAGGCCCCGGCTCCTCCACTTGAGGGCTACGTGGCAGGAGGAGGTTTGTGTCCTGACAGTGTTACTGCACCTTGTACCTTTCTTGACGGGGCCTCCACTTTTTCATTGGCTATGGAAGGTTTGTTCTGCCAGTTTCATGTCATTCTCAGAGTGAGTGTTATTACATATAGCTGCTCCCACAGTGTGTTTGTGAGGTGAGGCAATCACAGAAACTCCCTGTTCCTCCATCTTCCCAGAACCCTGCTCCACATGCTGTTTTATTGTTGCATCTCCTGACAGCCTCTCTCAGCAGCCGTCAGAAGAACTAGATGAGTAGGTGACCTGGATTCATGGACGTGAAATAATGAAAGCGATATGCAGTTTCTTCACTGAACACAAGATGGCAAAGTATTCATAGTACTTGTAAAAATGGATCTGCTTTTAAATACAGTGAAATATGCCATGACTTTACTATATGAATGCACTTTTCATTGGTGTATAGTGAAATAAATAGGAATGCTACAGTATGGTGGCATGATACTTGGCACATACATAATAGGCATTAAATAAATTTTTGTTGAATGAAAGTAATGTGGGGCTTTGGAGTAAAATCTCTTTGAATATTAAAACAAAAATTATTTTTAAATCTAATTACAAAAATGCCACTTTTACTTACAGCTCTTAAATTCTAAAAGTTATTGAGGACCCCAAGGTTTGTTTATGATGATTATAACTATTTATGTTTACCTTTGAGAAATTAAAGTTAAGGAACTTAAAGAATATTTTGAAAGTAATTTTAAAATAAGAATAAGCTCACTGTATCATAAATAATACATTTTTTTACAAGAAACTATATACAACAAAGTGGATAGGTGGCATCATTTTACATTTTGACAAATATCTTCAATGTGTGGCTTAACAGATGACGATTGCATTCTAATGTCACCTCTGTTAAATCTGACTTCAAGAATGAGATTTTTTTTAAAAGGCAGATTTCTATAATGTTTGGCCTTGGATCACCAAAAGAGCCTTGAGCTTTCCTAGGAATCTCTGGGTCATGATCTGAGACTCTGATATGAACTAGAACAAAGAAAAATAAAAAATGGTTAGTGGATTTCTGGCCTGAACCATGGGCGTGTAGTTCACTCCTTATCAGTGTGCTATAGGGGTTCATGTGTATGGTTACCTAACCTAGAAAATAGTGAGAGCCTCATTTGGGAAATAGATTAATAGGTATAGTGTCGCTTAAATCTAATGTCATTGGGCTCTCAAAATGGGGTTGAGATTAAATTGGAGCATTCTACAACCCAGTTCTGAATTCAGTTATTTGAGATGTGGTGTGATTCAAGTTCTATATTCAAGTTCTAAGGCTTTTCCTCTCTCTCAGGAGCTGGAGTAGGGATGAAAAAAGAGCTCTTTGAAATCAGAACCTTCTCACATTGCTGGTGAGAATGGAAAATAGTCTGACAGTTCCTCAAAAGTTAAACATGGATTGCTATGTGACCCAACAAACTCACTCCTCAGTATATACTTGAAAGAAATAAAAACCATATGTCCACACAAAAACATGTAAATGGATGTTCATAGCAGCATAGCAGCATTACTTCATAATAGTCAGAAAGAAGAAACAACCTAAATGTCCATGAACTGAAGAATGGATAAACAAATTGTGTTATCTCCACATGTGGAATATTATTCCGCCTAAAAAGGAATGAAGTACTGATAAGTGCTACAGCCTGAATGAACCTTGAAAGTGTAGTAAGTGAAAGAAGGCAAACACAAAAGACCACACACTGTATAATTTCATTTATATAAAATTCCCAGAATATGCAAGTCTAAAGAGACAGTGGCTACCTAAATTAGGGCGAAGGAGGATGGAAGGAATGCTCTTTGAAGAATGTTTCTGCATATCGTTAAATTGTAGTATCTGTTATGTTGTCAATGTCCCAAAATAGGGATTCATGATTTTTCACAATATCAACATAAAAAACCCAAAGGGAGTTTCTCTCTTTAAAGAACTAGTGGCCTCCTTTTGTTGTTGCTTTTTAACACTTCTTAAGGTCAGATAATGAAATGATTGTTACTAATGTCTCTCTTGGCCTTAGCTTCTAGGTAGTTGAGGACTGCATGTAATGCTTGTTCATAGTAACACTGTTAGGTAGGTTAGGCAACTGGTATATATTTGCTTTTCTTTTACATGTATTGTGGGATTTTTAAGTTTTTACACATAAACTTACACAAATTTGAAGTTGAGTATTTTATTGTAAGAAGCCTAGTCTTTATCAGTAGTAGTTGGGGTTTTACTTACAACAAATATAAAAAGTATACATGAAAAGCTAGAGGAGGTGTTTGCCAAGAGGAAGAGTTCTTTCCGTGTGATGTGGCAACATTAGTTTTCAGATATAAAAATGATATTGTTCCTTGAACTAAGTTTGTGAAACAAGCAGTGTGTGAGCTTCTAGACCGTGGTACTGCTCAAGCAGCTGCAGGGTGATAGTCTGTCTGCAGATCCTGTAAATGTGATCTAGATGACAGCTAGCTAAAAATTGCCTTTAGAATTCTCTGAGTCTTAAGACTATCATTCTGTGACTGAATTGGCACTATAAGTTTCTGATAATACAAAGCACTAAGTGGTAATTTTAAAGTGGGTAATTTTTATTCTGAGAAGTTATTTGAGAACTCATAGTTCCAAATATATAACAGAAGAGAGGTAATTTACTGTAAAAATACTAGAACATGTCCTTCTAGTACATTGTCTAAACTCAGGGTAGCTGTTGTTCTGAATGTGTGCATTCAGTTGCACTATAGCTCTGCCAGGATGAATTAGCTATAAACTTTATCCCTGGATATTGCTAGGGCATTTAGTAAATTTAAATATTATTTAAACATTAGAGTATATGTTCCTAATTCAACTGTTGTATTTTAATTTTAATAAGTTGCTCTTCTTTTTTTAACTGTTTTTTGGTTTCATTAAGATATAATTGCCATAACACTGTATAATTTTAGGGGTTACAACATTCTGATTTGGCATATATATATATAGTGAAATTAAGTTGCTCTTCTTAACAGTACTCAGTAAACCCCTTTCTTGTATCTACTCCTGGTAAGAATTTAAAAAACAAGTACAAAACAAAAATAAAGTATAGCATAAAGGAGGGGATGGATGGAAAGATAAAGAGATGGATAGACAGACAGACAGACAGACAGACAGACAGACAGACAGACAGACAGACAGACAGGTAGGTAGGTAGATAGATGAGATATCCTCCCTAAATCTGCCTCTGCCACTGAAGGTCACTGATGTAAACGATCTAAAAGTACTAGCTCGGTTGTGCCCAGAAAATCTTGGTCACAGTCCAGTTTTGCACCATTTAGGATTGATGTTTCATGAATCTCTTCCTGCCCCTATTTTTCTTAATGTCAGTGTTAGGATTTAGGTTTTGCAGAATTTATGAATAGCTTAGCATAAATTGAGATTATGCCTTTGGGTCCATAAATACTATTTACTTATATTTCATGGGCCATCCGTTGTGTAAATTCTGCCTCACCTGAGCAGTTAGAGCTATAGAAAGAAGTTAATTGTATCATTACAAAATTTAGAATGTTATAAAATTAGTTTGAAAGAACCAGGTGGTAAGAACTCAGGGAGGCTAGAAGCTTGTGCATGAGAGATTATTGTCTAAAAGCCATGTACAATACAAACAGCATATAATAAAGAATGAAGGAAAAGGGTAAAATTAGGTTCTTTGCATTTGTTTTCTTCTGACACATTGAGGAGTCCAAGTTTTAGTTGTTAGGAAATACTTTTGAAAAGGAAAGAAGGGAAGAGAAAAGGGAGAGGAAAGAACAGCATCTGGACCAGAGGAAATTCATCAGTTGCATTTTGAGGCTGGATTTAAGGCTCATAATTAGCGAATTACTGACACTGCCAAAGTGTAGCTGAATTTAACATTTTTGGGGCTGAGGTACTAACAGTCTTAATTCCTTATACCGAGAGATTTTATAGTCATTCCTAGTTTTGTCCATTTTAAGAGGATGAGAAGTTCTTCAGGACCCAAGTGATTCTAGTCTGTCAGAAAGGAAAGTAAGATCATGAGAGGGTCAGGGTCTATCTAAAGGGCTGGGAGGCAGCAAAGAACACATGTGAGACATGTCAGGATTTGTATGCTGATCATGGATAGGTATTAATCTGTTTCTCTACCTATTTAGATCTACCTGTTTATCTTCTTGCTAGTTGATGAAACATGAAATTATATCACAGGTTAGTTGGTCATGTGTTGTAGATTTCATATTCTTGTGAAACTCTAGAACTCTAGTCAAGGTTTGGTTATAGAGAAAATTTGGAATTCTTTTGTTTGGAAGACAGTCTCTGTTTTAAAAAGCCTACTGCGAATAACTCTAATCCTAATCAGTACCTCTGACATTTGTGGTCCATGGATTTTGGAACATTTAACAATAGGAAAAATTCCTTCTGTAGTTGATGGGGAAGGGTGTTGGGGGGTGGTGAAAAGAGGGAGACTCCACTAGCTTTTTTTTCCTCCAGACTTATTTGGAGGTCTGCGAAAGAGAGATTTTCTGAATATACTTCTTTTTATTGCCTAAATTACCTTTAAGCAATATTATAAAGAAGTCTGGATTGGTTGGTTATTTTCTAAAAATAAACTGGTGGGTCTGAAATCCAACCTTTTCTTTCCTTCCAAGACTGTTATATGGGATGAACCTTTTAAGTCATCTGAGGCTATTTAATGGCAAACATCATGTAAAGAGGGAATAGTCCTGGATATAAGAAAACCAGCTGTTCTCATTGCACTATTGAGGTAACTTAGGGCTGAATTTGTCTACTATCTAGAGTTTTCAAGTAAAGGACTAAAAAGGGGCAACTCCTGTCCTTGGAAGGGTGCACTCCTTGAGCTATTCTCATTTGTTGTGCCCTCTTTCTTAAATGTTAAAGATATAGTTAAATATATGAACAGAAGAAATAAATATTTAGGGAAGATAAGATAATTATTAAGATCCAAACAATAATCTTTGCTGTTTGGGAAAGTGCAGAGAAGAATTGTTCTTGCTTTCATAGAAAATGCCTAAGCAGCCCAGTCACCATTCCCCAGCTTTGCTGAGATGATCAGACACATGGATGAAAGCTTGTTTCTTTTTCATCAGATCCGGCTAGCAGGACTTGTTCTACTAAAATTTTAGAGGTGGTTTCAAATCTGTGAACTAAGATGAACTAATGAGAGTAGAGGATGATAGAGTGGAAATATTAGAGAGAGAGAACATTTAAAAATTATATACAGTGTTTTATTTATTTGCATTGGGAGGCTGTTCTCTATAGGTCTTTTGCATATCTGCACATCTGCAAACAGGGGCAAGACTATCTTTATTCTCGACAGTCCTTTCAGGGATGTTTGCTAGTGAACAACCTTGGATGGTACAGCTAGTACCTCCCTTTATAGCAAAGGCCAGGTTTGTTTGCTGTTCATTATATTTCAGATAATTGTGACCTCCAGAACAAAGAGCAGACATACTTATGGCTCATTATAAAAGACTCCAGTTTTCTAAGCTCAGTTCTCTCCTGTAATGCATTACATTGATTGTACTGGTATTGTTTGGCCCTCTTCACAAAGCTCTGTGGGAACTGGGGTTAAGGGAACTGATGCAAATGCTGATGGTCTACCTACTGCTATTGATGTGAATACTAGTCTGTCTTTTGTCTCTGACCTCAGAGTCTCATGTTTTCTGCTTAGATCCCTGAAACTGGCAAGCTAACTTAGCTTACAAGTATGTTGAGACCTCAGACCTTTAATATTCTTAATACTTCAAAAGAATAATGATTTGTTAAATAGGATGTATTTGGAAAACTTTATTGCAACTTACATTTCTAGTTTGTACAGTTTATAAGTTCATTTAGGGTATTATTTCTCCTTGCTTTGATATAGGGTTTGTTTATAATGTCAGCCCATACATGGAGTATCATCCGGGTGGAGAAGATGAACTAATGAGAGCAGCAGGATCAGATGGTACTGACCTTTTTGATCAGGTAAGATGCTGAAAGTAATCTTAGTATTACAGTAGAAGGATGTTCTTACATTTAGCAGGGTGACAGTTTAGAAAAAAATAAAATGGTTGCATAAATTTCACATGTGTTGGCTTGAATTTTGAAGTGTGTGGCAAGATGCTCATATGTAACAACTATTCATTTAATTTGCCTTTGACTTGTTCTCCTAAAATTTTAGAGGTGGTTTCAAATCTATGGCTAGGAGTCTATTCTTAAGTGCTTGCTATTTCTTGTGTTGGTAAATTTTTATTCATTTTGATCAATTTTGATGATGATGATTAATTTACAGGAGACAGTAAGAATTACAAGAAAAAACAAATCACTTAGCTTCTTTGCTCTTAGTTTTCTTTCATTTGGGGATCATTATATAATCAGTCTGTCTTGCTGTACTGAATCTACATATCATATAGATAGTTAGATGATCAATGAAACGAAAACTTACTTTTCTTAGAATGATACCAGAGATTATGTGTATGTCAAAAGATAATTAAAACAGTTTTCTCCTTATATTAATTAGAAACAAACATTAGCTCTCATACTATTTAAAAGCCATATAGAATATATTAGCTACCATCAATTGGTTGAAATGTTATTTTGAAACAGCAATCTTGAGAATAATAGAAATTTACCTATATGTCACAACTGTACCAAAGGGTTTCAACTCCAGGCAAGTTCACTCTGGATTTGGTGAGACCAAATAGCAGCAGAATGTTGGGGGTAAAAGGGCTTATACCAAATTTCAGTTCTTGATATAGCAGGTCAAATGCTAGAATCATGTCCACATCTGACAGGTCTGCAATCTGCCTCTGCCCCTGCACACAGCACATGTGGAGGTCTTTATACAGCAACACAAACAATAATGGCTCATTACCAACACATATGTAAGCATGTGCCTACACAGTAGGCCAATTATTACATTCCTGCATGTGTACATTGGGCATGTAGATTAGGGTCAGATGAGCATCCTGTCCATAGGAACTTCCATTTTCTCTACTCCACCCCTCTAGGATTCTCACCTCACAATCTATACACCCTCACTCTTCCATGATGGTCCCTGTGTGATAAAGCTAGAATATTGTAACCAGATTCCACAATAGCAATAGAGGTCACAACAACATACTAGGATACAGATAACAACAGAACTATGATGATAGACGGTGTCCTCAAACCTGAGGAGATTGATTGCCACAAAGTGGTTATTCCAGTTGTATTCAAACCAGGTCTGCTCAGATGAGTTCATGCCTCACATTTTCCCCAGGAAACTGGTAGCAGAAGTGGTAGCGAGCTCCATGCACACCCAGCAAGCAGATGTGTTGGCCGTTTTTGCTAGGGTGTGTGCCCAGTCCACAAAGACATTAGAGGAGATTAAACTTAAGGGTGATAAGATACATGTTTTAATGACACCAAGATAGGCATATCTTGTCCATCAGGTAAGGATGCATGCAAGAGAGTGGTCCTGTGATAAGACTGTAGCAGGAAGGAGGTCCCATCTGGGTCTAGTATACCTATACCTTTACCGCTTTCTCTGTGGGGGTTACAGGGGTCTGTGTATAGTGCTGCTGGAGGTACATGCACTGGCTATAAGAACATGATGAAACTGGGAAGGGAGGGATAAGAGCGGGAAGAAGAGAAAGGGAGCATTATGATTAGGATGTATAGTGTTGGGGGGGCACGGGGAGGGCTGTGCCACACAGAGAAGACAGGTAGTGATTTTACAGCATCTTACTATTTTGATGGACAGTGACTGTGAACGGGGATGTAGGGGGGACTTGGTGAAGTGGGGAGCCTAGTAAACATAATGTCCTTCATGTAATTGTAGATTAATGATACCAAAAAAAAAATCAGGAAATTTCCTATAAAAAAAAAAAAGAATAAAAAGAATATAATGAAACTCCCTGGTAAGATGCTCTTACCTTCCTGCTCATGATCTTTGGGGGCCATTCTGCTGTTATTCCAGAAATACACAGGAGGCCAGGCTCCAGACCTTGTCCCTAAGGTTCCAGGAAGGCCAGCCATCGCTGGTCCATATATTGAAACATCCAAGGCTATGTCCACTGACAGGAGTCTATGGGTTTATTTTATTGTAGTCGGTGCTGGCAGCAAGATATTCTGATGGCCAAACCCCAACTTCAACAATTCCTCCTTAGTTTGTATTTGCAGTTGTATAGGGGAGGCAGCAATGTGTGCTAGCATGTCTATAGGCCTTAATGCCCCCTTCTGAGGCTCCTCATTCAAACGTTGTAGCACTGTCCATAAGTGGACTGACCATAGACTATTAGTATCTGATTTCAGGCTGGATTTTAACAAAGCATTGTACCTCTCTATCATGCCTGCCCCAGTAGGACTATATGGTACATGAAACTTCCATTTTATCTCTAATTATTACACCCATTCTTGTAGTGTGTGTCCAGTAAAGTGGGTAACTTGATCTCTTGCAATTACCTGTGGTCAGCCATAGGCTGCAAAGAGATGCTCTAGACCTTTTTTGGTCATTTGCTGGTCTGCACAATGTGCAGGAAAAGCAACCAGAACTGTGGGTGGGTATTATAGTAACTGTGCCCACACAAGTCATGGCATATCAGTACCCTTCTGATATGGGCAGAGGCCCAATATAGTAGTCTATTTGCCACCTGATAAAGGGTATCACCCACTTAGCTATTGTCCCAGGTTGCTGTGGTACTCGGTATAAGTCCCTTTTAGAGCATACAATGTACTCCTGCCATTTTCTGCTGACTTCTTCAAAGGTTAAAGGCAGGCCCCACTGATGGGCCATAGCCCACATTGTCTTCTGCTCCTCATGCCACAAACACTGATGTAACTAACCATTGGGCCATAGCAGAGGCAGGCTTTCCTTCTAGCCAGTGTACCTGGGCCAATTCATCTGCTTCATCATTTCTTGGGGATGCCAGCAGCAAATGGCCAGTCACATGATATGCTGTAACCAACCAGTTGGCATGATACCATGTTGTACACAGAGTCAAGTATCACTAGACAGCCCAGCTGTCAGTGCAAAACAACTCGTGGGGATGGCTCCTGGGTGATCACGAGTCATACTGCCTGAACTGAGCCCATTGGCTGCTCTTCCCCTCACTGTCTTCCATCTATATTGTCTCAGTCTTAGGATGGAAAGTTACGGCCCTCCATCTGGAGGCTGCCCATGGCTGGAGCCATCTGTATACCATGCATGTTCAGATATAGGGGCTCTTCCTTCCCAGTAAGGGTTCTCTGCTACTAAAGGCTGTAAAGCAAATTATTTCTGCCTTTCGCTGGTATATGTCACTGGCCTTAGTGGCCATTGGAGTTCTCCATTCAAGAGGCTAGTAGAGAGGGTGCTATGCCACTGTAGGTGTGTGCCCACTTGGCCAATGTAGACATCTGTGCCATGCCACTCTGTGGTTTTTGGGTCCAATCTCATACCCACCCCGTGCTGGGATAGGTGGTTATTACTTTCATTG
The DNA here is from genome assembly GCF_040802235.1 of Manis javanica. Classification (NCBI taxonomy): domain Eukaryota; kingdom Metazoa; phylum Chordata; class Mammalia; order Pholidota; family Manidae; genus Manis; species Manis javanica. The sequence goes on along the minus strand of NC_133168.1, from coordinate 27,954,410 downwards.
GGGCTGTTCTGATAATGGCTCCATAGCCAGCAAGGACTGGTTCATGGCAGCCAATTGTTATTCTCTTAAGGTGTACCATACCTCTTTGCCATTTTAGAGTTGTGACCAGAATACAGTAGGTTGGGGAGTTCGTTCAAGCTGCTGCCAGAAACCCCATCCATAACTGTCTTTGGTCACATGGACATCCAGCTCAAAGGGCTTTAATGGGTCTATCACAGGGCCTGCATGGCCTTGTCCACCCATTTTTGCAGCAGTAAAAGCAGATGCACATGTCTCATCCTAGTGCCACCCGATGCCCTTTGGTACCAAACAGTATAAGGGCTTGAGAATTTGTGCCAAGTGCTGGATAAACACTGTCAAGTAGCCTAAAAGACCCAAAACTCCTGCAGCAGTGTCACAGTTGGCTTGGACTTTATCTGTGACTGCTTCTGGGATAACTTTGGTTCTGCCTAACCAGACAACCCCCAAGAATTTGGCTGACAAATGCTGTTCACGGCCCATCCTTTCACCTGTAGATATTGTAACAGTCTAGGTGTTGCACATTCTAGATCTGTAGGAGAATCAGAAGTAAGCATAACATCATCAATATAAGGGTAAAGCTGCACTGTTGGCAGCTTGTCCCATACTGCCAAGTCCTGGGCTACAAGTCCATGACAGGTGGTGAATTGTGGAGGTACCCCTGTGGAAGGATGGTGAAAGTCCACTGTTGTCCTTCCCATATGAAGGCAAACTGTTCCTGACTTTCCTGTGGTATATCAATAGAAAAGGAGGCATTAGCAAGATCTACAACATAATGATACGTCCCTAGTTCCTGACTGAGGGTATCTGTGAGGGCTGTAATAGAGGGAATGGCAGCATGCAGAGGGGGTGTGACTTTATTCAGTTCTCTGTAATCCACAGACATACACTAGGAGCCATGTGACTTTTTCACTGGCCATACTGGGGAATTAAAAGGGATATGGGTGAGCTCTATAATACCCACCCTCACCAGTTCTTTTAGGGTTTCTCCAATTTCTTTATTCCCTCCAGACAGTTTGTATTGTTTGGTATTAATCATCTCCTGAGGCACTGGCAGGCTACAGGCGGGTGCTTACCATGTCCCCTCAGAACTACCTCTACCGCATGTATTCTCAGCCTGAGCACATGTGCAGTGGCCTCTAACTGTAGGTCCTGCAGGATATCTATCACAAAAATATAATCAGGGATGGGAGAGATATGCACAGTAGACTCTCTATTACCAATGGGATTTGGGCTTGTTTCACTCTGATAGCCTTACCCAGTATCCATCAATAACAGTAGGGCTCCTGGGAAACTACACAGAGTTGCCATAGATGTGTGTTCATTCAGCTTCTGTGTTGTACATTCACTGGGGACCAATGAATTGATATTTCAATGTGTGGCCTCTGGTTCCCACCTGGTCCCTCTAGGTGGGTGCCTCAACCCTCCCCTCAGTAAAACTGTATCGCCCAGTTGGTTTCCTGCACAGGTCCAGGTGAGGGGCAAGAATGGCTCCTAAGGTCCCAAAGAGGGATAGGGGAACCATTTGCAGCTCTGTATCCCTCATCCCCCAAGTAAACAGCTCCTTGTCTGGGCCATGATTTACTGGGTTATAAATGGCCTTCATGCCCAACTACTATAACACCTGGTGGAGCTTGGCAAACATCTCCCATCCAGCAGGGGAAGATGGTAAATCACACTGATAAAGCCATTTAGTGCAAAGAGCAGCCATGAGCCATTGAAAAGTGAATTGTTCTCTTGATTTGGTGTGCATTATGCAGTTGCTGCCAAGAAGGCACCAAGAATGCCAACTTTCACATCTCTGATCCAGACAGGAGGATACTATCCATTCCTGGCACAGGAGCCAGGCTGATAATGGAGTCCGAGGGTTTCTGCCAAAAGTGGAAGCCCAAATCCACCAGCTCCACCTGTGTATAGAGGTAGAACATAGAGTGCTCCACAACCTGGGGAGGGGACTACACCTCTCTTGGAGGAACCCAGTGTTCCTCTGTCTTTATTTTCTTGACTACAACCAGGCAGGATTTCAGTAGAGGAGAGGTTGGTGCCTCCAGCATCATCTCCACCTCCTCGTCCTTCTCCGCCATATCCTCCCCCACTTCTGAGGCTGACGGCAGCTCTGTCGCCGCTCTGCTGAGTGCCTCCGCCACCACGTCCTTCACCTCCTCCACAGCTCCTCAGCACTGACACCATCTGAATTTTCAGTACATCTCTTTACCTCCTTCATAGTACCTCACAACTTGCATTCTTGTGCTGCCTCTTGTTCTTCTCACAGGAGTATGTCCTTCTCCTTCATGGCCTTTTTTTAACACTGAGAAATAGCCAACCTACTGCTCTTGCCACCATGCAGGCACTCTATTTATGAAAGGATTTTCCCTATTTTGTGGAGAGCCTCCACTACTACCTTAGGTGTCACCCCCATCTCCCCTCAGTCCTGAGGAGGGGCCCACTCCTCTAGGAGGAAAGCCTCCTTGGACCACATGCTCACTGGGGGACACCCAAATATCTCCTCTCCATTACGGACATCCTGCAGTATTTCCCCATCCATAGGTGCAGCCCACCGAACCACCCCTTCCATGAGGATAGCTTTTTCCATTTTATTAGGTGAATTCCTTTGGGGGATGGAGAGGACACATGTCACATTATCTTATTGATGCTGACAGGAAAATTCCTGACTGACTACGTTTCTGGGGGAGGTTGAAACTACAATTAGGTTAGGTATTAAGTTCCTGTTTGGTGACTTGGCCTAGCAGAAGTGACCCCATGTTGTGCCTGGGTCTTTCTTTTTAACAGTTTATATTTATTTACTCAGAAACAAAGAGAAAGATTCAGATACCAGTATTATTTGACCTGACTATTCTAGTGATTTGTAAGTCCAGGGAGAGGAAATCCCAGGGCAAAATACCTCTAAAAACCAAAATTTGTCAAAGGGAGAAATAAAGTTTAAAATCGTTTATTGCTTATAAACTGTAGTCCATGGTCTTCTCTATTCCTGCTCCAGCAGAAGGAAAACTGGCCCTCCCCCTCGCCTCTCGAGTACAGATAAACCCTCCGTTGCCCAGGTAATTACCCACTGATATGGAGATGAACTTCTCTCCACCCCTGAGGAATGATGCAAATGCACTAAAGCCATACTTCTCTCCACCTCTGAATGCCTGTTGATATGCAGATGTACTAAAGTCAGGCTAGATATTCTGGAAATATTACAATTTTACCCACAGGCCACCCCTCCAGAAATCTCACCTTACAATTAACTTATTCCCCCTCTTCCAACCAAACTAATGACATACAGCAGCAACAGCAATAAAATCATGATAATCCTCAAGCCAGAGGATTCAGCCTATGCAGATTAAGTAAAGGTACTTTACAGCACAATCTCTCACTAAGCACAAAATATGTTTCTACACTTATTTCCTCTTTCCTAACAACCATTCTAGATTACTCACAAAACTTTTACTGAACATTACACAAAGTCAGGCCTCTCTTTAAGCATTTTTTTCTTGACAAGAGCAACACAATCATGATAATTCTAAAGTCAGAGGATTCAGCTAGGTTCAAAGTCCCATGCAGATTAAGTCCAAAGCTCGTCCATTCCAGCCATCATGTGGTATCTGCAGCCAGGGGGTGCATCCAGGACACAAGGACTGTAGAAGCAAATAACCATGATTTTGGGGGGCCACTTTGCTGTTATTCCAGGAATACACAGGAGGCCAGCTTCCAGGCCTTGTCCCCAGGGTGCCAGAAGAGCCAGTCATCACCAGTCATGTGTTGAAATGTCCAGGGCCACGTCCATTTTCTTTCTAATTGCTGCACCCATCCTTGCAACACAGGTCCAGTAAAGTGGGTGTCTTGATCACTCTCAACCACCTGCGGCCGGCCATAGGCTGCAGAGAGACACTCTAGGCCCCTCTTGGTGGTTTGCTGATCTGCACAACGTGCAGGGCACTCCTTCCAGGCTTAGCTGATTTCTTCAGAGGTCAGTGGCAAGCCCCACTGACAGGCTACAGCCCACAATGTCTTTTGCCCTGTGTGCAACAAATGCTGGTATAGTAGCTATTGGGCCACATCAGAGGCAGGCTTTTCTAGCCAGCTGTAGGTAAAATTGTAATATGTCCAGAATATCTCACGTGGCTTTAGTACATCTGCATATCAATAGGCGTTCAGAGGTGGAAAGCAGTATGGCTTTAGTGCATTTGCATGTCCTCAGGGGTGGAGAGCAGTTCATCTCCATATCAGTGGATAAATACCCAGGCAGGAGGGCTTATCTGTACCTGAGAGGTGAAGGGGAGGGCCTGTTTTGCTTCTGCTGGAGCAGGAGAGAGAGTAATAATGGATTTTAAACTTTATTTCTCCCTTTGACTGAGTTTGGTTTTTAGAGGTATTTTGCCCTGGGATTTCATCTCCCCATGCTTACACCAGCGCACCTGGGCCAATGCATCTGCTTCATCATTCCCTGGGGTTGCCAAAGGCAAATGGCCAGTCACATGATGTACGGTAGGTATCTGTGCCACTCCATGGCCTTTGGGTCCATTCTCTCACCCACCCCGCGATGGGATAAGTGGTTATTACCTTGGTCAGAGCTGTTCCTGCAATGGGCTCCGTAGCCAGCAAAGCGTGGTACACAGCAGCCAGTTGCTTCTTTATCAAGGTGACCCGGATCTCTGCTCCTTTTCATAGTTGTGACCAGGCTGCTGCCAGCAGCAGGAGCTGCAGCAGTGGCAGAAGCAGTAGCCTTAGGCTTGGGCCACGGGCTGGGGTCAGTGCAGCCAGCAGCGGTGGTGACGCCTCCATGACCACATGAATGTAAACACATGTCCCTTGGCATGAGCGCCACTTCTCCCCATCATTTCTAGGGGTGGCCCTCCCAAAGGTTGCACCCATTATGACAAATTTTGGCAGTCAGAGGAATCCTGTCAACCACCGCCAGATGTAAGTCCGGGGAGAGGAAATCCTGGGGCAAAATACCTCTAAAAACTGAAATCAGTCAAAGGGAGAAATAAAGTTTAAAACCCATTTATTGCTTACAAATTGCAGTCTGGGGCCGTCTCTCTTTCCTGCTCCAGCAGAAGGAAAACCAGCCCTCCCCTCACCTCTCAGGTACAGATAAGTCCTCCTTGTCCAGGTAATCATCCATTAATATGGAGGTGAACTTCTCTCCACCCCTGAGGAAAGATGCAAATCCACTAAAGCCATACTTCTCTCCACCTCTGAATGCCTGTTGATATGCAGATGTACTAAAGCCAGGTGAGATATTCTGGAAATACTACAATTTTACCCACAGATTATATAATATTTCATTGAATACTGTATTACAGTTTTCTTTTACTGGTCTTTTATAATTAGCAAAAATATTTTGCTAATATAAATAGTACTATAATGTGTGTTCTAGTACACATCTTTGTGTATATGCAAATATTTTCTCTGGTAAATACCTGAATTACTGAGTAAAAGGGTTTCATATTTTAAGGCTTTTAATGTATATTGAGAAGCTGCCCTCCAGAAAAGTTGTTTAATTTAATTGCGCAGGCATCAAGGGAAGGAGTGAGCCTGATGGACAAGCTCAAGCCTCACCAAACGAGGTGAAGAGACCAACAGGTTCCAGTCTGACAACATTCCAGAGCCTGATCGGATAACACTCCCAACTAGAGTCCTTCCCCCAAGCTAAAGGAGTAGTGGTTACTTTCCAGTACCTGGCTAAAGGCCAATGAGAGACCCCCATGTACCCTAAGCGAGCCAATCCTCACGCCAGTGTACACCTTTGCTCTCCCTTCCCCTGCCTTCTTTAAAAACTTGCTGCCTGCCCTGCCCGGTGGGCGTGACTTCCCTGGCCTGTGACAGAAAGGCCACAGAGCCTCGCCTGGGGGTATTCAAATAAATTACCTGGCCCTTTGTTGCCTCTCTTTGCCTGCTTACTTCTGTCAGAATTTATTGGAATTTATCTTACACCTAGTAAGTCTGGCAACAAATACTATCGATTGTTTTCCTTGAAGTGACAGTCTCACTTTGTTCATTTTCAAGAAAATGTCTGTCAGTTATCCAAGTCTAAATAACCAGTTTGTTTATCAGTCATTCTTTTACATATAAACAGCCTTTCTGAAAGAAAAAGGCTTCAGTTCAGTTGCCTAAGGGTTTTTCCTTAGGGCAACTGCCTATCTTTGCAGCAGAAGTGTTTTTGAGAAGTTACTGGTCTGTCACACAGCAATTGTAAAAAAGACCTGTACTCAAGGGTTGAGATTTAAGAAAGTTAATAATTTTTCTATTTCCTGAAGGATATTCTTAAATGATCCATGACCCCTGTTGGGTCTGTGATGGTGCAGAATGTAATGATGGAATTCACTGCCTTAATTTGTGCTAAGATGCAAGCAGGTTTACCCAGCATTGCTTTTCCAACATCAGTGCAAAAGTCAACATAGTGAAAAAGGGAAATAACATCTTTATTTTGAAATTAATCGAAACCTTGCAGATATCTGACAGGGTGTTAGAACCCTCCAGAGGTCTATAGACAACACTGAGACATTGTTCTAGACAACCCCTTTGCTGCCTGCCTGTCACTCCCTTGTTGCCTAATTGAATATGCTTCTTAGTTGTTCAGAGCAGTGTAAGAATGTTCAGCTTTGCTCAGAATAAAATTAAAGCATCTTACAGTGTTAGAGTTATGTTGCTTTTCTGTTATTTATATCCCCCATCCCAGGTTCATCGTTGGGTCAATTATGAATCCATGCTGAAAGAATGCCTGGTTGGGAGAATGGCACTTAAATCTCCTGCTCCTAAAGGTAAGTGGTACCAGTGCTGAACTGGCTTTGATGTGAGACGCACATACTTTATGTGGATTTCAACAGATAGATTCAGCTAAATCTTTGTATTGTTCTCCTTTTCAATAGCCTCCTTGTCTAGACACTTTAAAGGTTTAATTTTAGTTCTTCCTTAGAATGAATCAATTACTTTACCTTAAAATTATGACATGTTTTGAGAGAATATTCATAATGTTGTTATGGGTCTCAGATCGGGCACACCAGAGCAGGAGTAAGAAAACAGGTTTTCACAGAAAAGTAGATTATAAAAAGGGAGCTTTATATTTTTTCCTTTAGTTTCTCAGAAGTTAGTAAGTGACTAGAGTCTGAGGCTAACTTTACAGAGAGCTTTGTGTCCTATTTTTTTATGTCTAAAACTGCTTCAGCCCCTCACATTGTGAGGAATAACTTTAGTTTTTGTTAGGGGGACATTTTTATTTTCCGCAGTTCTTATCCACACCGTAACAAAGAATTGGAGGGCAGAGACACAATAGTGAAGCATAGTAAAAGTTTTATTTAAAGTTACACACTTAAAGAGAGAAAAAGTGTGAGTGACCTCAGGCAGGAGACATGCCCTGAAAGGTTTAAGTTTTATTTAAAGAGAGAGAATGTGTGGGCAACCTCAGAGAGCTGCTCCCTGAAAGGTTGGGAGAAAGTTTTATTTAAGGCAAAAAGAAAGGGGAGTGTGGACTACCTCAGAGAAGAGGCATGCTGAAAGATTGGGGGTTCCCCCTTTTAAGGATTTTTCAGGAATGTGACAAAGGGCTAGGTGTGTGAACTTGTCAACTGGTCTTAAGATATTTATCTTTGATGAAAGACATTACATCTCTTCTGTTATCAGTCCTCTAGGTAATTCTGCAAAATTAACTTAACACAAGAAATGTACTGATCTGGTTGGTTCCTCTCTAGGATAGCAGCTCCCCTCTGGAAGCATATCAATCAAGACCACTTGCCCTGCCCCCAAGGTGGGCCGAGTTATTGTCTGTTTGCTAAAGAATATGTTAAGAATCTTATTTTTTAACTTCCTCGGTTTTGAAATGCAGTCTTAACTTTATGATGGAATTTTTCCTGTTTTTACTATGCTGTTTATAGCTGGGCTTGTTTGCTAAATTAATCATGATGCTTGTCTCCTGCCCAGGTTGCAAATTACTTGATAAGGGGCTGGAGGAGGAGAAAGCAGCAGAAAGGTTAAGTTAAAGAATAGCTGGGCCTATTAGCAGGCTAAAGTAAATCTTACAATGGTATGATCTAACTGACACAGTGAGGACATGGGCTGTGCTCAGACACTTTTCTTTATCTGGGGAATAGTTGGACATTCCAAGTTGCTCCTGCCTTTGGAGCTTCAACTGATTAACTTATTAACTCTGTGAATCTTTCCTGGCTCTAGTTTTAACTGGTTAAGTCTTTGAGTCCCTTTTAGTGGGCTTTACTGGCCTTACTGTCTCTCCACCCCAATCATATCTGTTTTCCTGCCTAACAGTTTTCATTAGTTTTCTGTATTCTTTTGTTAAATAGACAGATTATCTATGACACTTAGAGTTGACTTCTAGACTTGTTTTTAGAATTTAATTTTTCAATATGTAATACATTCACATGACTTAAAAATCTGAAAACAAAAATTTATACAGTGAAATTTTCCCTCTCACCTTTCTTTACCATTTGCCTTAAACTTTTCCACTTCTTGCCCCTCTACCATAGAAAACTCCTGTCCTGTTTTAAACTACTTTAAAAATACAACCCATTTCTTCCCCTTACCTTCTGACCTGAGGTTCTGTAATCTGGGTGTGCTGGAGATCACTTCTTTACCTCCAAAGCTTTTTTCATAGGAACATCCTTGGAAAAGTTTAGACATGTAATAAGAGTAGTAGGAATATGTGGCCTAATCTTTCACTATGGATGGGATCGTAGTCATTTCTTTTGAGTAACCCCTGACTTTGAAACCCAAATTAGGAATAAATTGGCTTGTTCAACCTGAGTCTTCTACTGTTTGTTAGTTCGGTGAATTTTGTCATTCAGGGTTCTTTTTACCAGAGGCCTCCACCAGCAGTATGGAAAAAGCACAGACTTACCTAAATTTGAACCTTAGCTCCATGGCCTGTTGTCTGTGCAGTCTTTGGGCCAGTTTCTATCTCTGAGCTGTACCTTTTTAACCTATACAATGATTCATAGGGGTAAGAATTAATATAAGTAAAGTTCTTTGCATGATGAATGAAATAAATGCTCAAAAAGGATTCTTTTTCTTCATGTGACCACAAAACAAATGAGCAATATGTTTATATACCAAAAGCAAACTAAGCTGAACTTCAGTGTCTGGAATTCTTCCAAACCAGTTTGCTTTTGTAAACCAATCCCCTTGTCCTCTTAATTGACTTCTAAATTAATTGGTTCACTGCCAGCAGAGGATAGAATCATAACTAAAATCTCTAAATGACTAATTTTACCCCGTCCTGAACATTTGTTGTCTTATTTATACAGTTTGGTTCTAAAGTATGTGTTATTCTGTGGTACCATTCAGGGTGATCAGAAAGCATGCCAGGCTCCTGAGGCTTCTGTTTCATAGGAGACATGAAATTAGTAAAAGGACTTCTCTGGTTTCTTTTCTTCCTCTCTGGAAATGAAAGACAGATAGTCCTCAAAATGCTTCATCAAAAACAATAAACACCATTTAAAATGAGCATATTACATTAGTTCACAAAGAAATCCCCAGATATCTCCCCAACTGTGTCCCCCACCAAAAAAGAGTCAGTAGAAGCAGCAATCCACAGTGATAAACTGAATCTGAAGCCTCTGTTTCCTCTTAGCACTTGTTCATATTCTTGGAACTCAGAGTCACACAGGAATTTTAATGGTCACATAGGGGACGGAAGACCAGATTTTGTGCCTCTAAAAGCCAGAATTGGAACTGAAATCCCTGCCTATGGCTTGGACTTTTGAAGGTCTATGTAATCAGTGAAATGGGAAAGTGTGATCACAACCAGTCCCACACACAGGTGGGCGGGTTGTGAATGGAAAGGGCTTGAGAGACCAAAAGAAAGACCCAGAGACAGTGTGCAAGGGTTTCCTGGGACTGACTTACAGCTATTCAGGAGTGGCTGGCTGGAAGAGGTTGCAGACCACTGTCATGGACAGGGAGGGAACTGCTTATATGGTGTAAGGGGACAAAAACTATGTGCATGCCAAAGAGAGTATGTGATTTATGACTATACTACATGTTTTGTTAGAAGAGATCATTCTTGTGCAACCAGTGCCCCAGAGAACTAAACCTTCAGCGGAGGGGACTGTCTTCCAGTGTGTCCATCAGTAAGGCACACCTGGATTTGGCCAGCCCCAGGCCATTTATACCACCTAGCATACCACCCAGAGGATCAGGCCATGTGGACATATGTAACAAAAGGTTACAAGCAGTCAGTGCTTATCCCCACAGAAGGCTTGGAAAAAAATCTGCCCAACAACAAAGGGAGATGTAAACGTATTTGTCTGCCTCAACCATGTTTATGAGGTGATGGAGAGGAAAGAGAAATTTCCTCTGAGAATTTTTATCTACTTCCAGCCCACATAAGAGTTGGAAATTCAAATATATTCCACCTATGTGGTTTCAGAAACTTCAAACCAGGAAGTAAAATAGTCTTTCAGTATTGGTTTTCCATACTGCTTTGTAGATGTATATATACATTTTTAATAGTGAATATACTTTTAAACCCTCCAAAATTCCCACAGGTACACATCAGACAATTATTAGTGCACAATAAAAAATTAAGTAACACATGAGAAAACAAGTCAGCAGAAAGAACAGTAGAATTTCACTTTTATGAGTTCATTATTCATTAACAATAAAAATAATTATGTTTGAAATATTTAGGAAAATAATGAATCAGTAATGAGTAAAAAACAAGAGACTGCTAAAAATAATTATGTAGAATTAAAACAAATATAACATAGCAATGAAAAATAGAGCTGGTGAAATTATAAAGTATATGGGATGAATAATCAGTTTAGACATAGTAGAAGAGTTCAGTGAACTACAAGACAGAGCATGAGAACTTATATAGAATGTGGCACAAACAAAAAGAAGAAAAATATGCAAAAAACATGGAGGATAGAATAAGATCTACCCGTGTAATCAGATTTCCAGAAGAAAGTAGTAGTGGGAATGAGGAAGAGGCAAAATCTAAAGGGAAGGGGCGGAGCCAAGATGGCAGCATGAGTAGGACAGTGGGAATCTCCTCCCAAAAACATACATATTTTTGAAAATACAACAAATACAACTATCCCTAAAAGAGAGACCAGAAGACACAGGACAGCAGTCAGACCACATCCACACCTGCGAGAACCCAGCACCTGGTGAAAGGGGTAAGATACAAGCTGCAGCCCAGCGGGACCCGAGGCCCCTCACCCCAGCTCCCGGTGGGAGGAGAGGACTTGGAGCAGTGAGGGAGAGGGAGCCCAGTACTACTAAACACCCAGCCCCAGCCATCCGCACCAGAGCGCAAACATACAGTGCATACGTGGGGTGCTGGAAACTAGGGAAGCAGGACAGTAAGACCTGTGAGCGGGTCCCGAACCCGGTGCCCCTGTGACAAAGAAAAGTGGGTGCTTTTTGAAAGACTTAAAGGGACAGGGACCCCACAGCTGGCCGGAAGTATCCCGGGTCACAGTCCAGCAGCTTGAAATTCCAGGGAACTCTGGGCGCACTAACCCCCTGGGCAACAGCTCTGAGACCCCTTACGGAGGTAAACAGCCAAACAGCCCCTTGTCCATTACCCCTCTGGGGCCCTGCCATAGCAGAGCAGCAGCCTAAGGCTGGCCACGCCCAGAGCTTCCTCCATACCAGCCTGGCAAGATACAGAGACCCAATCTACATGCAATTGCCCAACACAAGCCACTAGGGGTCGCAGTTGTCCCAGTAAAGAAAGGCCAGGAGCCAGGTGGAAAGAGTTGACTCTCCCAGCTGACAGACGCGTCAATAGGACACCACTGCACCTATCAACATGAAAAGGCAAAAAAATTTGATCCAGACAAGACTAACCCAGACAGCTTCAACATCTTCTACATCTTCCCCTGAGAAGGAACCTGGGGAGATAGATTTAACCAATCTTCCTGAAAAAGAATTCAAAACAAAAGTCATAACCATGCTGATGGACTTGCAGAGAAATGTGCAAGAACTAAGGAGGGAGAATACAGAAATAAAACAATCTCTGGAAGGACTTCAAAACAGAATGGACGAGATGCAAGAGACCATTAATGGACTAGAAAACAGAGAACAGGAACACAGAGAAGCTGATGCAGAGAGAGATAAAAGGATCTCCAGGAATGAAAGAATTTTAAGAGAACTGTGTGACCAATCAAAATGGAACAACATCCACATTATAGGGGTACCAGAAGAAGAAGAGAGAGAAAAAGGGATAGAAAGTGTCTTTGAAGAAATAATTGCTGAAAACTTCCCCAAACTAGGGGAGGAAATGGCCTCTCAGACCACAGAGGTACACAGAACTCCCATGACAAGGGATCCAAGGAGGGCAACACCAAGACACATAATAATTAAAAGGGCAAAGATCAAAGACAAGGACAAAGTATTAAAGGCAGCCAGAGAGAAAAAAAAGGTCACCTACAAAGGAAAACCCATCAGGCTGTCATCAGACTTCTCAACAGAAACCCTACAGGCCAGAAGAGAATGGCATGATATACTTAATGCAATGAAACAGAAGGGCCTCGAACGAAGAATACTGTATCCAGCATGATTACTCATTTAAATATGAAGGAGCGATTACACAATTCCCAGACAAGCAAAAGTTGAGGGAATTTGCTTCCCACAAACCACCTCTACAGGACATCTTACAGGGACTGCTCTAGATGGGAGCACCCCTAAAAAGAGCACAGAACAAAACACCCAACATATGAAGAAGGGAGGAGGAGGAATAAGAAGGGAGAGAAATAAAGAATCATCAGACCATGTTTATAATAGCTCAATAAGTGAGTTAAGTTAGACAGTAAGATAGTAAAGAAGCTAACCTTGAACCTTTGGTAACCACAGACTTAAAGCCTGCAATGGCAATAAGTACATATCTTTCAATAATCACTCTAAATGTAAATGGACTGAATGCACCAATCCAAAGGCACAGAGTAATAGAATGGATAAAAAAGCAAGACCCATCCAAATACTGCTTATAAGAGACTTACCTCAAACCGAAAGACATGCACAGACTTAAAGTCAAGGGATGGAAAAAGATGTTTCATGCAAACAACAGAGAGAAAAAAGCAGGTGTTGCAATTCTACTATCAGACAAAACGGACTTCAAAATAAAGAAAGTAACAAAAGATAAAGAAGGACATTACATAATGATAAAGGGCTCAGTCCAACAAGAGAATATAACCATTATAAACATATATGCACCCAACACAGGAGCACCAGCATATGTGAAACAAATACTAACAGAACTAAAGGAGGAAATGGAATGCAATGCATTCATTTTAGGAGACTTCAACACGCCACTCACCGAAAGGACAGATCCACCAGACAGAAAATAAGTAAGGACACAGAGGCACTGAACAACACACTACAACAGATGGACCTAACAGACATCTATAGAACTCTACATCCAAAAATAACAGAATACACATTCTTCTCAAGTGCACATGGAACATTCTCCAGAAGAGACCACATACTAGGCCACAAAAAGAGCATCAGTAAATTCCAGAAGATTGAAATCCTACCAACCAACTTTTCAGACCACAAAGGCGTAAAACTAGAAATAAACTGTACAAAGAAAGCAAAAAGGCTCACAAACACATGGAGGCTTAACAACATGCTCCTAAACAATCAATGGATCAATGACCAAATTAAAATGGAGATCCAGCAATATATGGAAACAAACGACAACAACAACACAAAGCCCCAACTACTGTGGGATACAGCAATAGCAGTCTTAAGAGGAAAGTATATAGCAATCAAGGCATATTTAAAGAAGGAAGAACAATCCCAAATGAATGGTCTAATGTCACAATTATCGAAATTGGAAAAAGAAGAACAAATGAGGCCTAAGGTCAGCAGAAGGAGGGACATAATAAAGATCAGAGAAGAAATAAATAAAATTGAGAAGAATAAAACAATAGCAAAAATCAATGAAACCAAGAGCTCGTTCTTCAAGAAAATAAACAGAATAGATAAGCCTCTAGCCAGACTTATTAAGAGGAAAAGAGAGTCAACACACATCAACAGAATCAGAAATGAGAAAGGAAAAATCATGATGAACCCCAGAGAAATACAAAGAATTACTAGAGATTACTATGAAAACCTATATGCTATCAAGCTGGGAAACCTAGGAGAAATGGACAACTTCCTAGAAAAATACAACCTTCCAAGACTGACCCAGAAAGAAACAGAAAATCTAAACAGACCAATTACCAACAATGAAATTGAAGCAGTAATCAAAAAACTACCAAAGAACAAAACCCCTGGGCTAGATGGGTTTACCTCGAAATTTTATCAGACATACAGAGGAGACATAATACCCATTCTCCTTAAAGTTTTCCAAAAAATAGAAGAGGAGGGAATACTCCCAAACTCATTCTATGAAGACAATATCACCCTAATACCAAAACCAGGCAAAGACCCCACCAAAAAAGAAAACTACAGACCAATATCCCTGATGAACATTGATGCAAAAATACTCAATAAAATATTAGCAAACCGAATTCAAAAATACGTCAAAAGGATCATACACCATGACCAAGTGGGATTCATCCCAGGGATGCAAGGATAGTACAACATTCAAAAATCCATCAACATCATCCACCACATCAAGAAAAAGAAAGACAAAAACCACATGATCATCTCCATAGATGCTGAAAAAGCATTCAACAAAATTCAACATCCATTCATGATAAAAACTCTCAACAAAATGGGTATAGAGGGCAAGTACCTCAACATAATAAAGGCCATATATGATAAACCCACAGCCAACATCGTACTGAACAGTGAGAAGCTTCTAAGATTGGGAACAAGACAGGGATGCCCACTCTCCCCACTGTTATTCAACATAGTACTGGAGGTCCTAGCCACGGCAATTAGACAAAACAAAAAAATACAAGGAATCCAGATTGATAAAGAAGAAGTGAAACTGTCACTATTTGCAGATGACATGATATTGTACATAAAAATCCCTAAAGACTCCACTCCAAAACTACTAGAGCTAATACTGGAATTCAGCAAAGATACAGGATACAGATTTAACACACAGAAATCTGTGGCTTTCCTATACACTAACAATAAACTAATAGAAAGAGAAATCAGGAAGACAATTCCATTCACAATAGCATCTAAAAGAATAAAATACCTAGAAATAAACCTAACCAAGGAAGTGAAAGACCTATACCCTGAAAACTATAAGACACTCTTAAGAGAAATTAAAGAGGTCACTAACAAATGGAAACTCATCCCATGCTCCTGGCTAGGAAGAATTAATATCGTCAAAATGACCATCTTACCCAAAGCAATATACAGATTTGATGCAATCCCTATCAAACTACCAACAGCATTCTTCAATGAACTGGAACAAATAGTTCAAAAATTCATATGGAAACACCAAAGACCCCGAATAGCTAAGGCAGTCCTGAGAAGGAAGAATAATGTGGGGTGGATCTCACTCCCCAACTTCAAGCTCTACTACAAAGCTACAGTAATCAAGACAATTTGGTACGGGCACAAGAACGGAGCCACAGACCAATTTAACAGAATAGAGACTCCAAACATTAACCCAAACATATATGGTCAACTAATATTCGATAAAGGGTCCATGGACATACAATGGGGAAATGACAATCTCTTCAACAGATGGTGCTGGCAAAACTGGACAGCTACATGTAAGAGAATGAAACTGGATCACTGTCTAACCCCATACACAAAAGTAAATTCGAAATGGATCAAAGACTTGAATGTAAGTCATGAAATCATAAAACTGTTAGAAAGAAACATAGGCAAAAATCTGTTAGACATAAACATGAGTGACCTCTTCTTGAACATATCTCCCCAAGTAAGGGAGACAAAAGCAAAAATGAACAAATGGGACTATATCAAGCTGAAAAGCTTCTGTGTAGCAAAGGACACCATCAATAGAACAAAAAGGTATCCTACAGTATGGGAGAATATATTCATAAATGACAGATCCGATAAAGTCTTGACATCCAAAATGTATAAAGAGCACACACACCTCAACAAATAAAAAGCAAATAATCCAATTAAGAAATGGGCAGAGGAGCTGAATAGACAGTTCTCTAAAGAAGAAATTCAGATGGCCAACAGACACATGAAAAGATGCTCCACATCGCTTGTCATCAGAGAAATGCAAATTAAAACCACAATGAGATATCATCTCACACCAGTAAGGATGGCTACCATCCAAAAGACAGACAACAACAAATGTTGACGAGGTTGTGGAGAAATGGGAACCCTCCTACACTGCTGGTGGGAATGTAAATTAGTTTAACCATTGTGGAAAGCAGTATGGAGGTTCCTCAAAATGCTCAAAATAGAAATACCATTTGACCCAGGAATTCCACTTCTAGGAATTTACCCCAAGAATGCAGCACTCCAGTTTGAAAAAGACAGATGCACCCCTATGTTTATCGCTGCACTATTTACAATAGCCAAGACATGTAAGCAACCTAAATGTCCATCAGTAGATGAATGGATGAAGAAGATGTGGTACATATACACAATGGAATATTACTCATCTATAAGAAAAAAACAGGTCCTACCATTTGCAACAACATGGATGGAGCTAGAGGGTATTATGCTCAGTGAAATAATCCAGGCAGAGAAAGACAAGTACCAAATGATTTCACTCATATGTGAAGTATAAGAACAAAAGAAAACTGAAGGAACAAAACAGCAGCAGAAGCACAGAACCCAACAATGGACTAACAGTTACCAAAGGGAAAGGGACGGGTGGGAAGGGAGGGATAAGGGTGGGAAAAAAGAAAGGGGCATTACGATTAACATGTATAGTATGGGGGGGCGGGGCACAGGGAGGGCTGTGCAACACAGAGAAGACGTAGTGATTTTATAGCATCATACTATGTTGATGGACAGTGACTGTGAACGGGTATGTGGGGGGGACTTGGTGAAGGGGGGAGCCTAGTAAACATAATGTCCTTCATGTAATTGTAGATTAATGGTACCAAAATAAAACTAATAAAGAAAAAAAAGTCTGAAGGGATAATAGCTGAGAATTTTACAGAATTGCGCAAAATCCTCAGATTATCATGATTTCTAATACTTTGTGTTTTTAGTTTTTATGCATTGTTTCAAACAGTTAAGCACCTGGAACCATAGATCAGGAGAATAGTTAGAAATGGAAGAGGCATCTAGAGCCATTCTAATACCTTCAGTTTAAAAGTGAAGATACTGAGGCTTATGAATTTTTGTACCTTAATTAAAGGCTACAGTTACTTAATTGGAGAAACCCACCAGTTAAAGAATTCACGAGTGCTTCCTTTTGTAAGGCAGAGAATCACCTCATTAAAGTTTCCCAGTTTTGCGTGATTTATTTCTCTTGCATATATTCTGGTGGTTCTTAAGCAGGGTTTATTTTGCTTCCCAGGGGAGCAATGTCTGGAGATAGTTTGGGTTGTCACACCTAAACAAGTATTGGCATTCTAATGGATAGAGGAGAGGTCAGTGGTGCTGCTAAATAACCTAATAAAAACCTAATAAATACCCTAAATAAAAACGTACAGGATAGACTCCCACAACAGAGAATTATCCAGCCCAAAATGTTAACTAGTGCTGAAATAGAGAAACCCTTGTGTATGAATTAGGTTTTTATTCTTAAAAAATGATGGTATTAATGGCATGTGTATGTTAAGCTGGTATGTAGCTAAGACAACTATTGGATGGGCTGGCCATCAGCTGGCCATTCAGCTTCTGTATAGTCAAAGTTCTGTCTTCTAGGATCTTCATTTTCCTCATTGGAAAATGGGGACAGTCTGGGCTCAAGTGGGTGGGCAAGACTCCGGTAGGGGAGAAGCAAGACTGTTAACTAGTGGAAAGAGAAAGAGGCAGGGTATTAAGGTGAAGTGCACTTTACTGAAGGAGCAAATTTGCTATCTCAGTCAGGGGCTGCCTTAATTTGCCTTTGCTACTGTCAGTTGGTCTGAGTGATTCCTGCCAGAAGGATATAAGGGAAAGGTAATTGAAAATAGGGGGTGAGAAGTCCCTGGTCAGGGGACAGATGCAACCCTGAACAGGAAGTATTTCTTGCTGTATGGATGTGACTGACCAATGTTTGGTTAAGGTTAGTATTTGTTTTCAGAGGAAAATGATTTCTGAACATGCATATATTCATGTGCAGGTGATTCCAAATAAGGAAAGTGATTAAGCCCAGAAGATATGACAGGAATGGAAAATAACTGATAAATAGGAGAATTGAATAAAAAATGACACATATAGCCTACTCAGGGAAAAATACAAACTGTAAAAACGCACTTTATGCTGTGATTTACAAAATGTGTAATGGGGAAAAAACTGATCAGGTGTTAAGTATACACTCTGGTACTTCTAAAACTTTTTAATCCTGGACTTTTTCAGTATATGTGTTTGAACTATTAAATCTTTAATCCTACTAGCAAACTGTTGTAGGGAAGGGGTAATTCTGGGCCTTGAAGTTAGAGAGATGTATATAATTTACAGATGATTCAGAAGATGATTACAAAGATGAAAGGAGGAAAGTAAAAGGTAAAGAGAGTTTAGAAATATAGAAATTACTAAATTGTGTAAGAGTTGAGAAATGAGAGTTGAGAAATGAATATATAACTTTTGAAACAAAAGCAAGGATTAAGCCTCAGTTATGTTAGAAGGAGTTCCACTTAGAGATAGGGAAGAATTTCTAGAGAAAAATGGCTGTTAAACACACTGTAGCCAGCCAAGGAGTCTCCTGGCACCATTAAGTTGTAAAAGGAACATAGCTTGGTACATTTTGAGTTTTGTGCCTACTAAGATCCCTGGTAAGAGGACAGCTCACCTCTGATGGTTACATGATATCAACCTTTTGTAGTAATAAGGGAAGGTGGATATGTAACTACAAAATAAATGTAAAACATTCAAATATAAATGCTTAGCATTGTTTTCCTAGAATGCTTTTTTTTAGGGTCGCCTGACAAAATGCCTACATATTTTCAAAATGCAGCTAAACTATTCCTTCCTTAATGGAGTTCTTTCACATTCCTTCGAAGTAAAGATGCCCCCCTCTATGCTTTCATACCTCTTTTAAGGTATTTATCACATGGTATGAAAAAGAACATATTGACATTTTATTTTTAATTCACTTTATTTAATTTTTGAGTAAGTAATGCATTCACATGAGTCAAGAATGAGAAATGCCCTTCTCATCCCTCTGTCTCCTATCTGCCCTTTTTCCCTCCTATGCACACAAAGGTAACCACAGTACTACTTTTATTGTGAATCCTTCCAAATGATCATTTTGCATGTATAAGCAAACTGAATATATATTTATATTCTCCTAACTTTTTATCCAAATGGCTTCATATATGTTGCTATCCCTATTAAGATGATGATCAGCATCTATTTATTAAAACAATGAGCATACTGGTAAGACAGAATTTTTCTTTCTTTATCCCAGAGAAACCTCCTGTGTCCCCACTCAGCAGAGGTAAACTAAATTGGGTCACAATTTGAAGTCCTCAGCTAGCCCTTTTACCAAAGAAGAGTAGAATGCTGATAGATCACAGTGCTAAACTTTTAAATGACTCTGACCTCTCCAGAAAACAGAGGTTCTTATCAGAGTAACACAGTTTAACCAACATTAAAAGAAAATACAAATTCTCTTGGCCATGAAGCAAACTAAATAATGGGAGTTATTAAGAGAGAATAACAGATTTCTTGTAAGAGAGAAAAGTATCTCATGTGACTAAAATGATTCAGCTATAAATATGCTTATTAGTGAAAAACAGTGTCTTTATTTTCTATGACTCAGTTTTTGGAAAGAGTTGCAGAAATAGACTACTAGAGGTTTTAAAGATAATTTAAATCATTTAAATAGAAGTTCTCTTCCTACTGGTACTTCTTGTATTAAAGACTCAGGGAAAAAATTACTGAGTAAGCAGGATCTAGAAAGGTCTGATAGTTCAAATCAGCTCATACCAGGGAGGAAGTAAATCATATGAGTAATGCATATTTTTTCTTAGAAACAAATTACCAAGGGCAATTTTTTCAAAATCTGTGAGACTCTGAGATAGAGACAAATTATTTTACATGATAAGTGAGATTCATCAAACTGCCAACTATGTGGTACACTGAAAATAGATTTACTTATGTCTCAGAGTGTGCTGTTCTAAAATAATCACAACTGCAGCAGCAAAGACAGATGGAACTGACTGAATGAAGTACATCAGCAAGAGGGGATACCAACTGTAATGGCTTGATTTTTATCTGGCATTTGGTGAACAAAGCTCATTTTGAGGTATAATTTAAATGGTTTTAGGTGTTTTGTCTCTTCAGGTAGTAGTAACTCTAGCAATGGCACAGTATAAAATTTAGTGCTAAGTTTCAAAGGAACTGAAGTCTAATCTTGGCTTTGCTGCTGAATTGCTATGGATTTCATTCAAGTCTCTTACCTCTGATTTTCAGTCTCAAGTGATGGGATCAGATGATAATTTGCTGTATTGTTAAGATCCCTTTTAGCTGTGAAATTATTTTGGAAAAATGGGGAAACTAAACAAAAAGAATGGTCATGTGGCCTGCTTAATCATGATCATTTTATGATAGGTGAGCAAAGTGGAAGTATTTATGGGATCTCTGGTTGATTGAAAATCAGAACATAAAAAATTTGAAAACTTTTATTTAAGCACTTTGGTTTCTTTTTCTATAAAAAGTGATGTCATCTTAACAAGTGATGTCTGTCAGGTTACTACGTGGATATTTTGTGTTACTCTTTTTTTGTTTTGTTTTGTTCTTTAAACTCTGACAACTTGCCAAGCGTTTTATTTTGCCCATATGGTATAGCACTTGTGGCAGTCAAGGTATAAGATAGATTTGTGAGTTGGGTGCCATCCTGAAGGAAAAACCTGTAAAATATCTCTCCGTTTGCAACACTAGTAAGTACATTATATATACAAGTGAAAGTCTTAGCATATTTCGGCATTCTTGCCATTTAAGTCTGGAGTAACAATAGTCACTATAAGTACTGACGTAGATAAAAGAGGAAGATAATAAGGTGTCTTTCTTTTGGGTTGTTAACATGTTTCATTTATAAAATGTAATCTAACAAATTCTGGATAATTTTAACTAATTTGGAATGTGATTTAACTAAGATACTAGGAAAAAAAAAAGTCTAGAGAAGTAGAAAAAAGCCCACTAAAACTGGGAGACACCTGGAAAAAAGGCCTGACCAATCTTTAGACATAAAATTTACTTATTTGAAACGTAGGGAGGGCACCTATTTATTAGACTGATTTCTCTCCTCAGGCCTTAGAAGAAAGCCTTTCAAAAAAGGGGTGTTATCTTTAAGTCAGTACTACTAACCGATATTCTCTTTAGTGTTAAAATATTCTTACCTGACTTTTTTTTCTAAACCATTCATTATACAGACTACTGTGAAGAAAAGAAAGTCTTAAATGGTAAGTCATATAAATTTATAGTAAAAAGAAAAATCAATCACAGTCACATGATTATATACCATATTGCTTCATAGAATTATCTGGGATATTTAGGGCTTTTTTAATACAAAAGATATTTTTACTTGCCTAAACTTAGAGAATTTGACAGAAATTTACAGATTCCTTATTCCAGCCATTACTTTTACAGTGGTCCCTTCTGTAACGTCCCTGAAACTGTTCCTCTGCCCTCAGTTTGAATACTTAGAGTGATTAGTTCCACCCTCAGAAGCAAAACTGAACAAGTCACCTCAGGTGTGGAGCTCATCTCCAGTGTTTGCATACAGATGCTGAGCAGCCTGTTAACCTACTCTTCTCCAAGCTCAGCAGCTCAATCTTTAGCTATTCAGTATGACTTAGAATTAAGACTGACATATCTCCTAGCACCTGAAAAGTATGGTGTGGTGGTCAGTACTGACTCATGAAATGCATGGGCTTGCTCTGACTAAACTATATTATTAAAATAGAAATAGTTTTTTTTCTCCCTGTTTGTAATAGAAAATTATAGAAACTCAGCTAACAAACTAGAATTCTAGATGAATTACCTCTTCTTTTTTAACTTGAGGAAATAGTCTGTATTGTAGACTAATTTATGGAACTTGTGATGTGACACCTGAAGTTTTTTGTCTGATAGTAAACATCACTACATTAAATGAAGGACCAGTCTTAGGATTCGTCTGATGTTTGACTTCATTGTAAATCTAGGCAAACAACCCTTATATAAAGACTAATTACTGATGGACTGGGCCTTTCCTTTCCCACCACGTATGACTTCTAGAACCTTTACTCTCCTGTTGCTTTCCTTTGGATACACTGCATTTAATATCTCAGTTAAAGGTGGCCGTAAGAATGGAATGTTAACACTCACTCTCCAGCCGGTCTGGCCAGCATAGTTACCTCTTGGGACCTTGGATCCTGGAAGATTGCTTTATGTGTGTATTTATTAGCTGCTTCTCATATTTGCCGAAGTCTGTGTATTTGCAGATATGAACTACCTGCCTTCTGTGTCATTATCCAGACAATTGTTTAAAATACTGAATGAGATAGACTACTATAGTAGTATACTAGAAACTTGATACCTTCAAACTGATAACAGTTCATTAGCACTTTTGGAAAGGAGAATGTTCATTCAGTCTACATAACTAGTTAATTATTTTAGTCCACATTCACTGCAGGTTCCTTCATCTTTTCTAGAAAGATATTATGTAAGGTGTTCTGTTTGGCAGATGTTGAAGTGACACATTTCAGAGCCTGTATGACATTGTTCCATTTTACCAAGTTATATATGTGTGATATGGTGTAGTTTTAAAGAACATTTGAAAATTATCTCATTTTCTCTCTCATGAGAGACTACAGGGCAGATTGCATTGCTGGTTTGAATTTGAGAAAGAGGAAACACTGTTTTTCATAAGATCTCAGTGGTGACACTGATATCAAGTACAGATTTCCTGGTTGTAATTAGATAATATCAGATCAAAACTAATGACTAATGATTCCTGTTGATAGTTTTTTCATACATAAATTGTTAGATTATGATGTGTTTATTTTTTTATTTATACATTGAAGATGTCTCCAAAAGAGAAAGACCATTAATCTCTTAATAAAACATCTTTCAACATTTCTCAGAAATTTAGTAAGCCATCTTTTCTTGTTTTTTGTCATTTAAAAAAAATACATTTTAATTATTGTAGTCTTTTTGTTATACCTGTTGTTTTGTGGTAGAACATCCTTCCTTAGGGCTCACTGCTAGTTGGTTCATAACTTCGTCTTTGTTATGTCACGTTTCTGAGTCTTCCTTTAGGTTTATCTGAAAATTAATTGTTCTGCAGCATTACTTGGTTAGAGATGGAAGCTGAGTAAGTGAGGCTTGAGCTCAGGGCTCATGATCAGCTCCTCCAAAAAATATGGCTGTTTAACAACTTATGCTGCACTTAGACTTGGGTTTAAACAGAAGCTTTTGTGCTAGAAAGAATCCTGAAAACCTCTAAATTATCTTCTCTCAGAGGTACCTCCCATCTCTAACTTTATGTAATTAACTGTGACTTTTAGTTTGAGAATTCCAACACTCACCAGAGACTAAACACAAATTTCTTTTTCCTGCACAGCTTGAGAAATAGAAATATAATTGAAGAAGTGATTTTCAAAAGTTTTTTAGTAGCAGTATTCTTTTTTTTGCCAAACTAAATCTTACAGATATAAACAGTGCACTCCTGTTGTAAGAGGGAAATACTTAGTGTTCATAGAATCTCCAAAGTTCTTCTGTGTCTCAGAGTTTTCTAAAACAATTTGAAAACCACAGTTTCAGTGGGCTGTTAAAATGCAGTGTTGATGCATGCCCACAAGAGTAACTAAGATGGAAAGACAGAACACCATCTGTCAGTGAAATTGTAAAGCAACTGGAACTCTCAGACACTTCTGGTAAAAAATATGAGTTGGTACAACCACTTTGGAATGAGGATATGTGTTAAGAATGTACATGTACATACACAAGAATATTTATAATAGCAGTATGCATAGTAGCCCAAAACTGGGAACCTAAATGTCCATAAACTGGAGAATAAATGAATTCTGGTATATCTATACAATGGTAAAACAGTAATAAAAGAGAACAAACTACTGATGCATTCAACGGCATGGATAAAATCTCAGAAACCTCTAGGACTGATTTATTGCTTACTATCAGTCATGCTTAGTTCACATAAAACTGCAATGTCTATGATGTAGGACAAAAAAGCCACACCAAAAGAGAACATCTAATTCTATTTTTATAAGGGTCAGATACAGGCAAAAACTAATCATGATGTTAAAGTCAGAATAAGGGTTTACTCTTGGGGTCAGGGTAATGATTTAGGGGGCACAGGAGGGTGCTGGCTCCAATAGTTTATTAAAATTCATTAAGTAATACTTCTATGATTTGTGTCCTTTTATAATATTTCAGTTAGACATTTACTGACAAGGAAAAGAAGGAAAGAAAAGTGCTGTCTAGATGAATTGTGGCTGTTTGTTTGTTTTTCTTTGTGAAGGCGTGTTTCCCCAGAGCCAAGTGACAGATACATTTGCCAAAGAAGGTCATAGTTCTCCAAGGTATGCATTTTTGTTTTACTTTTTTAAAGCTAAGTCAGTTCTGTACCAAAATGTGCACACTTAAAAACATGAAACAGCCCTGGGTTTGATTTATTGCTTATTACATTAATCATGCTTCTTGACATAAAAACTGTAAAGCCTCATTTTTCAGGCATTGTTAGAAAATGAGCTTTTCTATAAACATAAATTTTTGATATAACTGAAGTTTGATCTATTTTAAACACCTCAATTTTATAAAACAATTCAAAAATATTTTTTCTGGTTAAAAAATATACATTTACGGTAGAAAACTTGGAAAATGTAGAGAAATACAAAAGAAAGTGGTAAAATCAGTTGTAATACATCAATTCTAAATCTATACTCTTAATATTTGCTTTATTCTACCCCATTTGATTCATATACCTATTTCCATATTATTCTATTTTGGTAATATTAGTACTACATTGTATTCTATGAGCAATTTCCTGTCATTAAATATTCTGCAAAAGCATTTTTTGTCTGATTTCCATCATAACACCATACCGTAATTTATTCAGCGTTGATTTTTTATATACCTCGTTTATCAATTTTATCATTTTAGTGGAAATCCTTCAAAATGTATTATTGCACACTAATGGTCTGATAGTAAATTAAACAATCCATATATATTTTTGTCGATGACATTTCAAAAATCCTCAGGGTTATGTGTATTCTTGGTAGTTTTTTCCACCTTCCTCCCACCACCACTAATCTGTATTATAACAGCAGCATCCTGCTGTATTTGTTAAATCTGTTAAATTATTTCATATACAATTTTAAGTTAAAGGCCTAGGATACCTACTCTAGGATTTACCTATGGGTATCTATCTGTAGGTAATAAGTGCAAAAACAGTATCAGTTTGCTCAATAATTATTGCAAAACAGAAGACTTAGTTTTACTTTAAGTTTTACTGTTGACTTATTAACCGACTTTGATAAATTAATTTCTTGAGTAATAATATATTTGTGACAGGGAGGAATAAAGGTAATAAATTATACATGGAGATTTCTTCATAATCCTTAGGAAAATGTGTTAATGCTCTGATAAAAGAAAATTTTAGAAATGTGTAACTTTTATAAAAAGTGTCTTGCCAAAGATATTGTTTGCTTTTATCTAAGTTGAAACACAGGAAGTACAGGTATTTTAAATTTGGAAATAATTACCAGTATATAACGGTAAGACCACTCATAATTTAGAAAAATGTCTACCTAGAGAAATATATGTCCAACTATAGATTTTAAGCCATATGTTTAAGTCATATAGTTATATTTTAAGTTATACTTTATATTTTTAAGTCATATATATTTTTAGATCATATATTTAATGATTTAATATATTAATGCATATGATTGTCAATATAACTTCATTTTTAAAAATACTTTACAGCTATGACTGGTTCCAAACAGACTCTTTAGTCACCATTGTCATATATACCAAACAGAAGGTAAGCACATCTTTAAAATCAGGATAAAAAAGTAACTACTCAATAAATCTTAGCTATGTGCAGGTACTTTTCTAAGCACTCTTCTTGTGTGACTTACAGTAAGTCTATGAGGTAGATCCTTACGTTGTTCCTATTTTATGGATGAGGAAACAGATTAAGTAATATATCCAAAGTTACACCACAGGTGGCAGATGTAGCATTTTGAACCCAAGTAGGCTGGCTCCAAAGAATATGCTTTTAACAACCATGCTCTAGTCTCTTAGAAAAAGGCTAGACTAGGAATTATTTTATGTACTTTCTGTGACTTTTGTTTTTTAAAGCATGGATAACAAAAATGATAATCCCAGGTAACTTCACCATAAGAACTAATTTCTTGCATGTAAATCAGAATTTGAGAGGCAGAAGAGACTATACTGCTGTGGCTGAGTATGCTTAAACCACAGTGGGGTTCATTTGCCCTCTTGAAACTAAAATTAAGGAGTTAATTCATTTTCTAAGTATTTATTAAGTATCTACTTTATTTGCAACCCTATCTTAGAATTCAGGGATCTAATGATGGGCCAGGTACATACATACTTGGCTTTTGTGGGGCTTCTTTTCTCGCCCAACAGGGAAGTCAGGTAAATAAGCAGACAACTTACATCTCCAAACACATCTTCCAGCAGTTGGCAAGATTCCCACCCTTGGGGAACCGTGTAGATTTAAAGATAAGTTCTGGTGGTGCTAGAAATATCTGAGAATGCATGTTACTTCTATAATAGCAGAAGAACCCCCTCTGAGCTGGTGAGTGCCTCTGACTGTGGCAGCTCTGACTATTCTGCAGTAGTGACCAGGGCCAGAGGCACTGCTTGTCCGCCCTTCCACTCTGTCTCGTGTTTGTTTCCTCATCACACAGTCTGAAACCAAGAGGGCAGGGCCTAAGGAGGTTGGGGTCTGCTCCCACGGGTGGTGTCAGTGAAGCACATGGATGGATGACAAAGAGAAGAGGGAAGTTTTCTACCTGGAATAATGTGTTCAATGTATGGTATAAATCATAGGTACCAAAATAACTTGCACCAAAACAAGGCTATGTAAGAAATTAGAGACATTTAAAATTTTGTTAGTTAATTAATTTTTTTATAAGCTGAGGTTAAGAGGTTGTGTCATTTGCCAGCATCACACAGTAATGGAAAGATTAAAATGAACATGGATATGTTGGCTTCTGGTCTGATGCTAATTGTTTTTCCAAATTTATTCAACAAATTTTATTGAGCACCTAGGTACCAAGAAATATTTTAGACAGTCCCTTATACATAGGGCTTAGAGATGAGTACGTAAGGTAAATTATTTAACAAAGACAAATAGACAATTAAAATGTTAATATGTGCTTTGAAGGACAACTGGATTGTATGAGAGAGAAAGTGTGGGTAAGATTTATTTAGCTTTTGGGTTCTGTAATGAAGTGTCATATGAACCTCCAATAATCACCTTAAAAGTATAGTTGCAGAAGTTTGGGGAAAAATTACTTTCTAATCTTTCTCTTTTTGCTTTCTGTTTAAGGATATCGGTTTAGACTCAATCATAGTTGATCATCAGGGTGGTTCCTTTAGAGCTGAAACAATTATCCAGGATCATTCGTTTCTCATATATATTGGTAAGTACTTTAATATTTATTAATGGAAACAACTCCAATTTCCTTTAAGTATGTCAATAACTTGGTCTACAGTCTAGGTAACTGTAATATTTTACCTGATCTTGTCACTTTAGTTTATTATTTGGGGATCAATTTTTCTCTCTTTCCTTAAACTAAAAAAGTGCTAGCAAATGGCAGCACAACCTTACCTCTCCCAAGTTTAAATGATTAATTGCAATCAAAATCAATAATAGTAGGAAGAAATATTTATTGGCCTAGCTTTATAAGTCTCTTTTACTTGGCACCTACAAATGAATCTCTGGAGGCCTGTCAAACATTGGCCATTTCTGTGTGTTTTGAAAGATTACAGGTTTCTCAGAGAAAGAAGTCACGACTAAAATCTGGAATCACAGATGACAGATCCTTAATCCATTTTTAACCCATAATGACTCTAGGATTTTACCCTTTTCTCCTTTTATGAAGGTGATCTTATTCTATAAGGTAGAAGTAAAACAAAAACAAGGAAACTATTTCAAGTAGGTATTCTCCTGTAAAGAACATTTCATTTACTTTTGCAAAACAGATTGAAATTCTCCAGACCTTAGCTGACTCAGGGTTCTCCTCAGTACTTTACTATATTAATGCAGTACCATTAGTCCTGAATTTGATCAGAGTTGATAAATGTTTTTCCTACTTTCCAATTCATTAATCAACCTCAAATCTTAATCCTTTCTTTCAGAAATATATCCTGTCCTATTTTTTGTTAACATAAGAGCTAGTGTATATTGCCTCTTATGGGAGGGTTTTAACCAAACTCTGAGATATCTAGAAAAGTATACATTTTTCAGGAGTGATGTCATGATTTTGAAGTAAAACCTTTGTGCCAGCATTTCTTATGTTTTAAATACTTTATGGATAATTGTGTTCACACTGTAGCTTAACTATATATCTAGCACACATATAAAAAAGAAACAAAAATTCCACAGTCAAAAATATGAAACTTGGGTTGCTGATAATTGGATTGAAAGGACTAAAATAATGAAAATTGTGACTTCCAGATAACTTTGTTAACTCAGTGAAATTTGTGCAGATATTTGCAAAAATATCTCCCCTTTCTGGAATGTAGCTTCGTAAAGTAGGGGCTCTTCTTTTTCACTAATCATTGTATCCATAACACCTTCAGAAAACATAGCACAGATACTCAATAGTTTTTTTCAGTTTGGGAGCACAGTAAGCAGGACAGACAGAGCCAGACCCAAGCCTGGCGGGAATCACATATGTGCACATACGTGAGCATCCTGCCTCAGGTGCTGCCTCCCTCCCTGTGCTGTAGGATTGTCAGTCCATACTGGCCATACCTAAAGACCATACTTTAGACTAGTGTAGGTTTCCAACCACTTGTGGGCAATTGAGTATTTGTTCTTTATTAATGGGGAGAGAAATGGAAAACTTGAAGTATATTTCAATAATTTGACTCAACATTTTTGTGGTCAGAATATGTTTTTCTTAAGAGATTTGAAATAGTACATAAGAGAACCATTTAAAATCGCCACTTAAAATATCTTATATGATATTGTATGAATTGAAGTAAGATTTTAAGTAAATTTATTTTTCTTTTCCAGAGCTAAGCCATGAGATTCATGAAGATTTTTCTGGTAAGCTACCAAAAAATAATTATGTATGTGTACACACATGGGGCAGGGTGGGGGGAATCAGTATTTGTCTTATTTTTCATATGTCCATTTTCATGTTGCAAAACAAATGTGTTAAGTTTTCTTTATAAACAATTATACTAATTTTTAAGTGTGTTCTTTTCCCTCTGATTCCAGGTTTTACTCCCTTTTTTCTTTTGCCTTGTTCCTTTTATCTCTTTGTACTTTCCTTTTTCTCTCCTTAGAAAACAATTCTCTCTTGCATTCTTCCTACCTTCCTCAGCTCGGCACTATGCCTGACATCCAGCTTGCAGAAATACACTAGACCAGACAAATTGTTCTTATGTGTATATTTTTATATATGTTTAAATGTTGACAACATATTAAATTATGAATATTGCTGCATATAAATGCACACTGTGGGGTTTACACTGATGTTTAACAACAGGAGGCTCATCAGAGAATTGAAGGTTTCTTGTTCTTTTGTCTTTTGTTTGTAGCTTTTTTGAGGTATAATTGACAAAATGATAATATATTTAAAGTGAGCAATGTGATGATTTGATATATATATTTATTGTGAAAGGACTCCCACAATCAAGTTAACACATCCATTACCTCACATATTTACCTTTTCTTTTTGGTGAGAACACTTAATTCCACTGTCTTATTAGCAAATTTCAGTTGTATAATACAGTGTTACCAACTACACTCCCAATGTTGTACATTCAATCCTCAGACCTTATTCATTTTATAAGTGACAGGTTGTGCTCTTTTACCATCATCTCCCCATTTCCTCCCACCTCCTAGTACCTGGCAACCTCTCTGTATGGCTTATGTCACTTACTATAATGCTCTCCAGGTTCATCTGTACTGTCACAAATGGCAGGATTTTCTTCTTTTTTAAGGTTAAATAATATCACACATACATACATTTTCTAAAATGCACATGTGGCTTCTTTTTTCAAGTATCGTCAGAGTACCTTAATATTTGTTCTTTGCCTTCCCTTTTCTGTGTATCATAGTAAGCTCTGAAAAGTTTATAAATTAAGCTCTTTTAACTCAAGGACCATGTTTTTACTTTTGTTAAGCTTCACATCAGTGCAAATCAGTGCTCATTAAATTGAATTCATTCAACTGTCTTAAAAGTTGTTAAATTGCTACTGAATTACCTGTTTACAAGTAAGGAAGAACAGATGTTTCTAAAGACAAAATTAAATACTCTTTAGGTCCTTAAAAGTACAGTCCATTCATAAAATTTAATCTGTGTAAAAACCTGTATTTTATTATTATATCCATATTCTAAACTATTTTTAGAATTTTATTTTAATCAACCAAAAATAAAAAGGTAATCTAAAAGGTTTTAACTATTAAAGATTCATATGCCCTTTATAAGGACTCATTCTCCTGAGGCTCTTTCTGTGTTTATTTATTATTTTCTGTGAATTCTGTTGAATTCACTCATAAGAACTCAGATCCCAACTTAAGAAATGTTAAAAAAAAAAGGTATAAATTAAATTTGCTTTTGTGAGTCCATTCAATGGCTAATTGTATATGTTAGCCCCCCTTCTCCTTTTTTTAGCTGCCTTAATTAACTGCCATGGCTATATTTGAGATAATATGAAAACTTGCAATACATATTAGTTTGGTTATTGATAAACTAGGTTAAAGAAGTTAATCTGAATCTAAAATAAATTAAGATGTATTTAACACCATATATGACATAAACAATTTTTATGACTACATATATAAAATCTTATTTATCTTACTTATGATCAATGTCATTCGTATGAGATTGGAACACTTAAGCTATTTGAGAAAATTGTTTTTACAATAAAGTCTTTTATTTAGTGTTTATCTTCTTTTCAGTGCGGGTTGTTGAGAATGTGGGAAAAATAGAGATTGTCCTAAAGAAAAAAGAGAACACTTCTTGGAAATGTCTTGGTCATCCCCGGGAGAATCATAATTCACTTATTCCAAAGAAAGATAGAGGTATGCTATGCTGTTATTTTTAGTCCCGTGTTCATGAAATTGTTGTTAATGGCACATTAACAAGTTTGGAAAGCCATTGTGGTATGAGCCACAGTGTCTTTGTATCACCACTAAGATTTCGAAAGAGAAATCATGTCTGTTATCCACCTTTTTTTAAAATTGAGACATAATTGACATATTACATTTTATTACTCAGGTGTATAACATGATTCAGTGTTTGTATAGATTGTAAAATTATTGCCACAGTAAGTCTAATTAACATCTGTTACTGTGCATAGTCACACAAAAAATTGTTTTCTTGCACTGAAGACATACTTTTCTGGCAACTTTCAAATATACATTACTGTATTGTAACTATAGTCACCATTGCAGGACATTACATCCTTATGATTTCCTTATTTTATGGCTGAAGTTTGTATCTTTTGACTCCTTTACCCATTTCAATTCTCCCCTCCCACCCCCTGCCTCTGGCAACCACCAGTCTGTTCTCTGTATCTGTGGCTTGGTTTTTTGTTTGTTTGTTTTTTTGTTTTTTAGATTCCACATGTAAGTGAGAGCATACAGTATTTGTCTTTCTGCCAGACTCTTTTCACTTAGCATAATGATGTCAGGATCCATCCTTGTTGTTGTATATGGCAAAATTTCAATCTTCTTTATGGCTGAATAGTTTTCCATTGTATATGTATAGCAAGCACATCTTCTTTATCCATTCATCTATCACTGGACATGCAGGTTGTTTCCATATCTTGGCTATTGTAAATAATGCTGCAGGGTACGTAGAGGTGCATGTACCTTTTCAAATTATGTTTTTTTGTTTATTTTCTTCAGTTAAATGCTTAGAAGTAGAATTGCTAGATCATATGATAGTTCTATTTTTAATTTTTGAGGAACCTCTGTATTGGTTTCAGTAGTGGCTATACTAGGTTACATTCCCACCAACACTGCACAAGTGTTACTTTTCTCCACATCCTTGCCAGTACTCATTATTTCTTATCTTTTTGATCATAGCCATTCTAACATGTATAAGGTGATATCTCACCATGGTTTTGACTTGCATTTTCTGTATGATTAGTGATGTTGAACATCTTTTCATATACCTGTTGACCATTTTTATGTTGTCCTTAGAAAAATGCCTTTTCTTATCCTCTGCCCATTTTCTAACTGGATTGTTTGGTTTTTTTGCTATTGAGTTGTCTATTTTTACATATTTTGGATATTAAACCCTATCAGATACATAATTTCCAGATATTTTCTCCCACTCAGTAGGTTTCCTTTTCATTTTATTGATGGTTTCCTTTACTGTGCAGATGTCTTTTAGTTTGATATAGTCCTACTTGTATATTTTTTCCTTTCATTGCCATTGCTTTTGGAATCATATCTAAAAAATCATCACTAAGACTGATGTCAGGGAGCTCACTGACTGTATTTTCTTCTAGGTTTTTTATGGCTTCAGATCTTACATTCAGGTATTTAATCCACTTTGAGTTACTTTTGGGTGTGGTGTAAAATGGTATCTAGTTTCATTATTTTGCATGTGTCTGTCCAGTCTTCCAGCACCATTTGTTGAAGGATGGTCCTTTCCCATTGTATATATTCTTGCCTCCTTTGTCTTAAATGTTTTGACCATATATGCATGGGGTTTTTTTCCTGGGCTCTATTCTATTCCATTGATCTCTGTGTCTGTTTTGCACCATATCATTTTGATTATTATACCTATGTTAGAATAATAATAACATAGTTAAATAACTATGTTAGAAGTCAAGGAGCATGATACCTCCAGCTTTGTTCTTCTTTCTCAAGATATCTTTGATTATTTGGGGGTCTTTTGTGGTTCCATACAAGTTTAGAATTGCTTGTTCTATTTCTGTGAAAAATGTTACTGGAATTTTAATAGGGAGTGCACTGAATCTGCAGATTGCTTTAGGTAGTATGGCCGTTTTAACAATATTAATTCATCCAATCAATGAGCATGGGATAGCTTTCCAT
Organism: Manis javanica; assembly: GCF_040802235.1. Taxonomy (NCBI): domain Eukaryota; kingdom Metazoa; phylum Chordata; class Mammalia; order Pholidota; family Manidae; genus Manis; species Manis javanica. Next base: position 27,921,151 of record NC_133168.1, on the reverse strand, counting down.
TTGTTTGTGTTATCTTCAGTTTCTTTCATCAATGTCTTATAGTTTAACTGCATAGGAATTTCACCTCCTTAGATTAATTTGTTTCTAAGTATTTATTCTTTTATATAGTTGTAAATAGGATTGTTTTCTATATTTTTCTTTCTGGTAGTTCAATATCAGGGTGTAGAAATGCAACAGATTTTTGCATATTGATTTTATATCCTGTACCTTTACTGAATTCATTTATTCTGACAGTCTTTAGGATTTTCTATATACAATATGATGTGATCTGCAAATAGTTTTTCTTCTTCCTTTCTGATTTGGATCACTTGTATATTCCTTGCCTAATTGCTCTGACTAGGACTTCCAGTACTATGTTGAATAAAAGTGGTGAGTGTAAGGATCCTTGTCTTATTCCTGATTGTAGAGGATAAACTTTGAGCTTTTCGCTGTTGAGTGTGATGTTAGCTGTGGGCTTGTCATATATTGTCTTTACTCTGTTGAGGTGTGCTCCCTCTGTACTCACTTTGTTGAGAGTTTTTATCTTGTGGGTAATATTTTAATTTCAGAAAAGTATCAGGTAGCCTTATTTTAAGTACACATTGTGTGTAGAAGGCTATTTTGGACACTGTGATATGAAGCAAAAGGCATCATAAGTTATTTTCCCATGTGAAAGGAGGAACATACACTGACATGATATTAAGGAATACTTCTTTATAAAGAAACAAACCAACCAGGGCAAGTTATGTAGTACAAACTAATATATTTTTTAGGTAACCCCAAGTGAGCAGATGCAGACGAATTTGATCTTGAATGAATGGCTGCAGTAGATGAATTTCAAATCATGTTTCAAAACAACAGAAACAACAATAACTATGGAGGGTTTCCCAGCTAGAGCTTCAAATTGTTACTGGGTACTTGTGCCAGGCATTTTTGCAGGTTGTAGAAAAAGAAAAATGAAAGCCATAAGTAGGAAAAGGTCAAAAAGATTAATTTTACTGAGCAGGAGGTCTGAAAGAACATAGAGAAATAATAGTGTGATCTGGCAGAGCAAAAGAGGAGAGAAGACAATAAAAATGGAAAGAGGTAAAAGTGAAATCTCTTGCCCTGAAATTATCTATATATAGTAATTGAAAAATCATACAAACCAGATAAAAGCTAAGTTCTAGAAATAAATGATACTGAGAATCAAAACCAGGGCTGACCTCCATTTGGAAATTGTTAGCATCAACACTGCTTAAATCTCTCTGTGGTTTCCTGAGGCTCTCGGTGAACTCTTGTCCCTGCCATGAATCTCAGATTGAATCGTGAACCACCATGGCTTTAACAAGTGAACTTTAGCTTTCTTGGATGTAATTGGAGCCACACATTTACTTTCAGTGAACTAGGGTTTTCACTTTGGAAAATGACTCAGAATTTCAGGGATATTTTTATTTATTTGACTGAATTAGCAAAGATAATTTCTTCTTTGTGCTTTCCCTCCTTAAATTATGACTAAAACTGTATATTATTTTATTTGCTAGCAAAGCTGAATACTTAACATCCTGAGTATTATAAATAAGTTGCTGTCAGTAACTTCAGATGTTTGTAGTCCATCAAATGGTTCCTAGGTTTTTAGTATGTGTTAATAGAATTATTGACTTACTGATATCAGCATGCTGGTTTCTGTTAAAATTTCTTAACTAAAAGAATTTTAGTTTGAAAATAAACATAAGTTGAAGACATTTAATGCAATACCTTCTCATGTTGAATCTAGAGTTTACTTACATGAAAAATTAAAATATATAAAGAACATAATCAGAGAAGAGGAACTACTTCATTTTTAACTTTAATCCAAATGTAATGAGTGTTATTTTAAATTGTATTAATGGAACCAGACTACCATTTGTAAGTTGGATGTTTCCAATTATTTTTTTCTCCCCAGGGATGACTTGTATGTATGAGTTGTGGATATGGCTGAGGATATTGTCTATTAAGGGTCAGAAACTAAAAGATAATTGGGTTACTACTATCGCTGCACCCAAACTAAAATTTAATTTTAATTACGATTGCCTGAAATGTAGAGAGACTGATCACAAGACAAAAGTATTTTTAAAACTTGTTGACAAAAAACTCAGTAAATGAGTCTTGGAATATAAAATTGTAAACAAGGTTTTTTAAAAAATTGTGTCACAATTTTGATGTCAGTAGCAATTTATAAATTTTAAATTAAATAATGTCATCTGTAACTGTCTTTTTAAGTTGAACTGTATGAAATTGCTAATAATATTTTTAACATAGAAAACTGGTAGTTTTGCATGGTTTGACATATACTTTCATCAGAGCTTCTTAACTGTGAAACCATACACACACACACACACACACACACACACAGTGAGGTACTGTCTACTTGCAAATGTGTCTATCAACACACTGTAAATGGTCATTTAATTGTAGGGCTTGTGATTCTGCAAGCAGTTTGGTTGTTTTTACAATGACCGATCTTCTTACAGGTATAGAAAGAACCATCCTCACCTCTCCCAAACCCTTGCCTGTGTGTATCCATGTTTCTTTGCTGCCTAAAATAAGTATTCACCATTACTAGAAATGAAGAAGTATTGTGGATAGCAAATAAAACTTTCACTATGCTTTAATCTCTAAATTACCTCCTCTACCTAATAGGTATAAAGTTATTGCTTGCACAGTAACTATACAACTTTGGCATCTTGCTATCTTACTTTCATTTCTATCAGAATGTCCCAAACGTGAAATCTGAGGAAACACAGAATAGGTGGAGCAGACTGTAATTGAATAAGAAACTATGTACTTTATTAAAAGATAATAGAAAAAGTTTAAAAACTTAGAGTTCAGATGATTTAGGCACTTCAGTATACAATGTTGGCTGAATTAGTTACGGAACATGAAAGGAAAGGTGATAGGTATGGAGATGTTCAAATTTAGTGACAGTTTGCTAAATGCTGTGTCTAAGGCCCCATTGAATCTAGACTTAAGGGAAGAGTTGCCTTTCTCCTAGTTTAACACTAATGTTTAACTCTACAGATTTCTCACCTTGCAATATTCAGTTCACATTAGCTGAGGTAGTAAAACATCTTAATACCCTTTAGGAGTATTTTTAACAATAATAGCTAAAACAGAAAGGAATCTGTGTTTAGCTGTCAACTTGATAATACTAACTTAAAAATCATATATGGAAATTCTCTGTCTTTGAGCGTTCTCCTTCATTATGTTTTACCGCAATATATGAATCGATATTTAGTGTCTCTAGTGTTTGAATATATTGTGATTGTATTCTTATTCATATATACAAGAGTGGTTTGGATGAGGATAGTAAAACTATACTACCAGAGATTAGATGGCAGTCTAATTAAAAATTAGTGAAAAGGCTGAATAATTTTTTAAAACAACAAAATAACTGCAGTTTTGTAATTCTTTTAAAAGTATATAATTCAAACTTTGTTGTTTCTTCAGTATAGGAAGATACTCTAATGGTTTTGTGAATTTGGATTATTTTATCAGTAGTCAAAATGTTAACCATCTGTACAGTGTTTGAAAATAGTTTGTACCCAGGTGTTTTGAACATCATCCCTGCAGGCAAGTTCATTGCTCATTAAGGTCACTGTCTTGGCAGAAATAGACAGTCATCAAGGCTAAATCAGCATGGTCTCTACTTGGTGAACTGTAACAGACTCTAAATGGGATGTCTATTGAATTGAATGGCTGTAGGTTGTGTTTCTTAATGTTTAGGCATCACTAGGTATGTATGTCAATATATTTTTTAATATTATAGATGTTTGCATGTTTTTAAGTTGTTTCTTTTCCATAGACTGTATTTTTAGGTGTGTAGTCTCACTAACTGGTTGGTTGCTCTGTGTTGGTTCAGGAAGATCATGGAGAAGTAAGTGAGTAAAGATAGATTGCAAATTAGCAAGTAAGTAAATTTAGGTAATTGAAAGTAGTAAAGACTGCTAAGAAAAAATACGGTTGATCACAACAATAAAGAATGGGGATACTCAAGAAGGATATACCTGGATGAGTCCTGACTTGCTGAACTGGTTCCTTAATTTGAACATAAAGTACTAGAGAATTGTAAAGGGTGAAAGGATAATCTATAAATATTTGTGCTTGAACTGAAATAGTTAAAACAAGAAGGAAAACACTAAGGAACTATATGCTACTCCGGAACTTAGACTTTTTGAACAAGGTCACTGACCTGGGGCAAGAAACTCTAATCCCTAGGCCAGCTATTTAACTTCTGAAGCTTCTGTTCTAGTAGGGGAAATAAGGGTGGATAGGTGCTTTAAAAGTATACTGAGTTCAAGTAGGAGTTGAAGGCCAGATTGAAGGCAGTGCAGACTCCTAGTCCACTGTTTGCTTTCTGTTCTGTCTGCCACTGAGGACTTTGTCTATATTTTAGTCTTGTGAAGTTCAAAGGAAAAAATATAATGTCTTTTCAAAAAGAAGAAAATCTAGGCCAAATTTATTATATTATCCTCAGTATTTCAGTATTACCCCAAGTAATAATATATGTATGTTGTTAAAAGAGATTAGGTTTTGGGGGCAGAAATTTTTCTGCCTTACATTTTTATTTCACCATGTTATATTTATTTTCAATTTCTCATTTTCTTGAATATTATGTATACTTACAAAGCCAAAAACCTGACACTGCATGGCCTTGTCCAGACTAGAATAGTTGCACATCTGCTTTGAACCCCTCTTTCCTCATGTGCTGCAGTTCTGTCTGTCTGTGATGTCTCTCTCCTCAGTGCACTTGAGAGATGAAAACATTAACTTTTTCTTAAAACATGTAGAACCTATAGCCAGGATGTTCTTTTGAAACTATGGCAGACTTTTATAGGTAAGATGTTGAAACATCTCTGTGGTGTTAAGTAGCAAGAATTCTGTGTTAACTAACAAGGAAAGTCAGTAAATCACTGTAACCCATGGTTTCTTTATGTTTTAAGTATAATTGAAGAGATGCATAGCTCTTAGTGTAGCAAATCCTTTCTGGCAAATGTTAGAGGTGAAATTGTCAAGTCAGAAGGTGAACCTCTTCATCCAGCAGCAAAGTGGCTAGAACAACATGTACTGCATTTGATAGCAAGAAAGCACTGTGGCCCTTGGTGCAGGCAAATGTGCCCCTGTCCTGGCTGTCGCACATGGAGAACTCCACCAGGCTTTCCTCCCGCCACAGCCCCCACACAGTGAGACAGGGACCATGGGTGTAGTCAGAGTAGGGTGAGGGCCTGTTGGGGGGGGAGAAGCAGGGTGGAATATTTACAGTCAGAGCAATGTAACAATGGGCAAAGAAGTCCCTATTGAAAGTCTGTGCTAAGCATTATGCAAAGTCAAGGTCACACTAATTCTCTAGGGTAAAAGATATAGACATCTTCAGTAAGATCAGTTAAAGGTCAAAAGGCCAGGAGCATCTTGGCCTGGAATGTTGAGTGTTCTGCAAGGGTATCAGCATAACCTGTGACTCCACTGTCAGCCCTGGCAATCAGACTATGACCCAGCCCACCTTGAGGACAGGGCAGGTGATGGAAGTCCACACCCCTAAGTTTTTTCATGTTCTCGAAAAATCCTCAACTGCCTATAAAACCCCCTAAACAACGCACCACTACGGGCTCTCTTGTTCCCTCCTGGCGTGAGCCGGGAGCTCTTTCCTCTCCCTTGGTCTCTAAATAAAAGCCTTGCTCTCCTACCTTGAGTGTTTGTGAAGCTCATTCTTTGGCTTCGTGAACAAGAACCCCGGCATCAACAGGGAGAGGTCTGTGCAAGACCAGGAAATGTCCCCCTGGAGTTCACCCCCTTTCCCTCAGCACTGCAATCCTGGTACCTGGAACCCTGCCCGAAGGGCCCCTAATCCATTTGTATGTAAGGAGTGATCAGGGCTGTTGTTGGGGAGAGCAAGTGGATGAGCTTGATCACACCCACATAAGGCTTCAGCCAGTGTCAGACAGAGCCGGGGTGAGAAGAGAGCTTGGCAGGCCATCGCCAGTCTCTCGTCCCTCTGCCATTTTCCTGCATGGAACTCTGAAGAGATTAAGAATCCTGATTTTGAACCTAGCCTACCAGAAGGTTGTGAATTTATATTTCAAGATATGGCATAGGACATATTTTATGTAACAGTTATCCATCTGATTAATGACTTGTAAATGTTTAGACATAAAGTATGTGGGCCTCTGATTGTAGTTTCCTCTGGGTCCTAGAAGGGAAGGGAGAAGATCATTTGAACCTTCATTTCTCCTTGTGGGTTAGCCTATGTCTTTGATCCTGTGTCTGTCTAATACTGGATGAGGTCTGCCAGGATAACCTTGGGTGGTTCCCTTAGCTGAAATCTGGTCCACACTATGCCCTGGCACTAAAATGAGATGACTTGACTAACGCCCCTTGATTTGGGTGTGTAGTGATGCACTCTGAATTTATGTGCATTCTGAGATACCATAGTAGCAGGTGGAAAGATTTAGTGACTGGGTATTTGGGGGCCAAAAGGGACAAGGGAAGAAGAGAAATTGGATAAAATCAGACAAAATGATTTCTTAGGATTCTTAGTGAATTTCAGTTTTCCATTAATTAACCATTGATTATTAGATGTTGGGCCTTCATATCCTAAGATTTGTAATAAATCTTTCTGTACCTACTTAAATACTTTTAGGTTTAAAAAAAAAGAGAATAATTAGGATAAATGTTTTATTGGAGCTGATTCCTTTACATCTCAGTAAATGCTGTTTTATAGGAGAAGAAGTAACAAAACACACCAATATCATCAGTTCACTCTGATATGCTGCTTACATCCCAAAGAGAATTTACAAGTAAAAATATTAATGTTTTCAGAACTTTTGTAATATGTTCTTTCAATCAAAATGGTATTATTTTATTCTTGTGTGTATATAAATAATATTTCCTAAACTTGAGATATTTAAAATATTTCCAGTATTCATAGAAATACTTGATTCCTTTTGTTTATTTGTGTATTAGTACCACAAACTTGGCATTTTTAGTTTCTCATTTGAGTTAATTTTCCAGAAAGATCAAAACTTATCCCTTAAACTTAAAAGTTTATTTTTTGTCTTAATCATTTTTGACAGTTAAACTGTTCTACAGTTTATGTAAGTGTATAATACCTATACACAAACAGAAAGACATAATAATGTTTTTCCTGCATTTATCAAAGAAATATTTCTAAAATTATTTAATAGTGCTAATAATGTTAAACCTTAAGTAATTGAGTTTTAGGACTTCTTTATTCTGTAAGAAAAGAATTCAGAGTGTAGTTTGTTGGTTATCAAATATTTTTCACATCTATAATTTAATTATATGGCTGTTAATATAAGGCTTGAAATATAAATATAAAAATAGAATTATTTAAAAAGTTGAGAAATAAATGAGGTTTTAATGTCTTAGAATGTAATGGTTTTCATCTGTTGTAACAGACATGAGGAAGTAAAACTCATTTTATAAAGTTCGCTTTTCAAATTATAAGGGTATTTATGGGTTTTAGGAAATGGGTATCTCAGGAAATAAAATGCAAAAAGTTAACACTGTAAGGTTTTCATAATACGATGAATTATAAAAATTTATAGGCATTTTAGTGAAATTCAAATGCACTGAAGAGCAAAAGCTGAGTCTGTGCTTTCGCCTAGTGAGTCTCAGATTACTTTTTACTTATTTATTAATACATTAAAATGAATCATTCTCTAGATTTGTACTACAGAAAGTGCCAGTTAATTTCCAAGGAGGATGTCACTCATGATACAAAGCTTTTCTGCTGGTTGCTGCCACCAAGCACTCACCTTCAGGTGCCGATTGGGCGACACGTTTACCTCAAACTAACTGTCACAGGTAAGGGAAATAGAGGCTTGGGCCAGCACTTTCTTTTATCTGCAGTCCAAAATCAGTACAGATCCCTTTAGAAAGTAACTGTGGAGGTTATTAGTAAATGTTTCTGGGGAGCTAGATTTAGTGATAGGTAGATCTAGGTTTGTTGACTCAGTGTTCCTCCATGTTGGAGCTGTAGCCGTGCCACAGCACCACACGGAGCACAGACATTGCCGTGAGGCAGATTCCAGCACTGCGGGTTATACCAGCACTGCAGTGTATTCCTAGCAGAGATGTGAGGGAGGACACAAACGTTCTTTCCTGAGGACAGCTACTAGAAATATATACTAGTATCTCTCAGTAGCCACTTATGCTTATGTCATTTGTGAAGCAGAATTTATAGAATTCAAAATGAGTGGGTGTATTATAAATGATTTCCTCATAATGTGCCACCAGTATAACCAGCTTTATAAAGATATTCCTCACTGCATGAATTATTTTTTCCTCATTTCACCCTAAAATTACCTCATTTGCTTGTTTTAAATGCCCAACATTTTCTTGGCCTTTTGAATCTACAGAAGGCAACATTCTCATGTCAGCCATAGTGTTCCCAGCACCCGTCTAACAGACTCCCAGCCAGGATGTGGTGAATACAGTGTATTACAATGGCACTACAACCTTTCTCTTCGTCATCACTAATGCCAGATCGTCATTCAATAGCTGGTATCTTTCTCAGTGCAGTTATTGTCAATGTATTATAATTTACAGATAGATTAATTTTGTATATATCAAGGAACCATGTATAAAATGGAGATCTTCCAAATGTGTGGTGACTCCTTTTCTTTGGAATTTGCCTAGCTGAAATATAGCATGAATTCTTATGGATTTTATCCTATTTTTTAATATAGTCTTGGAAGTAGTTGGATTAACATTCTTTTCTTCCAGTTACCAAAGTAATATATAATATTTTAAAATGTTAAAACAATTCAAAATATATTAAGTAAAAAGTGAAATTTTCTTTCTCACACTCAAATGATCCCACTGGCTATCAGTAGCCTTGTTAAAAATGTGATGTATAATTAAAATTATGTTAATACCTTCTTACTTTTGATGCATTCCATTGCAAAGTTTATATGCTGATGGAGTAGATGGTTGTCTAAATTTATTATTAGAAATCCCTATCATCTGATGCCACACTTAATAAAAACAGATTGTTTATATTATGGGTAAAGTATTGATTTGTTAAAATTATTCCAGCATACATAGGTTTGGTTATATATATATATATATAGATGTAGAACATACATTTAGAATTATACATACATTAGATATACAGTTTCAAATATATACTGATAGCATCATGAAAATTGTATGCTTCATCTTCATTTGGGGCTTTAGAGTTTCAGAATTGAATTTCTTTGTTATGACTTTTTTAGGTACTGAAATTGTGAAGCCATATACACCTGTATCTGATTCCTTAATCTCAGAGTTTAAGGAACCACCTCTTCCCAACAATAATTACATCTACTTTCTGATCAAAATTTATCCTGCTGGACTCTTCACACCAGAGCTTGATCATCTTCAAATTGGTTAGTATTTTTGGTTTTGTTTTTGTTTTTAACCTCATTTGTGTTCTAGACTGGGTCACATGTTATACTGTCCTCTGATTATCTCCATGTGGGAGTCGATCATATATCTTACAGTTAACATGTCTACAGCCAAAATCATATTCTCTTTCGCACCCAACCCATCCTTAGTTGCGGCATCACTGTTTGTCCTTGACCCAGTCTGGAGACTTGAGTCATCCTGGAGTCTTCCCATTTTCTCCTTCCCAATCCAGTCCTCCCCTAAGTTCTGTGGAGTCTACCTCCCACTGATTTTTGATCTTCTCTATCCCCCATGCCCTGCTCTAAGATCAGGCCTTCATCGTGTCTCATTTGACCTCTCCCCCTCTCAGTTGCCTCTGGCTGGTGTCTCTTTATCTGCATGTTCTAGTTCTTCCACCAGCCTGCCCTGAGAATAGATTTAATCATGTTGCTCTGAAGCTTTGAAACCTCTGATGGGTCTTCATTCCCTAACTGATTAAGTCCTCTGCATGGCCTGTAAAAACTGCCATGATCTCTCCAGATTCATCTCTTTCTATACAAAATATTTGTACTACTCAGAGTTCACAAGTGTGTTATCGTCATCAATAGTATGTGCAGTTGCTTCACAGGATGGTCATAAATCTTTTCTCTACCTGTCAAGTACCTTTTTTTAAAGACACAGTAACTTCTTTTGTGAAGCCTCCCTCCTTCTCTGGACTGCACCCCCCACCCCCCAATAACTAACACTTTGTTCATAGCTCTAGCATAAGAATAAAAATATTCTCTCTTTACATGACCTTGAGTTTGAGGAAGAGATTGTCTTCTCTTTGTATTTCCCACACCTACCATAGCAGTTGGCACATAATAAGCTGTCATTAAATGTACTTTGAAGGCGTTTATTAGAAGACTACAGTAAAATCAAAAGATTTGAGCCTCTTTCTGTTTCTTCTCTTTTTTCTGTGTCTTCAACTTTTTGCTGCCTTTGCGTAACGGTAAAACTGTTCTTCCCCTTTCTAAGACAGCATTGGTAGGAACATCAAGATAACAGTGACAAACATCACTAAAATTTGGAAATAAAGAAAACATGTTGCTTTCTGAAAGTTAAGTTTACCCATCTATACACGATGGACATGACCAGTTATCTTTGGTTGCATAAACCAAAATAATAAATATAAATGTGTGAACCTAAAGAATTTTTGAATACCCTCAAACCCAGTTCATTCAGTGACTATCATCTTGCAATGGACTGATTGATACATGATTGTAATTTAGGACGTGAAACTTAAGTAGTATTATAGCCTATTTGTGGGGATTGTGCGAACAGAGCAGGGTGGAGAGTTAGCATAGAGGATAAAAAAGGAAAGCCTGAAGAACAAGATCAGTGTGTTTTTAACTTCAGGAGAACTAGACGTGGCCCCAGTACTTGTATCATTTAGAGGATTATGCCCTGGTGTGTGATAACTCATGAGACCTCATCTTGGCCTAAATGAGCTACCCTGTAAAAATACCCACTTCTTTGTTTTAATTTCATGCTCACCAAGCAACTTTATGATAATTTTGGCCTTCTAGATGTCCTGACGCAGGCAGTAAAATGCTCTGGATAGATCACGTAATGCTCACTAGGTGCAGATAGCCTGGCTGTTAGTCGGTTGACATCATGACATGTGGACTTTAATCTCTTGTGAATTTGATTAGCATCGGGTACCTTGCTTGAGTCTCATTAATTTTATTATGACACTGGAGGAACTGGACTGTGGGCAAAAGTTATCAAGTTAACATCATTCTGTGGGTCTCCTTTAATGAACAACCAGCTTGCTCTTTCCTGAGGCTATTCTGATCTTATGGTCCCTTTCAGACTACAGCTGAGAGTGTCTGTTACTTTCAGTACTTAATTGATGAATCACTGCAATATACGTACTATTCTGCTATAGATGAGAAAGGAAAAATTACGAGCATCCAAGCATTTAAAAATAAACTAGGATTTTGGGAAGATGGCGGCGTGAGTAGGGCAGCGGAAATCTCCTCCCAAAACCATGTATATTTTTGAAAATACAACAAAAACAATGCCTAACAGAGAGACCAGTGGATACAGTACAACAGCCAGGTTACATCTACAGCTGCGAGAACTCGGCATCTCATGAAGGGGGTAAGATACAAGCCCCGGCCCAGCAGGATCCGAGCACTCCCCAAACCCAGCTCCCTGGTGGGAGGAAAGGAGTCAGAGTGGGGAGGGAGTGGAATCCCAGGACTGCTAAATACCCAGCCCTAGCCATTCGCACTGGGAGTGCAGACATACAGTGCATGGTGTGCTGGATATTAGGGAAACGGGACAGTAATATCTGCAAGCGGAGCCCACAGCTGGCTCCCCTGGGACAAAATAAAAGTGAGTGCTTTTTGAAAGTCTTAAAGGGACAGGGGCCTCACAGTTGGACAGAATCGTCCCAGCACACTCAGCCCAGCAGCTGGGAATCCCGGGGAACTCCAGGCACCCCAATCCCTGGGAGGCAGCGCAGCTCCAAAGCTCCTCACAGCGATAAACAGCCTGCTGTTCATTCCCCTTCCTGCGCGGCCCCAGCAGAGCAGCCTGGGAGCAGCCGCACCCGCAGCAGCCACCCAGAGCCTCCTCCCGGCGTGCAGCTGCCCAGCGCAGGCAGAGGAAGCCGGGGCAAAGTGCAGAGGGGCGCTGTTCTCGCAGGAGAGCACAGCCGGCATGCCTGCGTCTCCCCACAGGGCTCTGGGCTGCCCTGCTCGCCATGGCTCAGGAAATTAACCCAGAGCCTGCTCTCAGTGTGCGGGTAACTGGCACAGGCAGTGGAAAAGGGCAGGGCAACCAGCAAGCAGGAAGGGACTTTGTTCTCCCAGCTAACACACGCACTACCTGCCTCCAACTACCTCTATCACCATGAAAAGGCAAAGAAATTTGGTCCCATCAAGAATCACCCAGACAATCCCTGAGAGGGGGCCTGGGGAGATAGATTTAACCAGTCTTCCTGAAAAAGAATTCAAAATAAAGGTCATAACCATGCTGATGGACTTGTAGAGAAATATGCAAGAGCTAAAGGATGAGGTTGACAGGGAGATTACAGAAATAAAACAATCTCAGGAAGGACTTAAGAGCAGACTTAAGATGAGGTGCAAGAGACTGTTAATGGAATAGAAATCAGAGAAAAGGAACACAGAGAGTCTGAGGCAGAGATAAAAGGATCTCCATGAATGACAGAATATTAAGAGAACTGTGTGACCAATCCAGACGAAACAATATTCGTATTATAGGGGCACCAGAAGAAGAAGAGAGAGAAAAGGGATAGAAAGTGTCTTTGAAGAAATAATTGCTGAGAACTTCCCCAAACTGGGGGAGGAAATAGTTGCTCAGACTACGGAGGCACACAGAACTCCTGAGAGATGGAACCAAAAGAGGACAACACCAAGACACATAATAATTAAAATGGCAAAGATCAAGGACAAGGATAGAGTTATAAAGGCAGCCAGAGAGAGAAAAAAGGTCATCTACAAAGGAAAACCCATCAGGCTATCATCAGACTTCTCAACAGAAACCTTACAGGCCAGAAGAGAATGGCATGATATATTTAATGCAATGAAACAGAAGGGCCTTGAACCAAGAATACTGTATCCAGCATGATTATCATTTAAATATGAAGGAAGGATTAAACAATTCCCAGACAAGCAAAAGTTGAGGGAATTTCCTCCCACAAACCAAACCATCTCTACAGGGTATTTTAGAGGGACTGCTCTAGATGGGAGCACTCCTAAGACTAAATAGATGTCACCACAGAAAATAAAATCACAGCAAAGAAAGCGGACCAACCAAATACTAACTAAAGGCAAAAAATAAAATCAACTACCCACAAAAGCAGTCAAAGGAAACACAAAAGAGTACAGATTAAAACACCTAACATATAAAGAATGGAAGAAGAGGAATAAGAATGGAGAGAAATAAAGAATCATCAGACTGTGTTTATAATAGCGTAATAAGTGAGTTAAGTTAGACCATTAGGTAAAAAAGAAGCTGCCCTTGAACCTTTGGTAACCACGAATCTAAAGCCTGCAATGGCAATAAGTACATATCTTTCAATCACTCTAAATGTAAAATGGACTGAATGCACCAATCAAAAGACACAGAGTAATAGAATGGATGAAAAAGCAAGACCCATCTACATGCTGCTTACAAGACACTCACCTCAAACACAAAGACACACACAGACTAAAAGTCAAGGGATGGAAAAAGATATTTCATGCAAACAATAGGGAGAATAAAGGAGGTGTTGCAGTACTTGTATCAGACAAAATAGACTTCAAAACAAAGAAAGTCACAAGAGATAAAGAAGGACACTACATAATGATAAAGGGCTCAGTCCAACAAGAGGATATAACGATTATAAATACATATGCACACAATACAGGAGTACCAACATATGTGAAACAAACACTAACAGAATTAAAGGAGGAAATAGAATGCAATGCATTCGTTCTAGGAGATGTCAACACACCACTCACTTCAAAGGACAGATCCACAAGACAGAAAGTAAGTAAGGACACAGAGGCAGATGAACCTAATAGACATCTACAGAACTCTACACCCAAAAGCAGCAGGATACACATTCTTCTAAAGTGCACATGGAACATTTTCCAAAGTAGACGACATACTAGGCCACAAAAAGAGACTCAGTAAATTCCAAATGATTGAAATTCTACCAACCAACTTCTTAGACCACAAAGATATAAAACTAGAAATAAACTGTACAAAGAATACAAAAAGGCTCACAAACACATGGAGGCTTAACAGCATGCTCTTAAATAATCAATGGATCAATGACCAAATTAAAATAGAGATCAAGCAATATGTGGAGGCAAATGACAGCAACAGCACAAAGCCCCAGCTTCTGTGGGATGCAGCGAAGGCAATTCTAAGAGGAAAGTATATAGCAATCCAGGCTTATTTAAAGAAGGAAGAACAATCCCAAATGCATAGTCTAAAGTCACAATTATTGAGATTTGAAAAAGAAGAACAAACGAAGCCCAAAGGCAGCAGGAGGGACATAATAAAAGTCAGAGAAGAAATAAGTAAAATTGAGAAGAATAAAACAGTAGAAAAAATCAATGAAACCAAGCACTGGTTCTTTGAGAAAATAAACAAAATAGATAAGCCCCTAGCCAGGCTTATTAAGAGAAAAAGAGAATCTACACACATCAACAGGATCAGAAATAAGAAAGGAAAAATCACAACGGACCCCACAGAAATACAAAGAATAATTAGAGAATACTATGAGAATCTATATGCTAACAAACTGGAAAACCCAGAAGAAATGGACAACTTCCCAGAAAAATACAACCTTCCAAGGCTGACCAAGGAAGAAACTGAAAATCTGAGTAGACCAATTACCAGCAATGAAATTGAACCAGTAATCAAAAAACTACCCAAGAACAAAACCCCAGGGCCAGATGGCTTTACTGCAGAATTTTATCAAACATATAGAGAAGACATAATAACCATTCTCCTTAAAGCTTTCCAAAAAATAGAAGAGGAGGGAATACTTCCAGACTCATTCTATGAAGCCAGGATCACTCTAATACCAAACCCAGGCAAAGACCCCACCAAAAAAGAAAATTACAGACCAGTATCCCTGATGAACATTGATGCAAAAATACTCAACAAAATATTAGCAAACTGATTTCAAAAATACATTGAGAAGATCATACACCACGACCAAGTGGGATTCATCCCAGGGATGCAAGAATGGTACAAGATTTGAAAATCCATTAACATCATCCACCACATCAACAAAAAGAAGGATAAAAACCACATGATCAATCTCCATAGATGCAGAAAAAGCATTTGACAAAATTCAACGTCCACTCACGATAACAGCTCTCAACAAAATGGGTATAGAGGACAAGTACCTCAACATAATAAAGGCCATATATGACAAACCCACAGCCAACATCATACTTAACAGTGAGAAGCTGAAAGCTTTTCCTCTAAGATCGGGAACAAGACAGGGATGCCCACTCTCCCCACTGTTATTCAATATAGTACTGGAGGTCCTAGCCACGGCAATTAGACAGAACAAAGAAATACAAGGAATCCAGATTGGTAAAGAAGAAGTCAAACTGTCACTGTTGCAGATGACATGATACTGTACATAAAAAAATCTTAAAGACTCTACTCCAAAACTACTAGAACAAATATCTGAATTCAGCAAAGTTGCAGGATACAAAATTGATAACAGAAATCCGTTGCTTTCCTATACACTAACGAACTAGCAGAAAGAGAAATCAGGAAAACAATTCCATTCACAATTGCATCAAAAAGAATAAAATACCTAGGAATAAACCTAACCAAGGAAGTGAAAGACCTATACCCTGAAAACTACAAGACACTCTTTTAAGAGAAATTAAAGAGGACACGAACATGGAAAGTCATCCCATCCTCTTAGCTAGGAAGAATTAATATCATCAAAATGGCCATCCTGCCTAAAGCAATCTACAGATTCAGTGCAGTTGCTATCAAAATACCAACAGCATTCTTCAACGAACTGGAACAAATAGTTTTCAAATTCATATGGAATCACAAAAGACCCCGAATAGCCAAAGCAATCCTGAGAAGGAAGAATAATCCAGGGGAGATACCGCTTCCCAACCTCAAACTCTACTACAAAGCCACAGTAATCAAAACAATTTGTTACTGGCATAAGAATAGACCCACAGACCAGTGGAATAGGATAGAGAGTCCAGATATTAACCCAAACATATACAGTCAATTAATATATGATAAAGGAGCCGTAGACATACAATGGGGAAGTAACAGCCTCTTCAACAGCTGGTGTTGGCAAAACTGGACAGCTACATGTAAGAGAATGAAACTGGATCATTGTCTAACCCCATACACAAAAGTAAATTCGAAATGGATCAAAGACCTGAATGTAAGTCATGAAACCATAAAACTCTTGGATAAAAACATAGGCAAAAATCTCTTGGACATGAACATGAACAACTTCTTCATGAACGTGTCTCCCCAGGCAAGAGAAACAAAAGTAAAAATGAGCAAGTAGGACTATATCAAACTGAAAAGCTTCTGTGCAGCAAAGGACACTATCAATAGAACAAAAAGGCATCCTACAGTATGGGAGAATATATTCATAAATGACAGATCTGACAAAGAGTTGACATCCAAAATATATAAAGAGCTCACATACCTCTACAAACAAAAAGTGAATAATCCAATAAAAAAATGGTCAGAGGAGTTGAACAGAAAATTCTCTAAAGAAGAAATTCAAATGGCCAACAAACACATGAAAAGATGCTCCACATCGCTAGTCATCAGAGAAATGCAAATTAAAACCCCAATGAGATATCACCTCACATCAGTAAGGATCGCCACCACCCAAAAAACAAAGAACAACAAATGTTGGTGAGGATGTGGAGAAAGGGGAACCCTCCCACACTGCTGGTGGGAATGTAAATTAGTTCAACCATTGTGGAAGGCAGTAGGGAGGTTCCTCAAAAAGCTCAAAATAGAAATACCATTTGACCCAGGAATTCCACTTCTAGGAATTTACCTTAAGAATGCAGCAGCCCAGTTTGAAAAAGACAGATGCACCCCTATGTTTATCGCAGCACTATTTACAATAGCCAAGAAATGGAAGCAACCTAAGTGTCCATCAGTAGATGAATGGATAAAGAAGATGTGGTACATAATACACAATGGAATATTATTCAGCCATAAGAAGAAAACAAATCCTACCATTTGCAACAACATGGGTGAACCTAGAGGGTATTATTCTCAGTGAAATAAACAGGATGGAGAAAGACAAGTATCAAATGATTTCACTCATCTGTGCAGTATAAGAACAAAGCTTACAAACTACTGCCAAGTATTTACTGAAGAACTGAAAAGAGCAAGAGTATTTACCAAGAAAAACTGAAGGAGCAAAACAGCAGCAGACTCACAGAACCCAAGAATGGACTAACAGTTACCAAAGGGAAAGGGACTGGGGAGGATGGGAGGGAAGGGAGGGATAAAGAGGGGGGAAAAAGAAAGGGGGCATTATGATTAGCATGTATAATGAGGGGGGCACGGGGAGGGCTGTACAACACAGAGAAGACAAGTAGTGACTCTATAGCATCTTACTATGCTGATGGACAGAGACTGTAATAGTGTATGTGGGGGGGACTTGGTGATGGGGGGAGTCTAGTAAACATAATATTCCTCATGTAATTGTAGATTAATGATACCAAAAAAAAAGAAAGATTGCACCATATAAGTAAATCAACAAACAAACCAGAGTATTTACAAGTAGTTTTTGGCCTCACTTTGTTTTTACAGGAATTAAATTCAGAACAGCTCTTGTTTTAATCAGTAGGTCTTCTCAAAGATTTGATGGAGGCAAAATTAGTGCATTTTTTAACATAAGATTTTTAGAATACATTTCTATTTTAATTTTCTCCTCTATAGTCATGTTACTGTGGTTAAGAATCAATATGTAAGTAGTGAATATATATTCTCCACACTGTACCATGCAAGGCAGGTATATACACAGACTCTGCTTTTGAGGTGTTTATGATTGATTTAGTGATTAACCCTTTATTGATAATTTGTGTTTAAATACTTGGCAGTAGTTTGTAAGTTAGAGACTCCAGATGCTTTGGGAGATGAGCGTAATAAAACCTCATTATTAATTTGATTATAGTGATATAATCTAGGCATACTTGGAAGCTTAGTGAGTATTGCTAACACTGCTTACATACCATAAAGACTGAGATATAGTCTGAAAGTTAAGCATTCATCCTTTCTTAACTTTTTAACCTTCTCAGTTTCCCTGATTTTTTTTTCTGATACAGTTTATATTTCATTGTTTAGGAAATTTTGTTTCTGTAAGCAACCCTGAGGGCAATTTAAAAATATCCCGGTTCCAAGAATTAGAAGATCTCTTTTTATTGGCTGCTGGAACAGGCTTCACACCAATGGTTAAAATACTGAATTATGCTTTGACTAATATACCCAGTCTCAGGTATGTAATTTTATCTTGATCACTATCCTTTGTGAGGCTGTTAGATTAATATAAGGTTTTCTAAATTAATTCAATATTCTAAATTAATTAAATAGTGGATCTTAATAGACATGTTCTCATTTTCGTATTCATCATTTACTCTTCCTCCTCCAGTTCTAGTTCTTTTATTAACTTTATTCTTTTAGTTTGATACTTTTGGTCACCTTCTTTGCACTAAACATAGTCATGGCAGCTCCCTATTAGACTTTCTGTTCATGCATATCTTAAATGTACTTGAAATAGTTCTTTTTGAGTTGTTGTTTTCTTTTAAGGAAGGTGAAGCTGATGTTCTTCAATAAAACAGAGGACGATATAATTTGGAGAAGTCAACTGGAGAAATTAGCATTTAAGGATAAAAGGTATTAAACTCGTATTAGCTCTGTATTTAAGTATCCATATATGTGTAGTCAGTCTATGCCTTATTTCCTTTGACTGGAGTCTTTATTTGACCAAGAAGTTCTTTCAAAGAAAAAATAAACTAATCGATAACTCTCTAGAATGTAAATAATGTTAATAACCCTCCCCCAAAGAAATACTATTTGGTAAGATCAATGTGACATAATACATGTATCAATAAAATATATACTGAGCTTTATATTTATGTTACATTATTTATACCAAGTTTGATTTCACTGAAAATGATCCACTATAGCCAATTTGGTAATTCAAGATTTTCTTGTTATAATGGGGACAGACCAAATCAGTTTGGTGAGAATGGATTAAGCAAAAACATATTTACTACCAGATTTCTTAGAACCTTTAACAACCATTGTGACTTTCCAAGATGGGGCTGCCTTATGCATTGTTCAGCAATATTTTTTCAATTTTTGTTTACATTAATACTTATTAATTGCTGTATCACTAGTGATCTCCTGTACAACAGTACTCTGGGAAACGCTGGTAGAAAAAAGTTTGAGTCAGACTGAGCTCAGTGGTAGAATGAGGCAGCAAGGAGAGCAAAGTACAAATCCTTTGCACTGAAAAAAGAGCCCTAGTGCTGTCAGCTGAAAAAGGAAGATAATTTAAATGAGTGCATACCCTATCTCCCCTAAAGGTATTTGAAAGCAGTAGGAAATTCTAAATGCATTTTTTAGGAAAAAATTGAAATGGACAAGCTGTCATACTTTCTAAAGCAGTTCCATAGTCATCAAAAGCTATTTCTAAGAAATTATGTGAAGTAGATATTTACATTAATACTAGTACGGTATCAAGTTCTAAGCCTTTTTGGAGAGTCCCAAAGCCCAGAAACCCAGTTGTCCCAGGAGCTCTGGGTTCCTCTGAGTATCTATGCCAGTGATGCTGTGGCCTCTTCTAGTTTTTCTCCCTGTTGTCTCCCATCCTCCTCTTCTTTCTCTTTCTATAAAGGACTTCCACAAATCAAAGGGGACCTGAACTTATTTATCCTCGAAGTATGTACTCCTGTTACATTCTTAAAATATAAATCTAAAGCATTTGCTATATTTAGGTTGTTATATGGCAGTTTAGAGCCTAATTTAATGAAATATAAATTCCTAGGTTTTCAAGTGTCTTTTTCACTATTTTAGAGTGGAAAAGTAGAAGCAGCATTTATTGAAAAACCTAAAGACCTAAATTCTTATGCATTGTTTAATTGAACATTATGCATTGTTTAATTGAAACCTAAATTCTAGTTTCATTCTACCATCACTAGCTTGAAACTTTATTCAAAAATTACTTAGCTTTATGGGCCTGGCTCTTCACCTTCAAAATAAACTAATGGCATCTTTCCTTTTACTTCACGAGGCATTTGTGAAGATTGGAGATAGTATAAGTGCTTTGGAAACTGTGAAGCCCTACCTCAGATATTTGAATTGTGGTTATAGAGGACCTGTACATACATGTGTTTCATTTCCATATTAACTTTGAGCTGCTATTTTTCTAAACAAACATTTAAAAGAATTTAACCAGCATAGGTAGGCTTTTTTAACTAGGTTTTTTTTTTTTTAAGTATTTGTCAGTTTTTGACAAAGGTATTCTTTGAGAGTTTCCTTGTACAAAAAAAAAAAATCCATGTACTATTATTTCAGTGAACATTGTGCTTTTAGTCTATTGATAGGAGTCAAGCTTGATTTAAGAAGTAGTTGCTAAAAAGGAATGTATTGCTGGTCTCTGAACATAAAGCATATTTTGTTTGTTTTGTTTTGGTCTACATAATTTGGGTTTTTGGAATTGCATAGGCTGGAGTATTGAGGATGAGGAAAGGCCCCTTTTTTTCACTTCTGGATGACTGGCTCTAACAGCACTCACAGGAGAGTGATCACTGCCCAGCTTGCTGAGAGAAATGGCAGTGGCCTGCCTCCATCCTCCCGCTCCTGCCCCCTCTCTCTCCTTGCTGGCACCTGCTTGCGCCTCTGCTCACTGGCTCTCTCTCCCGCCATTCCCTCCCCCCCACCTCCCCTTCCCTCTCTCCCCCTCCCTCTCTCCCCCCCCCATCTTCCCCTTCCCTCTCTCCCCCTCCCTCTCTCTCCCTACCCCCCCACCCCTCAATCCTCTCTAACCCTTTCTTTTCCTCTTTCTGGAGACATTTATCCTGCTGCAGGCACCCTATTGGCACTGACTTCTAGAATTGTATAAATCATGCCCCTGGGAGACTCCTGATCAGGCCTTCACTGGAAAACCAAAAGGCTGTGCTTATGTAGATTGCTTTGGAATAGCTCTCGGAAATTTTACCATATCCTGAGTCTTTGTGAAGGTGCTGGAGAAACCTAGTCTTAAAGGCTTCTCAGTAGGTTGTGTAGTACTGTTGATGGTTGAGTCTCATACATAAAAGGAAAGTAAAAGTTCAGATTTAGTATAAGGTAATTTTAATTAGTCACATTTGTATTTTGCTTGGCATTTAAGGGTGTTTTTTAGTATATTAAATCACGCTTTCTTACATCTTTTTTTTTTTGGTATCATTAATCTACAATTACATGAAAGACATTATGTTTACTAGGCTCCCCCCTTCACCAAGTCCCCCCCACAAACCCCTTCAGTCACTGTCCATCAGCGTAGTAAGATGCTGTAAAATAACTACTTGTCTTCTCTGTGCTGCACAGCCCTCCCCATGCCCCCCCACTATACATTCTAATCATTATGCCCCCTTTCTTTTTCCTCACCCTTATCCCTCCCTTCCCACCCATCCTTTCCAGTCCCTTTCCCTTTGGTAACTGTTGGTCCATTCTTGGGTTCTGTGATTCTGCTGCTGTTTTGTTCCTTCAGTTTTCCTTTGTTCTTATACTCCACATATGAGTGAAATCTTTTGGTACTTGTCTTTCTCCGCCTGGCTTATTTCACTGAGCATAATACCCTGTAGCTCCATCCATGTTGTTGCGAATGGTAGGATCTGTTTTTTTCTTATGGCTGAGTAATATGCCATTGTGTATAATATGTACCACATCTTCTTTATCCATTCATCTACTGATGGACACTTAGGTTGCTTCCATATCTTGGCTATTGTAAATAGTGCAGCAATAAACATAGGGGTACATCTTTCTTACATCTTGACTTTCCTATATCACTTCTAGTTTTAGTAATAAAGTTTATGATACCTGGACACATCTCCCTGGCTGAATTACTACTGGATTGTGAATATTTTTTTTAATTCTCTTAAATACTGTAGTTAGAGTAAGTGAAATGCCCTACTCTTTGTAGGATTAGTTCTCAGCCTTCTGCTCAACCCTCTGTGGGACAAGGAGGAATAGGGGGTGCATGATGAGGCTGGCGCTGGCGTGTGACCTGGTCTTTTCGTTCCATCAAGCCTGCTGTGCTTGCCCTCAGAGTTCATCAAGATAATACCATCAGCAGATGAAATTCTTGGAAACATCATTGTATAATGGAAACTTACTAACCTTGTGACCTTGGATCTGACTGAGCCCCAGTTTTTCCATCTGTATAACAGGAACATAAAATTATTTCAGAAGGGGGTCAGTGAGATGGTATATATGTAAGGTGTCTACTCCAGAATTAGCATATTTGTAGCATTCATTCTTTCATGAAATACATGTGCGCTTCTACCATGTGCCTGTATACAAGAGTACAACATTGACCAAAATACTGTGCTGGCTCATTTCCTCATGCAGTCCAGGGAATGTATCTCTTCATTTACCACATTGCTAACCTTAATAGAACTGCAAAAAACAGGTAATGCCGTAAGTATTTGGGGGGGATATTTCTACTTCTATCCAGTTTTCATGTCATTAAGTATAAAATTTAAACAAGAAAAAAGTTAGCTTTTTTGGGTCAGTATTTGGAGTGTTTTAGCAAAAGAGGAGAGTCCAGTTTTGTTGAAGTACATACAGAATATGAAGGAGAACAATGTGAAATAACTGTAAAAGTAACCATTAAACCTTATATCCATATCAGAAGGAATCTTAATAGTGATCACTTCTACTCCTCTTGCTTTACAGTAGAAGAAACAGTATAGGCTAAAATCAGGCAATGGCAGACCTTGAGTATAATTCATACATGAAAGAAGCATGTACTATATGGACAAGGGAAGGCTGAACCACACTGGGCTCCTCATCTCCTGTTTTACTGACAGGCTCTGTAGATTCTGACTGTTTCTGTACTCTGGTGTCGGTGTTGGGACCAAAAATACATTAGTTCCATTTAAGATAGCAAAGCTGATGAGTCCAGAAGCATAAGTAAATTGAACAGTATGCCTGAACCCCTTTGCTTTTTCCCAGCCCGTGATGCACTCAAGGTATGTGGGCCCCTACTCAGGACCCTTTCACAACTTCGTTCTTTTCAGCTGTTCCTCAAAT
The DNA here is from genome assembly GCF_040802235.1 of Manis javanica. Classification (NCBI taxonomy): domain Eukaryota; kingdom Metazoa; phylum Chordata; class Mammalia; order Pholidota; family Manidae; genus Manis; species Manis javanica. Next base: position 27,897,937 of record NC_133168.1, on the reverse strand, counting down.
GGTGTGTTTCTTGGAATGTGTTCCTGAAGTGTTCATGTGTTCTCCCCCAAAGGGATCTATGATTAAATAAGTGAGAAGCAGTGTGTACTATATTATCTTCTTGAAGATTGCTATGAATTAAGCATATTCAAGGCTTTGAGAAATTCTGAGGAAATCTATATAGCTGTTCTTAACCAAATTTATTTAATAGGTTAACCTTTTTTCATGGATTACCACTAGCACCTGGAGGAATACTAGTGTTTCATCAGATTCATTTTGAGAAATGTTTCCATAATATGTATATTTTCTCAAATTTTAACCTGTGGCTGCTTATTTTGTGAGTTACTTTTCCCATGAGCAAATGGAAACTTTTCCTACTGTTCTAGTATTTTTATGTAGAGACACGGGGAAAAGTGGAGGCCCCAATATTCTGAAATACTCTTCTCTGGACAGTGACAAACCACTGATACTTATTAAGCAGAAAATATATATAAGATTGAGGCTGGGTTTTTAAGAGAACTAATATAGCAATGATGTGTCAGATAGATTTAGGGCTAAGGGTATTAGGGCAGTATTTTAATGAGATATAAAAACCTGAACTGGAGTTGTGGTGATAAAAATGGGAAGGTAGGTCACACATATAGGAAATATAGAGGGATGTAGGTTTTGGAAGCTGACTGGCTGGAGGAGGAGGGGGTGAGTTGCTGGGTGACTGCAGGCTCCACATAGGATTTAGACTGAATGAATACATTTATATTTCAAGATTTTTCATGTCAGATCATTATCAATCTACATTCACATAATTTTTTGTGACAAGTTTATTTACTTCCATTGTGATTCAGACTGCGTGAGCACTCATCGGGAAGAGGCCTCTTTTCTCTCTCTGTTTTGCTTTGTGCTTTGTGGATTATGTAAATGTATTTCAGTTAATCTTTTTTTAAGAGTCCTATTCCTTGCACTTTTGAGATCATAGGGTAGAAATGAATTTCAGGACATTTGCCATTGTGCCCTCTCATAACTCAAGGCTATAATTGTTTCAGACAGTGAGTTGGCCTTCATTGCAAAAAATACAGAAGAGAAGATTCCACAGTAACCATCTCTATCTTGATGTGGTATTCTTGAGTCTTCACTTGGTTTTGCTCCTGCTTCCGTTTAAGCTCTTTTCTTGTCCCATTAAGATGATAAACAGCAACCTCTTTACTATATCCTTAAAAATTGCATCCAAGTTACTGTTCATGTTTTCTATTGAGTGCCCTTAAGTTATAGCTAAGGGACCATTATATGAATAAAATGTAAAATGCATGTGAAGTTTACACCATTATGTAAGGGTCTCAGTTACTTTAAACCATTTATGTAAGGGTCTCACCCTTTAGTAGATACCTGCAGAAAGTATGCCACTGACTGCATTTTTTTAAGCATCTCAGCAAAGGAAAATTATTATTATTTCTGGATGACAGGGATGCCACTATTGATTTATATATCTCAGCAATTTTATTCCAGTAATAGGCTTGTTGGAAATACAGCTGAAGGACACTTTTATTTTTAATTGAACAAGTAATTTGCTATCTTTTATCTAATTGTCTATGTAAAATTGGGAATTTCTTAAAATAGTTTTTCTGTAGCAGCTTTTCACTTTTATAATCCAGTGAAAAGTTACAGACCTTCCCAGAATAGTGCACTTACAGATTCACACACATTGTTACGTATAATTTCATAGATGCCAGCATATGGCTTAGTTCTTCTAAAATAAAATTTTTATTTTTAGTCAGTATAGCTTCCTTTATTCCTTCACAAAGTATTTATTTTTGCATACTTACCTCAAGCCAGGCCTGGAGACAGTATCGGGCAGGACAGACTAGGACCCTGCCCTCATGGAGCAGTAAGCAAATACCACATTCTAGAGTTGTCTAAAACTACCTTAATTTTAAGTGATAGGAAAGAAAAAATAAGTTAGTGAAAGAAAGTGTTTGGAGAAGCTGTTTTATATAGCTCAGTAGATTAATATTGCTACTGAGACTAAATGGGAATTTAGTCTCACAGTAAGAAATAAAATATAACTCTAGAGGGTTTTTAAATATAAAATCAGTATATTAGGATTATAATAGATTGTGTAGTTTTCCCACTGTTCCACAGATGGGCAAATAGACCTACAGGCTGAGGTCTAGATGAGAGCTGGGGCTGATTCTCTAGCACTCAGCTGGCACTCTTAGTTGGTCTGCTTTGGGCCAGTGAGTTCTTAGGAACCTTAATAAAGCTGCAGCCCAGTGATGTCAGAGCAGCTGCACCAGCAACACATCTTGTTTTTGTTTTGATATTTGGCCCCCCAAACTCCCTCACAAGAGACACTGTTCACTTCTACTTTTTCTTAACACTGAGATTAATGTATAATTAGTTCCTGCTACTCTTGAGAAAATATCTCATTTATGCTCGGAAAACGTAGAAATGCATTTGATCTGGTGCTACTGAAAATGGTAAGAATTCATTGTGTTTACTACAGTGGGCTAAAGGAAGCAAGCACAACATAGAATTTTGAATTTACTGTGGCTCTTCACCAGCAGCTCTCATAGCAGGCTACAAAGCCATGGGAAGAAAAGGCCTACAGTTACATCGTGAGACTTAGTTTGATATTCTTGTTTCTCATTTTGATTCCGTGTCCCTTCTATTTCTTCCCTATTTCCTCCCATGCATCTGAGTACCTCCTGTGTGGTGGCCACTAGGGATGCAGTGACAGTCACAGCGACTGTGGTCCCTGCTGCCTTAGAGTTTATGGTCTAGTGGGGAAGGTAGACATTAATGAATTAATCATCTTGGTGACCACATATTTACAATCTGAAGTAAGGGCTTTGAAGAAAAGGAAAAGGAAAACACTTCTGTAATATATATAACAAAAAACCACAGACTGGTGGGCCAGAGTGCCTCCCTCCTGTGGAAGTGATGCTCAAGCTGAATGACAAATGGGTTATGGTAGGAGCATTACAGAGAGAAGAAAGAGAAGAGGCAGCATTGTGGCGGTGAAGACAGAGAAGTAGACACGTGGCTGGAAACTACAGCCATAGTTGGTGGAAGTATAAATGTGAACATGAGGCATGAAGCAGAGAGAGGTCCCCAGGGTAAGTCCCAGGCTTCTGGCTTTTGCAGCCAAGTGAACCATGGTGCCATCCACAAAGATCACATCAGGTGTGGGGTGGGAGATCTTAAGTTGAGGTTGAGGATGTTGAGGCAGCAATAGTATAGGAAATCAGTCAAAATTGGTTGTTAGGGGCTTGAACTCATTGGAGACATTTGAGTCAGAGATGAACATGCACTTGACACTGGTAATTGCCCTTTACTGCAATTTATATATACAGATTATCAATAGAAATGAGTTCTCTGAGATCCCTTAATGGAGGTCAGTAAATAAAATGCCAAATTACTCTTCTTATCTGTAGCAAAAACTAATCCTTAATAAGTATGGATTTACCTGTATGTTTTTGTTAAACCTTTGCTTATGATCTGTTCCACTACATTTTTAGCAAGTATATCAATCTTTACTTATTAAGTTGTTTTTGAGGAGGAAAATAGAAAATGTTTTAGTGAACTTGTAACATGTTAATAACATGTCTGAATAATAGGTTTTTAAAAAAAGTTTCTTTTCTCTAGATTTGAGGTTGAATTTGTCCTGTCAGCACCTACTTCTGAATGGAATGGTAAACAAGGACACATTTCACAAGCCCTTCTTTCTGAATTTTTGAAAAGAAGTTTAGACAAATCCAAAGCTCTCATCTGCGTTTGTGGGTCAACACCATTTACAGAACAAGGAATAAGGTAAGTAACGATGTGATAGGAAAAAGAATATTCAATACCTTGAAACAAAGATCTCCCATAAAAGGCAGTTGACTTAGTTCTCAGGTCTTCCGATCCACATGACTCTGCACTCTGCTGGCCTGCTACAGCCTAGGGAAATAGCAAAGTGTCTGATTTTCATACAGGCAAAGGGTCTCACGCCAAGACGATGCATGGGGCCAGATGGGCAGACAGGAGGCATGGCTGGCTGTGTGCTCTTTGCCCACGGACTCACAGTGCAGATGTGGATCCGTAGGATTGTTTCCACAGCCTTCCTTGGGACAGTAGGCTCAACCTCTTCCAGCAAAGCTTTAGAGTACATAGTCATTTATAAGCAATGTTCATCTCATTGTAGTTTTTGATCTTTCTTCATTCTCTGCTACTGAATGAAAGTTAGTTAATAATACAGTGATTGAAAGCCAGACAGCAAGACAAATATTGAGAAGTCACTGGTAGTGTCCATCTTACTTGAAATTGATCTTGATCTGGTTTAACTCTAAAATGACACTTTAAAATATTTGGGTAAATATAGCCACCATTGGTTTCTAGATAATCTTAAAATATGAGTGCCTTAATGCCCTGCTTTGCCTTGTTGGATACATGACTAAACCTAACAGTTTCTAGATTTTTTTTTCTCTCATTTTTTTAAATTTTAATTAAGGAAAAGGTCAACCTCAATAAACCAATAAAGAATAAGTGTTTTTCTCCATGTTGTATTTAAAAGACATTTTAATTAAACTCAGTTGTATTTCTGGATTGGAATACTTCCCGAAAAAATGTTCTTCTGCTTAAGCTCTCTCAACTTAAAACACATTTTTAAATTACTTTTTATACTTTTACTGTTTTAAAGCTCAAACAGGACTATTGAAGTTATAGTGAAGACTAACATAATGGTTTGAAGTAAAGCATATTTTCAGGGGAAAAAAGGCTACTTTCTGTATAGCTTGCTTTATAGATTCCAGTACAATAGTGCTTTTAAATGATGAGAATCAGACTTTTAAGTACTGAAAGACACTGTCTTTTAAGGCTACTTAGCCCAATTTTCAGTGCCCTCATACAGTCTCCTAATAGAACTGAGTTGTTTTCTCCCATAAATTATGGGCTTCTTGAGGGTTCTTCACTGTGGTTGCATATGAGGCTTAGTCCCCTTCCTGCATATTGGAGCTGTGACATATCTGTAATTGAATAGAAGGTAGTCAAGACCCTAGTATTTTTGCAATTTTAGAATTTTATCTTATAATTTCTACAGCTTTATTTTCTCAGCTTCACCAAAGAATCTCTTTATGCTATACTAGCTGGCTTGCCCAGAATTGCTCAGAAGTATTACTAATCACCATGTATGGATCCCTGCTGATGCTCGCCCTCAAACATGTTGCCTAGAGTTGCCTTGTGAGATGTAACTTGATTCAAATCAATCCTTGGAATTCTTAGTGCCTGGCCTTGTGACTTTCAATATGGAAGTCATTGCTTTGATTTCTTTTTCTTCACTGTCATAATGGATGTGCTTGGCAGTTACATGGGGCCCATATTATATCATAGCTTTTGCTGTCTTGAAAAATGACTTGTGCTTTGGTGTGTCCACTACTAGGGCCTTTCAAAGTTGATTTCATGTCTGCTATGTGAATATGACCATTCCAAACATACTCTCCATATTTGGTGACAATTTGTCAAATTGTATGATGTGATAACAGAGAAAGACTCAGAAACCTTTTTTTAAAAAATACAGATAAGGAGCTTATACTTACTTGGCCAATAAAGATCCTTTTATCCACTAAATACCTACTTTGTTAATTACGTAGATGAATAAAACAGTCTCTGTTTTTGAGGCCCACACTAGCCAGTGGTGGAAACAAATGCACATACTGATAACTAAAATATAACTCAGAATATCATAAATAGTCCTACTAAATATAAAAACAAGGTTTATGGAAATTCAGGGAGAGACAGTTACCCAGGGGTGTGGCGTTGGAGAGGGGGGAGCTGCATGGTTGGGCAGATGTGCACTTTGAGTGGTGACTGAAATGCTGCCGGCCGGGAGGTGCGGGAGGGTGGCGCAGGCACAGAAGGAACAAGCAGAGACTGAGAGTGCCGGCGTTCCCTTCGAGGACTAGACTACTGTGTGAGCGCGACGCCACTTCTCAGGGATAGCCAGGCATGGGTGGAATGGGACAATGGGTTTGGGTAGTTGGGGGCTTGACCGTTGCCCCGATTGGCCCTCACAACTCCTGTGCCATTCCTGTGCCTTTGCCTGAATGTGTGTGTGCGCTCTGGAAGCTGCCGGTTTGGGTTTGACTCCCAGCTGGACTGCTCATAATCATCTGACAGTCATTATCTAGGTGTCCTCCAGCCAGTTCCTAAGCTTTAATGCACTTCTAAAAGGGAATAAATAGTAATAATTATACATCTGAAGTGCTTAGCACAGTGACTACGTATACTAAGTTCTAAAAAGTATTTATTATTTTCAGTAGCATTTCTTACAGAGCTATTTCTAAGAATTCAGTCTCCATAATATTTTTCAAGTTGGATTACACTTAAGCAATATTTCTGCTTTTCCTGTTCAGTGAGTGAGACAGAATGCTAGTGAATACAGGAGAAAAAAATCAAGCACTTACTCTGCCTTTTCTGTGTGAGCTCTACTTCTGGGTAACCACATAAAAAATGAGCAGAATTTTCTTCATAGAATTTCTCAATTGATAAATGAAGAAAGAATGGTAGAAATAGACTGTCACTGACTTCAGTCCCTACTGACTTAGTGGATCTGTAAGTAGGTCGTCGGTGGTTGGTGGCAGCCGTAAAGAGAGACAAACAGGTATGTGCCTCTGATGGACGAACGCTACCTATGAAGTAGTTTTGTCAGAAAGAGTTGAACATGTATCTAATCCAGCTTCTAGATCCAATTATTATGGGAAATAAGAGGACATAAGAATATGTTGTTTAAGTATACTACAAAGATGGAGCGTAATAAGGACTGTAGGAAACTCAACACATAAAAATCTGATTTTGTCAAGTAATTTGCAGGACAAAAAGAAAGGGGGGACAGAGGGGGATCTTACAGATCAAAAGTACCTAAAAGACATACCAGCCAGTCACAGTGAGTGGGCCTCAACTGAGTCTTGATTCCAAACAAACTTTTAAAATTGATGGCACTTATGAGACATTTAAACATTATGTATTTGATGATATTAAGGAATTATTGTTAATTTTTTAAGAAGTGGGATTCAGGGGAAAGTACATATTAAATGGGGAAAATGAAGAAAATACTATGATTATGATGGTAAACTTTGATCTTACCTCTTTACTACCTTTTCTCAGAGAAACATATGCTTTGTATTTGTATTTCAGGTTGCTGGATGATCTGAACTTTCCCAAAGATGAGATCCATAGTTTTACAGCATAATGAAGAGGCTATTGTCCTTTATTCAACTGTTTTATCTAAATTTGTGATTACTTAGGGTTTTTTAAGAGAACATTTTTGTCTATACCTAAAGGTTAACTAGAATCCAGGCTTCAGTTTTTTAAATGAAATAAAATGCTCCTTCAGTGTAGGTAACTTGTTGACCTTATTTTGTACCATAATTTATTTTACTACTGATCTCACCTGAAAAGTCAATCATGGCAACAAGTACATACAGGATTCTTTGTTATGAGTCCAAAGTTCCTTACTGTTTAAAGTGTATCAGTGTTCTACATTGAGCTCTTGTGTTTTATGATATGATAAAGTAAATGATCATTTTGATCATGTTTCTATGCTGTAAAATGTCTAATTAGCAATACAGAGTAAATTTTACACTGCACTTTTAACTCGGGAAATGATCGTTTATGCCCTTGTTATTACTATTAAAACTTGGAATGTTATAACTTATTAAGTGATGCAAACGTGTGTGTGTGTGTATGGCATTGATACAAAGTACAATAAAGATATACTTAAGTACTTTTTAATCCTTGTGGTAGAAATGTGTTTGAATGCAACAATATTGGGGCAGTGCCTAAGGGGAGTTTAAAAAGGCAACAATAAAAGATTCTGGAGTTTTTCACATAAAGAATTTTGGACTAGCTCTATTAGAGAGTTTAAGAGAACCTTGACAACTATTTTACTTGTTAGCCAAAACCAGAGGTATCAGGAAAGGTAATGGAATTATAGCATATGTTTCCATGGCCTAAAATGATCGTTTGGTGGTTTGGAATGGGTTAAATATTTTAATTCTTTTTGAGCCCATCTAGAGAGGCTGGGAAATGAGGAGCACTCTGTCCTGAGTGCCCCCTGCCTGGCTGGCTGCCTTCCCCACAGCTGGCAGTTCTGCAGGGAGCCCTCCTCAGCTCTGATACATGATCAGCTCACTCTCTCCCTGATTCTGTTTGCAGCCTTCAGATAGGCCCTTGCTCCCCCTTGGAATCACCTCTTGATGTGGAGGTGGATTAATTCTCTCCACCCCTTGGAATCACCTATCGATATGGAGATGCACTAAGGCCAGGTGAGAGATTCTGGGAATATTGCAGTTTTACCCACACATCCTCACTTGCCAAGGCAGGAACTAGCTTTCCTGGCTGGCTGTGCTCCCTGGTGGCTAATGGAAACATTTACTAGTACTGCCCCCTGAACTACATCCTTTTTCACCTCTAAGAGAGAGAATGAACTTTCTGAGCACAGGTTTTTCATATAATATAATATATTAGATACGTCAACACTGCCGTGGTGAATAGCTTTCTCCTCTTCTCATCCCTTTTTCTCTCTCCTCCAATCCTTTTCTAACTACCTCAAGCAAACAAAATATCCTGTTACTGTCTATAGGCATTTCTTCATTCCTCATATTTTAAAGCAAAAGAAAACCCAGAAGCATCTTTGAGAATATGTTAATAAGCATACTGGGAGTTACTAACAATTCCCAATTGCAGTCTCTAGTTGAGAATCAGCGGAGCTTCAATTTCCAGTTCCCATCGACCCATGGTCACCCCTGGATTCTCTACAGGCCTCTCAGACCCAGCATGTCCCAAACTAGCTTCCGCCACTGCTGTCTCTCCCTGGGTCTGTTCCTCTGGCGTGCTGTCCGATGCCCTGGTGCTCCCACCACCAGCCAGCCCTTCTAGAGCCGTTTGACGCCAACGTCTCCCACTGCATTTGGACTTCATACCAGCTAGCCCTGCCCTGCTGCCCCTCGGCTGGATGAGCGCAGTGGCCTGATCATTGGTCTTCCTGTCACAGTCTTGATCTCACAGATTCATCATTCTCCATTCCGGTGTGTTCTAGAAGGCCTCAGAGAGAAAACCCCCTAAAAGAGCTTCAGGCCCTCCACTGAATACAGCCGTATACTGAGGGGCACAAAGGGGACAAAGGCTGTGACTGTTAAGCAAAGAACTCATGGACTCCTCCGTCTGTATTTGCCATGAGGACAGTGAATTACACTCAAAGCCACTTTTGCTTGTTAATTCAGCTTGCATGCTTTTTTTAAAAAAGTGTTTACATATTCATTTTCTATTGCTGCCAGAACAAATTACCACAAACTTAGTGGCTTCAAACAACACCCATTTATTATCTCACAGCTCCATGGCCCAAAGGTCTGGGCCTCCCAGGGCTCAGCTCCCCTGTGGAAGGCCTCGCAACGCCAGGCCCACGCCATCATCCGGGCTGGGCTCTCTGCCAGAGGACCCGGGAGGACCGAGTTTCCAGGCTCGTTCAGCTCAGCGGCAGGATTCAGATGCTTGGGGTTGTAAGGATCGAGTTCCCCGTTGTCTTGCTGGCTGTCAGTGGCGGGCAGTCTCTGCACATTCCTCCTCATGCTGTCTATGCGGTATCCTCAGCGTTGGTAGACCTAGCCCCTCTCCCGCTACAGTCTTTCTTGCCCTAGCTGGAGAAGGTTCACCACTCTTAAGGGCTCACATCCTTAAATTGGACCCACCCAGATAATCTGGGATAATCTCCCAATAATAAAATCTGTAGCTTTACAGTGAGTGACAAAGCCTCCTTTACCATTTACTATAACATATTCAAAGGCTGCCGGCATTAGGGTGTTGACAACTTTGAAGGGGGCATTCTGCCTGCCACATTCTGTAAAGAGAACAGAGAAACTTGTCCGAGGAAAGGGACTTGTTTTGTCTGGACGCTGACCTGGGCCACCAGGTCTCACCATTTGAATGTGATAGAACGTGAGAACAGTGGGCGGGGCTTTGCTCTGTAGGCTCAGCTTCCTCTGCCGTACAGCTGCTCTGCTGCATAAACTGGTTCTAAAACTAGTCGGGGCTGCATCTGTTAAGAGCTACAGACCCCCACCTTTGGACGGATGAACCAGACCCTGGTGTACAGAATTTAGAATTGTAGCCAATAGGTTAAGAAGGAAAAGTGAAACCTCAGCCAGTGCCAGTCTCTTGGGCTCTTTCTGCTTTGGTTTTACTGTAAATCATCTTCACCCAGCATTGCCGGTTGGGCAGACCTCAGAGCAGCATGCCAGAGTGATCCTTCCGAAATGAAGTGTGTTTTCTTTCCTGGTTAGAATTCCCTGCTGCCGCCCCAGGTCCCCCTCACAGCGTGGAGGGGCTAGCTTGGGTGCAGCACACCACGATGGGGGCCCTGGTAAGGGTTCCGTGCACAAGAGGCCAGCCAGGAACCCCTTAGCACGTGCTCCACCCCCTCTCGGCTCTTAGAGCGAGGGGTCACTCAGAGAGAGGCTGTTACTGTCCCCGTCCCCAGCGATGGTGTCCAAGCCCCTTTGTGGACACATTGTTGCATTGTTCTCGGATGCCTAACAGGAGTGAGTTGGCTGAGCTGTATGATAACTGTATTTAACTTTTTTTAACCCTATTTTATTCTGTATATATTTCTAGGTCTAATGTAGGGAAATACACTAGTTGGATAATCATGCTTTTGAATATCCTATTTCAAACTTTTAAGAAAATGGCAGGTTTCTTTTTCCCAAACTAGTACCATTTTACATTCCTACCAGCATTGTATGAGGCTGTTATTCCATGTCCTCACCAACCTGAATGATGACTCTTAAATTACAGACACCACAGTGTGGTGTCTTACTGTGGCTTTAACCTGCATCTAATGCCCAAGGATGATGAGCGCTTGACCATGAGCTTATTGGCTATTGGTCTTCTGTAGGGGATCTGTTTAAATCTTTTGCTCATTTTTAAATCAGATTGTTTTTCTTCTTGTTACTGAATTGTAAGCATTCTTTATATATTCCATATACAAGTCCTTTATAGGATATGTTTTATGAGTAGTCTATTGTGTGATAGCAAATCACACACATGCTTTCACTCACCTCTTTGAGTGAGGGCACTCACCTCTTTGTCCTCGGGTCCTTTCTCAGCTTTTCCCCTCTTCCTGGAGGGAGTCCATCTCTGAAGACATTTCCCAAGGTCCTTTGGCTTCCATTTTTATTCGGCTAATGGGAAGCACAGGTAGGAGATTGAAGAGAGAAGCCAGGGTCTTCTCCCCTTCCGTTCTGCTTCCCCTGGGGTTGCCAGGAGTGCTCTGTCTCCATGGTCCCAGCCCCTGTCGTGGCTGCTTTGTCCTTTCCTTGCTGATTTGCAAAGGCACATCTGTTGCACACCAGCTTTTCATGTATGAACACATCGATGTCTGAGTCCTCTGTTGCATTCTCAGGTCTCTTTGGCCTGTCTCTGTACTGCACTGCCCACTCTTCCAGTTTTAGGAGAGTCTGCTTGGCTGCTGGGATGAGGATCCTCACCCTCAGTTTTGCAAGTTGTCATGTCTATTTTTAGTTCTTTGCTCTTTTATATAAATTTTAGGGCACAGTTGTCAAATTCCATGAGCAACATATTTGGGACTGTGACTGAATTACACTGGTTTTACAGCTTATTTGGGGGGATTTAACATCTTTACGATATTTATTCTTCTTATCCTTGGCATTTACTTAGAACTTACCTAAGGTCTTACTTAGAACTTCTTAACTATCTTTCAGTAAAGTTTTATAATTTCCTTTATAAAGATATGCACACTTTCATTAGATTTATTTCTGGTACCTTATTTTTTTTGCTATTATATGTGGGCATTCTTTAAAATTATATGTATATTTTGTCATGTAAGAATGCAACTGATTTTTATATATTTGTCTTATGTCCAGTATACATTCTGGCTTCAGTTACTAATTCCAATAATCGGTCTATTTTTCTCTTGAGTTTTCTGTTTAGTTAATGAATACTGTGAATGATTATGGTTTTGTTTCTTCCTTAAAAATTCCTTTATACCTGTAGTTTCCCTTTTCTTTCTTCTGTACTGAACACTGATCTTGATTCCACCCCAAACAATGAGTGGTAGAGGAAATTTTAAAGGAATACTTCTAATGCTTCACCATTAAATGGGATATTTATGGTAGTTCTACAAATTTTATCAGGTTAGGGAATTTTGTTTTTTTCCCTAGTTTTCAAAGAGTTTTTGTTTTTAACTTTAATGATGTTTGTTTTACCAATTTCTTTCTTATTCTGTTTTACATGTATGTCTATAGTACATCAATCTACAATACTACAATTATTTTATATGTATCTACATTACATATGATTTTACTGTTCTGTTAAAACATTTTTAGGTCAAGGAAATCTAAGTTTGCAAAGAAATGTATCTTTTAAATCAAAAAAAATTTTTAATGCTTTTTTTCCACCTACTGAGCTGATTTGCTATTTTTCTCTTTTAATCAGCTAATGTGGCAACAGATAAAATATAGACATAGATAACAGTAATAGAGTTTTCTAAACTTAATTCATATTTAAAATTCTTGGGATAAACCCAGTTGGGTCATATTGTTTTTTCTCTGCAGATTCATCAGCATGTTTATGATTTTTATTTTGAATGGGTCATATTGTTTTTTCTTTATAAATCATTGAATTTTCTTTGCTAATAATTTATTTGGATTTTTTGTTACTGTTCATAAATGAGATTGGCATGTTATTTTATTTTTTCATCATTCTAACCTGGTTTTAAAATCAAACTTACTTCGCAGCAGGCAATACTTAATCCTTTTCAGTTTTAAGGTAGAATTCCCACATGTCAGGAATCTGCTCCTTCAACAATATCGATCTCATTTTGTTACCCTTCTCTGATCCCATGGGCAGATTTCTATTTTCCTGATTCATTGTCTTTAATATTTTTAAGTCCATTTGGGATTTTCTTAGTCCATTTGGGCTGCTAAAACAAAATACCACAGACTGGGTGGCTTATAAGCAACAGAAATTTATTGCTCACAGCTCTGGAAGCTGTATTTTCTTATTTTTGGTATTGCTCCACATCTGTAGTTAAGGCCATTTTCTCATTAGTTTTGCTCTTACCTTTATTATTTAATAACTGTGGTTGCTTTGCTATGATTCCTTTTCTTCCTGGGACTCGGGAGAGGAGCTTGAGAGGAGGAAGAACAAAACATACTATTCCTGAAATGAAATTAAGCCAAGAAAAACTGAGGCTGGCATTTCCTCTGAGAAGCTGCTCTCTGAAGGAAAAGTCTTGAAACCCTTCTTCTGAGTTACTTGGAAAGCCCTAGAGCGTATGTTCTAGGGGAACATTTTTAGAGAATGGTAATGTTGTATTGCATAACAAATTTCAATGCAATTTTAGAGGCAAAAGGAAAATGACTGTTCTTTATATGATGTGATTCATTACAGAGTTCATAAGTGCTGCATTACAGCATGGCAGGCAAGGGAAAAGAAAGTAAGAAAGCAATGACTATATAATTCATTTTTAAGTCATAGTTCACAGGCTGAGCTCTTTTAATATCTGGCATTTTGCCTGCCTGATAACCCCCTACCTGTGCATGTATAGCCAAGACACACACAAATGGTAGGTTTTTCCTACCTCCAGCATCTGCAAGCACTTAAGTGCTATGGAAGTATTAGGAAGTTTATTCATGCATGTCTTTACTGTCACCCACCAATTTGGTCCCTTTTGGTAACTCAGAATTTCTGATGTCCTCTGAGCCCACTTTCAGCTGATACTTCCATCCCTCAGTATAATGGATTTTTTTTTTATAATCAAGAAGCTCCTAATTTAATGTGTACACATAACTAAGGCAGCAAGTTGCATTACAGTAAATGCCTCATTAGAAATATGCAAAGGATGCTATGAGATGGAGAGACAGAATCCCTGCCCCCCACTCAGAGTTACAGAATCATAACAAGATTCCTGGACGAAACTCCAAAGCTCAGGTTATCCAGTAGATGGGCTTGCTTTGAAAATGGGCGAGGACAGGTAAGAAGAGTCAAGGGCAGAGGGGTGAAGGGATTGGTGGGGCCACATAAAGGGTGAGGCCATGTGCCTGGAGGTGTCAGGATTCCTGTCCGCTAAAACACTCCAGGAATGAGAAAGGGGGCAGGACGTGGGAGTGGTAAGTGGTGAAGTGGATCTTTCTTAGTTGGAATGAGCTGGTGCCTTCCAGTGCAGAAGATGCATGCTAACTCTCAGACCTCACTGACGGGACAGCAGTGCCGCCTCACGCAAGGAGAGCTGCTCAAAGAATGAACCATGTGTGCTCGCTTCGGCAGCACATATACTAAAATTGGAACAATACAGAGAAGATTAGCATGGCCCCTGCGCAAGGATGACACGCAAATTCATGAGGCGTTCCATATTTTTTAAAAGGAAAAAAAAAAAGAAGGAGCCATCTGCTCCCATCGCACCTGTGGTGCAGGCGCTCTTAATGACTGATTTGTATACAAGGTCTCTCTCCTTACCCAGAGCAAGCGCGCTGCTGACCTTTTCTCCCACCTTGTCATTTCTAGAAAGGTGGTAGAAAGTTGGGACTGTTAGGGTCCACGCTTCCGAGGCTTCCCCAGAGAACAAACTACACAGGCATAGAGATGTAAATTCAAGCAAAGTCTTTATTCAGCCAGCTAGCTGGGGTCCAAGTCAGCCCAATGCAGCAGGTCTCAACAAGGACCCCGAGCACTCAGAGCCAAGGGTTTATATAGCAATTTCAAAGCACTTAACTCATAGCAATTTTCTATAACTATACATTATTCTTGCAAGACATATATCTTGGGGTTAAGCAAGGGCAGGGTAAGACTACTCCTCAATGGTTAGGGAGGTTCTGCACGATAAGCTTGGTATGTAAGATTAACTGACCAAGGTTAGCTGACCAAGGGTCACAGCTGCCCACCACCCGGTGCTCATGATTAACTTGTTTTTCAAGGCCTTACCCAGGCCCAGGGTTTTTTTTTTTTTTTCCTCTGAGTCACACTCTCAGAAAATGGTTTCTAGGTTTCTAAGATGGCTATGCTTATGCTAATTTACTAATCTTACTAATGCTTAGATTCTACATTTCTCCACTTTCCTTTGACCATTCCAATCATGGAATGTTTGTTTCTTCCTGCTGTGTGAGTGAATGATACTGCGGTCTCAGCATTAGCACCTGAACAGCACTCACTCTTTCCCTAACGAAGGCTATTAGCCGGTTTAAGATACAGGGACCTAAAGTGAGAAGCAGTATAAAAATAAGCAAGGGCCCTGCCAGGGTGGATATCAGGGTTGTAAACCATGGGGATTTAGTAAACTAGGATTCAAATAGCCCTTGGCTGGCCTCTCGCTCTCTCTTCCTTTGATCTGGTCTCTCTCTAAGTTTAGACATTGAATCTCTTACTATTCCGGAATGGTCTGCTGTTAAGGTTTAGCTAAGTTTTATTAGTTCTTTTTCCTGACTCTTAATGCTCTCTGCACTCCTTTACATTTCCGCCCTTTTCTTGATTAGACTGTGGAATCTTCCACAGCGGCATCTGGGTCCTGATACCTTTGACGAAGGACTAAGAGTTGGACAGTGTCAATTCTTTCCTGCACAAACTTAACAAGCCTGTTAATTATGCACGGGCCAATCGTAAACAGCAACAGTAGGATGACGAGCGGCCCCGCAACAGCCGAGAGAAGGGTAGCAAACCAAGGCTTGTATTTGAACCAAGACTCAAACCAGCCTTCGCTACTTTCATATTCTTTACGCCTCTTCTCTAAATCTTTTTTCAGTTTGGCCAAGGAATCTCTGACTGCACCTGTTTTGTCTACATAGAAACAGCACTCTTCTCTTAAGGCTGCGCATAACCCACCTTCCTTTAAGAACAAGAGGTCCAGGCCTCTTCGGTTCTGTAGGACCACCTCGGACAAGGAGGTGAGGGATTGCTCTAGGTCTGATATTGTCTGTCGGAGTTGTTCTAGGTCTCTGTCGATTGCCAGCCTCAGGGCTGTGAGCCCCTTTTCTCGAGTTACAAGGGCTGCAACCCCCGTGCTTGCCCCTGCCATCCCTAGGGTGAAGAGGGTCCCAATGGTCAGGGCGGTAACAACCTCCCTCTTGCTCCGGTGGGGGCTCAGCCTTTCTTCCCAATAAGAAAGGAGAGATTCATGAGAATGATACATTAGGCGAGGTAGAAGGGCCACCAGCACACAAAACTCACTGTTAGCATTGAACACAGAGGTGGATAGGGCTGGAGTGAGGCCTGTCCTTGAGCAGAGCCACCAGCCCGAGGAGGGTATAATCCACTTTCCCTGCTCCCACATAGTGTTATTATAGGAGGAGCATAACTGGCTCTGGGTCGTCGGGACTGTGCCTACACACGTACCAACGACTGAGACTTGAGCGATTGTAAGTCCCCACGGTCTCCCGTCCCAGTAAGTGGGATGGGAGTTGTTGATAGTGTAGGAGCCATTTATCCCGATTGCCTCATAGAAGGGGGGTGAACCTGGGTAGCATAGCCAACAGGGATCGGTGAGGGAGGAAGTGGTGTGGTTAAGAGTCTCTACGACTGCCTGCACCATTTCCCACATGGGATTATCTAACCCGGAGGGGGTGTGCTGGGCCCATAACCCAGAGGTCGATGGACTCGGTCCTCTCGTGGGCTCTGGAGCAAGCGTTCTGGTCGGCATTTTCTCATCCTTTTTGCTCAGGCCCTTGTCCTGGATTGAAGGTTTCTGGGGATTTCTAACCGAGTTGGGACCTACGGCAGCGGTGGGAGTTGACACGGTTAATTTAATGATGAGGGTCAAGCCAGCATGCCCCCCATATTTATAATACTATTCCCCACGCTAGTCCATTTATCCAGCACGATACCTCAGTGTTTTTGCCCATCTTGGTGAATTGAACTCTTACCCAATCCTGGTCCATTTTGTCACAAGCCTTGGTTTTGTAAAGGGTCATAGGCTGGTGACGAGGGATGCCCTTGTTGACATAAGTAAATTTGACAGAATCGATTTTTGTAACTGTCCATCTCCAATCCCCATCGTTAGAGGTTACACAGTCCCAGCTGGCACAAAAGAAGTCATGCCCCCACCCCCCACAGTGCCTTCCTTTACCTGTTCCTGGGCAAGCATAAAACCCATGAGGGCGAGCCAAATTTGGAGGGATGGATCGGTAAACGGGGTTGATCTGTCAAAAGCAGAAATACAGGTCAGGCCACCAGATTCCGATTGGCGCACTGTGTTGTGTGGAGTTAATGACTTCCCCATTGTCACTATCAATCAGCATCCAGGTCAGGTTCCTTGGTTGATGGGGGTTGGTGCCTCTGATCCCCACAGATGTGACTCCCGTGAAGATCCATACTAAGGAGCTTATTAGCAGGATCTCTTTCATCTTCGGCTTAAGTGTAGTTTTAGGGGATTGGCAGGATGCTGCTGCACCTTCCACTTTTCCTTACGGGCCCCTGGGTCTTTATGAGGCAGGACTTTCCGAACGTGGGTGTGGTGTACCCAGGGAGCGATACCATCAACCTTGAGAGCAGTGGGGGTGGTAAACAATACAACATAAGGTCCTTTCCACCTGGGCTCGAGAGTCTTCACTTGATGTCTTTTGACCCATACTATATCCCCTGGGACTATGCCATGTTCTGGGCTCGGAATTTTCCCGCCCTCATAATATGCTCTGATCAGAGGCCAGATTTCTTGCTGCACTTTAGCAAGAACTTGCAACACATTCAGATAGTCAGGGGCCGGGTCCTCTGCATCGGGAAGCTGCACTCGTCGAGTTATAGGTGGAGGGGCCCCATACATTATCTCAGATGGAGTTAAACCATGTACATAGGGGGAGTTCCGAGCGCAGAAGATGGCTAAGGGAAGGAGAGTCACCCAGTCCCCACCAGTCTCCAATACCAATTTAGAAAGGGTCTCTTTCAAGGTCCGATTCATTCTCTCTACCTGCCCAGAGCTTTGTGGGTTATAAGCACAATGTAACTTCCAATCTACTCCCAAAGCTAGGGCTAGTCCTTGCAGGACTTTGCTAATGAAAGCCGGGCCGTTATCGGAACCTATTGCTTCAGGGACCCCATATCTGGGGATGATTTCTTCAATTAATCTTTTTGCTACTACCTGGCTAGTCTCATGCTTGGTTGGAAAGGCCTCCACCCACCCAGAGAAAGTATCTACCATAACTAGCAAATACCTGTATCCATACTTCCCTGGTTTTATTTCGGTGAAGTCTATTTCCCAATTCCTCCCTGGAGCCCTCTCCCTTTCCCGCGTACCTGCTGGGTGCAGCCCTCTTGGGGCTGGTCTTAGCATTGCACAGCTACTGCATTCTTTCATGATCTGGCGAGTCACCTCATTCTGGTGGGGAAACACCAACTGCGCAGACTGGAAAAGGCTGAGCAGTTTTTTTCCACCTAGATGGGTGGACTTATGCAGATTAGCAAGTAGGTACTGTCCTAATGCTTCTGGCAAGATCAATCTACCCTCCTGGTCCCTGCCCCAATGTCCCTCTCCAAACACTTCCCCCGGGACTTGTTTCCTAATCCATTCAAGATCTTGGGGGGAATACTCAGGTTTGGGCGGCAGTGCAGGCAGTTCAGGTATGGGTATTTCGAGGGCTGCAAGCACAAGAGAGTCCGAGAGGGCTGCCCTCTTAGCTTCTGCATCTGCATGGCTGTTGCCGATGGCCTCGGGTGTCTTCTTTGATTGGTGGCCCGGTACATGTATAACTGCTACCGCTTTAGGTTTTTCAACAGCAGCTAATAGTCTTTGGACTTCTTGCAGATTCCTCAGTCCCTTCCCTTCCACGGAACGAAATCCTCTTTCTCGGTAGATGGCACCATGGACATGGATAGTGCCAAAGGCGTATCTGCTATCTGTGTAAACGTTGGCCCGCTTTCCTTCTGCTCTTTCCAGGGCCTCAGCGAGAGCAATAAGTTCCGCCTTCTGTGCTGAGGTGCCAGGGGGCAGAGCTGTGCTCCAGACAACTTCCCCATCATGGGTTACTACTGCTGCCCCTGCTCTCCTGACCCCCTCCTGCACAAAGCTGCTCCCATCCGTATACCAATTTAGCTCACAGTTCAGTAATGGTGTGTCTTTCAGGTCTGCTCGCACCTGGATAATTTCGGAAAGGATATCTCTACAGTCATGGATGGGGGTCGTCAGATCTGGGTCCGGCAGAAGGGTGGCAGGATTTAGGGTTACCGGGTCAGAGAAGGCGATTCGGGGAGAATCTAGTAGGAGCCCTTGATAGTGGGTGAGTCTTGCGTTCGTCATCCATTTTCCCGGAGGATGCTTGAGGATCCCCTCCACGGTATGTGGGACTGTTATTCTCAGATTTTGGCCAAAAGTCAGCTTGTCTGCCTCTTTTACCAGTAGAGCGATGGCTGCTAGGATACGCAGACAAGGTGGCCACCCGGAGGCCACTGGGTCTAGCTGCTTGGACAAATAAGCCACAGGTCTCTTCCACGGGCCCAGCTGCTGAGCCAGAACTCCTTTAGCCACTCCCTTCTTTTCATCTACAAACAGGATAAAGGGTTTTTCTGGGTCTGGCAGAGATAGGGCGGGGGCCCGGAGGAGAGCCTCTTTTAGTCTGTCAAACGCCTCTTGTTCCTGCATCCATTGCCAGCCCGGCCCTTCTTTGGTTGCTTCATATAGTGGTCAGGCTATTTCTGCGTACCCTGGAATCCAGAGCCTGCAAAACCCGGCTGAGCCAAGAAATTCTCTCACTCCCCGGGGTGAGGAGGGGACGGGGATAGCCAGGACAGTTTGCTTCATGGCCTGTGTTAGCCACCTGGCCCCATTAGATATTGTGTACCCCAAGTAGACTACTGACCTCTGGCAGATGTGGGCTTTCTTGGCGCTGGCTCGATATCCCAGTTCACCTAGTTCAGCCAGCAAGTTCCCCGTGGCTTCTTCGCACTCTTCACGGGTTTCTGTGGCCAGCAACAGGTCATCTACATACTGCAACAACGTCACGTGGGGGTGGCTCCTGCGAAAGGGCTCCAAGTCCTGGCTTAGGGCTTCATTGAATAAGGTGGGAGAGTTCTTGAAGCCCTGAGGCAGTCTAGTCCAGGTAAGCTGCCCTTTTCTTCCTCCCCCTGGCTCTTGCCACTCAGAGGCAAACAAAGGCTGACTAACTTCAGAGAGTGGAATACTAAAGAAGGCATCTTTCAGGTCCAGAGTAGTATACCACACATGCGTGGGTGGCAGGTGGCTGAGTAAGGTGTAAGGGTTAGGCACTGTAGGATGGGTGTCTTCTACCCTCTCATTGACTTTCCGCAAGTCTTGCACTGGCCTATAATCTTTACTGCCAGGCTTCCTCACTGGAAGCAGAGGCGTATTCCATGCAGATTGGCAGGTCTTAAGGATTCCTGTCTCTAACAGTCTATGGATATGGGGTGCTATCCCTTTCCTAGCCTCTTCTGGCATTGGATATTGCCGGACCCGGATGGGTAGAGCTGTGGCTTTGAGTTGAACAACGACCGGGGATAGGTGTTTAGCGAGACCAATTCCTCCAGTCTCGGCCCATGCGGAAGGGAACTTCTGTACCCAAGAGTCTATCTCTCCCCGGCCCCCCTTTTCTTGATCCGCCTGAAACAGACGATGTTCACCGGCCAGGGAAAGAGTTAACACATGCGCCGGTTGTAGGGGCTGCCCTTCTTTGTCCATGATTTTTATCCCTTCGGGTTCAAAATGAATGCAAGCCCCGACCTTGGTTAATAAGTCTCTGCCCAGCAATGGTGCGGGGCTTTCGGGTACGACCAGGAATGAGTGAGAGACCTGATGCCTTCCTAGGTCCACTTTTCTGTTAGTAGTCCAGGCACATTTCCTGGACCCTGTCGCTCCCTGGACTATACTTGTGCGTCCTGGGTTTAGGGGGGCCATGGGCCTGGTTGAGAACTGAATACTGTGCCCCAGTATCTACCATAAACCCAATGGGAGTCCCCTCCACGCACAGGGTTACCCAGGACTCGAGGAGGGGTGCCGAGCCCTGTCCCCGTCAATCCTCCTCTCCTAGGTGCAGGGTCTTAACAGGGTTCCCTCTCCCTTGTTCCCTCCTTTGGGGGCACTCCCTCTTCCAATGTCCATATTTCTTGTCCTAGTCGGGATTGATGTGGTCCTGTTCCTTGAGGTGGCCTAGGGCCCTCCTTCACCCCGGCCAGGAATATCCTGGCCATCTCCTCCCTCTGCTTCTTGTTCTCCCTTTTCTGAAATTCTCTGTCTTCCTTCCTATTTTTCTCCTGCATTACCCATTTCTCTTTCCTCAGCCTTTCTTCTCTATCTTCTGGAGTTTCTCTAGCATTGAAGACCTTCTCTGCCTGCTGCAGCAGCTCTCTAATAGAGATCTCCCCTAGGTCCTCCCACTTGTGGAGTTTTCTCCGGATATCGGGGGCTGCCCGGTTGATGAATGAGAGGACTACAGCTGACCTATGTTCCTCTGCTTCCGGGTTTATGGGGTATACTGTCGGTAAGCATCAAACAGCCTTTCCAGATATGCGGTTGGGCTTTCCATTTCCCCCTGAACAATAGTTTTTACCTTAGCCAAGTTAGTGGGCCGTCTGGCGGCCGCCCGGAGACCAGTCATCAGAGTCTGGCGGTAGACCCGGAGATGCTCCCTACCTTCTGCAGTTCCGAAGTCCCAATCTGGGCGCGTAAGTGGGAACACCTCGTCGATGATGGGCTGGAGGGTAGTGGGTCTTCCATTTTCTCCGAGGACATTTTTCCTGGCTTCATTGAGGATACGCTCTCGTTCTTCCGTTGTGAAGAGAGTGCGGAGTAATTGCTGGCAGTCGTCCCATGTGGGACGATGGGTAAACATAATGGACTCCACTAAACCTATAAGACACTTGGGGTCCTCTGAGAAGGGAGGATTCTGAGTCCTCCAATTATAAAGGTCACTAGATGAAAAGGGCCAATATTGATATTGCTGAGCAATGCCGGTACCGATGGCACGCACAGGCAGAACCGGCACTGCTCCTTCTGAGGTGGAGGAGGGAGCCTCCCCTTCTTGTTCCCTGGCCCCTCGAGACCTTAGCTGCATTCCTCCAGTTCTACCTGGCGCCCAGCGTGGGGCCAGGGCGGGGGAGTGTGAGGAAGCTCTTTCCGGCCTCCCGCCTCCCTCTGCTGAAGAATCTGGGGAAGCTGCAGCCGCCTGGTTCCCACTGGATTCCCTAGCCACATTTTCTATCCCCCTGGCAGCTTCACCCCTCTCCTCTGCATTCGGGGGTAGCTGCTCAATCGGCGAGAGGGGGTAAAGAGGAGAACTGTCAGGGAGGACAGGCGGCGCACTTGGGCGCACAGGATTTCTGGCCCTGCGATCAGAGGGCTTTGATTTTTCCTGGGCAACTAGGACGGAGGTCTTTTGTGGGTCAGTATGAGGTTTCTCCACCAAAAAGGGCTCCAACCAGGAAGGGGGATTCTCGGCCAAATTTTCCCAGACAAGAATATAGGGAAGTTGGTCAGGGTGGCCCTCAGGACCTGGCCGGGAGATAATGGCTTTGATCTTGCCAATAAGGTCCAAACAAAGAGACCCCTGGGCCGGCCAGCCTACTCCGAAGGAAGGCCACTCAACTGAGCAAAAGGTGTCGAGCTTACCCTTCTTGATGCCAAGGCTCATACTTAAGGCCTGTTCCTTGACCTTGGGGAAATGGGAGAGGATCAGACTCTTAGGAGTAGCCTGAGTCTGACCCATGGTGAGAAAGAAGAAGGAAAAAGAATATGAGGGAGACAAAGGCGAAGGATGAAGATGCCACTTCAAACAAAATGACTGTTGTATGTGCTTATGAACGAGTGCCTGTCATTGCACAGTTTTTCTTCCGCGGGGGACGCGAATTTATCTGGGATTCGCGGCTGTGACCCCCTTATCCTGTCACGGGAGTCTTCTAGCGGTGGGCGCCCTAATGGCTCTTAATTGTCTGACCCGTGCCCGCAGGGAATGATGTAGTGGCAGAAAGGAGGAACAGACAAACAAAATGACTGTTGTATGTGCTTGTGAACGAGTGCCTGTCGTTGCAGTTTTTCTTCTGCGGGGGACGCGAATTTATCTGGGATTCGCGGCTGTGACCCCCTTATCCTGTCACGGGAGTCTTCTAGCGGCGGGCGCCCTAATGGCTCTTAATTGCCCGACCCGTGCCCGCGGGGAATGATGTAGTGGCAGAAAGGAGGAACGGAGAGAGCAGGAGAACCTTAGAACAAGGAAACTTAAAATGAGAAGTGCAAAAAGAAATATAAACCAAAACCAAAACACAGTAAAACAATCAATGATAACACCAAACACACACACCACATCTGATCACACTCGTTCGGACCGGTCCTTCTCTCACTCTGGTGCGCACCACACTCACCACTTTCAGGGTCCTCAAAAACTCTCGTAATTCTCCCGAAGGGCGTCCACTCAGACTGCCGCAGGGTGACGAGCTCGATCTTTTCCTCCTCGGGCGCCAGTTTTCTGCTGATCGGATTTGCCTTCCTAAGGCCGAGTCACTCGGAACCTAGGTCCAGGATTGGTTACCTGGACTTTTACCCAGGGTCATTAACCTGGGGGCCGGGACTACCAGCCCGGACTTCCTCACTCGGGACCACTAACCCGAGACCATACACGGGATGGTGACTCCCACTTTATAATGGATTTATGCAGACACGAGGGGGCGACCCTCGAATTACACTGCCCCGTCCGGACAATTAGACCTTGCCTCCAGCTGTCCTTTGTTCTCAGGGAAGCCGCTCAAATCCCGGACGAGCCCACAAATGTTAGGGTCCAGGCTTCCGAGGCTTCCCCAGAGAACAAACTACACAGGCATAGAGATGTAAATTCAAGCAAAGTCTTTATTCAGCCAGCTAGCTGGGGTCCAAGTCAGCCCGATGCAGCAGGTCTCAACAAGGACCCCGAGCACTCAGAGCCAAGGGTTTATATAGCAATTTCAAAGCACTTAACTCATAGCAATTTTCTATAACTATACATTATTCTTGCAAGACATATATCTTGGGGTTAAGCAAGGGCAGGGTAAGACTACTCCTCAATGGTTAGGGAGGTTCTGCACGATAAGCTTGGTATGTAAGATTAACTGACCAAGGTTAGCTGACCAAGGGTCACAGCTGCCCACCACCCGGTGCTCATGATTAACTTGTTTTTCAAGGCCTTACCCAGGCCCAGGGATTTTTTTTTTTTCCTCTGAGTCACACTCTCAGAAAATGGTTTCTAGGTTTCTAAGATGGCTATGCTTATGCTAATTTACTAATCTTACTAATGCTTAGATTCTACATTTCTCCACTTTCCTTTGACCATTCCAATCATGGAATGTTTGTTTCTTCCTGCTGTGTGAGTGAATGATACTGCGGTCTCAGCATTAGCACCTGAACAGCACTCACTCTTTCCCTAACGAAGGCTATTAGCCGGTTTAAGATACAGGGACCTAAAGTGAGAAGCAGTATAAAAATAAGCAAGGGCCCTGCCAGGGTGGATATCAGGGTTGTAAACCATGGGGATTTAGTAAACTAGGATTCAAATAGCCCTTGGCTGGCCTCTCGCTCTCTCTTCCTTTGATCTGGTCTCTCTCTAAGTTTAGACATTGAATCTCTTACTATTCCGGAATGGTCTGCTGTTAAGGTTTAGCTAAGTTTTATTAGCTCTTTTTCCTGACTCTTAATGCTCTCTGCACTCCTTTACAGGACCTAGGCTGATCTAATCAGGAAAAAGTCTGGCCTTGGAATCTGAAGGCCAGACAGAGGCCATGCTGGCCAACCCCACCGCGTGCTTGGGTGCAGCAAATAGGGAACCTGAACATGCTAAGAGAAGGTTCTATTCAAAAAATAACTTCAAAGGTATACTATTGGAAATAAAAAAACAATGTCAGAATTTCTTACACTTATACATCAGTTTATGCAAGGGTGGTAAATTAGGACCAACTCCCCGATCCACTGCTTCTGGGACAGAGGGGCTGAACGGGTAGCCCAAGGCAGGCCTGCTCACAGGGGCACCCTGGGATACGGAGCAAGTGTTCCGAAGCATTCTCACAGACAACATCTCATTTATCCCTCACTAAACCCTATGCACCATGTAGTATTGAGACAGGGACAGTGGGTGTAGTCAGAGTAGGATGAGGGCCTCCAGGAAAAGCAGGGTGGATTTTTACAGTCAGAGCAATATAACAATGGGCAAAGAAGTCCCCATTGAAACTCTGTTAAGCATTATGCAAAGTCAAAGTCACACTAATTCTCTAGGGAAAGATACCTAAGAATGTAGACATCTTCAGTGAGATCAGTTAAAGGTCAAAAGGCCAGAAGCAACTTGACCTGGAATTTTGACTGTTCTGCAAGGGTATCAGCATAACCCGGGACTCCACTGTCAGCCCTAACAATCAGACTATGACCCACCCCACCTTGAGGACAGGGAAGGTGATGTAAGTCCACACCCCCAAGTTTTTTCATGTTCTCGAAAAATCCTCAACTGCCTATAAAACCCCCTAGACAACACACCACTACGGGTTCTCTTATTCCCTCCTGGCGTGAGCCAGGAGCTCTATTCTCTCACTTTATTTCTAAATAAAAGCCTGTACCTTGCTCTCCTACCTTGAGTATTTGTGAAGCTCATTCTTCGACTCCACAAACAAGAACCCCGGCATCAGTATTAAGAGTTATCATCTTGCAGATGGGGAATAAATGCTAGGGCAAGTACATAATCAAGTTCCTCAGCTGGTGTTGCATGCAGAACTCATACACAGACTTTTGGACTCCTGAGCCCACACTCCTTTCCCACCCAAAACCGCGGCCTTGGGCAACTCTCACAGACCCCGCTTTGCCTCGGCTGTGGGCCGCTGCAGGTGGGTCAGGAAGTCTAGTGCTCCAAGGTCTGGCGCACCTAGCAGGGCCTCAGGCAGGACGAAGCGCATGTGAATCCACAGAGTCAGCCACTGGAAGGCTCAGGCCAAGCCAATAAACTGAACTTCGGCCAAGGCCAGAGGCAAGGCGACTGGAATGTACAGGTGGGGAGGAACTGGCCCCAGATGGCTGAGAGCAGGAGGAGGGAGTGGGGAGAGTCACAGCAGGACTTTACTTTTTTTACCTACATGTAAAGTTTATTCCAATGCTGCTTGTGGAGAAAGTGAAGGTTCCTGTGGCCAGGATTCTCACCTGGCCCTGGTTGGCTAGCTCACTGCACACGTGTGGGCAATATGTCGTATTGACTCTATATGAAGAGCCCTGCCCAGGGCTCTGGGCGACAAGGCTGCAAGAGAGCCGAGGCTGGAGGGGCAGCAGCACCAAGGATAGAGGCTGAGATGGCTGCGGGGCAGTGAGGCCCGGAGGCAGAGACTGGCTCGCTGTGTGCAGAGCCACTCTGAGTGGATGGGATGCTAGTGACTGACCCGCCGCCGTGGGAATAAAGTTGGGTATAAACTCACCCCAAGAACATTCTGTTGTCATTCCTCAGTCTCACTGAATCCATAGTGAACTTGTCCGGGGCTGAAACCCCTTGCAAGACACTGCTCAATGACCTTGAGAAAATTGTTCCACTTCCCTATTTCTCTAACTCCAGCTTTTCTACTTCCCTATTTGTGTTCTGTGAGGAGGTAGAAATGGCCCTTGTCCTCAAGTTGCTATCGAGAGGGGAGATAATGACTATAAAGGTTTCTGAATAAGGTAGAATGTTTTAAAAAAAAGTTTAATAAACCTATGTTTTAAAAAACACAGGAGATATTTTAGATTATGAATATCAAAGAGTATTTTTCGATGGATTTGGCATGGGAGCTGGCCTTTGTCAAGCATAGGGTTTGATGGGCAGGGCCCGGGGCAGACTGGGCAGCAAATACAAGAGCTTATAAGGGTCAGGTGTGCAGTTTGGCTGCATGTGGGCAGGTGAGTGATGGCAGGTAAAGTCTGTGGACAAGTCACAGAAGGTCTTATGTGTCAGAATAAGGAGGTTCTACATGACTTTAAGGGCAGTGGAGACTGTTTCCCAGCAGGAAAATGGCATGATGAGAGGATAATTAGTCTGTGATGCTTTTCATATAAGAACCAATGATTGAAGATTAAGGCAGGCAATCAATGCATTAAAAAACTAAGTTTGCTCAACTATAGTGCCCAGTTGTTTGGTCAAGCATTGGTCTAGATGTTGCTATGCAAGTATTTTTAAGATACGATTTTTCAAAATTGAAATAAAGTTGATATACTACATTATATTGGTTTGAGGTGTACAATAGGAATTTGACAGTTACATACATTCCTAAATGCTCACCATGATAAGTATAGTTACCATCTGTTGACATGCAAAGATATAATATTATTGACTATGTTCCCTATGCTATACTTTTATCCCCCTAATTTATTAATTGGTAATTTGTGTCTCTTTATCTCCTTTACCTATTTCCCCCATCCTTCCATCCCCCTTCCCCATGGGGAAGTTCTGTTGGTATTTGAGCTGGACTTTGTCAAGCATAACCAGTCTGTTCTGCGTTTCTATTTCTGTTTTGTTTGTTTTTTCATTTGTTTCATTTTTCAGATTCTACATATAAATGAAATCATGTGGCATTTGTCTTTCTCTGTATGACTTATTTCACTTTTCATAGATACCCTCTAGGTCCATCCATGTTGTTGCAAATGGCAATATTTCATTCTCTTTTTATGGCTCAGTAGTAGTCCACTTTATATATATAGGTACCTCACTGTCTTTATTCATTCATCTACTCATGGACACTTAGATTGCTTCCATATTTTGGCTAGTGTTAATAATGCTGTGATAAGTGTAGTAGGAAAATACATATCTTTTTGAATTAGTGATTTTGTTTTCTTTGGGTAAATTCCCAGAAGAGGAATTACTGGTCACATAGTATTTCTATTTTCAGTTGTTTAGGAAGCCTTCATACTGCTTCCACAGTGACTGCACCAATTTACATTCCCACCAACAGTGTACAAGGGTTCCCTTTTCTCTGTTTTTAGAGATATGATTAATTAGTAGGTTTTAAGAAATGCAGTAGACTTTAATTAGTTCAGATTACCCACTATGATGTGGGTGAGCCTCCTCCAATCAGCTGAAGACTTTAAGAATAAAGACTAAGATTTCTTGAGGAAGAAGGAATTCTGCCCCACACTACAAAATAGAAAACCTGCCTTAGTTTCCAGCATGCTGGCATGCCCTACAAGTTTTGGACTCAAGACTGTAACATCCACCAAACTGAATTTCTAGCTCGCCCCACTGATTTTAGATTTACCAGCTCCTACAATCATGTTAGCAAAGGCTGTCTCATGTGTACAGTCTTTCAGCCACTGCTTGGCTGAGTAAGAAAGGTCTTAAGCCTTAGTGATAGGCAGCCCATACAGCCTGTGCTGGGCTTATCACCTTGTGTGGGAATGTCTTCCCCTGTTTTATACTTGGTGAGCATTCTCTTGTTCTGTTTAAAGTGTGTATGGCACAAATGTCAAGATTTCATTCTTTTTTATGGCTGAGTAGTATTCTACTTTATATATGCAAGTACCTCATTGTCTTTATTCATTCATCTACTCATGGACACAAGTATATGTGTCTTTCTCAGACAGAGAAAGACAAATACCACGATTTCATGTATATGTGGAATCTAAAAAAATGAAACAAATGAAAAAACAAACAAAACAGAAATAGAAATGCAGAACAAACTGGTTATGCTTGACAACTCAGGCATGCACCAGCTTTCAGTATTTCAAACTCCACAGGGGAGGGGTCAGTGAAAGATGCTCCTAGGCCAACTGCCCTGTGTTGGCTGTGGAGGTGGACCCACTAGCTGTAAGGAACACTGCATGCTGGCAGAATTAATCTTGTTCTGGCTCTTCTCTGTGTGAGTAAAGACTTGTTCCATCAGTGTTTGAGTGCATTGTGCTTTCTTGTTCACGCCAATAAAGGGTTTGGAGTCCTCCCCAAGGATTGGTAACTAAAGCACAGTACTGTGCCTGTATCTATATCTATATATGTGTCTTTCTCTATATATGTCTACATAGAGATCTATCTATCCTCTATCTAATACATACCTAGCTATCTTTCTGTCTCCTGTCTGTTCTGTTTCTCTGGAGGGCCCTAATACCTACCCCAACTATTACCCCAAGTATTTTGAGATGGCTAAGCAGTCACATTCAGTACAAACTGGCTGTATATTTTGTAGATTTAAATAATTTTTCAGAGCAATGACTGTACCTTCATCAAATTTTTGAGTGTCTCCTTTATTTCCTTCAATCCATTGTGCACTGTCCCCAGGTCTGCAGTTGACATGAGTAAACATGAAGACAGCCTACACTGCTACTCATTTTGCCTTAGGCCTTAGGTCTCATCTGTTTGTAAGAATGAGGTGGCACCTCTGAAGGAAACAGGAAGAATGTAGAATATAGAGTACATGTAATTAAACCAGGATAAGCTGAGATACTGGAAGCTGTGAGAAGAAGGTTACAGAAAGTTTTGGTGACTATGACAAGGGGGAGAGGCAGAAAAGGAGATGGAACATTGTTTCTCCAGGGCAGACAAATCAGAGCCCTGATGAGAATTAATCCAGGCTTCCCAAATGGCACTGGTCATCACTACACACACTCTCTGAGATTTCCCCATGAGCTGGAAGATGTACTTCCTCTTCTTGGAGCCCAAAACAGGGTTGGGCCAGGTCTCTAAGTTCCTTCCCAGTTACGGCTTTCTATGACTCTGTCTATAACTACCTGGTATAGAGTGCTGAGACCAAAATATCTCAGAACGACTGATCTAAAGTAAACCCTAGTTTATTCAATTCACCTAATTAATGCCTTAATTGAAATTACCTATTATAACCTTGTTTATTAAAAAGCTATGTTCTAATGAAATAAAATATAATGTATCCCTTTTCATAAAAGAATAATTGTTTAAACAATAATGTTGATTTAACATTTAAGTGGACAGTTCAAATAAAGGCCATATACGACAAACCACAGCTATCATGCTCAATGGTGAAAAGCTAAAAGCTTTTCCTCTAAGATTAGAAACAAGTCAAAGATGTTTACTCTCACTATTTTTATTCAGCATAGAACTGGAGGTCCCAGCCATGGCAATCAGACAAGATAAAGAGATAAAAGGCTTACAAATTGGTAAGGTAGAAATTCAACTGTCACTATTTGCAGATCACATGATATTATATATAGAAAACCCTAAAGGTACTCCCCCAAAACTATTAGAAGTAATAACTGGATTCAGCAAAATTGCAGGATACACAATTAATACAGAGAAATCTGTTGCATTGCTATATACTAATGATGAACTAACAGAAAGAGAAAACAATTCCATTTATAATTGCATCAAAAAGAATAAGATACCTAGGAATAAACCTAACCAAGGAGGTGAAAGACCTACACCCTGAAACTACAAGACACTCTTGAGTTTTGAAATTAAAGAAGACACCAATAAATGGAAATACATCCCATGCTCATGGATAGGAAGACTTAATATTGTCAAAATGGCCATACTGCCCAAAGCAGTTTACAGATTCAATGCAATCCCTATCAAAAGCCCAACAGTATTTTTCAATGAACTAGAACAAATAGGTCTAAAATTCATATGGAACCACAAAAGACCCCAAATGGCCAAAGCAATCAGGAGAAAGAGGAACAAATCTGGGGGTTTTATACTCCCTGGCCTTAAGCTATACTACAAGCTACAGTAATCAAAACAGTATGGTACTGACACAAGAACAGAACCATAGATCAATGGAGCAGAATAGAGAGCACAGATATAAAACCATGCATATGTGGTCACTTAATATATGATAAAGGAGCCATGAATATGTAATAGGGAAAAGATAGTCTTTTCAATAACTGGTGTAGGGAAAACTGGACAGCTATATGCAAGAGAATGAAACTGGATTACTGTTTAACTCCATACACAAATGTAAATTCAAAATGGATCAACTAGCTAAATGTAATACATGAAACCATAAAACTCTTAGAAAACAACATAGGCAAAAATCTCTTGGATATAAGCACGAGCTATTTTTTTCTGGAAACATCCTCCCTGGACAAGAGAAACAAAATAAGAAATGGGACTACATCAAACTAAAACGTTTCTGTACAGCAAAGGAAACCATCAACAGAACAAAAAGGCAGCCTACAGCACAGAATATATGTTCATAAATGATTTATCCAATAAGGAGTTAAAATCCAAAATAAATAAAGAACTCATATGACTCAACACTAAAAAATAAATAAATAAATAATGTGATTAAAAAATGGGCAGAGGACGTAGACATTTTTCCAAAGAAGAAATTCAGATAGCCAACAGACACATGAAAAGATGCTCCGCATCCCTAATCATCAGGGAAATGCAAATCAAAACCACACTGAGGTATCACCTCACATCAGTCAGAATGGCCACCATCCCAAAGGCAGGAAGTAACAAGTGTTGGTGAGGATGTGGAGAAATGGGAACCTTCCTACACTGTTAGTGGGAATTTAAATTGTTGCAGCCACTGTGGAAAGCAGTATGGAGGTTCCTCAAAAAACTAACAACAAAGGCGGAGCCAGGATGGCGGCATGAGTAGAGCAGCAGTAATCTCCTCCCAAAACCACATATATCTATGAAAATATAATAAAAACAACTCTTCCTAGAATAAAGACCAGAGGACACAGGACAACAACATCCAGACCACATCAACACCTGTGAGAACCCAGTGCCTTGCAAAGGAGGTAAGATACAAACCCCGGCCCAGTGAGTCCCAAGCGCCCCTCCCCCCAGATCCCAGTGGGAGGAGAGAGGTCTGAGCGGGAGGGAGAAGGAGCCCAGGAATGCTGAGCAACCAGCCCCAGCCATCCAGACCAGAGTGCAGACACAGTGCATGTGCGGGGCCCTGGATACTAGGGAAACAGGGCAGCAAGAACAGTGAGCGGGTAACGGAGGCCAGCGCTGGAGGACAAAAGAAAAGCGAGCGGCCATCTTTCTTTTTTGTTGTTTTGTTGTGGTAAGTGCTTTTTGAAAGTCTTAAATGAACAAGGACACCAATACCAGGGAAACAGGACAGCAAAACCTGTGAGCGGGTGCCTGAGGCCAGCATCTGAGGACAAAGAAAATCGTGCATTTTTTTTTTTTGTTGTTGTTGTTGTTCTTTTGGTTTGGCAAGTGCTTTTTGGAAGTCTTAAAGGGGGAGGGCGGGACATTTAGTACAGAGTCAGGGAATCTGGGGATCTCTGGGCACTCTAACCCCCTGGGCAGCAGGGAGCACGGAGGCCCCTTACAGACATAACAAAAGAAATGCGAGCGGCCACCCTTTTTTCCTCCTTTTTTTTTTTGGTCTTGTTGTTTTGATTTGGTGAGCGCTTTTTGGAAGCATTAAAGGGATAGGCCCCTATACTAGGGAAACAGGGCAGCAAGACTGGTGAGTGGGTGCCTGAGACTGGCGCCGGAGAATAAAGAAAAACGAGTGTGCATTTTTTTGTTTGTTTGTTTGTGCTCACAGTTTTGTTTTGGTGGGTGCTTTTTGGAAGTTTTAAAGGGGCAAGGCGGGACACTTAGTCCAGAGGTAGGGAATCTGGGGATCTCTGGGCACTCTAACCCCCTGGGCTGCAGGGAGCACAGAGGCCCCTTACGGAGACAAATAGCCTCCTGGCCACTCCCCATCCAAAGCAGCTCCACCATTTTGGAGTAGCAGCCTGAGCCAGGCCACGCACACAGCAAGAGTGGAGATGAACTCCATAGCAGCCGTGCAGGAAGCAGAAGCCCTGTCTGCGTGCCCCTGTCTGTGCGCAGCTGCCCAGCACAAGCCACTAGAGGTCGCTGTTCTCCCAGGAGAGGAAGGCCGCAAACCAACAAGAAGGGAAGTTCTTCCAGCCCTCAATAGTCCCAGCTCTGCAAACTATTCCTATCACCATGAAAAGACAAAATTACAGGAAAAACAAGATCACAGAGACACCAGAGAAGGAGACAGACCTAACCAGTCTTCCAGAAAAAGAATTCAAAGTAAAAATCATGAACATGCTGATGGAGATGCAGAGAAAAATGCAAGAGCAATGGGATGAAGTCCGGAGGGAGATCACAGATGCCAGGAAGGAGATTACAGAAGTGAAACAAACCCTGGAAGGATTTATAAGCAGAATGGAAAAGATGCAAGAGGCCGTTGAAGGAATAGAAACCAGAGAACAGGAATGCATAGAAGCTGACATAGAGAGAGATAAAAGGATCTCCAGGTACGAAACAACACTAACAGAACTGTGTGACCAATCCAAAAGGAACAATATCTGTATTATAGGGGTACCAGAAGAAGAAGAGAGAGGAAAAGGGATAGAAAGTGTCTTTGAAGAAATAATTGCTGAAAACTTCCCAAACTGGGGGAGGAAATAATCGAAGAGACAACGGAAATCCACAGAACCCCCAACAGAAAGGATCCAAGGAGGACAACACCAAGACACATAATAATGAAAATGGCAAGGATCAAGGACAAGGAAAGAGTCTTAAAGGCAGCTAGAGAGAAAAAGGTCACCTATAAAGGAAAACCCATCAGGCTAACATCAGACTTCTCGACAGAAACCCTACAGGCCAGAAGAGAATGGCATGATATATTTAATACAATGAAACAGAAGGGCCTTGAACCAAGGATACTGTATCCAGCACGACTATCATTTAAATATGATGGCAGGATTAAACAATTCCCAGACAAGCAAAAGCTGAGGGAATTTGCTTCCCACAAACCACCTCTACAGGGCATCTTACAGGGACTGTTCTAGATGGGAGCACTCCTAGAAAGAGCACAGAACAAAACACCCAGCATATGAAGAATGGAGGAGGAAGAATAAGAAGGGAGGGAAGAAAAGACTCTCCAGACAGTAACAGCTCAATAAGTGAGCTAAATTAGGTGGTAAGATACTAAAGAGGCTAACCTTGAACCTTTGGTAACCACAAATTTAAAGCCTGCAATGGCAATAAGTACATATCTTACAATAGTCACCCTAAATGTAAATGGACTGAATGCACCAATCAAAAGACACAGAGTAATAGAATGGATAAAAAAGCAAGACCCATCTATATGCTGCTTACAAGAAACTCACCTCAAACCCAAAGATATGCACAGACTAAAAGTCAAGGGACAGAAAAACATACTTCAGGCAAACAACAGCGAGAAGAAAGCAGGGGTTGCAGTACTAATATCAGACAAAATAGACTTCAAAAGAAAGAAAGTAAAAAGAGATAAAGAAGGACACTACATAATGATAAAGGGCTCAGTCCAACAAGAGGATATAACCATTCTAAATATATATGCACCCAACACAGGAGCACCAGCATATGTGAAACAAATAGTAACAGAACTAAAGGGGGAAATAGACTGCAATGCATTCATTTTAGGAGACTTCAACACACCACTCACACCAAAGGATAGATCCACCAGGCAGAAAATAAGTAAGGACACGGAAGCACTGAACAACACACCAGAACAGATGGACCTAATAGACATCTATAGAACTCTACATCCAAAAGCAGCAGGATATACATTCTTCTCAAGTGCACATGGAACATTCTCCAGAATAGACCACATACTAGCCCACAAAAAGAGCCCCAGCAAAATCCAAAATATTGAAATTCTACCAACCAATTTTTCAGACCACAAAGGTATAAAACTAGAAATAAAGTCTACAAAGAAAACAAAAAGGCTCACAAACACATGGAGGCTTAACAACATGCTTCTAAATAATCAATGGATCAACGAACAAATCAAAATATAGATCAAGGAATATATAGAAACAAATGACAACAACAACACAAAGCCCCAACTTCTGTGGGATGCAGCGAAAGCAGTCTTAAGAGGAAAGTATATAGTGATCCAGGCACACTTGAAGAAGGAAGAACAATCCCAAATGAACAGTCTAACATCACAATTATCGAAACTGGAAAAAGAAGAACAAATGAGGCCTAAAGTCAGCAGAAGGAGGGACATAATAAAGATCAGAGAAGAAATAAACAAAATTGAGAAGAATAAAACAATAGCAAAAATCAATGAAACCAAGAGCTGGTTCTTTGAGAAAATAAACAAAATAGATAAGCTTCTAGACAAACTTATTAAGAGAAAAAGAGAATCAACACAAATCAACAGAATCAGAAATGAGAATGGAAAAATCATGACAGACTCCACAGAAATACAAAGAATTATTAAAGACTACTATGAAAACCTATATGCCAACAAGCTGGAAAACCTAGAAGAAATGGACAACTTCCTAGAAAAATACAACCTTCCAAGACTGACCAAGGAAGAAACACAAAAGTTAAACAAACCAATTACGAGCAAAGAAATTGAAACGGTAATCAAAAAACTACCCAAGAACAAAGCAACCGGGCCGGACGGATTTACCTCGGAATTTTATCAGACACACAGAGAAGACATAATACCCATTCTCCTTAAAGTTTTCCAAAAAATAGAAGAGGAGGGAATACTCCCAAACTCATTCTATGAAGCCAACATCACCCTAATACCAAAACCAGGCAAAGACCCCACCAAAAAAGAAAACTACAGACCAATATCCCTGATGAACATTGATGCAAAAATACTCAATAAAATGCTAGCAAACTGAATTCAAAAATACGTCAAAAGGATCATACACCACGACCAAGTGGGATTCATCCCAGGGATGCAAGGATGGTACAACATTCAAAAATCCATCAGCATGATCCACCACATCAACAAACGGAAAGACAAAAACCACATCATCATCTCCATAGATGCTGAAAAAGCATTTGACAAAATTCAACATCCATTCATGATAAAAACTCTCAGCAAAATGGGAATAGAGGGCAAGTACCTCAACATAATAAAGGCCATATATCATAAACCCACAGCCAACATTATACTGAACAGCGAGAAGCTGAAAGCTTTTCCTCTGAGATCGGGAACGAGACAGGGATGCCCACTCTCCCCACTGCTATTTAACATAGTACTGGAGGCCCTAGCCACGGCAATCAGACAAAACAAAGAAATACAAGGAATCCAGATTGGTAAAGAAGAAGTTAAACTGTCACTATTTGCAGATGATATGATATTGTACATAAAAACCCTAAAGACTCCACTCCGAAACTACTAGAACTGATATCGGAATACAGTAAAGTTGCAGGATACAAAATTAACACACAGAAATCTGTAGCTTTCCTATACACTAACAATGAACCAATAGAAAGAAAAATCAGGAAAACAATTCCATTCACAATTGCATCAAAAAGAATCAAATACCTAGGAATAAATCTAACCAAAGAAGTGAAAGACCTATACCCTGAAAACTACAAGTCACTCTTAAGAGAAATTAAAGGGGACACTAACAAATGGAAACTCATCCCATGCTCGTGGCTAGGAAGAATCAATATCGTCAAAGTGGCCATCCTGCCCAAAGCAATATACAGATTTGATGCAATCCCTATCAAATTACCAGCAACATTCTTCAATGAACTGGAACAAATAATTCAAAAATTCATATGGAAATACCAAAGACCCCGAATAGCCAAAGCAATCCTGAGAATGAAGAATAAAGTAGGGGGGATCTCACTCCCCAACTTCAAGCTCTACTACAAAGCCATAGTAATCAAGACAATTTGGTACTGGCACAAGAACAGAGCCACAGACCAGTGGAACAGATTAGAGACTCCAGACATTAACCCAAACATATATGGTCAATTAATATTTGATAAAGGAGCCATGGACATACACTGGCAAAATGACAGTCTCTTCAACAGATGGTGCTGTCAAAACTGGACAGCTACATGTAGGAGAATGAAACTGGACCATTGTCTAACCCCATACACAAAAGTAAATTCAAAATGGATCAAAGACCTGAATATAAGTCATGAAACCATTAAACTCATGGAAAAAAACAGGCAAAAACCTCTTAGACATAAACATGAGTGACCTCTTCTTGAACATATCTCCTCGGGCAAGCAAAACAACAGCAAAAATGAACAAGTGGGACTATATTAAGCTGAAAAGCTTCTGTACAGCAAAAGACACCATCAACAGAACAAAAAGGAACCCTACAGTATGGGAGAATATATTTGTAAATGACAGATCTGATGAAGGCTTGACGTCCAAAATATATAAAGAGCTCACATGCCTCAACAAACAAAAATCAAATAATCCAATTAAAAAATGGGCAGAGGAACTGAACAGATAGTTCTCCAAAAAAGAAATACAGATGGCCAACAGACACATGAAAAGATGCTCCACATCACTAATTATCAGAGAAATGCAAATTAAAACTACAATGAGGTATCACCTCACACCAGTAAGGATGGCCACCATCCAAAAGACAAACAACAAATGTTGGCGAGGCTGTTGAGAAAGGGGAACCCTCCTACACTGCTGGTGGGAATGTAAATTAGTTCAACCATTGTGGAAAGCAGTATGGAGGTTCATCAAAATGCTCAAAACAGACTTACCATTTGACCCAGGAATTCCACTCCTAGGAATTTACCCTAAGAACTCAGCAATCAAGTTTGAGAAAGACAGATGCACCCCCATGTTTATCGGAGCACTATTTACAATAGCCAAGAATTGGACACAACGTAAATGTCCATCGGTAGATGAATGGATAAAGAAGATGTGGTACATATACACAATGGAATACTACTCAGCCATAAGAAGAGGGCAAATCCTACCATTTGCAGCAACATGGATGGAGCTGGAGGGTATTATGCTCAGTGAAATAAGCCAAGCGGAGAAAGAGAAATACCAAGTGATTTCACTCATCTGTGGAGTAAAAGAACAAAAGAAGAACTGAAGGAACAAAACAGCAGCGGAATCACAGAACCCAGGAATGGACTAACAGGTACCAATGGGAAAGGGACTGGGGAGGATGGGTGGGTAGGGAGGGATAAGGGGGGGAGAAAAAGGGGGTGTATTAAGATTAACATGCATGGGGGGAGGGAGAAAGGGGAGAGCTGTACAACACAGAGAAGACAAGTAGTGATTCTACAACATTTTGCTATGCTGATGGACAGTGACTGTAAAGTGATTTATAGGGGGGACCTGGTATAGGGGAGAGCCTAGTAAAAATAATATCCTTCATGTAAGTGTAGATTAATGATAAAAAAAGAAAGAAAGAAAGAAAGAAAGAGAAGGGGGATTACTCCCTGATAGGATAAAAGTAACTGTAAATCAACGATTAATGCATGCTTTAAATATCCTTAATTTTGATCACTTAAAGGGTGTCAGATGATCAGCTATGGATGTACGCTTTGCTGATAATATTCCTTTATCTTAAAAAAAAAAGGAGTTCCTGTGTGGTGACCTTCAATGAGTTCTAAACAATGGTAAAAAGGGCATATCAAAGTGTGGGCAAAGGGTCTGTTTGTGTTTATACAGAGGATCAAAGCCTAATTTGGCTACCCAGAAAATGAACTAAGATATAATATGAAGTAGAACTTCCAACATCAGCACTCTCTGAAGAGACATACCAGAAGATGATCATCAAGAAACCTCAACAAAGATCCAGGTGATGCTGCAGTTGTAGCTGCATTCATCCCACCCGTTCCTGGACTTGCCACTGGAATGAAGAAGGAGATATCTAAGCTGGCCTGTGCATACAGTAAAACAGCAAATTTGACTGGATCTATACCGTTGGAACTCAACCAAGAATTAGGAGAAATGCAAATTGTAGTGCTCCAAAATCTTACAACTACAGACTATCTAATGTTAAAAGAACATATGGGATGTGAACAGTTCCCAGGAATGGGTTGTTTTAATATGTCTGATTTCTCTCAAACTGTTCAAGTACAGTTGCACAATATCCATTATAGCATAGACAAATTTTCACAAATGCCTAGGGTGCCTAACTGGTTCTCTTGGCTTCACTGGAGATGGCTGGTAATTATAGGTCTGCTTTGGTTATGTAACTGCATTCCTATTACGTTAATGTGTGTGCACAATTTAATTAGTAGTTTAAAACCTATACATGCTTAAGTTACTCTACAAGAAGATATGTCAAAGAAATAATCAATCTTCCCATGTATTCTTTCATCTGCTACCTCTATAGCTTTTCTTCTTCCTTCCTAATTACAACTCTAAAATAGAATTCGTGCCTCATATCGAATTCACCGAGTATCATAACTCCTCTAAGTGGTAAAGATATCTCAAGACAAATGCTGGGCATAGAAGCCACAGGGCATAAATCTGCAAAGAAGTAGAAAGCTAACCTTTTCAAACAATATGGCTTCTCTCTCACTTACCAACTTTACATTTCCCTGTTTGGCCATGGATGATGACTGGTTAGCCAGAGACGGGTAAGATTCCTCAAGGGAGGAACAACCTAAGACAGGCACAGTTGCAGGGGGGCCATCAGGTGAGAAATTGGGGATCAACAGAGGTGAGGCTTAGAACCTCACCCTTCCCCCCTGTTTTGAGAGAAATCTTCTGTATCCATGGATGTATTATTACCCTTGCCTAGCTTGGACTAGCACATAGTCTACAGGAACACACCTGATCATCTAAATTTGCTCTCTTACAACACTAAACTATGTTTTCTACCTTTATCTTGCATCTACCTACCACTTCAGCATTTTATTAAAAAAATAATAATATTAATAAAGGGAGAAAGGTGGGATTCACATATAAATCAAGTATAAAAATCAAACGAATATTCATATTTGACCTGATTGTTTATAGTTCATAATGAGTGATCAAAACAGAAAGTTTTTGTGATGACTGCCCTTGTACTGTTCACCATGTAAGAACTTATTCACTATGCAAGAATTTGGTCACCATCTAAGAACTTGTTCGTTATGTTTCAGAAGACTGGAGACTGTTGAGTATTAGGCTTGGGTTTGATGAATGATTGTGCATTGAGGCCCCTATACAGAATTTTATTGTTGTTAACAACCATTTGATCAATAAATATGAGAGGTGCCCTCTCAAAAAAAAAACTAAAAGCAGAGAATGGATAAAGAAAAGGTCATACATATACACAATGGAATATCATTCAGCCATAAAAAAGAAAGAAATCCTCCCATTTGTAACAACATGGATGGACCGAGAGGGTATTATGCTAAGTGAAATAAGCCAGGCGGGGAAAGACATATACCATATGATTTCACGTATTTGTGAGGTATCATCTTCTGGTATGTCTCTTCAGAGAGTGCTGATGTTGGAAGTTCTACTTCATATTATATCTTAGTTCATTTTCTGGGTAGCCAAATTAGGCTTTGATCCTCTGTATAAACACAAACAGACCCTTTGCCCACACTTTGATATGCCCTTTTTACCATTGTTTAGAACTCATTGAAGGTCACCACACAGGAACTCCTTTTTTTTTTAAGATAAAGGAATATTATCAGCAAAGCGTACATCCATAGCTGATCATCTGACACCCTTTAAGTGATCAAAATTAAGGATATTTAAAGCATGCATTAATCGTTGATTTACAGTTACTTTTATCCTATCAGGGAGTAATCCCCCTTCTCTTTCTTTCTTTCTTTCTTTCTTTTTTTATCATTAATCTACACTTACATGAAGGATATTATTTTTACTAGGCTCTCCCCTATACCAGGTCCCCCCTATAAATCACTTTACAGTCACTGTCCATCAGCATAGCAAAATGTTGTAGAATCACTACTTGTCTTCTCTGTGTTGTACAGCTCTCCCCTTTCTCCCTCCCCCCATGCATGTTAATCTTAATACACCCCCTTTTTCTCCCCCCCTTATCCCTCCCTACCCACCCATCCTCCCCAGTCCCTTTCCCATTGGTACCTGTTAGTCCATTCCTGGGTTCTGTGATTCCGCTGCTGTTTTGTTCCTTCAGTTCTTCTTTTGTTCTTTTACTCCACAGATGAGTGAAATCACTTGGTATTTCTCTTTCTCCGCTTGGCTTATTTCACTGAGCATAATACCCTCCAGCTCCATCCATGTTGCTGCAAATGGTAGGATTTGCCCTCTTCTTATGGCTGAGTAGTATTCCATTGTGTATATGTACCACATCTTCTTTATCCATTCATCTACCGATGGACATTTACGTTGTGTCCAATTCTTGGCTATTGTAAATAGTGCTCCGATAAACATGGGGGTGCATCTGTCTTTCTCAAACTTGATTGCTGAGTTCTTAGGGTAAATTCCTAGGAGTGGAATTCCTGGGTCAAATGGTAAGTCTGTTTTGAGCATTTTGATGAACCTCCATACTGCTTTCCACAATGGTTGAACTAATTTACATTCCCACCAGCAGTGTAGGAGGGTTCCCCTTTCTCAACAGCCTCGCCAACATTTGTTGTTTGTCTTTTGGATGGTGGCCATCCTTACTGGTGTGAGGTGATACCTCATTGTAGTTTTAATTTGCATTTCTCTGATAATTAGTGATGTGGAGCATCTTTTCATGTGTCTGTTGGCCATCTGTATTTCTTTTTTGGAGAACTATCTGTTCAGTTCCTCTGCCCATTTTTTAATTGGATTATTTGATTTTTGTTTGTTGAGGCATGTGAGCTCTTTATATATTTTGGACGTCAAGCCTTCATCAGATCTGTCATTTACAAATATATTCTCCCATACTGTAGGGTTCCTTTTTGTTCTGTTGATGGTGTCTTTTGCTGTACAGAAGCTTTTCAGCTTAATATAGTCCCACTTGTTCATTTTTGCTGTTGTTTTGCTTGCCCGAGGAGATATGTTCAAGAAGAGGTCACTCATGTTTATGTCTAAGAGGTTTTTGCCTGTTTTTTTCCATGAGTTTAATGGTTTCATGACTTATATTCAGGTCTTTGATCCATTTTGAATTTACTTTTGTGTATGGGGTTAGACAATGGTCCAGTTTCATTCTCCTACATGTAGCTGTCCAGTTTTGACAGCACCATCTGTTGAAGAGACTGTCATTTTGCCAGTGTATGTCCATGGCTCCTTTATCAAATATTAATTGACCATATATGTTTGGGTTAATGTCTGGAGTCTCTAATCTGTTCCACTGGTCTGTGGCTCTGTTCTTGTGCCAGTACCAAATTGTCTTGATTACTATGGCTTTGTAGTAGAGCTTGAAGTTGGGGAGTGAGATCCCCCCTACTTTATTCTTCATTCTCAGGATTGCTTTGGCTATTCGGGGTCTTTGGTATTTCCATATGAATTTTTGAATTATTTGTTCCAGTTCATTGAAGAATGTTGCTGGTAATTTGATAGGGATTGCATCAAATCTGTATATTGCTTTGGGCAGGATGGCCACTTTGACGATATTGATTCTTCCTAGCCACGAGCATGGGATGAGTTTCCATTTGTTAGTGTCCCCTTTAATTTCTCTTAAGAGTGACTTGTAGTTTTCAGGGTATAGGTCTTTCACTTCTTTGGTTAGATTTATTCCTAGGTATTTGATTCTTTTTGATGCAATTGTGAATGGAATTGTTTTCCTGATTTTTCTTTCTATTGGTTCATTGTTAGTGTATAGGAAAGCTACAGATTTCTGTGTGTTAATTTTGTATCCTGCAACTTTACTGTATTCCGATATCAGTTCTAGTAGTTTCGGAGTGGAGTCTTTAGGGTTTTTATGTACAATATCATATCATCTGCAAATAGTGACAGTTTAACTTCTTCTTTACCAATCTGGATTCCTTGTATTTCTTTGTTTTGTCTGATTGCCGTGGCTAGGGCCTCCAGTACTATGTTAAATAGCAGTGGGGAGAGTGGGCATCCCTGTCTCGTTCCCGATCTCAGAGGAAAAGCTTTCAGCTTCTCGCTGTTCAGTATAATGTTGGCTGTGGGTTTATGATATATGGCCTTTATTATGTTGAGGTACTTGCCCTCTATTCCCATTTTGCTGAGAGTTTTTATCATGAATGGATGTTGAATTTTGTCAAATGCTTTTTCAGCATCTATGGAGATGATGATGTGGTTTTTGTCTTTCCGTTTGTTGATGTGGTGGATCATGCTGATGGATTTTTGAATGTTGTACCATCCTTGCATCCCTGGGATGAATCCCACTTGGTCGTGGTGTATGATCCTTTTGACGTATTTTTGAATTCAGTTTGCTAGCATTTTATTGAGTATTTTTGCATCAATGTTCATCAGGGATATTGGTCTGTAGTTTTCTTTTTTGGTGGGGTCTTTGCCTGGTTTTGGTATTAGGGTGATGTTGGCTTCATAGAATGAGTTTGGGAGTATTCCCTCCTCTTCTATTTTTTGGAAAACTTTAAGGAGAATGGGTATTATGTCTTCTCTGTGTGTCTGATAAAATTCCGAGGTAAATCCGTCCGGCCCGGTTGCTTTGTTCTTGGGTAGTTTTTTGATTACCGTTTCAATTTCTTTGCTCGTAATTGGTTTGTTTAACTTTTGTGTTTCTTCCTTGGTCAGTCTTGGAAGGTTGTATTTTTCTAGGAAGTTGTCCATTTCTTCTAGGTTTTCCAGCTTGTTGGCATATAGGTTTTCATAGTAGTCTTTAATAATTCTTTGTATTTCTGTGGAGTCTGTCATGATTTTTCCATTCTCATTTCTGATTCTGTTGATTTGTGTTGATTCTCTTTTTCTCTTAATAAGTTTGTCTAGAAGCTTATCTATTTTGTTTATTTTCTCAAAGAACCAGCTCTTGG
This sequence comes from Manis javanica, assembly GCF_040802235.1. Classification (NCBI taxonomy): domain Eukaryota; kingdom Metazoa; phylum Chordata; class Mammalia; order Pholidota; family Manidae; genus Manis; species Manis javanica. Next base: position 27,854,489 of record NC_133168.1, on the reverse strand, counting down.
TTTCATTGATTTTTGCTATTGTTTTATTCTTCTCAATTTTGTTTATTTCTTCTCTGATCTTTATTATGTCCCTCCTTCTGCTGACTTTAGGCCTCATTTGTTCTTCTTTTTCCAGTTTCGATAATTGTGATGTTAGACTGTTCATTTGGGATTGTTCTTCCTTCTTCAAGTGTGCCTGGATCACTATATACTTTCCTCTTAAGACTGCTTTCGCTGCATCCCACAGAAGTTGGGGCTTTGTGTTGTTGTTGTCATTTGTTTCTATATATTCCTTGATCTATATTTTGATTTGTTCGTTGATCCATTGATTATTTAGAAGCATGTTGTTAAGCCTCCATGTGTTTGTGAGCCTTTTTGTTTTCTTTGTAGACTTTATTTCTAGTTTTATACCTTTGTGGTCTGAAAAATTGGTTGGTAGAATTTCAATATTTTGGATTTTGCTGGGGCTCTTTTTGTGGGCTAGTATGTGGTCTATTCTGGAGAATGTTCCATGTGCACTTGAGAAGAATGTATATCCTGCTGCTTTTGGATGTAGAGTTCTATAGATGTCTATTAGGTCCATCTGTTCTGGTGTGTTGTTCAGTGCTTCCGTGTCCTTACTTATTTTCTGCCTGGTGGATCTATCCTTTGGTGTGAGTGGTGTGTTGAAGTCTCCTAAAATGAATGCATTGCAGTCTATTTCCCCCTTTAGTTCTGTTACTATTTGTTTCACATATGCTGGTGCTCCTGTGTTGGGTGCATATATATTTAGAATGGTTATATCCTCTTGTTGGACTGAGCCCTTTATCATTATGTAGTGTCCTTCTTTATCTCTTTTTACTTTCTTTCTTTTGAAGTCTATTTTGTCTGATATTAGTACTGCAACCCCTGCTTTCTTCTCGCTGTTGTTTGCCTGAAGTATGTTTTTCCGTCCCTTGACTTTTAGTCTGTGCATATCTTTGGGTTTGAGGTGAGTTTCTTGTAAGCAGCATATAGATGGGTCTTGCTTTTTTATCCATTCTATTACTCTGTGTCTTTTGATTGGTGCATTCAGTCCATTTACATTTAGGGTGACTATTGTAAGATATGTACTTATTGCCATTGCAGGCTTTAAATTTGTGGTTACCAAAGGTTCAAGGTTAGCCTCTTTAGTATCTTACCACCTAATTTAGCTCACTTATTGAGCTGTTACTGTCTGGAGAGTCTTTTCTTCCCTCCCTTCTTATTCTTCCTCCTCCATTCTTCATATGCTGGGTGTTTTGTTCTGTGCTCTTTCTAGGAGTGCTCCCATCTAGAACAGTCCCTGTAAGATGCCCTGTAGAGGTGGTTTGTGGGAAGCAAATTCCCTCAGCTTTTGCTTGTCTGGGAATTGTTTAATCCTGCCATCATATTTAAATGATAGTCGTGCTGGATACAGTATCCTTGGTTCAAGGCCCTTCTGTTTCATTGTATTAAATATATCATGCCATTCTCTTCTGGCCTGTAGGGTTTCTGTCGAGAAGTCTGATGTTAGCCTGATGGGTTTTCCTTTATAGGTGACCTTTTTCTCTCTAGCTGCCTTTAAGACTCTTTCCTTGTCCTTGATCCTTGCCATTTTCATTATTATGTGTCTTGGTGTTGTCCTCCTTGGATCCTTTCTGTTGGGGGTTCTGTGGATTTCCGTTGTCTCTTCGATTATTTCCTCCCCCAGTTTGGGAAGTTTTCAGCAATTATTTCTTCAAAGACACTTTCTATCCCTTTTCCTCTCTCTTCTTCTTCTGGTACCCCTATAATACAGATATTGTTCCTTTTGGATTGGTCACACAGTTCTGTTAGTGTTGTTTCGTACCTGGAGATCCTTTTATCTCTCTCTATGTCAGCTTCTATGCATTCCTGTTCTCTGGTTTCTATTCCTTCAACGGCCTCTTGCATCTTTTCCATTCTGCTTATAAATCCTTCCAGGGTTTGTTTCACTTCTGTAATCTCCTTCCTGGCATCTGTGATCTCCCTCCGGACTTCATCCCATTGCTCTTGCATTTTTCTCTGCATCTCCATCAGCATGTTCATGATTTTTACTTTGAATTCTTTTTCTGGAAGACTGGTTAGGTCTGTCTCCTTCTCTGGTGTCTCTGTGATCTTGTTTTTCCTGTAATTTTGTCTTTTCATGGTGATAGGAATAGTTTGCAGAGCTGGGACTATTGAGGGCTGGAAGAACTTCCCTTCTTGTTGGTTTGCGGCCTTCCTCTCCTGGGAGAACAGCGACCTCTAGTGGCTTGTGCTGGGCAGCTGCGCACAGACAGGGGCACGCAGACAGGGCTTCTGCTTCCTGCACGGCTGCTATGGAGTTCATCTCCACTCTTGCTGTGTGCGTGGCCTGGCTCAGGCTGCTACTCCAAAATGGTGGAGCTGCTTTGGATGGGGAGTGGCCAGGAGGCTATTTGTCTCTGTAAGGGGCCTCTGTGCTCCCTGCAGCCCAGGGGGTTAGAGTGCCCAGAGATCCCCAGATTCCCTACCTCTGGATTAAGTGTCCCACCCTACTCCTTTAAGATTTCCAAAAAGCACTCGCCATACCAAAGCAGCAACAACAACAACCAAAAAAAAAAAAAACTAAATATATAATTTAAAAAGAAAAACGCACAATTTTCTTTGTCCTCATTCGCCAGTCTCAGGCACCCACTCACCAGTCTTGCTGCCCTGTTTCTCTGGTATTGGGGTCCCTGTCCCTTTAAGACTTCCAAAAAGCACTTGCCAAAAAAAAAAGAGGAAAAAAAAATGGCTACTTCCATTTCTTTATTCTCTGGCATCAGCTTCAGGCACCCACTCACCAGTCCTGCTGCCCTGTTTCCCTAGTATCCAGGATCCCGTGCATGCACTCTCCCTGCGCTCTGGTGCGGATGGCTGGGGCTTGGTGTTTAGCAGTCCTCGGCTGCCTCTCCCTCCCTGCTGGCTCTCTCCTCCCACAGGGAGTTGGGGGGAGGGGCGCTCGGGTCCCCTGGGGCTAGGGCTTGTATCTTACTCCCTTTGCCAGGTGCTGGGTTCTCGCAGGTGTGGATGTGGTCTGGATGTTGTCATGAGTCCTCTGGTCTATATTTTAGGAAGAGTTGTCTTTGTTATATTTTCATTGCTATATGTGGTTTGGGGACATTTCCACTGTCCCAAACTGGGACACTGTCCTTCCACTGGGAGGAGATTTCCACTGCTCTACTCATGCTGCCATCTTGGCTCTGCCTCCCACCTTCATTTTTAAGCACGTCTGAATATAAATTTTTTACTAAGCTTCCCAAGAAGAGATTACTCTCAGATAGGGACAGTGTTAAATCAAATTTATTAGTGTATAGTTTGTGGTTTATTGATACGTTTTCCCCCTGGCATTTGGCAAAATTTCTGGCACATATGACACAGTCAGTAAATGTTTGTTGAATGACGGACTGATTGACCAAATAAATGATGAATAAATGAGTGACTGAATAAGCAAATAGGTCCTTAATCAAAGGTCGGGGTTAACCACTGAATATAATCAGACCAATGTGAAACAAGGCTGAGGCGTGCTCTTGGGTGGTCCTGGTTCTGAGCGTCCTCCCCTCCCACACACACGGACCATCCCAAAGGGCCTACCCCCCACCCCTGTCCCCACTGGCTTCCACGCCTCCCTCAGCCTGGGCTGCCAGCCCAGCCCACCGCCCCATGTCGGGTGTCTCTGGGACGTGAAGCAGGTCGGGGATGAAGGGGGTGACTCAGGGGCGCCCCCTGGCCCCACCGCCCCCTGCCGGGTGGCTCTTGAAACAAGTTTCTTCACCCTCTGCACCCACCTTTGTACAGTGGGGGTCATAACAGGGTCGCCCTCACAGGGCAAGTATGAGCATATCAGGAGTGAGTCTTTGTAACGTGATTAGAATGGTCCACAGTAAGCACATCATAAAAGTTTATTAAATACATTTAAAAATAACAAAACAGAGCAAGGCCTATGTTTCCTCTGGAGGCCTGTCAGCCTCACAGCAGGGCAGTGCTGGGGGTCCCCTGTCCCCAGGTTTCCCCCCCAGCACCTGCCTTCCCCAGAGGGCAGTGCTCTAGGCTTAAGCTCCTCACCGACCACCACGGCCTGCCCCGTGGGGTCGCGATCGGCCGCCTCCTCAGGTGGACCTCCCGCCCCGGAGGACTGAACGCCCACGTCTAGGACAAGGGGAACTGCCTTCCCAGCCCAGCTGCTTGAGGAGGCAGCCTTCCGCCCCACAGAAACACCAAAGGCTGCGGGAAGAGGGCGACAGGGGCATTTTCTCAGAACAGGAATTACTCAGAAACAAAACAGAAAGAGGGAAGAAAAATAAATTCAAACTGGAAAAACACACCCCTGGATTATGGTATATGTTGTGCGTAGTTGGGAAAGGTCATCCTCCTGAAAGAATAAATGAATCTTTTCCATCTAGATACGCTCTTTTTAGACACCATGAAGGCGACTTGAGAAAGGCGTGTCTCCTGCAGGCAGACAATCTTTGGCTGCAGTTTGCTCAATAGAAGCAGATGGTCATTATACACTTGAATGAGTCCCATCATGTTGGCTGAGTTTTCAAATCACTGCAAATTGAATACATTGCAAACCTTTCTTTTCCTGTTTAAGCCATAATATCTGGAGTTTAGATGTATTTAATTTCCTATGAGCTGTTAATGAGGATAGTGTTCTTTAGAGCTGGAATAAAGGAAAGATTGTCTTAAGCCCCTGAAGCCCTAGGAAATCTCGTGAAAATATTATACCCTAGAGACAGGACCCAGTCACTGTGGAAGAAATATCCTGAAATAGCTATCTTTCACATGCTCCACCTACCGTACTCTTTCGTGCATAGGAAAATGTCAGTAACTAAACTAGCCTTTAGAAAATCAGCAGTCTTCACCAAACATTTGAAAAGCCCCTGGAGTTGCTACATTCACTAGTGAACAACCTAAGTGCCAGTCTATCGGCTTCCAAGAACTCCCTGTAATTCACTGACTGGTGAAGTAACAACAGAGACACTGGAGCAATCCAGTGTGTAGGTGGACAGGAGAAGGTTAGACATGGCCTTTTGGGTGCCTGTGCAGAGTGACATAGGACCTGTGATTTAGTAGGTCAGGTGCTTAATAATGTTTAGTGTCCTTGCCTTCTGCCACTTGATATTCCAGTGATCCTAAAGAGAGTCCGGGTGACCCACGCCCACCTCCAGGAACACTGGGTCCCTCTCGAGTGCAGTGTTTCAGGGCTAGGGGCACGCACAGCAGGATAACATGTTGTCTCACCAGTAGGCTCCTTGCCTGGCATTTGATATCATTTTGAGTGAGGATAGCAGGGCAGTGGCTTCTCTGAAGCCTCCATAGGAGGCTGGAGCCAGCCGCCTGTGTCCCAGTTCCCTCTATCCCTCATGCCGGGATATTCCCCACCAGCTCACCCAAGTCCGTGCTGAGTCCTGCCCTCCTCCCACAGCCCCTGCCTGGGGGGAGCCGTACTGTCTCCTTGGCTTTGTCCCGCAGCCCCCACGTGCACCCCCACCCTGCCCAGATGGGCTGGCACTTCCTTTGTGGTCAGAAATTTTCCCGGGGACCCCCTCAGCTCTGGTGCGCCACATCAGTGACAGTTTGTCACTGAGCAAGGCCTGTGTTTCCTCCGGGGGCCTAATCACTGTGACAGTTTGTTCTTTCAGGGGTGTGCTTACATGTGTTGTTGCTGTTGTTCAGAAGATAGTCCTAAGCACGTGGATCAGTGCGCCCTTGTTGAGCGGGTGCTGGGTTACACTCGACTGGCCGTCTTGTCTGCTCACCCCATCCCGTTGGCGTGTGAGACTGTGGCGGGGGCAGGGTGGTGTGAACGGACAGACCCACAGAAGTTTTGTAACCAGTCACACGCAGAGCAACGTCAGCCCTGCTGCTGACAGGCTTCGTAACCTTAGGCAAGGTGCTGCTGAATCAGGGTGACGTGGCGAACCCTTAGGATGGAGTCTGGGAATGAGAGGACAGGACAGGGCCTGTGTCCAGGGCCAACGCCTGGCAGATCCCCCCCGTCTCCCCCGCCCACGGCCTGCTCCTGCCCCACCCGCACCGCGGCCCTGCGCGGAGTCAGGACGTTGACTCCAGCTGCAGGGGGATCCTGTGCCTTCCCCTGCTGTCCTTACACGGGGCTGGATACCTGCAGCAGTGGGCATCTGACACCGCTTGGCAGGTTGAATTTAATTTAATGCCTGGGCCCTCTAATTAAGGACTATGAAGATGAAAAGAAAAGCCACGGCTGGAGGAAACGATTGGCAGATCACATGACTGATGAAGACCTCATATCCCGAATGTAAAATGATCCCTTAAAGCTCAAATATAAGAACACGCACTATTCTTAAAAATGAGCAAAGGATTTGAACAAACGTATCATCAAGGAAGATGTATGGATGATAAGCCCATGAAAAGATGCTGGACCACAAGTCATTAGAGAAATGGGAATCAAAACCACAGTGTGATGCCCTACACATCTATTACGATGGCTGAAGTTAAAAGTCTGGGAATACAAATGGTCAAACACTTTGTAAAACAGTTTGCAGCTTCTTAACAATAAAAACACCCATCTACTATATGACCTTACCATTCCTCTCCTAGGCATTTACCCAAGAGAAATGAAAACCTGTATCCACACAAAGATCTGCAAACAAATCTTGAAAGGACGCAAATGTCCATCAACAGATGAATGGATAAACATTTTTTCGAATCCAAACAACAGGCCTACAACTCAGTAATAAAAATAAATTAACTGCTATGCACAACAACAGTATTGAACTCAAAATAATGAATGAGAGAAGCCAGGCAAAAGGAGTACTTGTATGATTCCACTTACATAAAATGCTAGTAAATTCAAACTAATCAATGGTGAGCAACAGCAGATCAGTCCGTGGTTGCCAAGGGGTCCGTGGAGAGGGACAGCAGGGATTGCAAACGGCCGGGAGGAACTCTGGCTGGCAGTGAACAGGCCACTGTCATGACTGGAGCGATGGTTTCACAGTGCAGACACTGGCCCAGACTTGTCAGATTCTGTACCTTAAATATATGCAGTGTATTCTACACCAATTTTACCTCAGTAGAACTGTAAACAGCTTTTTAAAGGGAAGAAAAGACAAAAAAGAGGACTGAAGCAGTCAGGTTTGAGGGCTGCCTTACACATCCCCACTAATTAAACAGTTTTCATCTGGTTATTTAAAATTACAGTTGCTTTTAAAGAATCACTCCTAATTTGCTTTTCCCATCCATTTCAAGGACCCATGATCCTTTACTCAGTTGCTCAGAGACTGCCCAGCACCAGCTAACCCTTCAGGAAGGTGACCACGCTCCAGGTCAGGCTTGCCCATTCATTTTAACCACCATCCGGTTCCTCTTCCCACCTTTGAATCTGAGAAAAAAATGGCATGTATTGTCCATCAGTTTGGGATGAGACCAACTTCATCTCCTTTTCCTCTAATCCACGGAGACCTCTCCATGTCCTCCTCTAACCCTGACACAATCTGTTCTCTGAGGGACTGCAGCCCCAGGCAATATGTAGGCATGGGAAGTTCTCTGAAGATTGTTTTTATGAACTTCCTTTGGCAAATTTCAAAATTAGTTCACAAGTAGAGAGATTTATGTGTAAACAATAGACATGGTTAATAAAAAAATCAAGAACACCAAAGACCAAAGTGTCTTTCTTGCAGCTTCTCAGAGGGAGATTTTGCTTTTGTGATGTCCATTCCATTCTAGCCTCTTGGCAGTAATAATGCTGAGTTCTGGGCTGTGACATAGGGGCAAAGTCAATAAGGTCGCCAGACAAGCAGCTACTGGTGTAGAAACTGTCATGCTCCGACAAAGAAGTGAATTAGATATACAATGTGAACATCAGAAAAACAAACAAATTTTAAAAAATAAGCTAGAAACAAGTCTTAAAGAACTCTTTGAAAAATAAAAATGAGTAGATTTTAGGACCCTGAGTTTAAAGTCCTGCTTCACAGACTTGCAGAACCACAAAGAGGAGAATCTCTTGGGTGTAATACAGAAGAAAGTTGCTCAGTTCTGATGGCTGTATGGTAGGTAGGTACAGGAAGGCTAGTCCTACGGGAAAGAGCAAGGATCTTCAACTCGCATGACTTTGAGTTCATATTCTGTCTCCATCACTCACTGGCTGTGTGACTTCAAGTTACTTTTTGCTAAGTCTAATTTTCCTCCTCCATAAATTAGGGCTCGTAATACCACCTGTCTGACAAGATTGTTGAGGTGACCTAACATAGGAAAATATTCAGCAGAATATTTAGCAGTTAGGACTGACTAAATGTCAGCCTTATTTATATAGATTCTGAGATGTGCTTTAAATGATTATCTCATATTAGAGTTCCCCAAACCTGCCCCCATCACAACAGTCACTTGGGACACTTGTTAAACATACAGATTCTAGGGCCCAGCCTCAGACCTACTGATCTGAGCTTTTTTGCTAATCCTTTGGGACTCAACCTTGAACTGCAGAATCATTTCACTGGGAGAAATGTGCGATCATTCACATAAAGAGCCATAATGAAACCGAATTCAGGGTATGACCAAAAATATGTCACCAGCTTGGGGGAGCACCTTGCTGAATAACCGACGTTTCACAGTGTGATCAATAGACCTGGGGCCTGGCTAATCTTGTCTTATTAGGAATGGATTCCTTCTATTCTTAAAAGCCAACCCAGGCACTCAATCTTATTTTTCATGATGTTCCAGTTCAAAACCCTACAGTTCTTGAAACTTACCTAAAATAATATCTCAGGGGGCTTTATTTCTGTAGCTATCTCTTTTATACATAACAATATACAAGCTTGAAATTTATCTCTGAGAAGAAGGATCATTTAGAAAAAATCAAGAATAAAAATTTGTGAAGCACCAAAGTCTATTCCTATATCCATTCCTCATTCGCTGGAGGAATTCTGGCACATGATTTTACCTCTTAGTGGCTGAATTTCTTCCCCCATGATCCATAGCCAGTCACAAATGAGTCATGTCCCCACAGCTCTCCTGAGAGTGAGATTAAAGGGTCTTGCCCTTCCCCCTCTTGCCTACCTATTTATTGTATTTTTATTTTATTTTACATTATTTCAGACATACCAAAGTACTACTTTCATTCTAATCTTTAAACTTATTATTCTATCATGTGCACTTCCCACATTATTACATAGCCTTCATAATCACCTATTTAAATTATGAAAGTAATATAAAAATAATACAGAATATTTTTAAAAGTGTCTTGCCAGTGGGTTTCAGCCCTGAAGAAGTTCACTATGGATTCAGTAAGACTTAAAAATGACAATGGAACGTTCTTGGGGTGAAACAGTTTATACACAACTTTATTCCCACGGTGGCAGGTCAATCACTAGAATCCTGTCCATTCAGAGCGAGTCCGCCTGCAGCAAGCTGGTCTCTGCCTCTGGGCCTCTGTGTCCCTGCAGCCATCTCAGCCTCTGTCCTTGGTGCTGCCACCCCTCCAGCCTCTGCTCTCCTGCAGCCATGCAGCCCAGAGCACTGGGCAGAGCTCTTTAATATAGAGTCCACACGTGTGTAGTGAGCAAGCCGACCAGGGCCAGGTGAGGATCCTGACCATAAGAACCTTTACTTTGTCTACAAAGAGAAAAGAGAAAGTTACCAATAATCTCATTATCAAACATAGCTGATTGATATTTTGCTGTATTTCCTTAATTTTTTCCTATGAATAGTTTTTATAAGCATATAATCAGTATGTGTAAACTCGGTATCTTTTTTCCCCATTCTTTGAATTTATTTGTTTAGTTATTTATTTGGTCTCCCTTGGGCCAGAAAGGATTAAAAGCAGGTTATAAAATTATATACATTTAGAAACATGTAACAGTTAGACATCAGCTAAGGCCTTCTATTCTCTAGATATTTATGCAAACATACATCCAACTCTCAAACACGTGACAAATGAGAAACCAGAGCCATTCTAAGGTTTGAGAATTTCTGATTACTTGCTTATTCATAATTTTTTTGCAGCTCTGTGTCTATCTAAGAGAGACAACTGGCGGCTTGCGTCCTGCCCTGTCAGTCTGGACGTGGAGCACAGCCCTTCCAACAGTCATCACACACACACACACACACAAACCCCACAACGTAAATGAAACCCAAACTAAAATTTACTCTCATGAGGCATTTTGTGACTTTGGTCACTTCGTTGAGTTTTGGGGACCAGGGTGCAAAGCTTTCTGCCATCTTTCTGGCCCCAGGTCCTTTCTCTTCCGAAGCAACAAATTCCTCCCCACGCCTCACACATACTTCCGCCCAATCGCAGGCCCCTCAGGCTGAGCTGCTGCCCCGAAGCAGCTCATTCTGATTCACACTGCTGCCTTAACGAGGGCAGGTCTTGCCCTACAGGGATTTCTCTGTTTTTCAAGCTGAGAAACAAAAAATGTTTTTGAACTTTCTGCATTAAAATACGGAGGTGAGGAAATAGGTCAGAGGGAAAATAAGAGTGGTAAGAGTGTGATGCCAGGAGAGACGTGAGCACGTCAGCATGAAGTGTCTGTTATGATGTTTCTGCATTTGAGAAGTTGCTTGGGAGGGCAGATGACACACAGCAAGACAAAGAAGTATCTAAATAAACTTAGCAGCTCGCGGACCTAAAGAACAGAAGAGATAGAGAAATGAAAATAACACCAGAATTAAGAAGCTGGGACTAAGAAAGAGGCCCCATCTTGAGATGAAATGAACATGGGAAGGGAGGGCAGGTTGGAGGTGAAGGTGATGCATTTCCCTGCGCAGGTGAGAATCCTGCGGAAATTGTAAATGTACTGCGAATGTGGACGAATGGGGCAATGGGGATGTCACTGGGTCTGTCCTGGCTCCTGGCTGCCTGTGAGCATTTGTGAAGAACTGTGGAATGACACGGTCACTATGAAATCAGTCCAAAGAGAAAGGAGGTTTGTAGTAAGGGGTGGGATGAGTATGTCTTGCCTGAGGGAGATTGCCCCCAGGCGAGTTCACTCTGGATTTGGTGAGACCAAATAACAACGGAAGGTTAAAGGTAAAAGGGTTTATACCAAGCTTTATTCTCATGGTGGCAGGCTGAGTGCTAGAATCAAGTCCTCCTCCGGAGCATTCCCAGTCCATCTCTATCTCTGCCCCCAGGCAGAGCACTAGGCAGAGCTCTTTATGTAGTAACATGGACAATAATGGCCATTGCCGGTGGGTGTGTAAGCCTGTGCCTATGCAGTAGGCCAATTACATCATCAAGTAGTTTAGGGTCTGGTGAGGATCCTGGCCATAGGAACTTGCATTTTCCCTACAAGTAAAGAAACATTTTTGGTAGGGATCAGGTGGTATGGGGAGATGTTTAGTGGAGCAAGTAAGAGATTACGTCTGTGAATTCTACAATGGCCACAATAATGGCTTTTCTTTCTTGTTATATTACTGGAGTGTTGGTGTTATTTTTGTGAAAAGGGAGGAATCATTTTGGAGATGAAAATAATTTTCCACCACTTGCTGCTTTAACTCTGTTACCATGACAACCAATTTCATCAGCCAGGAGGGAGGATTTTACTACAGGGACACCCTGCATTGGACTGTTGTGATTTCAAAGGGAAACATTTGCAGCTCTGTTGGTGTAGCTGCTCCAGCTGAATGACAGCATGTCCCATTAAACTCAACTTAAATAATTTCTAAAGAGTTTAACCATATTGGTTCCAAGTAATATCATCTTTTTTGACCAGTTACCAAGAGCAAGTTCCTATAGGATGTTGTAACTCCAGTGGGAAAACATTTTCCCAGCCCAGGGCAAATAAACCTTTGAAGCTGAAATCAGTCAAAGGGAGAAATAAATGGGAGAAACCCATTTATTGCTTATAAGCAGTCATCTGCTCCTGCTCTCCCATGTTTCTTGTGTCCCAGCTGCAAAAGACCCCCCCAAACCATTCCAGTCCAGGTGCGCCCTCACTCTCCACCCACCCCTTGTAATCACCTACTAATATGAAGATGCACTAAGGCCAGATGAAGATTCTAGAGATACTGCAATTTTACCCACAGATTATATTGCATGTTGGCTGGAGCTAGTTTATCTTTTTCTTTTAGCTTTATCAATGATGAAATTAGTTAATCCCTTTGGAAATTAAACAAACCAAAAGACTAAAATAATTGTTTGAGACAGATGTGGCTGGGCCCTGTGGACAGCTTCTGTCCCCACCCCATGACAGTCTTGCCACAGAACCCAGGGGGCCTCCTCACTTGCCAAGTAAAAGCCTCTCCCTCAAGCTCGGGTGAGAAATGGGCATCTCAGTGAAGGCTTGGTGGGGAAGCTAGTCGGCCTCATGGAGCATGGAACCTCGCACCTCCGCTCACCACACAGTTCTCCCGCACCTCTTGCTGCGGCCGGCTGCGGGGCCTCCCCTTCCCTCTCCCTCCCACCTCCCTGCCCCTTCCCCCCTCTGGGCCTCTGCAGCTGCCCCCACAGCTCTGCTCTCTGGCAGACCAACAGGGCCCAGTGCACACTCCTCCTGCTGGGCCTCCTCACACCCATCTCTGAAAACTATTTTTTAAGGAAGCCAGAGATCATCCCCTTGGTGTTTTGTGCTCCCCAACAAAATCCTTCATTTACCAGAATCCTTCCTCCTTAGACCACAGAGCATACTTATAAATTAAAAAAAAAAACTTTTTTTCCTGTTTACTTGTTTATGTTAAAATGATTTCTTTTAGGTTTCTGCATGTGTTTGGTTTGAAAACCAGGTTTCTTGGCTTTTGAAATAGAGCATATCTCCAGAGTCCTACAATGACACAATCTGGATATAATACTCTACACCAAAAGCAGAGAGTGAAGTAAGTCTGAGCCTCTTAGGCTCAGATATTTTCCATTCTCTGGATGTAAGATTGCCTCCAAACTCAATTAGCAAGGTGTGGTTCTAATTTTAATTGAGTGTTTGTCGATAGCATTTAAATGATTGTTTTACTTACTCTTTTCCCAGCCCACAGTGGTATTTTTCATGTTGAAAGATGATCTTATTAATTAAATTAATCTTAATTGATGAAACATTTGAGTGTGAAGAGGGATTAGAAGGGGGAGGGATTGAGGATTATTGCATATTTCTAGTCCTGTTCAGAACCAGCATTACTGCACTCTCAGAGTAGTTCATCAGAGAATTAAATACCTAGAATCAGATTGCAAACACTCATTACAACCATTCTCCCAAACTTTCCTTAATTTCACCTAAAACAAAGGGTTTCTTATTTTCTTTTTATTCATCTATAGATATCTCGGGACACTGTTATGAACTTTGGACACTGAGGACATCATTGTGGACATTGTTGATGTTATGCTTGAGTTTGCCTCCCACAGAGTTGGCATCATTTTATTGAGAACCCTGCTTTCTTTTGGCTTAGGTTTACCTGAAATGGCTTTTCTCACACTTTTATCTTCAATTTTTCTGAATCACTTCTTTTAGCTTGGAATTATGTTTTATTTTTTATCTAGTCTACAATTCTTTTTCTTTTAACAGATAAGTCCATTTATATGTATTACTTTGAAAGATACATGTGTTCTTAATTCTATTCTGTTGTTTATATTTGGAGTTTTTATAGTTTTAGAAAATATTTCACTCTGTGATCTATTTTCTTTATTTCATGTTGTGGATAATTCAACTGATATTTAGAAAGCCTAGTGTTTTGTGGTTACTTTGTAATTATAGGTATATAAATACCTTAAACCCTTTAATTCTTTAGTGATAGTATCTATTTTTCCCTACAATATGCAAATGACAAAATTAGCTTATTTTTTGCATCCTTCCCTTAACTCTTTCTTCCTTGCCCCACATTTTGATCAACAGTATATTTAAAAGTTTTTCTTTGTACCGTTTATATATGCTCATATTTACGTTACTTCATTTTACAGGTTTAAATGCTACGTTTCACTCAGTTATATTACAGACCATTGTACTTATTCTTTCTCCCACCTTTCCCCATCTTCCCACTTCAATCTGTGATAGTCAAATCACTTTAATACTGCTCAACATATATTTGTAATTGATTACAGGGATTGTATAGTGTTTACAACTTTGTTTCTGTCCCTCTAATCCCCATATTGTTTGTCTTTTTTTCTTTCCTTATTTGGTAAGTCCAGCATTGTGTTGGATTTCCTTTACCTGTTTTTTTGTCATTTTCTCCCTGATTCTTTTCAAATTTTAAAGAAATTAATTTCTTTTTTGATTTGATTATGGTGTCTATTTTATTTGATTTGTGCTCCCCTCAATTTTGTTTTATTTCTGTGATTTTTCCCTTCCAATTCTCTGCTGGTTTCCACCATCTCATGTTCCACCTCTTCTCATTGTTTTGCCAACTCTTCCCTGAGTTCTTAATTTGTTTCTGGTCTTCTTACAGAGGTAATTGCTTCATTCATTTGTTTAAGTTCGTGATTGGCTTCCTATCCTTATTATTTCTCTCCACTCTATCCATATAATTCTATGCTTTCCTTGAACTTTTTCCTGTCATACAGGGCTTATGTTAGGCAATCCCTGCAATGTACAGCAGCCCATAAAAATAGATGGGTCATGAGTGCTTCCTTTTTAATGGAAAGGTAGTGTTTGATAAATATTAATAAAATATAAGGTTATGCTATATGGACTTTTTACTGGCAAGATCTAGAACTTAAACTTGTCTTTGAAAGAGGATTGTAGTAAAGGAAAGCAGATGCCCTAGAGAGATATAATGACTGTGGTCTTTGGAGAGAACTTAAGTCAGCGCATTCAGTGTAGTTATAGGACAGGGAACCGTGAGAAGTGAATTCTGAAGCAACCCAAACCCAAGTTCTTGTACATATGGCCAGGGAGGGATGTAGTACCAATATTTGTATAAAGTGGCTCACTGAATTTTTAATATTTCATTAATAAAATATCACCATATCAACTTTATAGCCATGCTTGTCTTGTATTTTAGATATTCACAGAAAATGCTTGGGAAGAGGAATATGCTACCTGGACACTTATCCTCATGGACGTGTTATGTGTTCCTCTCTGAATATATCATAGTTTATGTGGTCTATTTCACACCTTAGAAAGCTATGGCAATCCCTAGTTAATAGCATGCATGCTGAAACATTTAGGGGCATAAGTACTAATGTCTGTCAATTTACTTTGAAATGCATAAAAATGAGAACATTTGATAGGTGAGTAAAGGTTGGAGCCAATCACAGATGCGTGAGAAAGTGAGTGTAGTGAAATGTTAATCATGGAATCCAGGCAATGTGCACTGTAAAATTCTTTCATTTTTGCTGTATGCTTGAAAATTTTCATTGAAAATGTTGGGAAAAGCTATGGAAGTGAATGTAACTGTGATATAGTTGTTGATGTCATGGCATTTAATTCCAACAGGTAAAAACAGTCACAACAGCTTGACGATTTCTCTCTACTCACCTTTTCCTCAAACCTGTTTGGTTTGCTAAGTTGCGAGGTTGGGTTGTCCTAAAATGAATGTCCCAAGTAAGGTGTTCCTGGCTGGGACTGCTTCACAATGGTGAGAACAGACCTAATGGAACCAATTTCAGCGGAACTGCTGCTAAGGCCATTGTCCTATTACTATTTTGAAATCAGAAAAACTACTTTCCAAGCAGTCTTGTCCTGGAATTCCCCTGGGAGCAGTCCAAGTTCAGTGGGTCATGTAAGGAACTTCCCAAGTGGGTACCCAGCATTGAGTCCCCTACTTGGGCATCCAAGATGTAAATTTCAGAAATTCCAATACCCTAAATTTTGATGTTTTGTCATACATGATAAATCTGGATACTGGAAGTCAACTTCAAACAGGATATTTCTAGAGACTGCCCAGTGCAGCAACTCACATGGATTATTTTTTGAGGTCAAAGGACACTGACCTGATGGGTGTCTTTTAAAAGCCACTTGCTCAGGTGTGGCCATATGTATCACACATAACTTGCTGACATCTAAATCTCACAGACTAAGCTAAATTTTTTAAGCTTTACATTTTTAAGGGTGAATGGGACCACAAAATCGTTTACACAAAATGGCTTCTTGCCCTTTTGTCATTTTGTCATAATCATAAAAGACAAAATTTGTAACTGTTGTGAGTTGAGCTGTATCCCACAAAAAGACATGGTCAAGGCCTAACTCTGGTAGCTGTGACTGTGGCCTTTTTTACAAAAAGAGCCTTTGCAGATGTAATTAATGTATAAGTTCAGGTGAAGCCATACTACAGTCAAGTGGGGGTCCTTCTTCAATATGACTAGATCCTTATAAGAAGAGAAACACAGATACAGATATGCAGGGAGCTACACCATGCGATGATGGAGGCAGGGATCAGAGTAAACGCATCTACAAGCCGACGAGCACCAAGATCGCTGGCAACCACCAGAGGCCAGGAGAGAGGCGCAGAACAGACTCGTCCTCAGAGACTCCAGAAGGAACCAACCTTGCCAGGATCTTGATTTCAGACTTCTAATTTCTAGAACTGTGAGAGAACAAATTTCTATTGTTTAAGAGACCAGGTTTGTAGGACTTTGTTACAGCAGCCCCGGGAAATACAATGGCCAAAGTAAGGAGTCCTATAGACATAACTTGAAAGGTCAACATGATCATAAATAACCTTTCTTGTTTTCTACAATCTCACCATGAATTTCTTTATTTCTTAGAGCCACACCATGCCACTGAGGGTGCTTTCAACTTAATTTTAGACTGTAAAATAAAAACACAGCTGAATATTCACCAGTAGAAGCAGGAACTAATGTGCAGATCACATTTAGGTGGGGACTCCAGCAAGGCATTCTGGGTCAGATTTTGGTTTTGCTCACAGGAGGCTTATAACTCATTTGTAAAATTTGTACTCTTCCTGCTAACTGTCTTCCTCCAAAAGAAGTTAATGATGGGGAAAATAATTGTCTAAAAAGCCAAACAAAATACAAGTCTGATTCAGACTTATATTTGAAATCGTTTTTTTTTTCTACCTTTGTCCTGAATTTCCTAACTTAACTCATATTTTTCCCAGTGTTGGACTTATAAAGGAAACACAAATACACATAAAGCTTTAATATCACTTTTCTCTTTAGAGATAAAAAGTGAGATTGGGTTTTTAATAATTTAGAATTGCGGGCATATTTTCCTTTACTACTTGTAATTTTCACTGTAAAGTACTTAAAAGTGACAAATGGATCAAAGTAAAGAGGAAAACTATTGCAGTTTTCCTTTTCCTTTATTTGTTCAGAGAACATGTAGTTCTAGGCATCAAGAAATGAGGTAGTGACTTTAAACCTTCCCAGACTTGAGGGTCATTTTCCGTTAATCAAGTTAAACACAGTCACTCACTGGCCAACAGGAAATCATTTGTATCGCCTGGGTATTGCCCAGGATGGGGCCCAGGACGACCAAGGTCATCCTGAGCAGTAATAAGAGCTGGACAGGACCTGACAAAGAGCTTTTAGGTAATGTTTCCTCAAGCTCTCACAATCGCTGGAAGACGGGCTCTCCTTTGTTGCCGTCTGACGCACCCTCATGGGCTGCTCTTCTTCTCTTCCTGTAGCCGTCCCAGAGGACAGCAGCACTTTGAATCATAGCTTCAAAAACCGTGATTGAATTTTCACTTAATCTCTTTGTTCAAGAGGCCTCAGATTCAGGTCTAAAATGACACACGGAGCCCTAGGGTAATGAGCTGGCTGCTTAGGAATTGTCAGGGGTAAAAACAAGTGTGAGCTCAAAATTTACTTCTCTGCTGGGATATAGAAGTGCAGGTGTTAATAGCTGCAGAGAAGCCTGGTGGAACCACTACATTAGGGGACACTGGGGACCCTCGGAGGCTCTAGCTGGAGGCAGGTAAACTGAGTGGTCTTCTGAATCCCGGAGTCTAACCTACTTGAAGGTTCTGTAACCGACTGCATGGTTGTAGGTTCTGCTTCCCAGAACTTACATGTATATCCACCAGGGGGAAAGGAAGCATTGATTGAACATCTGTTCCTCACACGTATTTCTTTCTTACATACTATGAATTACGGTCCTCATGTGTCCATTGGAATGGAGTTTTTTCCCTACTGTCTCTTCCTTAGGTTTCCCTTCTCAAATGGAAATGATAAAAGCAATTTCTGAACCCATAATTGCCTTTTCTTTCAAGGTCCTGTGTGGTCTCTTAATACATCCCATTTATGAACACATTTTGCCTATGTGTAGTTCTGCATTCCCAGACAGGTCATGCAAGAATAATAATTTAACCGGATCTCATTATGGATAACTGATTTTTGCTTAGGGTGGGGGAAAATTGGCTTATTTAGGAAGTAAATCTGCCAGCTCTGTCAGCATGAAGCCTGGGGCTCGCTCTGTACCCTTCACTGTCCTACAGAGCTGGGTCTGACCAGCCTTACTGCACAGCCCGAGGAGGGACTCAAAACTTTGTTCTTGGCCCGCGGCTCTGGCACAGGCTCTGTGGGTGCCCACCAGAGGGTACCGCTCAGCTCTCCCTTCCTGCCTCCCTTACCCAACTCCTGCTACGGCCCCTGAGAGACAGATCTAATGGCTTGCCCTGCCCTGGGACTTGTTTAAGCAGCTCTGAAAGCATGCCAGGGCCCCTGAGCACACAGCCCCTGGAGCTTGTTCTTAAACATACTTGTGCCACTGCCGTCAGTAGTAGCTGTGCGGCAGGCTTCTTTCCACACTATGCAGAGCACGGAGATCCTCCATAACAGAGATCCTTTAGTGAGATGTGCCCTGTCACACTGGTTGGCACAGTCATCCATCACTGACTGTACAGATCTATACACATTTCAGTAACTATCTACTAAATGAAAGAAGTCTTCTAAGAGATATTAGAAAATGCAGAGCTAACCATCGCAAGGCTTATGGCTATCATACTAACTATTTTGCTTGGAGCCAAGGTGCCCCTCAGAGAGGAAATGACAGAGAGAGTGAAGAGGAAGATGCTTCTCTGATGAGATTGTCTCTCTCCAAAACACTTGCCGCCTGCCGCTGGGTGAAGCCAAGAACAGAGAACACGGCCCTGATGAAGAATGTGTACATATCTCTTAGGGGCTCTGCTCACCCAGTTTGTTTCATTCGGGTTTCCAAGGGCCCCCTCCTCTAGGAACATAAATAGAAATTCATGGAGATTAAAGAAAGAAATGACAATCTGTTCTGTCTAAGAAGAATATGTGGGTTCATCACCCTTAAGTAACATGATCGGCAAAGACTGCAAGGTGGGTCCTTGAACCAGTCCCCCTTCTCATTCTTAAGGGAACCACTTACAGGAAGTGCTCTTGGTCGCAGGACAGTCTGGGTTCACGCATGTCCCCCTGGCTCTCATCCTCACCGTTGGTGCTGAGTCAATTTCTGCCTTTTGTTCAGGGTACTTTTTACTAAGTCTTTGTGTTTTGAAATTTTTCTTTTAAATCTCCTTTACAGAGCTTAAGCACTGCATCTTTGTCAGCTGACTCTTAAGGGGAGGTTTGCTCCACTCCCTTATCATTTTCTGTTTCTCTTAAAACCTTTGGCAGGAAGAACCCCTCCCCACTGGGAACCCTCGCTGCACCCCCATCCCACCTCCCCACCATGCCCTTGCCTGTGTAACTATCAAATCTCTCTTCCCACCCAGGTACACCAACTCCAGAAATTACAATTCCATTACTTAGGGTCCAATATCAAGTATTTTCTAAAAGTTCTAAAATGAGGAATTGTCAGACTGGACAAGGAGTCCTGAAAATGTTACTGACAGACAAGACACAGCATTTGACAATGTCAAAACTAGAAACACAATCTGTAGTTTTTATAACTTGTCCTTGGGATTACCATTGCATTGGCTGCCTCTCCAAAGCCTGTATGTTTTGTGCAGCAGGGGCTCCATGTATCTCAGTCACTAATATATGCCTAGAATCTAGCACAGAGCCAGGAACACAAAGGAAAAAATTCATATTATCACCGCATCTGGCCTTGGTGCTCAGTAGAAGTAGGATGCACCTCTGTCCTTCAGTCTGTCTGATATACTCTGGATTAATGTGCATTAGCCTCACAGGGTTCCTGTCCTACTGTCATTATGTTTCTGGTTGCATTCTATATGTTAACTCATCTATAAGATGCTCTCAATTATTCTTCATGCCAAGTACAGGCTTGGCACATGGAAGGAGTTTATAGAATGAATGGATGAGTAGTGATCTCAGGAGAGTCATCCGGCATCTAATGGGAAGCAGCAATTCGGGAGCCTGGGCATAGAGAACCACAGGGGATCCCCCACTTCAGACACAGCTGATGAAGGTGGAACCGGGACAAGAGGGAACTTGCCAGACCCTGGCTGGATGGCTGAGTCAAAGCAGCCACTGTCAGCTTTGTCTACTATCATGTGAGTGATCCCTGCCCACTTTCTGCTGGAGGCCCCCCAACCCACATGCCAAGGTTTCTAGGCAAGTATCTTTTTAGGTGAAGAAGGAATAGAGAGAGAATAAATTGGATGTTTTTAAATGTTGTGATTAAAATATTTGATAAGACAGCATGGCAGAGTGGATAAGAGCATGGATTCAGGAGCAGACTCTAGATTTGAATGAGGCAAGTTGTGTGCCTTTGGGCAAGCTATTGGATGTGTCTGTGCCTCAGTTTCCTCATCTGGAATGAAGACAACAATAATGCTTATCCTACTTTGTGTGGTTGTTATTGGAATGCAATGAGCTAATCTTTATAAAACTTATAAGTACTTACCACAGTAAATCATATACAAATGTTTGTGATAAACAGTTGTCTTTGGGAGAAGGAAGCTGAGGACGCCACCATGCCTATCAGCCTCTGGAGTCTCTTATGCAGTTGCAGGGGTTCCGATTCCAGGTCTTCTCCAGAGTGTGCCGAGAACTGTGGTCTCCATGTGAGAGTCAAGGATCATGAGTTATTGATTCCAACCTTGCAACTGCTGTGGAGTTAAACCTCTCACGCCCAATGAGACCTCTGGAATGGAGCCCACAGTTGATTGCTCTTCGGTGACTTAGCTTTCTTCCAAAATCTGGGAGAACATCATTAGCATTTGGCAAAAATTCTACTCCTTAATCAAGACAGGAAGCCCAGAGTTTTCCTCAGAAGCTGGAGTGAAGAAATGGTTTTCAAACAATTTAATTGCCATCTAAAGACATACCTTGCCTAGTTGGTGTTACTTTTTAAGTCAAGTGATTTTAACTGGTCCTGGAAGGGAACTGATAATTCAGTTTCTCATCTACACGCCTGAGGTAAGTGTTTCTGGTGACTAAAGCAGCCACCTGTCTGCTCATAGTATGAATTTAACCAGGCAACATGCTGCTTACTGATTCGTTTGGGTTGTACAAAAGGATGCTCTCAGGAGAACCAAAGGAAATGAATTCTCCCTGCATCAAGATGAAGAAGTGCTTGTGAACTTTCTATTTTCTTATGAGGTGGGTATCTTACCAAGGCTAAGCCCAGAGGGATGCAGTGAAAGGAAGAGGGGGTGGGTGGGAAATTAAAATGACAGGGAAGTCCAGGGACAAAGGCAGACTACATAAACTCAAGAGGTGGGGTTGGTGAGAGGCAGTGAAGGACGGAAGGATGTGTGCCCAGGGAGCCACTGACCCACATGCTTCCTGGAAATATCTGTTTTCCTGCTTGGCATGGTTGTCTTGCTTGATTGACCACTTTTACTCAAACATTCCATCAATCTGGCGAACGTTTGGTATTGCCATCACCATTCTGATGGTCTGGGCTTAGCTGAATTCAGTCAAAGAACAGTTGATAATGAAAGCCCCTCATTTTGAATTTGAGAGAAATCTGTTGGATGGGAATGACATCTCTGGTTGGATTTCTAAATTCTATCCCTTTATCCTGTTAATACTCATCTAGATTATCTCTTCTTTGAGAACCAAATCCCAGGTCCTAAGCATACTGCAGATCCCACAGTGAATTCAAAATGGGCACCTGTCTTCAGTTTATGGACCTTCCCAAGAAGGCAGGAAGTTCACCCAGCAGCCTGGTACCTGCTGCTCAGAACCTGAGTGCAGCCCTCTGTCTCCCTTTACCAGACCTCTGAGTGATCGTAAGGATGGGGCTGTCTAACCAGACTCACACAAATCAGAGCTCTTATCCAGAGTCAAGCTTTACTAATAATTTCAAGAAGCCAGTGATCTAGAGACATAGGGTAAGCAGGGACCCATCAAGGACTGTCAACACAGGTCCCCAGGTCCTTTCTCGAAGAACATACTGGATTGATTCTGGCCTGAGTAAATATATGAATGTCTGTAAGCCATTGTGCTGGTCAAATCACTGACACAGAAGAGGGCCATTTTAGTCCAGAATCCTCTCCATTTTATATTGAGCTGGTTACACAGCTTACATGACTTTTCAGGAAGCCCTGACCCAGAACAGACCCCAGGTTTCTTTAGCAGAAACAAGCAACCCCAGGCACCCTGGCCCAAGCTCCCCCTTTCCTTGGAGAAGGACTCTCCCACTAGCAATTCCATCACTTGCTTGGCAGACACCTGTCATTAGCATCCTTTCAAGAAGATGAGACAGAGTCACCTTCTTTGTTTCCTTTATTTCCTGGGGGTGCCCCTGCAGACACTGGATTGCAGACTTGCTGCTTATCTTGTCCTCCCAGAGGTAACGTGGCTGTTCACTTGGAAAGCCCAGCGTAGTCCCACTCTAGAGAATCTATCTGGAAAGCAGTCCACTCTTCTCATCAAAGGAAAGAGCCTTGTTACAACATCTATCAGAACAGTACAGAGCCAAGCACAGTGCTGTTTGAGTGGGGGCACTTGCCAGAGGTTTCTTTCCCTCATCGTTTTGCTGGCGCTCCTGAGTTTGAATTCCTAAGCCAGTAGCACTGCCTGTGAGAAGGAAGCAGCCACGCTCTAGAAAATGCCATCAGCCACAGAGAAGACCCCCAGCATGAGCCCCAGGGAGCAGGCACTCTGCCTCCTGGGAGGAGGTCTGGTTGCATGGAAAGCCTCACTGAGGCCAGACATGAGAAGGCAGACCTGCTTGGTGAATGTGTGTGTTCTGGCCACTCCGCCGGCTGTCTGTCTCCCTGACTCTCTCCCTCACCTCAGACTCCCTTTTGCATGAGACACAACAGTACTGAAATTAAGCCAATTAATAAACCTATAGCGCCCTCTACGTGTTCACATGAATGGAAGAGTCCCATGTCTGTCACTTTAAAAATTAAAGCTTGAAATACTTTAGGCATAGCGAGGAAGGCATGTTGAAAGCCGAGATAAGCAGAAAGCTGGACCTCTTGTGCCAAGTGGTTAGCCAAGCTGTGAAGGTAAAGGACAATTTCTTGAAGGAAATGAAAAGTACTTCTCCAGTGAACACACAAATAAGGAGGTGGAGCAGACTTATTACTCTTATGGAGTCCGGACAGAAGATCAAACCAGTCACAGCATTCCCTTAAATGAAAGCCTCACCCAGATCATGGCCCTAACTCTGCAATTCTGTAAAACCTGAGAGAGGTAAGGAAGCTGCAGAAGAAAAGTTTGAAGCTAGCAGAGGTTGGTTCATGAGGTTTAAGGAAAGAAACTACAACATTGAGTGTAAGGTGAAGCAGCAAGCTGTCCAGAAGATCTGGCTAAGATGCTTCATGACGCTAAGCAGGAGCTTTTCAATGTGAATGAAACAGCCTTCTAGTGGAAGAAGATGCCACCCAGGACTTTCATAGCTGGAGAGGAGAAGTCAATGCCTGGCTTCAAAGCTTCAAAGGACAGGCTGACATTCTTGTTAGGGGTTAAAGCAGTTGGTGAATTTAAGTTGAAATCAATGCTGTTTACCATTCTGAAAATCCTAGGCTCCTTAAAACTTATGCTAAATCTATTCTTCCTAGCTCTATAAATGGAACAGCAAAGCCTGGATGACAGCACATCTGTGTACAAAGCCTATTGTTGAGATCTAGTGCTCAGAAATAAAAAAAGATTCCTTTCAGAATATGACTGCTCATTTACAATGCACCTGGCCACCCAAAAGCTCTGCTGGAGGTGTACAATGTGACTAATATTGTTTTCATGCCTGCTAATAGAGCAATGGATCAAGGAATTGTTTTGAGTTTAAAGCCTTATTATTTAAGAAACATATTTCCATGGGCTGCAGCTGCCATAGATAGCGATTCCTCTGATGGATCTGGGCAAAGTCAATTGAAAACCTCTGGAAAGGATTCACAAATACAGATGCCATTGATAACATTCATGATTCATGGGAAGAGTATCAATATTCACAGGAGTTTGGAAGAAGTTGAGTCCAACCCTCATGGATGATTTTTGAGGGGATATCATTGCTGATGTGCTGTAAAGAGCAAGAAAACTAGAATTAAAAGTGGAGTCTGAAGATGAGACTGAATTGCTTCAAACTTATGATAAAACTTGAACTGATGAGACGTTGCTTAGTATGGATAAGCAGAGAGTGGTTTCTTGAGATGGAATCTACTTCTAACAAAGATGCTGTGAAGATTATTGAAATGACAGCAGGATTTAGAATATTACATAGACTAAGTTAATATTACATGGACTAAGCTAATATTACATAGACCAATACTAGAATAGTACATGAACTAAGCTGATAAGGTCAGGCTTTGAGAGGATTGTCTCCAGTTTTGAAAGAATTTCTGCTGTGGGTGAAATGCTATTGAACATCATCACAGGCTACAGAGAAATTAATCGATGCAGCAAATTTCATTGTTGTCTGATCTTAAGAAATTACCACACACCCCCACCTTGGCAACCCCCAACTTATCAGTCAGCAGCCATTAAGGCTGAGGCAACACCCTCCACCAGGAAACAGATTATGACTCATTGAAAGCTCAGACAGTGGTTAGCAGTTTTTAGCACTAAAATATTTTAATATTTTTGAGGTATGTACTTATTTTTAGATATAATGCACATTTTTAATGTGTAAATGTGTATTTTTAAATTATGAATATACATAATTGTACATTTAATAGACTACAGTACAGTGTTAAGATAACTTTTATATGCACTAGAAATAAAAATTTCATTTAATTCATTTTATTGCAGGCTAGAACCAAATACATAATATCTCCAAGTATGACTGCATATATATTTATAAATAATTGTGATATATGTATGTTATGTATGTGTGTGTACATATGTATATGTACATAGCCTCTTCTGCTTTAGGTTGAGTATGGCTTTGTTCTCAATTAATGGGAACTTGAAACGGGAGCATGCTGCTATCTTCTCATCCACTTCTCCCTCCAAACAAAGACCTGCTAGAAACCTGCCATGGAAAGATGTATTTACTTTTCCCAATTTCCAGCAGCAGAGAATGCCTATGATGTCACAAGAGTCTATTTCTGGGTAAATGCAATCTAATGATTATAATGAAGAATGTACTTAAAATACTGGAAAACTAAAGGCAAGAATTTAATTAAGCAGAACATACTGAAATGCATTGAAAATCATGCAACTCTCAAAATAACCAATACTTTAAAATAGAGATTAAGTCACCCCTGTTTTTCTATGGCATCAGTCCTACATATTTTATAGGCACAGACTCTTATCTTACCCTTCTAGTTTCTCCCAAGTCATATGAAATGTCCTACTTTCTGTTTCTGAGGCACCATAATTTTACAAAACAGCACACTTTAAGCAACACAGTATAAGAACAGCATTTGATACTTACGAGGTACAGACGTCTATTAATAGACACTGATAATGCACATGCTATGTACCAGGCATGGAGTTTTTAAAAATGAATAAAATACAACATTGTCCTCTGAGAATCTCATAGCTTAGAAATTAAAATATATTAGGTTGTAATGAGCACTGCTTCTGAGGTTTAATCCCTTTGCTACATTTTAAATGCTGTAATTTTTAGGGACTTCAGTACATGTTGCTGACTCTCAAAGTGTAAGGTGGGACTCTAGGACCCTGACTCCTCTCCACAAGCAGGTGTGACCTGGCAGCGCTTAGAAGGCTGTGCCATTCTTTCCCACATCAGTCCATGTGTGCAGTGGGGCATGTCCTTAGCTTTCTTGTGCAAAAGCAGGGAGAATCCTTGCTCCGTTCACCTTATCCAGTCTTCATGAGGTCAAGTAAGAGAATACAGGCAAAGACATTTTGAAAACTCTGCCAGGTATTTATAAGCTTCATGAAGGCACACATTTTTACCTGTTTTGTTCATTTTTATATCTCAACAAAGTATGAATCATGATATATGCACAATGCGTATTTATTGAATGAATGCAGATCATTATAAAAGAACTCAGCTTTTCACTTTAAGCCATTCAAAGTTATGGTAATTGATTTTTTTCTATTTTTCATAAGGAAACATCTCATTTTGTGTAACTTCTAGAGTTAGTGCTCCCCAGGGCTGGAAGAGGTCCTGCAGAGCGCCCTGTGCAGCCTTGTAGGGTGACTCAGTCCTCGCCAGGAGCTTGTCCAGCCTGCTCCAGATCATAGGCACCCAGAGGCTCTCTCAGGGCCACTTGGCAAGAAGTTCACCTCACTCAGCTGAAATCTACCTCCACCTGAGGCCCCAGAACAATTCCCCACCTTCAAATATTTCAAGACAGTTACCACCTCTTTGTGCCCTCAGATTTCTTATGTCCAGGCTCAATGGAATGTTTTCTCATTTATAAGCTTAGGGTACTCAGCACTTGGCATGTCATAAGGTAATGCTCTGAATATTATTGGCTTCTACTCTTAAGATAATCGTAAAATTACAATAGATTTAAATTTTGTGTGTGTATAAACGTGAGCTATGGAGAAGGTCCAGGGGGAAGATTGTGAAAAATGATGGGACTGTGTGGCTGAGAGGCAGGAGGCAGCCTCCCCCAGGTAAATTCATCAGAAGTCCAACTCCCTAATGCTCCTGGGAGCTGAGGGAGAGACCAGGAGGGTGCGGGATGCAGAGGACAGGCTCTGGACCAGCAGAGCTGAGGGGCCTGCAGGAATTCAGGGAGGGCAGGTGGTGGTGGGTTCCCACTGAAGCAGGTGGCATTTCAGGGCCTGCAGCCGGGTTAGTGTATATTCTCTGGTGGCAGAGATACACTGGCTCAGTCGTGAACTGAAGCCAGAGAATGAAATCCTGTGCGTAAACATGGCAAGTACGAAATTGCCCTGTGGCAAAGGGACCAGGGGAAGCCCTGCAGGGCTGTAAGGCCTCATCTTGATCTCACTGGTAGGTGGGCATGCAGACCGAGGCCAGAGTGCGCATGGGCCACCCTCACAGCTGTAACCTCCCATATCAGAGCTAGAGTCCATGTTTTCCTATTTTGGAGTGATTCCTGTAAGCCTTCTGTGGTCGTGTTGTGATACAGTTTAAGGAATAACAGCAGCAGGAGCCAGGACAAGCGGGGCTCTGTTTCCTATTTGCTGTCAGAGCCAATGAGCCTGGAGCCAGTGACCTGAAACTTCCTCACGATCATGTGATAGCGAGCAAATAAGAAGCCACCAGAAATTCACTCCAAAATGCACAACTTCATTTTGAGAAAAATAAGTATTTGAGTGTTAGAGCCTATGAGCACACATCAGCACCACGGGGCTGTGATTTCTCCCCGGTGCGCTGTGTCTCTGGGAGTGTAAAACGTGTTCAAGCTGACATTTCAGAGTGGCTCATGGCTCCTTCTTCCTGACTGAATGCCAAACATGAAATAAAATACAGGAGATGTTTTGTCTGCCTGGTGCCACACTCTGTGGGTGGAAGTCTGCGTAGTTCTGCCAGAGGAACAATAAGATTAACGGCAAGAGGGAAGCTCCAAGCAAATGCTCCAGCCCTGGAAGGGAAAAATGGGATGGAGATCATGAGGGGGGGCCTGTGCATGCACATGCGTGTGTATGGCATTCCCTGGTGCGTGCTTGCTGCATGGAATAAAAGGAGAGCAGTTTACATGTACTCAGTAATGATCGTGCTAATTTGCAAAACAGCATAAAGCCAAGGCAAGGCACTGACACACAATTTATGCAAAAAGAAAGGTGGCAATTCTCAAGTCTTCTAGGAAAATAGGTAGAGAGCTGCTACTATTAATGACGTAGGAATAATTCATGATTAGAGCATGACCAATTGCAGCCTGTTCTCCTCACATCTTAGGAGCTGCGGGATTTCCAAACACTCACCCTATGTTCTAAAACTTAATTGAGCAACTATATCACTGAAGCAAGTTGTGTTTGTGCAACATTGAATGACGTTGCATAGTGCATTACCTCTGTGTGTGTGTGTGTGTGTGTAGCTTTTGCCTTCAATTTGGATCAATGATAGATTATCCTATTCTTTAAAGAAACGGTTGAGTTGGGTAACATGCAGTATTTTATATTTATTTATTTATTTATTTTATTAAAGTATCATTGATATAAAATCTTATGTTGATTTTCAAATACACAACACAGTGGTTCAACATTTACCTATATTATCAAGTCCTCACTCCCTCCAGTGTGGTCACTGTCCAGCAACATACTAAGGTGTTACAGAATCATTAGCTGTATTCTCCGTGCTGTATTACCATGCCCATGACAAACCCATATTGTGATTGAGAATTTTTGTGCCCCTTAGTCCCCTTTCCCCTCTCCCAACCCCTCCTCAGCCCCTCCCTTTGTTAGCCACTAGTCCCTTCTCAGTGTCTGTGAGTCTACTGCTATTTTCTTCCTTCTGTTCCTATCTTTATACTCCATAAATAAGGGAAATCATTTGGTATTTGTCTTTTTCCACCTGGCTTATTTCACTGAGCATAATACCCTCTAGTTCCACCCATGTTGTTGCAAATAGGAGGATTTCTTTTCTTTTTATGGCTGAATAATACTCCATTGTGTGTATGTACCACATCTTCTTTATCCATTCATCTACTGATGGACACTTAGGTTCCTTCCATTTCTTGGCTATTGTAAATAGTGTGGCAATAAATAGAGGGGTGCATATGTATTTTTGAATCTAAGAAATTATATTCTTTGGGTAAATTCCTAGGAGTGGAATTCCTGGGTCAAATCATATTTCTTTTTTAGTTATTTGAGGAACTTCCATATTGCTTTCCACAATGGTTGAACTAGCTTACATTCACACCAGTGGTGTAGGAGGGTTCCCCTTTCTGTGCATCTTTGCCAGCATTTGTTGTTCTTAGTCTTTTTGATGCTGGCTATTCTTACTGGTGTAAGGTGATATCTCATTGTGGTTTTAATTTGCATTTTTCTGATGGTTAGTAATGTGGAGTATCTTTTCATGTGCCTGTTGGACATCTGAATTTCTGCTTTGGAGAAGTGTCTGTTCATATCTGGCAGCCATTTTTTAACTGGGTTATTTGGTTTTTGGGTGTTGAGGCATATGAGTTCTTTATGTACTTTGGATGTTAATCCCTTATCAGATGAATTGCTTATGAATATATTCTCCCACACTGTGTGATGCCTTTCTGTTCTGCTGATGGTGTCCTTTGCTGTGCAGAAGCCTTTTAGTGAGATATAGCCCCACTTGTTCATTTTTGCTGTTGTTTCCTTTGCCTGAGGAGATGTGTTCAGGAAAAAGGTGCTCATGTTTACATTCAAGAGATTTCTGCCTATGTTTTCCTCTAAGAGTTTTTATCATTTCATTACTTACATTTAGGTCTTTTATCCATTTTGAGTTAATTTTTGTGTATGGAGTTAGACAATAATCCAGTTTCATTGTCTTGCATGCAGCTGTCCAGTTCTGCCAACACCAGTTGTTGAACAGGCCATCTTTTTCCCACTGTATATTCATGGATCCTTTATCATCTATTAATTAACCATATGTGGTTTGTTTTATATCTTGGCTCTCTATTCTGTCCATTGATCTATAGGTCTGTTCTTGTGCCAGTACCAAATTATTTTGATTACTATGGCTTTATAGTAGAGCTTGAAGTCAGGGAGCATAATCCCTCCAGCTTTGTTCTTCTTTCTCAAGATTGCTTTTGTTACTTGGGGTCTTTTGTGGTTCCTTATGAACTTTAGAACTATTTTTTCTAGTTCATTGAAGAATGCTTTGATATTTTGGTAGGGATTACACGAAATATGTAAATTGCTTTGGGCAGGATGGCCATTTGACAATATTAATTCTTCCTATGCATGCTCACAGAATACATTTCCATTTATTGGTATCTTCTTTAATTTCTCTTGTGAGTGTCTTACAGTTTCCAGAGTAAAGGTCTTTCACCTCCTTGGTTAGGTTTATTCCTAGGTATTTTATTCTTTTCGGTGCAGTTGTAAATGGAATTGTTTTTCTGATTTCTCTTGCTGCTAGTTCATTGTTAATATATAGGAATGCAACAGATTTCTGTTTATTAATTTTGTATCCTGCAACTTTGCTGAATTCAGTTATTAGTTCTAATAGTTTTTCAGTGTAGTTTTCAGTGTATTTCTATCTATAATATCATGTCATCTGCAAATAATGACAGTTCAGCTTCTTCCTTACCAATTTGGATGCCTTTTATCTCTTTGTGTTGTTTGCTGTGGGTTGGACCTCCAGTACTATGTGAAATAAAAGTCGTGAGAGTGGGAATCCTTGTCTTGTTCCTGACCTTAGAGGAGAAGATTTTAGTTTTTCACCATTAAATACGATGTTAGCTGTGGGTTTTCATATATGGCCTTTATTATGTTGAGGTACTTACATTCCATACCCATTTAGTTAAGAGCTTTTATCACGAATGGATGTTGAATTTTGTTAAGTGCTTTTTCAGCATCTATTGAGATGATTATGTGATTTTTGTCTTTCTTTTTGTTGATGTGATCTATGATATTCATTGATTTACAAATATTATACCATCCTTGCATCCCTGGAATAAATCCCACTTGGTCATGATGGATGATCTTTTTGATGTATTTTTTGATTCAGTTTGCTAATATTTTGTTGAGGATTTTCGCATCTGTGTTCATCAGGGTATTGGTCTATAATTTTCTTTTTTTTTGTGGTGTCTTTGTCTGGCTTTGGTATTAGAGTGATGCTGGCCTCATAGAATGAGTTCTGAAGTACTTCCTATTCTTCTACTTTTTTGAATACTTTAAGACAGATAGGTATTGGCGCTTCTTTAAATATTTGATGTAATTCAGCTGTGAAGCCACCTAGGCTTGGAGTTTTGTTTTTAGGTAGTTTTTTCATTACCGATAATATCATATATTTTGACATCTGAAAACATTGTCAATTTTTCTTTCTCATCTTTTTCGTCATTTGGTCCTTGACTCATTATTGGGCTCTCTGAAGTGCTGCCAAGTTTTCTCCACCTAGACAGATTAGCTGTTAGGGACACATCCTTTCCTGAGACAGGTCTGGATTCTCACTGCCTCCTGCTGGGTCCGTCAGCGTGGGCCCGAATCACCTGCAAAATGAAAGGAGCTGTACCAGGTTTTGGGGTGGCACTGCATTCCTGCCTCCTGATCCTGAAGTTTGCCAGCTGGGCCCGCTGCCAGCAGGCCGTGCCACAGCCCACATCCCCTGCTCATTCTCCGCTTCCTTCTCCTACCTCCTCTCCTCCCCGGCCACTGATTCTCCTCATGCCTCCAGGGTTCTTCCCCCTTCATTCTGTTTCTAAATCTTTCTTTATTACTCAAACACTTGGGAATACCCTGGCTGTGCTTCACTGTTGTTTATCTTTTTCCCTGAGAAATTCCTTAAGTAGATGGTGTCATCTTGAACAGCTAGAAGGGAATATCTCCTTTGTTTTCTTATGAACCCACACAACGCTTCCCAAAAGTCCCTCATCCCCAGCAGGGTCCAGGACAAAGCCAGACACTCACCAGTGATTGAATAAATGATTGGATTTCCCAAAGAATGATTCAGATAAATTTTTTTTTTTTTTGCCTTCAGTCATTACACTGATTTTTTTTCTCACTCTAATCTCTAGCTTCTTATTTCATCAATTATTTCCTCTCTTAACTCTGTCTTCAACTTCTCTCTTCCTTCTGGGCCCTTGCTGTCAATCTATAAACCTGTTTAAGTGTCTTTCATCTGAAACAAGTAAATGACCGAAGATAAAAACACACACAGCCTTTCACCTGACCCTGCATTTCATTCGCTCAGCTTACGTCACTGTGCCTGCTTGTGTGCCGGTCACTACGGCTGCTGCCAGATGGAGACGGAGTGGTTGCCAACCTCACCAAGCCTGACAGGGACTCAGCTGACAAACAGGCAAACCAGACGCACTCTGGCTACAGCACTGTTTTTCAAGGCTGGGCCCTTTGGTGCCTTTGCTGGAAGGCCTTCCTCGTTGTTTCCTCCAGGCTGATGCAGCCTTAGTGACTGAATGGGAGCTGGATTTCAGTCCCTGGACCCTGGGCTTCCACAGGCCTGCACAAAGGCCAGCAGTCGCACCCACTTCCCGTCCCCAGCCTCTTTGGACAGCAGCCTGTGATCACAGTCTGGACTCCTTCCCAGCAGTTATGTGGCCTTGGCTCCCACTGCATGACCTCCGTGCAAAGACCCACAGGCATCAGTTCTTCCTCACATGGTCTCGGCTTTGACACTGCTGCCCATTTCCCATCAGGTTCCACCTTCTCCTGTGCACCTCCTGTTTCTCTGGCTGTTCTTTCTCTCCTCTTTCTGGGTTTGTGTTCTGAACTTCGGACATTAGCCATCATTTCTTTTGTCTTTTCACTTTATGTTCCCAGGGACTGATCTCACCCATTCCCACAGCTTTAGCCACACCTTTCCACAGACAGATCCCAAATTTTCTGCAGATTGCCACTTCCATATTCTCAAGACCTGGCTTCATGGGCATGTGGTCAGTGCAGTGGCTTAGGACTCCATGCCTAGGAGAACTCTCATTTGAGATTTAATGCTCTGTGGTTTCCATAGTGAATTTTTTAAAAATTTTGTTTTTGAATTTTGAATTGACATTTTATAAATCTGAGTTTTCTAGGGCTGCCATAACAAAGTATCACAAACTAGATGGCTTAAACAACAGAAATTTATTGTCCTATCATTCTGTAGACTGGAGTCCAAGATCCAGGTGCCAGCAGGGTTAACCCCTGTACGGCCTCTCCGTGGATTGTGGATTACTCTCTGGGCATGTCTTCATGTGCTCAGCCCTATGTGTGCACAAGTCTGTGTGTGTCTTTATCTCCCCTTCTCATAAGGACATAGGGCCTCATAAGGAGTCCCTGTCTCCAAAGGGACACATTCTGAGGTACTAGGGGTTAGAGCTCCAACATAGGAAGGTGTGGGGACACAATTCAGCCTGTAACAGTAAGGGGAGTCTTTGAACAGTGGGGCATGCACTGAGGGCTTAGCATCTTAGCTCACTCTGCTGTCTCCCTAGAGAATTTTCTCATCTGCCAGCTCCCCACCTTCTGGCCTGTCAGCTGCCCAGGTACTCCATTCTTCTGCCCTCAAGGGGTGAAGATGCAGGTGCTGAGAGAATCAGGGTCCAGCTATCCCTGCCCAGGGATGGCTGTGCCACTGCATATTTGAAGGTGTTTGGCAGGGGTGAGCCTTGCACCTAGCACCAATCCAGGTTGCAGCACATCCTAGCTGATGTTTCACCTGGCTCATGGATTGGGCAGCAGGCCATGGCAAGGGAAACTGACTTCTGCACCTCCCTCCTGGCCTTGGGTCACCTGGCTCCTCTGGGAATTTGACTAAAGTTATCAAACCTGTCCCCTGAAAAGTTCACGTATGTAGACGTGATTTCATACATTTTCAAGGTGTAATAGACTCCGTGAAGCTGACCCATGAGTGACTTGGAGTTTGGCTCTGCTTCCCTTCCCAGCCTCATCTCTGGGCCACAGTCACCTCACTGTGACCCGCATGAATCACGGCAGGCATTCTTAATGCATTCCATGCTTTCACATTTTTGTATATGTTCTTCACTTTGCCTACCACATACTTTTCTTCATTATCATTATAGCAAGCTACTCTGTATCCTTCAAAATTAAAGTTACATTCTAGCTTCTCAGGGAATCCTTACTGTTTTTATATAAGGCAAACAAAGTGTTTCTTTAAGGTCCCTATGTATCTCTTTTATAAGACTTAAAACACTTAAGTCTGATTATTTTCCAATTTGCCTGTTCCCTCTACTAGATTTCAAGCAGTTTTGAGGGCAAAAACTGTATTTTCTCCCAGTTTTATTGAGACGTAATTGACATGCATCACTTGGGTAAGTTTAAGGCATTGCAGCATAATGGTTTGACTCACGCATATTGTGAAATGATTTCCATAAGCTTAGTTAGCACCCATCATCCCATACAGATACAATAAGAAGACAAAGAATGAAAAGAGGTTTTCCTTATGAAGAAAACTCATGGGATTAACTCTTAACAACTTTCCTATTTATCATACAATAATGTCTGCTATCGTTGTCATGTTGTACACTGCATTCCTAGTACTTCTGTGTTTTGGAAGTTTGTATCTTTTGATGACCCTCCTCCAGTTCTCCAAGAACTGTGTTTTAATTGTTGCTTTCTTCACAATGCCTGGTGCAGAGCTGAGTAACTGTAAGTATTTGCTGGATCTCAGATGAAGGCATGCATGATCAAGGGGGCAGCAGTGCTGTGGTTGAATGTGTGCACTTTGGAGTCAGTCTTGGGCTTAAATCTTGGCTCTGTCAATGACCAGTATTATGACCTGGGGAAATCACTCTTAAACCCCAGTTTTTCAGTTTCAGAATTACCTCAAAGTACACTGATGTCAATTTATACAGACATATATAGCTACATATAAGTCAGTCCTATCACTAAATATCTATGAGCTTGACTGGTATTTTGAATGAAAAGACAAAATTAAGGGACAATGAAGCTGTGTTCTTACAGATTAATTTATTAATAAAAACAATAACAGAAAAAGATGGCAGCATGAGAGGAGAGACAGAGGCTTCCTCCTAAAACTGGATAATACAAACAGAAAATTTAATTGGTGCAACTAATCCTGAGAGAGCAATAAGAAAGAGGATGCATCAGACTGCACACACCTGGAGAAAAGAGCAGACCTCAACGAACGGGGTAACGTACCAAAGCTGTGGCTCTGCGGGACCCAAGCCCCTCCCCCACCCTAGCTCACCAGCAGGAGGAAGACAAATGGAGCAGGGAGGGAGTGGAAGGCTTGTGACTGCTGAATACCTAGCTCCGGAGATCTGTGCTAGGAGCACAAACCTACATTTCACCGTGCTTTCATGAGACTCGCATGACTACCGGGTTGGAAAGTTAATACAGGCAGAGCTCCTGGGGAGACTGAGATTCTGGCTGCTTGTGGAAAGCAGGGATCCATATCTGGCTGCTCTGGGACAAAAACTTATACCTGTGTGCCCGGCCCACTGGCTCAGGCAGCGGAGACAGACACAGGAGCCAGGAGGCAGGGAACAGCTCTTTCCTACCCCCAGTACTGCTCCCCTGTGACCCCTGACATTGCTTCAGGGGCTGAGCAGCTCCAGAAGAGAGCTTCTGGACACTAGAGGGTGCCCTATACAAACATGAAACGCCAAAGGAACCTTGTCAAGAGTAAAATTGTTAATACAACTCCCAAGAAAGATTTAAACAATAGGGACCTTGTGACTCTTCCTGAAAGGGAGTTCAAAATAAAAATAATCAACATCCTGATGGAGGTAAGGAAAGACATCCAAGAACTCAGGAATGAATTCAGGTCAGAGATCCAATCGTTAAAGACATGATGGAGGGTATTAAAAGCAGGTTGGATATGGTGAAGGAGACAATAAATGAAATAGAAACTAGAGAAGAGGAATACAAAGAAGCTGAGGCACAGAGAGAAAAAAGGATCTCTAAAAATGAAAGAATATTGAGAGAACTGTGTGACCAATCCAAGCAGAACAATATTCGTATTATAGGGATACCAGAAGAAGAAGAGAGAGAAAAAGGGAAAAGGGATAGAGAATGTCTTTGAGGAGGTAGTTACTGAAAACTTCCCCAATCTGGGGAAGGAGATAGTCTCTCAGGCCATGGAGATCCACAGATCCCCCTACACAAGGGACCCAAGGAAAACAACACCAAGACACATAGTAATTAAAATAGGAAAGATCAAGGATAAGGACAGACTGTTAAAAGCAGCCAGAGGCAGAAATAAGATCACATAAAAAGGAAATCCCACCAGACTAACAACAGACTTCTCAGCAGAAACCTTACAGGCCAGAAGGGAGTGGCATGATGTATTTAATGCCATGAAGCAGAAGGGCCTGGAACCAAGATTACTTTATCCGGTGAGATTATCATTTAAATTTGAAGGAGGGATTAAACAATTTCCAGATAAGTAAAAGCTGAGAGAGTTTACCTCCCACAAACCATCTCTGCAGTCTATTTTGGAGGGACTGCTATAGATGGAAGTGTTCCTAGGGTTGGGTAGCTGTCACCAGAGGTAGTAAAATCATGGTAGGGAGGGTGGAGCAGCTGATTGTGAGGCAAATGCAAAATTAAATTGACTATCCCCAAAACCAATCAAGGGATAGAGAAAAAGTATAGAATCTGATACCTAATATATAAAGAATGAAGGAGGAAGAAAAAGGAGGAGAAATAGAAAAGAACCTTTAGATTGTGTTTATAACAGCATACTAAGTGAGTTAAGTTAGACTCTTAGTAAGGAAAGTAACCTGGAACCTTTGGTAACCATGAATCAAAAGCCTGAAATGGCAATAAGTACATACCTATCGATAATCACCCTAAATGTAAATGGACTGAATGCACCAATCAAAAGACATAGAGTCACTGAATGTATAAAAAAACAAGACCCTCTATATGCTGCTTACAAGAGACTCACCTCAAACACAAAGACATGCACAGACTTAAAGTCAAGGGATAGAAAAAGATATTTCATGCAAACAATAGGGAGAAAAAAGCAGGAGTTGCAGTACTAGTATCAGACAAAATAGACTTCAAAACAAAGAAAGTAACAAGAGATAAAGAAGGACACTACATAATGATAAAGGGCTCAGTCCAACAAGAGGATATAACCATTATAAATATATATGCACCCAACACAGGAGCACCAGCATATGTGAAACGAATACTAACAGAACTAAAGGAGGAAATAGACTGCAATGCATTCATTTTAGGAGTCTTGAACACACCATTCATTCCAAAGGACAGATCCAGCAGACAGAAAATAAGTAAGGACACAGAGGCACTGAACAACACACTAGAACAGACGGACCTAATAGACATCTATAGAACTCTACACCCAAAAGCAACAGGATACACATTCTTCTCAAGTGCACATGGAACATTCTCCAGAATAGACCACATACTAGGCCACAAAAAGAGCATCAGTAAATTCCAAAAGATTGAAATCCTACCAACCAACTTTTCAGACCACAAAGGCATAAAACTAGAAATAAACTGTACAAAGAAAGCAAAAAGGCTCACAAACACATGGAGGCTTAACAACACACTCCTAAATAATCAATGGATCAATGACCAAATCAAAATTGAGATCCAGCAATATATGGAAACAAACGACAACAACAACACAAAGCCCCAACTACTGTGGGACACAGCAAAAGCAGTCTTAAGAGGAAAGTATATAGCAATCCAGGCATTTTAAAGAAGGAAAAACAAACCCAAATGAATAGGCAAACGTCACAGTTATCAAAATTGGAAAAAGAAGAACAATTGAGGCCTAAAGTCAGCAGAAGGAGAGACATAATAAAGATCAGAAAGAAATAAACAAAATTGAGAAGAATAAAACAATAGAAAAAATTACTGAAACCAAGAGCTGGTTCTTTGGGAAAATAAACAAAATAGTAATCCTCTAGCCAGACTTATTAAGAGAAAAAGAGAATCAACATACATCAACAGAATCAGAAATGAGAAAGGAAACATCACAGCGGACCCAACAGAAATACAAAGAATTATTAGAAACTACTATGAAAACCTATATGCTAAGAAGCTGTAAAACCTAGAAGAAATGGACAATTTCCTAGAAAAATACAACATTCCAAGACTGACTCAGGAAGAAACATAAAATCTAAACAAATCAATTATCAGCAAAGAAATTGAAGCGGTAATCAAAAAACTACCAAAGAACAAAACCCCTGGGTCAGATGGATTTACCTCAGAATTTTATCAGACATACAGAGAAGATATAATACCCATTCTCCTTAAAGTTTTCCAAAAAATAGAAGAGGAGAGAATACTCCCAAACTCATTTTATGAAGCCAACATCACCCTAATACCAAAACCAGGCAAAGACCCCACCAAAAAAGAAAATTACAGACCAATATCCCTGATGAACATAGATGCAAAAATACTCAATAAAATACTAGCAAACCGAATTCAAAAATACGTCAAAAGGATCATACACCATGACCAAGTGGGATTCATCCCAGGGATGCAAGGATGGTACAACATTCGAAAATCCATCAACATCATCCACCACATCAACAAAAAGAAGGACAAAAACCACATGATCATCTCCATAGACGCTGAAAAAGCATTCGACAAAATTCAACATCCATTCATGATAAAAACTCTCAGCAAAATGGGTATAGAGGGTAAGTACCTCAACATAATAAAGGCCATATATGATAAACCCATAGCCAACATCATACTTAACAGCGAGAAGCTGAAAGCTTTTCCTCTGAGATTGGGAACAAGACAGGGATGCCCACTCTCCCCACTGTTATTCAACATAGTACTGGAGGTCCTAGCCACAGCAAATAGACAAAACAAAGAAATACAAGGAATCCAGATTGGTAAAGAAGAAGTTAAACTGTCACTATTTGCAGATGACATGATATTGT
Organism: Manis javanica; assembly: GCF_040802235.1. Taxonomy (NCBI): domain Eukaryota; kingdom Metazoa; phylum Chordata; class Mammalia; order Pholidota; family Manidae; genus Manis; species Manis javanica. The sequence continues at coordinate 27,815,951 of NC_133168.1, read as the reverse complement.
ACATAAAAAAACCTTAAAGACTCCACTCCAAAACTACTAGAGCTGATATTGGAATACAGCAAAGTTGCAGGATACAAAATTAACACACAGAAATCTGTGGCTTTCCTATACACTAACAATGAGCTGATAGAAAGAAAAATCAGGAAAACAATTCCATTCACAATTGCATCAAAAGGAATAAAATACCTAGGAATAAACCTAACCAAGAAAGTGAAAGACCTATACCCTGAAAACTATAAGACACTCTTAAGAGAAGTTAAAGAGGACACTAACAAATGGAAACTCATCCCATGCTCTTGGCTAGGAAGAATTAATATCATCAAAATGGTCATCCTACCCAAAGCAATATACAGATTTGATGCAATCCCTATCAAATTACCAACAACATTCTTCAACGAACTGAAACAAATAGTTCAAAAATTCATATGGAAACACCAAAGACTCCGAATAGTCAAAGCAATCCTGAGAAAGAAGAATAAAGTGGCGGGGGATCTCACTCCCCAACTTCAAGCTCTACTACAAAGCCACAGTAATCAAGACAATTTGGTACTGGCACAAGAACAGAGCCACAGACCAGTGGAACAGATTAGAGACTCCAGACACTAACCCAAACATATATGGTCAATTAATATTTGATAAAGGAGCCAGGGACATACAAAGGGGAAATGACAGTCTCTTCAACAGATGGTGCTGGCAGAACTGGACAGCTACATGTAAGAGAATGAAACTGGATCACTGTCTAACCCCATACACAAAAGTAAATTCAAAATGGATCAAAGACCTGAATGTAAGTCATGAAACCATAAAACTCTTAGAAAAAAACATAGGCAAAAATCTCTTGGATGTGAACATTAGTGACTTCTTCATGAATATATCTCCCCAGGCAAGGAAAACAAATGCAAAAATGAACAAGTGGGACTATATCAAGCTGAAAAGCTTCTGTACAGCAAAGGGCACCATCAATAGAACAAAAAGGTACCCTACAGTATGGGAGAATATTTTCGTAAATGACAGATCCAATAAAGGCTTGACATCCAGAATATATAGAGTTTACGCTCCTCAACAAACCAAAAGCAAATAATCCAATTAAAAAATGGGCAGAGGAGCTGAACAGACAGTTCTCCGAAGAAGAAATTCAGATGGCCAACAGACACATGAAAAGATGCTCCACATCGCTAGTCTTCAGAGAAATGCAAATTAAAACCACAATGAGATATCACCTCACACCAGTAAGGATGGCCACCATGCAAAAGACAAACAACAACAAATGTTGGCAAGGTTGCAGAGAAAGGGGAACCCTCCTACACTGCTGGTGGGAATGTAAATTAGTTCAACCATTGTGGAAAGCAATATGGAGGTTCCTCAAAATGCTCAAAATAGAAATACCATTTGACCCAGGAATTCCACTTCTAGGAATTTACCCTAAGGATGCAGCACTCCAGTTTGAAAAAGACAGATGCACCCCTGTGTTTATCGCAGCACTATTTACAAGAGCCAAGAAATGGAAGCAAAAATATAAGTGTCCATCAGTAGATGAATGGATAAAGAAGATGTGGTACATATACACAATGGAATATTATTCAGCCATAAGAAGAAAACAAATCCTACCATTTGCAACAACATGGATGGAGCTCGAGTGAAATGCTCAGTGAAATAAGCCAAGCAGAGAAAAACAAATACTAAATGATTTCACTCATCTGTGGAGTATAAGAAAAAAGAAAAACTGAAGGAACAAAACAGCAGCAGAATCACAGAACCCAAGAATGGACTAACAGTTACCAAAGGGAAAAAGACTGCGGAGAATGGGAGGGTATGGAGGGATAAGGGCAGGGAAGAAGAAAGGGGGTATTATGATTAGCATGTATAATGTGGGGGTGGGGGAAAGGGGAGGACTTCGCAACACAGAGAAGACAAGTAGTGGTTCTACAACATCTTACTATGCTGACGGATAGTGACTGTAATGGGGTTTGTGGGGGGCCTTGGGGTAGGGGAGAGCCTAGTAAACATAAAAAAAAACAATAACAAAATACTCATTATGGGTCCACTGCGTTCAAGGTATTATGCTAAGACCTGTGGAGAAATTAAGTATACTGCAGGCCATGGAGGAGTAGGAAGAGCCTGTTTTAGAGTTTACCGAGAAGACAGGTGCTATAAGAGAGGTATCAGATTTTAGAACCAAAGTTCTGCACTGGGTCAGTGCATAAGGCTTCCTGAAAAAAAGTGGCATTTGAGAAGAACCTTTAAGGAAAGGTGGGATGGTCACTGGCATCAGGGGAGGGAAGAAGCGAATGGGTACAGCATGGGAAAGCAGAAGTACCTGGAGAGAAACGGGAGCTCTGCCACCTTACTGACCAAGCTGCCCCCAGAGGATGCTGCAGCTTCAGCTCCTGACACTGGTGGTTAGTGGCCTTTTCCACATAGTACAATGTGCCCTTGTTCTCTGTCTCATGAGCGGTTGGCACTCTGCCCTGCAAAGGCCACGTGATCCTGACAGTTGAGTCAGGGACTGGCCTGTGGTGGCTGTGGCCTCTCAGCAGCAGTTGTGTTGCTTTGCTCTGACCAGCTTCCTCATGCCCCGCTGACGCGGTACGGGCTCTGCTGCATGTACGATGGATCGCATTCCTGTAAACAGGCATGTGCACCAGGAATCAATGTGGAGAATTAGGGAAAGCCTGATGAATCTCCTCACAGATGGTCCAATTGGGTCACTGAGAATTAAATTGCCTGTGGATGAGGCTGTGGAATATACACACCTGTAAAGATGGCTTGCAAAGTATTTAATTTTGCATGCAGTGATTAAACTAGTTGTTTAAAAAAAATCACTGAATCAGACATCATTTCCAGGAATTCTTTCCAGGCACCAGGAGGCTGAGTTAATCATACCGTCCCCAGCCTGCATGCTTGCCGCATTTGCCCCACTGCAGTACGGTCCTGGTTGAACCATGCTTCTGGGGAGCTGGGCCTCCTGAGCTTAGCTCGAAGGCAAGCTCCTTCATTAACGGAGCACACGATGGAGGACCCGGCCTTACTGAACTTGACCACAGAGCTAAGGATTTTGCCATTCGTGCGGCCCCTCTTCCTCTTGCCCAGCGCCCGCGCTCCCGCTGCTGGAGGTCGGTCTGGGGACCTACTGCAGAGCCGGGAAGGGCAAACCATTCCCCCAAATTCCTTCTGCCTTCGCTCAGGCCGCGGGGGGCGGCATGCGCAGGAGGCCCTCCGCAGAGCTCGCGTCCGCCGGGCACGGCGCTCTCGGCCCCGGGAGGCGCCCCGCGCCCGCGCCTCCCGCCTCCGCCGCCTCCGCGAGGGTCGGGCGCGCGCGTCCCCGCCGCACCGCAGCGCCGGGAGCCACCGGGTGGCAGCGGCGCCCGCGACCTCGGAGCCGCGGCCCCCAGGCCTGGCCGGCGGCAGGTAAGGGCCGGAGCTCCTGCGGGGGCCGTCGGGCCGACCGCGCTGGGAGTGGCCTTTAACTTGGAGCTCGGGGGTGGGGGTGGGGGAGGGGCAGGGAAAACGGGTTTGCCCCGGGGACGAGCGGGGCCCCGGGAAAAGCCTCCGAGGTTAAACCCTCCTCGCGGGCGCCGGGGTGCGCGTTCCGCGGCGGGGCGTCCGCGGGGCCGGGGCTCTGGGCTCTGTCCCCCTCTCCGCCCGGAGGCCCGGCTAGCACCTTCCCCGGCCCGCAAACTTTCCGCACCTTGGCCGGCCAGCCGCCCGGTGCCCGGCCTCTGCGAGCCCGTCTGGGGCCCCGCGCGCCCGGGCGAAGTGCGCCGCGGGCTGCCCCGAGCGCCCCCTGCAGAATGAGCCCTGTTCTGGCAGGTAATTCATTGGGTTTGCACGGGGGAGACCGCGCGCAGGTCTTTCTACTGAAATATGTTGCGTTTTTTACCCCTTTTCCATTCTTTTTGTGTAAGTGGTTGAAGAAGATAGAGTCTCCTTATTGGAAACTTGTTTTGAGGCTTTGTGGTTTCCGCAGTGCTTTAGATGACATGGGGAATCTCAGATAATAAATAAAAAATCTCTGGATTTAATCTGAAGACAAGGAAACAGTGGTGTGAAAGCAGCAGAGGGAGTTTGGGGCATGCCCCTGTCAGCCCAGGAAAAGAAGGGAACTCCCTTCAATAAACTAATTCTCATGTAAACCCCAGAGGTAAGTGGTAGTATTTCTAGTTTAAGGTGAAGAAAATTAAGTGGAGATGTTAAATAAGTTTTCCCCCTGAAGCCACCAGTTACCAGTGGGGGTCTGGAAACCAGGAGTGTGAGGCTGGGGTGCTTCGCCTCATCTCCTGGCTCATATCACCAGGACCCAGGCTGGGAAGCGACCCGGCCTGCAAGGAGCCGCCATGAGCAGGGGGCCCACGATAAGGATATTCTTCTGGTCGGGAAGATCATCCAGTGTTTAGGGGAGATGAGACAGTGTTAACAGGGGACAGGAGAAGACAGGGTTGCTCCCAGTTTCTGTCTTCTCAAAATGGAAAGGCCAGCCCACTCTTTTAAGAGGGTCTTAAAGCCCACACCTGCCCCACATTGCTCAGTGCGCAAACACAGGCACCCTAGAGCAGCGACAGCAGTCGGTCACCTTTAAGCTGGCTTGACAGATGAGGACAGAGCCAGGACACTTATCAAAAGAGGGAAACACTGAATCCTGGCAACATTTCAGAACCAATTATTAACAAAACTCAAGACCACTGAGGAAAGGATATACAGAAATAATTCATGCCAAACTGACTTTTCTCTCTCTTCTAGAAACTTACTGCCATATCCTTAGTTTTCCAAATGTGAGTTTTGCTCACTGGGAAAATGATATCAGTGTAGTGAGATGCACTATCATTTTCTAAAACTTGAAATTCAGCAGAAGGGAAGAGAAAACATCAGAGAGCATCATATGTGCAGGGCTAAGTTTGTTTTACTTTGTGTGTGTGTGTGTGTGTGTGTGTGGTGTGTTATTCTGTTTATCCTGCTGCCTCTGCATGGGTGTGCCTACTGTCCCTGGCTGCCCCCTTTTACCCTTCCAGGTTAACCCCAGTCTGCCCACAGAGGAGGTCACCTTCTTTTATGTTGCAAATTGTATCATCAGCATGTTCTGGAAAATACAGCCTTCTTCCTCCACATTGCTCTAGGCCTACAGATGCTGAGGTACTTTGATTATCAGAATTCCTTTCTGAATCCTTTACTTTTTGACCTTTTAGTGTTTTCATTGTGACAGTGACATGGCTTGGTGTTTTCTAAAGCAGAATCTCCTTCAGTCCTCACAGCTAGGTGGCTGTCACTCTTTACATCTTACAAACAAAGGTTGTCAAACTAGGGATCTACAAATAATTCAGTCACTGACATTCCCCTGCACAGTGGGCAATCTAGTGTGTATTGCCAGAGTACAATGTCCTGTGCTGTCTGTCAGGATAGGGCCTGGGAAGAGTGGACATACCCAAGGTTCTGTCCCTGTCCCTGTGCTCCCTGGTATCACTCATCAGGAGAAAGACAGGGTGGGGTACTTATCAGAGCTGTGGCAACTACAAATCTGGTAAGAAACTCTGAGACATTTTGTATCTAGATAAGAGATAATAATACTAGAATGTTGAGCTCACAGTAGGGTTGAAGGTCTACTTCTGCATTTAGGTACAAAGAGTAAATTTAAAAAGTAAGTGATGGAGTGGCCCTGCTGAACAGAAGTTTATGTGAAAGAAAAAAACCTGGGAGTTTCAATGGCCCACTGAGCCCTGAATGAACCACAGTGTGAAGTAGCTACCTAATACCAAACTGGGGCTGCCCTGAAACAGGCCTTTTTTTAAATAGACATTTATATGGAGTTTATTATGTACCAGGTGTAGGTATGAGTGTTGCACAATTTTATCTCAATCCCTACAACAACTTCCATGAAGCAGGGACTATATTCCCATTTAACAGATGGAGAGGCTGAGGCACAGAGAGATTAAGTAGTTTGCCCAAGATTACATAGCCAGTAAGTAGCAGAGCTGGGATTAGAACCTGGGTCCTTAACCGTTACCATCACCCCCACCCTGTGGCATTTGGATCACAGGAGCCCAGGGTCCACTCTGCTCAGTGTCCGTTTCTGGTGACGACTTTATAAAGGCCAGAAACTAACTCCAGGGTGTCTAGAGGAAGGTGACCTCGATGGTGAGGGTCTGAAGGTCACGTGAAGAACGGGGTGTGTTTAACCCAGCAGCAGGAGCCCTGCCAGTTATGAGGCCCGGGCTCAGGTATCTGCGGACGAGGAAGTAGGTTCGTTTCCAGCATCACATCTAGTCAGTGCCAGGGGATCTTCCATCAGGACTGGATCCCCATTGGTGAGGGGGTGTTGAATTTTATGTCCCTGGATACATACACACACGCACACACACACACACACATGAAATAGGGTACTAAATTAACATTTTGACTGAAGCACACATTCAAGTCATGTGACATTCTAAAGGCAACTGCTAGACCACCTAGGAGAATTTCAGTGTAGATATTTGAGATTCTGTAGACATTTGAGAACTGTCCCCTAATTCACAAATCCCACAGGCCTCTTCCAGAATGTGAGGATTGAGAAGAGGGTTTGTGAAGGAGATTTCTTAAGATCAGTCACATCTGTCATCCCAAGCCTGGTGAGCGGGGCTGCTGAGGGGCTGCTGGTCCCGCTGTACTGGTGTTCCCTGCATTTGGGGCCTGTGTGGTGGTCTGGGCAACAAGATCACCCACCTTCTCAGAGTTCACTGGGGAAAGGGTGCCTGAGGATCTCTTGGGGACCCGGTGGGGCCACATGGTGGAGAGGGCTGGCCTGGGGCCACTCTAGATCCAGCCCGAGAGCGATGGCACCCCAGTAGCTAGTTTCCAGCAATCTGGCGCTGATGTAGGAGTGAGCAGTTAGCTGAAGGAAAATTAGTATCAGTAAAGTATCCACAGAGTGTATGAAGACAGTTAATATGGTTCTGCCCCCCTATTTTGATCTTGGAAGGGTGAGAAACTGGCCAGCAGTTGGACATAAAGTGCAGAGAGAAAAGAGGTCCGCTCTCTCCCAGTCCCTGCAGGTGACCAGCGTTCAGCAGGACCTAGCTGGCACAGGTCAGGAAACTTAATGTAATGACCAGGCTGGAGTTTCTTTTATTTCCAGGCTGTACATTTTAATTCTTTTGGGACTTTGAAGTTGTTGCCTGAGCAGAAAAGTCATGGGATCCACTCAAGTGTTCAGGGATCACTTGACAGGGAGGATGAATCCACAGAGTGCATTTTAAGGGATGGTGGAAGAGAAAAGTTAAATGGCCATTTGACCAGGTCCTGCAGTTGTGTCAGCTCAGAGTATGGATTGTATACGCTTGGGTTGAAAGAAGAAAGAGCAGTGGTTTCTTTGCTTGATGTTACATGCACCTCAGACAAAGGAAGACTGGGAGGTAGGAGCATTTAGAAAAGGAAAGAAAATATTTACTTGACCAGGGTGCAGTGGAGTCAGCCTTCAGAAGATTGGCTCATTGAATAAAATCACAATAAATACTTGAAGGAAAATAGCCCATGAAATTGCCAGAGTTCTCAAGTGTACATTAATGTGTTGTTCAGACTAATTTTGCTCATGATTATCTGTCTCACACAATTATCCTATTCCCCAAAGTCATGACTTATCTTCAGACGTTGTCATAGCAAACAATCCAGGGAAAAAGTGTATTTTCTCAGCAAGTCCAGCTTATGGGACATGTTCAAGGTTTTATTATTTTGGGGACCAACTTCCAGACAGGACCGTCTTGGTATTTTTGGCTTATTTTGGGGTAGAAAGTGATTTGTTTTTCTTGACAGGAGACTAAGAAGTGCTTAGCCCTACTGAAAAGGGGAAATATCCATTTTTGCTTCTCCTTCCATGTAAAAGTGATGCCTCAATCCAGTATGGTATTGCTGAAATGTGAAGTGAAAAAGCAGAAGTTGGGGATCTCTTTATGGGATGCCGAAGTTACGGATGTTAACGTCTGGCTGTAATTGTAACTTGTGTCTCTGTTACTTAGATGTATGTGATTTTCACTGGAGTGGAAAACACTGCTAAATTTCATAACCCTTCAAGTGAAATGATTTATAAACTTCAAATAATTATTCTCCTCAAAGGTCCATTTGCTTTCCTTGCGCATGTCCCTGGGGAGAGCAGTGGGCAGGCCGAGGGGGCGGCTTCCTGCCGTGTGGCTTTGCGGGCACCTGGTTGGTCAAGAAGGAAGTATTGTGTGAGTGAGGATGTGGTTGTAAGTCTCATCTATCTTTCTACAAACCCTTGTGTAGATTTTTTCCAAGAAAATATAATTCTTTCAAGGGAAAGAAATGCAAATTTAATATGAAGATCTGGAAACCATATCACATAAGCCTACATATATTCTTACTGGTGCTTCTCTAAAATGTCCATTACATTACTCCAGTAGGAAAGGAGAGTTAACACGTATTTCTGGAATCTGAAACAGAGGCCAGAAGCAAGTATATGTTTTGCTTGAACATTAACTTGGTATTGGCTGTTTACTCTGTAACATATCTGTATTTATTGAATATAAAGAATAATTCAAGTCTTCCCTTAAAACCAATGCCCCCAGAGGTTGAACCAAGTGTACCCTGAGCCTTCTGGGCTGATGTTCTCAAGCCTAGGTGAGCAGGAGGGGCCTATCTGCGCCTCACTTTCCAAGCCTCTCTCTGGCTCTGTTGGCTGGGCCGCTCCCTGCAAGCTGAGGAGGCCCCATGCAGCAGGCCTGGCTGGCCTTGCCCTCCCCACTCTGGTTGGCTTGTCACCAGGGATTGTACTACGGTGGCAGTGGGTGGGGTAGGTGGCGAGACTAGAAAAGACACACACCCTAATTGAAGAACCCAGACCAGGATGATGAGATGATCGTTAGAAAGTACAGCTTTCCTGCTGCTCTGTCTGGAGCTCTTAAATAAACCACTGCTTTGTTTGAATTTCCTTTTCTGTGGAAGAGATTGAAACACATAGTCCTCCTCTTTGCTTCTTTGCCAAAAGAACGACTCAGCTCAGGGCTGTAGAGAACAGTGTGTGCTGCTTGGAGACAGATAACATGAGCAATAAATGCAAAGTAGGCTTGTTTGCCAAATCATCCTGAAAGTGATCTAAGGTACAGCAATCTCACTCTTCTTAGCCATACAATGCCAAGTGTTTGCAAAACGCCACTAATTAAAATGGAAAGGACCGTTGTTTCCCTAGGACTGTTAAAATGATAATTCAGCTGGCTGTAATGTTTTCTAACAGCAGCTGCATAAATCAATGTGAAGGTTCAGTGAGAGGCAAAGTCTGATCCTTAGGGAGACTGATTTATACCCTTTCATGATTAAAGCGAGAGATTCATGTAATCCACGTGATGGGCTTTGAGAGAATGGAGAGAATCCTCATTGGCTAAAATAGTTGGGCAGGACTCCATGGGGGAAGTGGCGACTAGGCCCTACCCTCAAAGGTAGGCAGGAATCTGGAGCAGGGGAAGATGACAGGCCAGGCGGGCAGGTGGAGTAGAGAGTGCAGAGGCTCAGGGGACCATCTTTGAGCACCCCTCCCCCGGCCCCTGATTTCTTTGCTAAGGAGCCAGTAGCAGCTGTAGTCTGTCTGTGTCATCTTGCTTTCGCATTGCTCCTTAACCTGCATGTGTGTGTGTGTGTGTGTGTGTACTGGAGAAGGAGATCAGCGGAGGAGAACCTGGTTCCAAATACAAGCCTCAATTCTCTGCCGGCTTAGGCCTTGACTTTTCAACCTCCACTAAAATCTTTCATAGTTGAACTCATAGTGCTTAAAATATCCTTGTTGGGCTGAATTGACTCATGCTAATTTTAGCATGTTCATAGCTAGTGCCCTTTCTCTTTGACGGACATGATGAGAATGTAATAAATGTATTTATTGAAGATGGCATGTAGTGGGATAGATTAATGGCATTTTGAAAACAATTTTCTTCCAAAAATGTATTTGTTTAGTTACAATGAAAGTGACTGGTATAAAGTAAGTCATTTTTAATGGAGTTTCTAAGAAAGTTTATCTAATTAATCAAAGAGAACACTGTTTATTAAAACTTAATTTCATCAGCTATATAGCTTTCGAAGGCTGCCATAACAAAATACCAGACTGAATGGTTTAAACGACAAATTAATTTTCTCACAGTTCTGGAGACTAGAAATCCAAGATGAAGGTGCAGTGGGGTTGGAGTCCCCTATGTGCTGCTCTCCTGGCTTGCAAGTGGTCCCCTCTCACTGCCTCATGTTGTGCCCCAGTATCTCTTGGTGTCCTCACCCCCTCCTCTCCTCAGGACACCAGTTGGATTACATTAGGGCCCACCCTAATGGCCTCATTTTACCTTCCTTCCTTAGAGGCCCTGTCTCCAAATATAGCCACGTTCTGAGGTACTGGGAGCTAAGACTTCAACATGAATTTTGGGGGACTCAGTTCAGCCCATCATAGCACCAAATCCACATTGCACTGTACACACACAAATCTGGGGTGGAATTTCACTCTATCCCTTTCAGTCTTTTTCCTTTGTTCAGAGAGGGAGCATATTCAAGCCAATTAGGTAGCTAGCATGTGAACACAGTGGGCAGGGGCAATGTGATGCAGACCTACATGTAAGTATCTAAATTATTAGAACTTTAAAAAATTTTGGTAAAATATGGATAACACAAAGTTTACTATTTTTAAGTGTACAACGCAATGGCATTGAGCAGATTCACACTGTTGTGTAACCATCATCACCATCCAGAAATTTGTCATCTTCCTCAACTGAAACTCTATATCCACCGAGCATTAGCTCCTCGTCATCCCTCTGCCAGCACTCGGCAGCCACCTTCCTGCTCTGTCTCTGTGAATCCGAGCACTCTAGGACCACCCATGAGTGAGATCCTGCAGTGCTTGTTCTTGTGTGTCTGGCTGATGCCACTTAGCATGGTGTTTTGAAGACTCATCCATGTTGTAGCATATGTCAGAATTTCCCTCCTTTTAAGACTGAATGTTATTCTATTGCATGTAGCTAAAGTTTGTTTACCCATTCATCTGGGTAATGTACATTTGGCATGTGTCCACCTTTGGCTGCTGTGAACAGTGCTGCTGTGGACTCTGGAGCACAGATACCTGTTGGAATCCCCACTTTCAGTTCTTTCCAGTCTATACCCAGAAGTGGAATGGCTGGATCAAGAGGTATTCCACGTTTAAAGTTTTGTAGAACTGTTATACTGTTTTTCATAGCAGCTGCATAATTTGCATTCCTACCAGCAAAACACTAGAGTTCTGATTTCTTTAGTCTTTACCAACACTTGTATTTTGTTTGTTTTTTTTTCGCTAACAGCCATCCTAATGGGTATGAAGTGGTGTGTCATTATGAAGCTCTGCTTTTTTGATAGTTGGTTCTTTGACTTGACTGCAGTACTTTTAAACATGCTCTTTCCAAAGGCTCAGGCTTAGAGCCAAGATAAACGGATAGTACTGAGAACCCAGAAAACCTAACTCTACTAATGTGGTCAACTTGGTATTCCTGGTGTGCTCAACATGCTGAGAATTTCTTGAAGTTCAAACCAGGGAATGCAAGGTCCAGAAAGATGCAGGACGTAACCCCGTGGCAGCTCTGTGTGGGGTCCCGAGCCCCACCCCAGGAGTGGCCTCGCTTAGTGGCTGCAGCAGGGCATCCATGTTGGGGTACCAGACAAACAGCTAGCATCCTGGCACGTGTGCAGTGGCGCAGAGGACTAGGGCCCTGTCATATTATATTGTATTATATTACAGATTGTATATATAATTCCTTTGCCCAATTCCACATTCACTAGTTAATCTGATCTTAAGTTTTGTTTCCCAGACCAAGTAAAACATGTGCTCTGGTCTGCGTGGCCATTTTATTCCTAATCGTAACTTACCAAATTGGTGCTCTGGTTGCAAATCACTCTCTTATGCTTGGTGAGTATAACTCAGGTTATAACAGCTTTCTTAGCCTGGAGAGCTATGAAAACCCAGCATCCCAAATCCACGGAGCTGGGGCTGGGTGAATCGCTGAGGGTGGCGTGCTGTACCTCCCACACATATCTCAGAGCTATGCCTCCCCTTTCCTCAGGCAAGCCTTGCTAGATGGAGGCTTTATAGCTTCTTTCTGGGGTGTCTTTTCCCTGTGTGTGCATGACATTCTTCACGTCCAACTGAAGTCCCTTTTAGAACTTTGCCCTCAGTTGCAGGGCTGAGAAAAGAATGAAGGAAGACAATTTTGTGGCTTTTCCATATCGTGAGAAACTGATTCAACAAGTGTTTTTTGCATTTCTGGTATGAACCAGACCCTGTGCAGGTTGCTGGGAGCAGGGGGTGAGCAAAGCAGAAGAGGCCCCTGCACAGCTGGTGCTTACAGAAAAGAGGCTAAGGAAAGGGAAGGCACTAGAGGACTGGCCCATGCAGGCCTCTCCTCGCCTGCGCTGCAGCGTGCTGCCCAGATCTTAACCCTCTCCAAAGACCCCCAGAGGGCTCTGGGACAGTCATTGTGTCCCAGCAGCCCTTAGTTCATGCAGGAAGCATTTGCTGGACTGAATCAGGGAGCACAACAGGGCCAGGAAATGCTGACTTTAAACACTGCATTCTGGTCTATTCAGTACTGTGTGGGCGTCTACGGCAACTGAAGAGGTAGATTTAGGAGCCCAAACCACTGTGCCCCTTGGAGGAAGGATGTCCACTCATGAATTAAGCATCTCTCTGTTTCAGGTGTTGGTTGAATATTTATCTGAACAAAGTATTTAGTCCTGTTCCTCATTTTAGAAGTTGTTCTTCTATTATATTGATTCTGGTTTTAGGATGGAAGAGGTCTTCAGGCTCAGGAACATTTTTTGTTCCATGTTTTTCTCCTGGAAACAAGTTGCTGCTGTGCAGAGGAGAAGTGGAGACAGACAGGAAGGAGATGCAGCTGGAATTTCTCTGCCAGCTGTCAGCTTTGAGGTCTGCTGCTTAACTGCATACTTTCCAGGGAATACCTGGGATGACATGAAACCTGATAGTGTAACTAAGCTTGAGAAGTATGTCCATTTGAGAAGGGAGGAGATGTGTGTGCATGTGTGTGTGGCTGGAGTGTCAGACTTCAAAAGTAGGATGTGCTCAAGTCAAAAGACAGCAGTGAGGAGGAGGAGAAGACTCTAAAGTCCCTGAAGTGTGACTTCTTTAATTGAAGGAAATAAAAACCCAAACCTCATGACAGAAGTTGCTAACCTAAGATGCATTCTCAGAAAAGGAACCTGCAGACTTGAGAATTAGAGTGATAAGTACAAGTAGAAGGTGGTGGCTCATATGGAATCTGTAAAAAGGAAAAGTAAATGGGAGAACAAGAGTTGTTTTAGTCCCTGGCCTGGGCATACAGCACCGAGGCCCTGACCAGGCAGGGCCAGACACGGGTCCTTGCGGGGACAGATGTGCCACCTCATGGAAATGTTTAAGGAAGATCCAGCTGGCTCCTGTCTAACCATGGGCCTGGCTCATAACCTTGCAGACTCCTGTTTACTCTCCATGTGGTCCCACCCACCTGGGTGCGGCTAAGGGGGGTGCCCAGCCACATCTTCCTGCCATAAAAGAATTAAGCTTCTAAAGCTGCACTTCTGAAGTCCCCACTTGAGCCTCCTCAGCCACCAGGATGTGGCCTGGCTGGATTTTAGCTTTGGCGTCTCAGCAGCCTTGATGGGAGAGAGAATGGGCGATGGGTCCCAAGGTGGCTTCTCCGTGTCCTGCTGGGGAAAGTTGTTCCTAGGAATAGGTGGAAGAAAGGAATCAGAATAGGTAACTACTGAGACACTTGTGGGCCAAGCCAGAGTAAGCACTGGCATCCTCGGTGGCATGCCCGATTGTGAGTTTGGAAATTGAAGAAGAAGAAGATAGAATGACTGCAGTTGGGAATTTTGATCTCAAATTCGAATGGGTCATTAGGTGTACATACAAGCTGGGCACTGCAGGGCCTGGATCAGCGGCTGTGGTGGGCAACCGTGTGGAGTGCCTTTCTGGCTGTGCCGTCAGGCGTGTGTATGGGGTCACCTTAGGGTTTACAGACATCTCTGGGAGCTCTCCTTAATGTGCTCGTCCTGTGCGTGAATTGGCAGGCACTTGGAAATTCATCTGCCAGTATTTACCCCTTCACATGGAAATACAGGTCCAATGCCAGGAAAACAGCCCCCTCAGCATGTCTCATCCTGACTCACCGAGGATTTTGATGAAGAGCCTTTAGTCACATCTCGGGAGGCTCCATGCCCACATACATCTCCCTGACTTCAGGGGGGCGGACAGGGTTGTTTGACCTGTGTTCCAGAAGGAAGGAGAGTCCCCAGGGCTGGTGTGGGGTCCTGGCTCGAGGAGAAGGATGGAAGGGCTGCGAGTGTGGACGGGGGAAGGGGCGGTGCCGGCCAGCGGTGAGAGGTGCCTGGGGCCTGCAGGCCAGGCTTTCTCAGGCAGGGTTGAGTCTCTGCTCCCTCCCGTCGGACGTTGGCCTAAAGAGCCCCGTGTCCACCAGGGAAAGGCACACTTCCTTCTCGGGGCCTTGGGGGCGCGCTAGTGGTTTTTCATTGTCGTGGTTGAGGGAGGGTGCAGGGGCTCAGGAGAGCGATCAGTCTCCGTGTGTGGCGCTGGGAAGCTTACCTAGGATGCATCTCCTCTGGAAGAGGTGGTTTTACAGATGCTGACGTTATGGGGAAATTTGGCCCGAGGAGCTCTGCGGAGGGGCCGCTCAGCAGCGGCAGGGGAGCAGCCGGCAGCGCTGTGCCGGGCGCCCGTCTCCCTAGCCGTGTCCGGGGAGCAGCGGCCTGGGGTCCTCGCGCTGCGGGTGCGCCTCGGGCCGGACCGCCTCCCCCGCGCTGGGCTCGGTCCCCGCGGTACTCGCGGCGCCGGGAGTGTCGGACCGCGGGGACCGCCCCCAGGCCCGCTGGCCGTTCCCGAAGGGTCACGAGGGACCCGCCTCGGTTCTGCAAAGCTCGGGAAAGCCCCTCTGGGCCTCGGTGATGGACGTGACACAACGCCCTACGACGGCCTTCTGTCTGCCTTTTTGTTCTTGTACGTTTGATGGCCTGAGGTGATTAATGGGAGACTTCGATGGAAAAAATACTGACTCGTGCACTGTTTCAAGGCTGTTAGGTGACCGCTCCAAAGGAGAGGCAGGCATTTTGTCTTCCAAGCCGATCTCTGGGATACAAGAACCCCCCTGTTACCCAGGCCGCCGAAACGGCGGCGGCGTTGGGGAGCTGGTCTGCTGTGCCCCGACCTCCGCGGAGAGCCCCCGACGGGCCGCTGCGTCCCTCACCCACTCTGGTCTCCGGTCCGGGTTAGCGCTTTGCTCCGCCTTTGCACGACGGCCTTTCCGCTTTTAGGACCTTGGCACGTGTGACTCTCTGGCCTTCGGTTTCTGCCCCTCCCTGAACAGTCCACTTAAGTGAGCAGGAGATGTGTCAAGGTGAGTAAGTAGGGAAAACTCCCCCTCTAGGGTAGGTAAGGGGTTCGTATTTCCTGATATCTGACTCTTAGAGGGAGACTTGACTTGCCGGCTCTTGGCCAGCCTGGAAGGTGGTGGCGATGCTTCTCCCTGAGCCCAGAGAGTCGCAGGACCACCTGCTGTCCCCGGGCCAGGCCCCCAGCTGGGAGTCCCAGCTGTGCGCAGATGTGGGGAACAGCACGGCTGTGGGGTGTGCTGCTGAGGGAAAGGAAAACACTCTCCCATCTATATTTTCTTGATTGTTTTGCATACTTACTGCTATTTTTCTGTTACCTACTTTGATACTAGATGAAGCCTCACGCCTCCCTTTGCTCTGTGTATTACATTGACGGTGATGCTTGGTTTACAATGAAAATGATATGATAAAAGCAGACTTCATCTTGTTTTCCTTAAGCAAACTGAAGGATTATTCTTACGTTTTTGACTTAAGGGAGCAAAGTGAATCCCATGTTTCTCATTATAACTGTTAAACTAAATGAATGCCTGTGAGTTTTTATTATAATTTTATTCATTTGTCCAGGGCACATAGATCGATGAGCCGAATGGTGAATTTGATGGGAACTGGCTGATTCCTCAGAGGGCTGTTGGTGATGCCTGAAGAACAAGCCTCAGCTCCTCCATCCCAGACGAGCATTCTTCGCTTCTGATAATACAGTTCTGGCTACTAGTCTTATCCTAGGTCCTGGATACACAGATTTCAGGCAACATCACATTTAATCTTTACAGCAGCTCCATGGTAGTGATAGTAGGTACTGTTGTTATTTTCCTGTTCCTGGTGGGACAACTGAAACTTAGATCATCTTTGTATTGATATACACTCTTATGAAGGTTTCACATGAAAAAAGAATGTGGTTACTACATTCACCCATGTTATCGTGTCCCCCCCATACTCCACTGCAGTCACTGTCCATCAGTATAGTAAGATGCCACAGAGTCACTATTTGCTTTCTCTGTGCTACACTGTCTTCCCCATGGCCCCTCACACTATGTGTGCCAATCATGAAACCCCACAAACCCCTTCCCCTCCCTCCCCATCCTCCCTCCCCCACCCCTCCCCTTTGGTAACTGCTAGTCCCTTCTTGGAGTCTGTGAGTCTGCTGCTGTTTTGTTCCTTCAGTTTTGCTTCATGGCTATACTCAACAAATGAGGGAAATCATTTGGCACCTGTCATTCTCCACCTGGCTTATTTCACTGAGCATAATATCCTCCAACTCCATCCATGTTGTTGCAAATGGTAGGATTTGTTTCTTTCTTATGGCTAAATAGTATTCCATTGTGTATATGTACCACCTCTTCTTTATCCATTCATCTACTGATGGACACTTAGGTTGCTTCCGTATCTTAGCTATTGTAAATAAGGCTGCAATAAACATAGGGGTGCATATGTCTTTTTGAAGCTAAGAAATTATATTCTTTGGGTAAATTCCTAGGAGTGGAATTCCCAGATCAAATGGTAATTCTATTTGCAGTTTTTTGAGGAACCTCCATATTGCTTTCCACAATGGTTGAACTAGCTTACATTCCCACCAGCAATGTAGGAGGGTTTCCCCTTTCTCCACATCGTTGCCAGCATTTGCTGTTCTTAGTCTTTTCTATACTGGTCATCCTAACTGGTGTGAGGTGATGTCTCATTGTGTTTTTTATTTATTTATTTATTTATTTATTTATTTATTTATTTATTTATTTATTTATTTATTTATTTATTTATACTTTTTTGTTTTTATTATGAACTACATAATATACTGCATGCAACATAACACACAGCATAGCCTTCTAGCAGGGGTAGATGAGCATAACTGAATTGTTTTTCATCAAACAGGAAAATGCTTCCTTAATCAATGTTCTCTAAGCCCTTTGAAACATAGTAACGATTAACTCCAGAGATGCCACCAAATCCCCCTCACAAACCCCATTACAGTACTGTCCATCAGCATAATAAGATGCTGTAGAATCACTACTTGTCTTCTCTATGTTGCACAGCCCTCCCCATGCCCCCCCCCCACATTATACATGCTAATCGTAATGCCCCCTTTCTTTTTCCCCACCCTTATCCCTCCCTTCCCACTCTTTCTCCCCAGTCCCTTTCCCTTTGGTAACTGTTAGACCATTCTTAGGTTCTATGATTCTGCTGCTGTTTTGTTCCTTCAGTCTTTCTTTGTTCCTATAGTCTTTGGGTTTGAGGTGAGTCTCTTGTAAGCAGCATCGAGATGGGTCTTGCTTTTTTATCTGTTCTATTATTCTGTGTCTTTTGATTGGTGCATTCAGTCCATTTACATTTAGGGTGATTATTGAGAGATATGTACTTATTGCCATTGCAGGCTTTACATTCGTTGGTTGCCCAAGGTTCAAGGTTAGCTTCTTTAGTATCTTACTGTCTAACTTACCTTGCATATTGAGCTATTTTAAATACTGTCTGGTCATTCTTTATTTTTCTCCCTTCTTATTCCTCTGCCTCCATTCTTTATATGTTGGTTGTTTAATTCTGTGCTCTTTTGTGCGTCTTTCAACTGCTTTTGTGGGTAGTTGATTTTATTTTTTGCCTTTAGTTAGTATTTGGTTGGTCTGCTTTCTTTGCTGTGATTTTATTTTCTCTGTTGACATCTATTTAGTCTTAGGAGTGCTCCCATCTAGAGCAGTCCCTCTAAAATACCCCGTAGAGGTGTTTGTGGGAGGCAAATTCCCTCAACTTTTGTTTGTCTGGGAATTGTTTAATCCCTCCTTCATATTTAAATGATAGTTGTGCTGGATACAGTATCCTTGGTTCAAGGTCCTTCTCTTTTATTGCATTAAATATATCATGCCATTCTCTTCTGGCCTGTATTGTTTCTGTTGAGAAGTCTGATGATAGCCTGATGGGTTTTCTTTTGTAGGTGACCTTTTCCCTCTCTCTAGCTGCCTTTAAAACTCTGTCCTTGTCCTTGATCTTTGCCATTTTAATTATTATGTGCCTTGGTGTTGTCCTCCTTGGGTCCTTTCTGTTGGGAGTTCTGTACACTTCCATGGTCTGATCGATTATTTCCTCCCCCAGTTTGGGGAAGTTTTCAGCAATTATTTCTTCAAATACACTTTCTATCCCTTTCTCTCTCTTCTTCTTCTTCTGGTACCCCTATAATATGAATATTGTTCCTTTTGGATTGGTCATACAGTCCTCTTAATATTGTTTCATTCCTGGAGATCCTTTTATCTCTCTCTGCATCAGCTTCTATGCGTTCCTGTTCTCTGGATTCTATTCCATCAGTGGCCTCTTGCATCTTATCCATTCTGTTTATAAATCCTTCCAGAGATTGTTTCATTTCTGTAATCTCCCTCTGGACATCATCCCTTAGCTCTTGCATATTTCTCTGCAGCTCCATCATCATGGTTATGAGCTTTATTTTTAATTCTTTTTCAGGAAGACTGGTTAGGTCTATCTCCTTCTCAGGGTTTGCCTCTGTGATCTTGCTCTGTATCAATTTCTTCTGCCTTTCATGGTGATAGATGTATTTTTGGGGAGCTGGCGTGTGTGTTGGGTAAGAGAAAGTCCTTTCTTGCCAGTTTGTGGCCTTCCTTTCCTGGGAGAACAGTGGCCTCTAGTGGCTTGTGCTGAGCAGCTGTGCACAGACGGGGCTTCTGATCTTGCCAGACCGCTAATGGAGTTTCACACTGCAGTTGCTGTGGGCATTGCCTACCTCAGGCTGCTGCTCCGAAATGGCGGAGCCGCATTTGAGGGGAAACGGCTGGGAGGCTGTTTATCTCTGTGAGGGGCCTCCGAGCTCCCTGCTGCCCAGGGGGTTAGAGTGCCTAGAGTTCCCCGGGATTCCCAGCTGCTGGGCTAAGTGTCCTGGGATGCTTCCATCCAGCTGTGGGATCCCTGTCCCTTTAAGACTTTCAAAAAGCACTTGCTTTATCCCAGGGGTGCTGACTGCAGGGACCCGCTCACAGGTCTTACTGTCCTGTTTCCCTAGGATCCAGCACCCCACACCTGGATGTGGATGTCTAGGGTTGGCTGTTTAGCAGTCCTGGGCTCCCTCTGCCTCCCCGCTTTGACTCCTCTCCTCCCGCTGGGAGCTGGGGTGAGAGGCGCTTGGGTCCCTCCGGGCTGCGGCTTGTATCTTACCCCCTTCGTGAGGCGCTGGGTTCTCGCGGGTGTGGATGTAGTCTGGCTGTTATCCTGTGTCTTCTGGTCTCTCTTTTAGGATTAGTTGTATTTGTTGTATTTTCAAAAATATATGGTTTTGGGAGGAGATTTCTGCTGCTCTACTCACACCGCCATCTTGGTTCTCTCCCTCTTATTGTGGTTTTTATTTACATTTCTCTGACCTACCTGAGGTCTTTACCTACTGATCTTCTGAGTGTGATCAAGAGCAATTAGAGAACTGTGTAGTTGTGGATGAGTTAACAGTTTCTACACTTGCCTTTCTCCATTTTGCAGGGTGGAGATGTCTGCCCAGAGGTTAATTTCTAACAGAACATCCCAGCAACCTGCATCTAATTCTGATTACACCTGGGAATATGAGTATTATGAGATTGGACCAGTTTCCTTTGAAGGACTGAAGGCTCATAAATGTGAGTTTTATACAACTTCCCATTGTAAGCATAATATGTATTTGTCTTACCATGTGAAATGCCCAGTGAATATTTTCCCTAAATACTCTATCTTTTTATAGAACTCTACCTGCAAAACCTCAGAAAACACCCCCCTGCAAATAAGGCTGATTGCTCGGGGATCGTATTACATGCATCACAAGAACTGGAAAGGTTCCCTTAGTGGGGGAATGTGATTCAATATCATTTTCAAATTGAGATTTTTGAAAAAAGTACTGATGATTCCATCTCTCCCAAACTGTATGAATATTTGAGCCATCAAAAATGTGTACAAAAATACAATCTGGAGCTATTGTTTGAAGAGCCTTCTTCTGTAGCACACAATCAGTGGCATCCTTTCAGTTCTCTTGGTTTCCTGGGGCTGTGGAGAGCCGTCTGTGCACGCTCGTAAGGACAGGCGAGGATAGCCTGCGGTCATTACTAACTGTGTTCCAGACATGAAGTGTGTTTCATGTCCTTGGAGTGATTAATGACTCAGCACAGAGCAAGGTAGTATAATTCTGTGAAAGGTCACTCTAATTCCAGTCATAACTGAATGCTGACCAGCCAGCATGAAAAGGCATTTTTTTTTTACACAGTGATCCAATTTATAAACACACACACCAGAAATAACACCATACACTGATACATGCACATATTTTTTCATAAATGCATAGAGAAGGGGCTAGAAATATATACACTAAACAGTTAACTTCTGGAAAAAGGAGTGAGATAGGGTAGGAATAAAAGGGGGCATTTGCTTTTATATAATTTTTGTGTTTTTTTGTGGTTTAAAACAACAGAAATTTATTATACCGCAGTTCTGTAAGGTCCTAAGTCCAGGTAAAGTATGGCTTGATTGGTAGGAACCAGTCCATTTCACTGCAGACTGTCTGACATGGGTCATTCTCACCAAGGCCATATTTCCAGGCTGTTGTCCCCCTTCAAAGCCAAAAGTGTTGGGTCTTTGAATCTCTCTGTGTCTTCTCTGAAAAGGCACATTGTTTTCTAGAGTTGACATAATTAGCAGAAATGGTGCCCACTCCACATCCCATCATGGTTATTCCACATAAATATTCCAGAGATGTTTGGCTGTTTTAGAATCTACAAAAATTTTAGGCAGTTAACTGGTTTAGATTAATGGGGTACATTAGGAACTACGAAAGAGATCACAATTGGACATGCAAATATGGCAAAGGACATGCTTTTGTCCTTCGGTATATCCTGGGCACTGCCCCTCTGCCCTCTCTTGGCATCCATGATCCCTCACACCCACTTACTGCTCCCTTGCAAAGAGGGTTTTCTATTTCTTTCAGTTTTATCGAGGTAAAATTGACAAATAAAATTGTCATGTATTTGAAGTGTGCTAAGTGATGGTTTGATGTATTACACATTGGGAAGGGGTCGCCCCCGCTGAGTTAATTCACCCATTCATCACCTCAGATAGTTCTCTTTATTTAAGTTCTGTTCTCTTGCAGATTTCAATTACACAGTACAGTTGTCCGTATTTTAATTTTTTTTTGTCATTAAGTTTTATGAGTGCCCTTATATTTTGGATATTAACCCCTTATCTGATATATGGTTTGCAAATATTTTCTCCCCGTCCATCAGTTGCCTTTTCATTTTGTTGATGGTGTGTTTGGCTGTGCAGGAGCTTTTTAGTTTGATGTCACCCTATTTGTCTAGTTTTGCTTTTGTTGCCTTTGCTTTTTTTTTTGACATTATTACTCTACAATTACATGATGAACATTATGTTTACTAGACTACCCTCATCACCAAGTTGCCCCCACATTCCCCATTGCAGTCACTGTCCATCAGCAAAGTAAGATGTTGTAGAATCACCATTTGTATTCTCTGTGTTGTACAGCCCTCCCCATGACCCCCCACATTATACATGCTAATAATAATGCCCAATTTCTTCCCCCACGCCCCCCTTATCCCTCCCTTCCCACTCTTCCTCCCCAGTCCCTTTCCCTTTGGTAACTGTTAGTCCATTCTTGGGTTCTGTGATTCTGCTGCTGTTTTGTTCCTTCAGTTTTCTCTTTGTTCTTATATTCCACATATGAGTGAAATCATTTGGTACTTGTCTTTCTCCACCTGGCTTATTTCACTAAGCATAATACCCTCTTGCTCCATCCATATTGTTGCAAATGATAGGATTTGTTTTCTTCTTATGGCTGAATAACATTCCATTGTGTAATGTACCACATCTTCTTTATCCATTCATATACTGATGGACACTTAGGTTGCTTCCATTTCTTGGGTATTTTGAATAGTTCTGTGATAAACATAGGGGTGCATTTTTCTTTTTCAAACTGGGCTGCTGTGTTCTTAGGGTAAATTCCTAGGAGTGGAATTCCTGGGTCAAATGGTATTTCTATTTCTGTTTTGAGTTTTTTGAGGAACCTCCATACTGCTTTCCACAATGGTTGAACTAGTTTACATTCCCACCAGCAGTGTGGGTGGGTTCCCCTTTCTCCACATCCTCGCCAACATTTGTTGTTGTTTGTCTTTTGGATGGTGGCGATCCTTACTGATCTGAGTGATATCTCATTGTGGTTTTAATTTGCATTTCTCTGATGACTAGTGATGTGGAGCATCTTTTCATGTGTCTGTTCCCATCTGTATTTCTTCTTTGGAGAACTGTCTGTTCAGCTCCTCTGAACATTTTTTAATTGGATTATTTGCTTTTTTCTTGTTGAGGTGCATGAGCTCTGTGTATATTTTGGATGTCAACCCTTTATCAGATCTGTCATTTATGAATATATTCTCCTATACTGTAGGATGCCTTTTTGTTCTATTGGTGGTGTCCTTTGCTGTACAGAAGCTTTTCAGTTTGATGTAGTCCCACTTGTTCATTTTTGCTTTTGTTTCCCTTGCCTGGGGAGATATGTTCATGAAGAAGTCACTCATGTTTATGTCCAAGAGATTTTTTTCCTATGGTTTTTTTCTAGGAGTTTTATGGTTTTGTGACTTACATGTAGGTCTTTGATCCATTTCAAATTTACTTTTATGTATGGGGTTAGACAATGATCCAGTTTCATTGTCTTACATGTAGCTCTTCAGTTTTGCCAACACCAGCTGTGGAAGAGGTTGTCATTTCCCCATTGTATGTCCATGGCTCCTTTATCATATCTTAATAGATCATATATGTTTGGGTTAATATCTGGACTATCTATTCTGTTCTACTGGTCTGTGGGTCTGTTCTTGTGCCAGTAGCAAATTGTGTTGATTACTGTGGCTTTGTAGTAGAGCCTAAAGTTGGGAAGCAAGATCCTCCCTGCTTTATTCTTCCTTTTCAGGATTGCTTTGGCTATTCAGGGTCTTTTGTAGTTCCATATGAATTTTAAAACTATTTGTTCCAGTTCGTTGAAGAATGCTGTTGTTATTTTGATAGTCATTGCATTGAATCTGTAGATTGCTTTAGGCATGATGGTCATTTTGACAATATTAATTCTTCCTAGCCAGGAGCATGAGATGAGTTTCCATTTGTTAGTGTCCTCTTTAATTTCTCTTAAGAGTGTCTTGTTATTTTTACGGTATAGGTCTTTCACTTTCTTGGTTAGGTTTATTCCTAGGTATTTTATTCTTTTTGATGCAATTGTGAATGGAATTGTTTTCATGATTTCTCTTTCTGCTAGTTCATCATTAGTGTTGTTGCCTTTGCTTTTTGCATCAAATCCAAAAAATCATTACCAAGACCGTTGTCAAGGAGCTTACCCCCTATCCTATGACCATTATTTTGAATGTTCAGTCAGGTAAATCGCCTATCTCCATTTCTAGAGATTTGTCTTGTTCTTTTGTTTGCAACATATTCCTCTGTTTCTTTATTTTCCTTGACTCTTGTTGGTTTCTGGGCATTAGGTAAAACAGCCACCTCTCCCGGTCGCATCAGAGTGGACTTGTGTAGGAGATGGATCTTGCCGTTCAGTGCAGCCCAGCCCCTAGTCGTCTCTCAAGCTTCTGTGATTGTCCAAGCAACCTTCTTTGTTCTTAGTGGCTCCCAGGAGCTGAGGGTGTATGGAGACCTGTCTGTGTCCCTCAGGGGAGGACTGTGATCATCAGCCATAACAAATGCAGTCCGATTAGAGGCCAGACCCTCAGGCAGCAGCTAGGAAAGCATGTCCTAAACCACTTCCAGGGAGATACTGGGAGATGAGTGTTTTTACATGCTGTCTCTATTCTCCACCCAGGGTGTAGCCACAGAAAGGTGCTGCTCTGCTTGTGAAGAACTGCTTTTTGTTTACTGTAGTTGGGTGGGACTGGAACTTGTAAGCTCCATCGGCTCTCGGTGCCAGGAGGTCAGGAGCCTGGGCAGCAGCCGCAGAAGCCGTGGTGCCAGCCCTGAGTACAGTCTCCTTACAGGGAGAAGATACTGGTAACAGAGTTTATTATTAGAGTGGGCTGGAGGGAGAAGGTGGGGAAGCAACTGTGGATGCCCTGTCCCTGCGGAGGAGCACAGCCCTAGATGGCAGCAAAATTAGAAGCCCAGTCTTCAAGCAGCATCTTTTAAAATCTGTAGATAAAGCCTTTTGAGGGGAACACAGGAGGTGGGTGTTCCTGCCTGCCCCCTGCACTGAGCCCTGCAGGGGTAGCCATGAGGTGGGCTTTTGCACCCATTAAGAACTGCTTTTTTGTTTGCTCCATCTTGGGTTCTCATGGACACAAATCCTGTTGGCTTTCAGAGCTAGATGTTTGGGGGGTCCATCCCTCCAGGGGGAATCTTAAAAATGGGGCTCTAGATGTGTGGTCTGAACCCTTTCCTCCTGGGGGTGGGGAAGCGGGGAGCTGGGAATTCCCTCCCAACACTGCGTCGCTGTTCCAGGGGTGGGACTGACGGTGAGAGAGCCACTCAGTCTTTCTTACTGGCCTGATGTGGATACTTCCCCATTTGCCCAATGTGTAGGAGTCACCCTGCTGGATCATGTGATTCTTTCAGAAGGAGTCATGCCATATTTACCTGTGTCTTCAGCGTGTCCAAGGGAGGAGGGGCGCTCAAGAACCTCCTGACTCCCTAGCTCGGTCAGCTCCTTGTTCCAGCTCATTAAGTAGCTGTGCCTTGGTCCCCACCTCCCCGTCGCAGGAGGGAGGGGAGACCTGGCTTCCCCTGGGGATGCCGGGAGCCCAGGTGCCGCTGTCTGCAGTGGCAGCGGCAGGGCCTCTGCTGTGCGGCTCCACAGGCCCCACCTCCAGGGCTCCAGTAGCGCGGCTGTAACAGGCTTCAGAGTTACTCATTGCCCAGACCAATGGCTTTCTATATTTGGTTCTGAAAAATTCATTAACTAAGTCACATATCTTTACTCTTTAAGTGAACAGTAATAATTAAATGCCTTCTCTCATTCCTTTTTTTATATCTGTTCGTTAGTTCTTTGTGGAAATAAAATGAGCACATGGAATCCATTGGGATATGCTGTCATTGATTATTTCATGGAAGTGTGTAAAATCATCCTCAACTTACTTTAATTCTTTCATCTGCTGCTTTTCTGGGACAACCATTAGGTAAGGTCACTTGCTTGTTAAGAACTTTATTGGAAACCAGAATGACCAGGCAAACCGCCATACATTTCCCTGTAATATGGGCTTTTTACAGCTTGGTGATACAAATTTTATTTTTATGTCAGTTTGTTCTTATCTACTTCCCTTAGTTTAAGTGGCAAAAAAGACAGGCTACTGCAATAAATTTTATTGGTACATTTCCAGAGATTATTGAAAATCTTTTTTGAGCCTATTACATTCTGGAAATTATTATAGCATGAAAAAAATCCTGCAAAATGTTGGCAAAGCATGACACATTACATACTTACTTTACCTACTCTACTATTAATCAGGTGTGCTTTTAGTTTTAATATTCACATCAGGAGAAAATGCCTGGGTGAGTCCTTACTGTTCTAATATAAGAGGTCTGATTAAAGTAAAGACCCCAGGTTCACAAGCTTGACGAGAAATGAGACACAGAGAAAGTAAAAAGCATGCCACCTCCCAAAAAAACCCTAGACATGCAGGAATATAAAAAAGATTATGTCAGCTGTCAGACTATGCATACTAGTATAGTCGCTTCCATTTAAAAATGCTATGATTCTGACCTTCAAGTGTGTCTCTTTGTTTTGCTGATCCAAATTCAAAGCCAGTTAGTTGCAGTTTCAAAAGAAGAGAAGATGATATTTCAAGGGGAGCATTTCTTGAGGATAGGAATGACCATAATAGTTATCTTCATTTGCTTTGCCTGGGATGGATAATACTAGGCAACCATAGCTACTTCTTTTGTTAGACTAAGTTCTTCTGCCAGCTGAAGTCAAGAGTCCAACCTTCAAGGAGGAACAACCTTTGGTGGTCATTGTGAATTGTTTTGCCCTCAGTTTGGACTCTGGTATTAAACCTTATCATGTATCAGAAGTGGACATATAACTGACCCTCAGTTGGTACCAGCAGAATGCACATTCATTCATTCATTGTTTCAGGACATATTTGTTGAGTGCCTGTTATGCACGGAACTATTCTAAGCACTGGAGGTACAACAGTGAACAGAAAAGACAAAAAGATCTCCTCTTATGGATCTTGCCTTCTAGTGGGAGAGATAGACAATAAATAAATAAACTGTGCTAGATGGTGATAAAAAAAGAGAAGGGAAAGGAGATGTGGGGTGCAGAGGTGAAAGTATAGAGAGTAGCCATGGAAGGCCTTACTGAGAAGAGAAATCTGAAAACAGATCTGAAGGAAGTGAGAAATGGAGCCATACAGTATCAGGAAGAACATTTCAGGAAATGCTCCACGGCAAGAGTGAAACGGAACACGCAGGAGCACAGAGGCCAGCATGGTGCCGGGGGAATGACTGAGAGGCAACGTGGCAGGTAATGGGGAGGAGGGTGTTGGGACCTTACTGGTCATTACGGGGGTTCCAGCTTTTTCCCTAAGAAGTCATCTGAAGGTTTGAGGAAGAGGAGAGGCATCTGGCTTAGGTGTCAATAAGACCACTCTGCAGTTGAGGAAAGAAAGGGGTGACACTGGAGACATAAGACCAGTCCCGGGACTGTTATAATGGTTCAGTCAGCTGGAGATGGTGGGGCAGGGGAGTGGTGAGAAATGCATAAAACGCATTAAAAGCAGTGTTAGTGGAGTGGTGGGAGTGAAAGGCTGATGGGATTGGCTCAAGAGAAAAATGAGAGGAAAGGAATTGGAAACAGTATGTACTAGACAAATCTCAAAATAATTTTGCTATAAAGGGAAGGAAGAAAATGGGACATTTATGAAGGGCTTGGGCTGGGTGAGACAGAGTTTTCTTAAAAGAAGTAGAAGCAAAAGCCTATGAGCCAACGAGTGGACACTTACAGTCACTGGCTGCTGCTCTGAGGGAAGGTTGAAGGCACATCCCCTTACCCTGAGCCGTCAGTGGTGGCCACGCTCCATGCTGTTTTCACACGCTGACATGCAGATGATGCCAGGCGCACACATGGATGAAGAAGCCGGGTCATCAAGGTGGGCCGCGGAGCTGGGACTTGTGAAGGCTTGGAGGAAGGTGTATCATGGGGAGTGAGGTAAAAACGGGTGCAGCAGCCTCCCTGGTGGCTCCTGGCCAGGTATTTATACCACAAAGCTGAGCCGGACACATCAGGAACTTGACGCATCTGGAACCAAGAGGTGTGAGGACAGTGCTGACTCTGGTCCTGAGCCTCTCTTTCTAATTAAGTATTAGCCCTTGTTTATCACACACCCATGAAAGGGAAAGGGGACACTGTATACTCCGGAGGTGGGAAGGAGGGGACCAGGACAGGGCAGTTGGCCCTATTAGAGTGGAAGAGATCATGCCAGTGAACACTGTAGTGTCACCATTCAGCTCCCGTTTCATTCTGTTCGTCACAGGTCAGGGTCAGGGAAAGTGACCTTATTATGAAGTGTTCCACTTGGCGTTGCCCTGGGCACTTTGCCCCAGCCCTGTATTGCATTGGTCTCTAAGTAGCTCAGTTTCTAGACAGGACAAAAGTGGCTGCTCGGCTCTGTGAGAAACCCCTTTGGGGATTCCCTTGGCTCCCTTAACCCCCCGCCTGCCTGGAGCCAGGCTCTCTGCACACACCCACTCTGTTTCCTAGGAAGAGGGCTTTGGGGAAAGCTGGGGCTCTGCCGTCTCTGTTTTACTGCAGTGCCCATGCCTATGAGACCTGGAGTAGGAATCAGACTTCCAGAGGATTTGGGTATTCTGGGACGAGATGAAGGTCTCTGATGTCCCCTGAAAGTGGCTCAGGGGAAGAAAGTGGCCTGGGGTCAGACAATGAGGTAGAGGAAAAAGCATGAAAATAATTTGAGGGAGCAATATTTCATTTGCAGGGAGCATGAATAAACAGAGTCATTTAAAGCACATTGTGACAGCAAACATGGATGCCGCGTTATCGAGGGAACATTTGCAAAGGCTGGTGGAGCACGGGGATCCTCACCTTCTAACCACAGCCCTCCTTCTCCCTGCTCTGCTCCCCCAGGACCTCATGGGAGGGCTGTGACCCTTCTGTGCCCCACATTATCACTTCTTTTTGATGGGCTCCCTGGGCACTGGAAGAGTGGGGGGCAGGGCCAGGCCAGGGGAAGGGCTCCCTCACCCCCTTCGGCCTTTCCCAGGCCAGGGAGCGGGAGGACTGGTGCGGATCCGGTCCCCATTTGCCACGAGAGTCAACAGGATTGAATTCTCAGTTGAGGACTGAAATGTATGCTGCACGTACTTTCCGAATGTGCTGTGCCATGCGGGCTGCTGGGGAAGCACCCTGTTCAGAGCCATCGTGGTCTGCGCGCTGTGGTCCGTGCCCGTCAGTGGGGTGCCGTCAATGTTAGTTGTCACATGTTAGTTGCACTTGTGTGCAAGTGTCTCTGGGTACTTGTCATTTTTAGGCCTTATTTCTATTACATTATAAGGCAAGCTCTACGATTTCTATTCTTTGGCACTCTTGGCCCCAGGAATGATACATTAGTTTTGTATCCAGGGTGCTGAAGACATATTGTTGAATACATGTTTTTAACATCTAGGCAATAGTTTATGTAGAATGAAAGCATGAATTATGCAGAGTAAATTGTTGATTTGATTTTTCACTTAAGGAAAAAATCTTATATGCATACAATTTAATTAGAATAATGCTTTGCATTTAAGTTCCAATCATTTTTTATTTAAAAATTGCTATGCATCCTCCCTGTATTCCCTCCCATATAGGTAAACTTTGAATGTACTAGAAGATGTAAAGTGATCAAACTCTGTTACCTCCCTCAGATCTGAGATGCTGTTGTATATGTGCCAGACTCTGTAAACAGTGTAAACAGTCTGTGTCATCCCAGAGACCTACACTTGGGACTGTTACCTTGGGAGGATAAAGGAAGCACCCATGTAGGGAAGCACAGACAAGAGTTACGGGAGGGAGCACTTCAGTGGGGCAATGCACCCAGGCGCTGAGAAGGAGACGGTGCAAGGAATGGGTCTTCAAGAATGGACAGACTTTCATTAGCCCTAGTTCGGGGAAAGTTGTTCCAGCCAAGTGAAGATAAGCACCCTGGAAAGGTGTGGGTGTTCGGAAGCTGTGGCCGAGAGTCACAGTAAATACGGGGACACATGTCCTCTAGTCTGATGGGAAACCTGGGTTTCACAGCAGGGGTAAGCTGGAGGCAGATGATGATACTGTTAGTGACAGCTAGCAAACGTGGGGTGCCATGTTCTCAGACGCAAGTGTTATGCATATGGAATCTCTTTTCACCTGTAAAAGGTCAGTATATTTTTGTTGGAGAGTTTTTCATAAAAGCAATATTGTCAGAGCTACATTAAAGTCAGATCATACAGAGGAA
Source organism: Manis javanica (assembly GCF_040802235.1). Lineage (NCBI taxonomy): Eukaryota > Metazoa > Chordata > Mammalia > Pholidota > Manidae > Manis > Manis javanica. Next base: position 27,786,153 of record NC_133168.1, on the reverse strand, counting down.
GCACAGGGGGAGAGGGGACAGGGAGAGTACTCCAGAGGCCATCTGTAGGTTTGTGCAGAGGTAATGAAGATCTGGGAGCATAAGTGAAATACAAAACTGGGTTAGTTTGAACCAGGGTTGATTTTAATCTTCATATTGCAAAGCAACCAAAGACATAAGTTTTTGTTTGCTTATGGCTTGCAAAATGTCTTCTAACTACATGGTCTTAAGCACCTACATGGTCTGCGTCCTGTCTTAGGTTGCTTCACTGGGCTATGAAAACCAAGAACCAATAATGCCAAAGCCTCTTACTGTTCCTGGAGTGGAAACCCAGAGCGACTCAGACTCTTCCTTCTCCCTCATCCCCTGTGTCTTATCTGTCCCCGGCTGACTGATGGTCAAGATCACCTTATCAGATTGTTGGCTTCCTCTCTCATCTCATGGACCAAAAAACCCATATTCCTTGAATGTTCAAGTTAAAAGCAGCTGTGAAATTCTAATCACGGTACTAACTGTCTTGCAGATTCCATTGTGATTGGATTTTGGGTTGGTCTCGCAGTCTTCGTGATCTTCATGTTTTTTGTACTGACCTTGCTGACCAAGACAGGAGCCCCACGCCAAGAGTAAGTCTGGGCTGCTCCGAGGGTCTGTTAAGCTCCATGGGAAACTGGTGAAATGGAAACAGTGTCCGGGGCTGGGGTTGCTTCCAGCGGGTGGAGAAAAGCTGCTTATGGATTCGCTGCTGGACCCAGGCACCTTTGGGTGGGACCACCTTCCTTCTGGTACTTGGCTTCCTGCTTCCACTTCCCAAGTGTCCCCTTATGAACCTGAGTTCCTTGGTCCTTTCCTAGGGTCTTAATGCTGATCCAGGCCTGATTTTTATTTTGAAATGTTTATTAATTAGGATGTATATTCTCCTTACTCCCAGAAGAATTTAGTTGACTCACCAGACCAAAAACAATGAAAAAGACAACAGCAAAATAGGATGAAAACCAGTTTTAAAAACCCTTTCAGGGAGCAGAAATTGTTGTTACTGGGCACTCAGTTGAATTGATGATGGACAGTGAACACTGACTTCAACATTTAGTTTCCTCAAAGTAGGATAGAAAGGTAAATGCCAAGGAGTTTGTAGTCCTGATGGCAGAATGGAGAACACTTGTGTAGAGCTTGGGATTTACAGAGGAAGTTATCACATGGGTGCACAAAGAACACTGAGTAACATCAGAAGGTTTTTGTTCAATTATGGCTTGCAAAAAGCTCAGACATGTTTTACGGGATTTCTTTTTATCCCAACTCTTAACAAAGATGGGTAAAAATAACAAATGCTGACTGTCCTATCCGTCAGTCCCAGCAGGCACAGATGGCACACTCAGAGTGGGTAATGAGGAGAGCTTTCGATGAAGGGACTACTCACAGTGGTGGCCAGGAGGACACCCTCAGGGTAGGGCAGGCCTGGGGCTCCAGCCGACTGACAGCGGTTACCACCCTAGGCCTGCAGGGGGCCGTGAGCGCACCCCAGGCATCCTCTGGAGAGGGCGGCTGAGAGGAGCTGTAGCTTTGGGCCAGGGGAGACCGCTAGCCCAGTGTGACCGCCAGGAACAAAGCCTCTGATTACATACCAAGACCTTCCTTTCCTCCCTCCTGCCCACGACCAACCATTGCTCCCCACGGGCTGAACATGGCTGGCAGCCAGAGGCTCCATCAACAGTCACTCTCCCAGGGCACAGAATGGGGAGGGTGGAGAGCCACCTGGGAGAGTAAATGGAAGAAATTGAGCCCAAATCCTCACATTTCCCATGTGGCATCTCACTTAATCCTCCCAGCCGGCAGCAGTATTTGCACTGTTCTGTCTCACCACAGTCTGTTCGGTCTGCAGCCTGCACTTGGACTCTCACAAGGGCCTGGGTAAGGGAACAGCTCTGGCCATCACTTGGCTGTTGTCAGACACTAAGGTTTGGGAAAAAATTAAACACATTTTAAATGAAAGGAAAATAACCACTTTATTCAAGCCTAAGGAGACCTATGATTGAGAATCTCTTTAACAGCCACTGAAAAGCCACTAAGAAGACAAGAACTTTCCCTCTTCCCTCTCCATGTCCTCACAAACATCTGTACATGCCTTTGCTTCTGTTATATGGGTCTAGGAAATGGGAGACGATGGCGAGGATTACAACAGTAGTAAGAGCTACTAGGGACATGCTTAGATGGGGCGCATAGCAGAGTGGTTGGGGCACAGTAGCTCCTTTTCCTCAAGGGGCAGAGGGGGTCTTGAGGGTTCTTGATACACATTTGCTTCATGTAGGATACAGAGCATTTTACAGACGTGAAAACCGCAGCTCCAAATAGAACATGACTTCGTGTAATGATGAATATTATGTGCCAACTTGTCTAGGCCATGGCACCCGGATAGGTGGTCCAACATTATTCTCGATGTTTCTGTGAAGGTTCTTATTTTTTAAAGGAGATGACATTTATGTCAGTATACCCTGAGTAAAGCAGATCATCCTCTGTAATGTGGATGGGCCTCATCCAATCAGTGGAAGGCCTTCCTGTAAACAGAATGACCTCCCTCAAAGGAATTGTCCAAAAAGGAATTCTGCCAGAACACTACCTTCAGACTTACACTGCAGCTCTCCCCTGGGGCTCCAGCCTGCCAGCCTACCCTGCAGAATTTGGACTTGCCTGCCAACACAGTCATATGAACCAGTTCCTTAAAATAAATCTCTGTCTCTGTCTCTCACAACCCTCCCCCCCACTCCCCTCACACCCCCCTGTTAGTTCTGTTCCTCTGGAGAGCCCTGACCACACATTTCCTTCACATGTCATGGGGACTCTGGGTAGCCGAGACTTGCATTTCTAGTCTTTCAATTGGCATTTCCACCACTAGATGCTTTCTCTATTGATGGAGGTTCTGAATAATCTCAAAGAACAGGGGTCATTGTGGCTCTATATACTTTTAATGAAGTTAAGGAGAAGGTCTAATCTTTTTTACTTTAATAAGGGATAAGCCCACATTTTAAGTGTGTTTTTTTTTTTTGAGTCTGATGCAGTGTAAAAGATATGGCATTTGGTTGCAATTAGAAAACTGAAAGTAACAGACAGAAAAAGTACATAAATGGATCAGCTAAAAAGGCTTTTAGTTCTTAGTAAACTTGACATTTATTTGGCAGAAATTTTCTCTAAAACAGACATTATTTTTTCCATTAAGCCAACTTTAATATAAAACAACCAATTTTAAGTTTGCCTGTGATAATAAGCATGAAGAATGATAAATCATTGAGAATAGTAATAATCCTAAAAATGTGCTTACCATATGCTTGGGTCTACTAATCACTTTATAGGTATAATCTCACTACATCCTCACAGGAAGATGAAATAAATCCCATAAATGTTCCAACTTTACAAATGAGAGAAATGGGGCTGAATCATTTGTCTGGGATCTTACAGCAGAAAAACTGTGGAGCCAGGCCTCAGACTAAAGGCTCTTTTATTCTGAAGCTCCTGCTGTTAACCACTACATTAAATTACCTCATGACAGTAATTTCAAATATCCTTCTTTTATTGACCCAAAGGTACTAGAAAGCAATCAGATCTGTTTTCTTTCTCACATACTGAATCAAGCGTCGGTCTGGAGCCAGACACTTCTAGATTTGCTTACTAAGACTTTGGGCTGGATTCTAAGCCTCTCTACCCTTGAGATTCTGCATTTGTAGAATTCCACTAGTGTCTGTCTCCTGGGGCTATTGTAAAGATTAAATGAGCTAATGCCATGGAGCTGCTGGCTGACATGGGGCTCAACGTGGCACCCAGTGAAGTCTAGCGCACCCCTTCATTGTGGTAGAAGTCCTGGTGAGAGCTGAGGGTCTAGTTAAAGACAGAGAGAGAAGCAAGAGACAGCCATCCTCCCACTGGACAGCCAGGCCCTGAGCACCCACGCTGTGTCTACACTTGCCAGAACATTCCCCATTCTAGCCCAGTTTCACCTGGGGCGTGTGGCTCAGTGAAATGGTGAAATGATTGTACACAGGAGGCTAAGTGGAGAATGTTGGTGATGGGCAGGAAGGACTTATGTGTCTGAATTCTAACTTGTATACAGCAGGCTCTCTGGGTGGTTGGTCATGAAGAAGTTATGCCCACAAGTGGGGTATCAGGCAGCATCCCTTTGGAGTATGACTCCCAACACCCTGATTAAGAAAGCCGATCAATTCTGCAAGTTCAAAATGGGCTAGTGCTGAATCTACCACTTAATTTTATCGTTTTCTCCTTGGAGACACCTCAGGGCAGGGCTGAATGGCTCTCTAGGATCTCATGCACATGGGAAGCAAATGTGTTTCCCTTTACAAGTAGTAAGACACAAGGACGGCAGATGCCCCACCCCGTACCCCTCTTCTTATGCCCATGCCCACAACAGACGTCACTGATCAACTGTGTTATCTTCCCTGCATAGCCAAGACTTTGCCTCAGAGTGGTTTTCAAATCGGCATTGCAGGCGGCCATCAGGAACCAGTCACAGTTTACCTGAGAGAGAACAGGTCCCTGGCTGGACCTCCATTTAACAGTGTTGGACGGCAAGAGCTGACATCCATTCAACTGTATAGAATCCATGACACCACAGTAAAATGGACAAGCTTTTCCCTGAAGTTTTCACCTTGGAATCATATTGGCATAAGTGCTTCAATTCTGGAGTCACTGTGTACTCAGTGGCTTCTGTTAAGGGAGGGAATGTATAATAATCCGACTAGGTTGTAAGACATTGACAGTCAAATCCTCAAATCTCAGTATAACAGCAGATTTATCTCTTGCTCAAGCTGCATGCCTGCTGAGGGGTGGACAGAAGCTTCTCCATGTGCAGCTGCACTGTCTCCAACATCCAGTCTCCCAGGTTACTGAGACAAGGAGGAAACATGTGGAGACCCACCCACGCCTGCCCTCAGCTCTTCAGCCAGGACGTGGCATCCGCCCCTCCTCTCACAGCTCGTTGGCCAGAGCTGGCCACACCCTCCTGGCCACTGGGCTGGGAAGGGTGATCTGCACGCCCAGGAGAAAGGAGAACCAGCTATTGGGAGCACTCGCAGAGTAAACTGCAGAGGGAGAAAGGCTATTATAAAGCTCATGTCACCGTTCTTAAGAGCTTCTCAGCCCAAGAGGCAGCTTTAATGGGGATTATTTTTCCCATGTAATATTTGCTGTTTGTGTGTGGGGGAAAAAACCCTTTTACCTGGAGCCTTTATGGACAGTGAAGATAAAAGAACTATTGCCCCTGCTTTCTCAGCTGAGGAGCCATTTACTCTGTACGCTGTCTTATTAAGGCACCATAGTCCATTATCATAAATCTGCCAGAGAGACAGAGTAAAGGGAAAGGCTTCGATCATATTATGTTGAATGTTCTGGAGTTCTTTAAAAAGCTACCAAATTCCAGGCATCATATACCTCAAATACCCACCTTTATAGCCTTTGTGAAGTGCTCCTTGTCCGGGTGGGGATGTTCTTCATTTAGGTGTGAGTGCAGGATTGCTCAGGGCCTTGTACAAATAGAATTACATTTTACCTTGAAATGCAATTTACCTGAATATGCACTCACTGAAGGATGGGTCTCTTTGTACCTAAAAGCAAATAGCAGGAAAATGTCACTGCTTGAGGTCTTTGATAATGGCCAAGGCCACAGGAACTAGCTGGCAAAGTGCAGATGTAGTGAATGGTTCCTGAGGGGGGTCCTGAGATTCTGAGATGTCTACCACTGTCAATGGTTAGAGAATATGACTATTTTATGTATCAGATTCAACCAACACACCTTTGTTCAGGAGTTGCTTTTAATTCCTCATCAATTAAGAGGCATTTACTGAGTGCGTCATAGCTGCAGCTGGTCCTGGACTTTGCTCAGGGTTGTTCTCATGTCCCGGCATCTTCCTGGTAAGTCAGAGCTATCAACTAAAGCAACCCAAAGCCACTTCCACACAGAGGGAGGGCTTCTGTTAGAAGCTTGCTACATGAGATAAAGCTCTCGGCACAGGCTATGTCTCCATGAGTGTTGGCGGTTATCATCATCTTCTCATTCATTGTTAATCACAGAGCTTCACTCTTAGTAGGTCTTTGTTGTAGCTTAAACATCTCTAAAAGGCCACTGAAAGTGGCTGCTGGGAATGCCAGGTGCCCACAGGCTGGCCTGCCCGCTGCCTTTCATGGGCAGAGTGAACCTGAGGACAGCCACGGGCACACTGACACTCAGCACAGCAGCCGGTGCTCCACCTGTAAGAGTCTGTCAAAATCTGGGAAATCCCCCGAGGAACAACACAGCGCATCACAGCCGTTTTCCCTCTGACTGGAGGAGGGAGGCGTCTGCCCTCCTGAGCTGGTCCGTCATGCGAATCCAGAGGAAGGAGCACATGGCTGATGCTGGACGTGGCTGCGCCTCTCCGGGAATCCGGGCTGCGGTCCGCCTGCAGATGCAGCTGTTCAGTGCGCACTGTGAGGGTCCAACACCTGCAAAGTCCTCTGAGAGAGGCAAAGATGAGAGAAACCCAGCGCAGTAGACAGGAGAGGAAGACTGGACACAGTGGCTTGGACGTGAGGCGGGAAAGGCTGCGTCTCATCAGAGAAGTCAGTGAAATACCGCAGGAGTGTGGAGCAGGGAGGAAGTCCTTCCCACTTGGAGGGCAGTCTCCACAGAGGCAGCGACATTTGACCTGGATGGTGAAAAAAGGTATTTGATTTTGACAGACAGAGGAGTGTGGAAAGGCCCACCAAGGAAAAGGAACAGCACGAGCAAAGGCACAGAGGGTCAGAAAAATTGCACAGGTGCATAGAACGCACAATACAACCCATGGTGATAAGAAGAGAAAATCAAGACTCAGAACAGTCTGGACAGTATTTTCAGTCTGGCTGGTGGAGTCCATGGTGTTGCAGTCAAAAGATCATCTGAATTGCATTATAACAAGCTGAAAATGAGGAATACAAATTCTCAAAACAAATAACTTAAGCAAATGAATCTTCAAAGTTCAAGATTCTATCAAACAACTATAATTTTAAAAATGTTAGGATGACTCAGAACTTTTCTGGTAGTGTTTCCCCATATTTTTAATTCTTTAACTATTTGAAGTATTTTTTAGCTATTAAAAAAGTTTTTGTGTTAATAACTGAGCTCCTCTGTGGTTCACGTACAATCATAAGTGAACTTTAAATTCCATTTTACACAAATATTTCAAAAAGTACTGGGAGTTAAGTATGGATGAAGTATTGCTCACATTGCTACTTAAAGTGCATGTATGAAAGGAGGAAAATGTTTGCTAGTGTCTACATCTCCAGAGCAAAAGCCCACACAGACAAAAGGTCTGCAATGCAACATATAGTAGCTGATTGCAAAAAAGATAATATCCACAGCATTACGTTGTTCACGCTCTTCTCCTTTCCCGTAGTATGCATGTCAGGTCATCCGTTTGTGGGGCTTGATGCTGATACTCAAGGCATAGAAAGGATACCTGCACATTGAGGAAAATCTGTCATCTTAAGAGTTCTTTGTGACTCACTGACCACACAGTTCTCAGTTCTGAGAACCGAGTGAGGTAAATGGAAGTGACATTGCTTTGGCGACCAGGAAGCTCACCACGTGGGGGTGTGGTCTTTGTTTAGGCTGACCTTGGTGTAGGTCCGTGGTTCTGCACTTGGGCAAGAGTAGTGATTCTTGGCAATTCTATTAAGATACAGATTGTCAGTCCCTACCTCCAGACATTGTAAAGGTCTGCAGCCCAGGATTCTGCATTGTAAGAAGTACTTCAAGTCATTACAATGCCAAAGAGTGAGAGGCCCCCTGAGACCTGGGGTCCCATGCAGACCGCCAGGGTGCTCCTCGGCAAGGCATCCTCCTGGGGGAACCTGGGGGCCTGCAGCTCAGGGCTTTGCTGAGGGTTTTTTTACATGTTCAGAAGGGATGTCTCTCAGTTATGTTTGTCTGCACTCTGTAGAGGTACTTGCAACTCAGTATGTGCTCAGTGGAAATATGCCTGCCTGCCCTACATGCTGAAAGGCACAATTGTGCAGGTGAATGGGATGGGGTGTAAGAAATATTTTATTTCTTTTCTGTACAGCAGTGCAGAGTCCGAGAAGAGATTCAGAGTGAACAGCTTTGTGTCAGACTTCGGAAGACCACTGGAGCCAGATAAAGTATTTTCTCAACAGGGCAATGAGGAGTCCAGGTCTCTCTTTCACTACCACGCCAATGAAGTGGAACGCTTGAGCAAGGCCAAAGCCTGTCACCAGGCCACGGCCCCTGGCAGCAGTGTGCAGCTCCGGGAGGTCCACGGGGGCCGCGGGTGGCCAGAGGAGGAGCTGGACAGGCTCAGGAACTTCGACATTCCCAACTTTGTGAACACGGACAAGAGCTCCCCCTTTGGGGAGGATGAGCTTCTGATTTCGGAACCACCTATCGTTCTAGAAAATAAGCCTGTTTCCCAGGCCTCAGACAAGGACCTGGATTGAGAAAAATGCTCTGTAAAGTGTTTTCATGATGATGTTGGGTCTTTGTGTAGCAAGAAAGCTCTCACCAAAATTGTGTGTGGGGGTGTGTGAGAGACAAAGTGATGGGACAGAGAGACAGAAGGCCCCCTCCGAGCTGATCAAGCTGAGTTTTTATGCCTTTAAACACACTGGGGCCTCTTTGGGGAATACCGTATTTACACCATCTCACCCTCCTTCCTGAAAGCTTGGCCGCATGCTCAGCGTCAGTGTTCCTGCACGGGGGCCAGCGCGCTGCACACAATTTTGGCCCTGCCCCCACTGTGCTCCACCTTTAGCAAACTGCTTTACCTCTCCGGCTGCCACAGCTTTAACCGTGAGGTGAAGGGTCTGGAGCAGAGGATGCATCCCAGCTCTAATCATTCATGAGTTTGTGACTGCCTCTAGACAAGGCTGGGATACCCCTAAGGCAGTGTACACTAAGGCACCGCCTCCTAGCTCTGGTTATAGGATCCCCTATGTCTCTGCCTTAACCTGCCCCAGCAGGGCATGAGCGTCTATCAGGATGTCAGGAGACGTGTCCCACATAGTCAGTGCAGCCGGCATTTGCATCGGCTCTGCTGGAAGAGCTCTTCTGGGAGCCTCTGGTCACCCCTACTCAGACCTGGGGACAGCCCTGGGAAGCCTCTCCTAGAATCAGTACCCATCTGGGGCATATCACATAGCACTCCTGTCCCCAGGAAGGGGAGGGGAGTCTGTCTGCTGGGTGAGGGAGGTGCCGTCTGTGTCTGTGCTGGTGTATCTGTGTCTGCTCACACTTCTCTGCCACTGGCTCCTGAGCAAGACAAGTGGTGTTTGCCGTACTCTCTATTTCCTTGGCAAATGTGTAGATCATGGCCATGAGGCTAGTGTGTGGGCTTTGAGCTGAGATGGTGAATGGGTCATAAGTACCCTGCCAACAATATGCAAGGTGGCCTGGCACAACACAGTTCATTTGATGAAGAAATCAAAGCTACATGAAGGTATTGGAAATGATTTTGCACACAGTCAGTTGCGTGCCTAGCCTGATGCTAGTCTCTGGGTGGCATTTTCATTATGTATTTGTTTACCATCTGTCTGTCTTGCTTAAGCAAAAAAATAAACACATTTGATCACACGGGAGTTTTCTCTTGTTCTTTGTTTTCACATCCAGTTTTTTCATTTCCTTTAAAAACTGTTCCATGTTTATGGTCCTCCTAACTTCTATCATCTATAGGATCCCAGTGGTCTAAGTCATGTACCAGATTTCATTTAGCATTTGTTCCTATAATAAATTCCTTTCCCATAATGTCCTTTGAGGAAAATAGTCTTCCTTAAAATTCTAACACTAAATAACAGAACAAAGTATGGAATATTTCTTGTAACTAAAGCTGCTTTAAACACATTCTTGTAAATAGGTATTTGCTATTTTGATGACTATTTTCAGGCAAGAGAGCAAGAATAGTAAAGAATGCTGATTGTATTAACTTCTAATATGAGTATTATTATTCATACTTTACTTAACCAAATAGACACTGTTCTATTTCTTATTAGGATTCAAAGCTATTTCAGTGGTATATTATTTTTAAGTAGGTTTGTCAAGTCAGTAGTTTGAAGGATGTTTAAAAGTTGGAAAAATACCTTATCATCATTTTTGAACTAAATGTCAAGAACTGTGAAGGGTCTAAGATTTTTACTCCTCTTGCAAACTAAGAAGTTAGCCGAACCCATCTGCATGGATGCTGGTAGAAGACACGAAATTCCTGGGTCAGAGACAAAGGGCTTCATCACAGCACAGTCGGGGGCATGTGCTTCATGCTCATGCTGCTTCCTGAATTCATTTCAAATTCTGTTGTTACAAAGTACCACAGACTCAGTGAGTTAACACACACATTTATTCTCTTGTAGTTCGAGAGTGCAGAGGTCAAAAATCAGTGTTAGTGGGCTAAGGCCAAGGTGTCATTAGGGCTGTGTTCAGCTTGGAGGCCCATTCTCTATGGGAGAATCCATTTCCTTGACTTTTCCAGCTTCCAGATGCTGCTCGCACTCCTCGGCTCATCGCCCTGTAACTCTACAACCTCTGCTTTTACTTAACACCTCTGTCTCTGTTCATACTGCCTCCCTCTTAGAAGAATCCTTGTGACTACCTTGGATTGCTCACAATAATCTCGCATCTCAAGATCCTTAATGATTCACAACTGGAAAGTCCCTTTGGCCATGTACGGTAACACTCACAGTTTCTAGGGATTAGGACATAGATATTTATGGGGCCACTAAGCTACCACAGTCTTCTTTTTGGCTCCAGAATTAATGTCCATCATCATATGCAAAATATATTCACCTCATGTGAACCTCTTCTAAAATCTCAATTATTACAGCATCATTTCAAAGTCTAATACGTAGTCTAAATATCAGCTCAAAAATCCCATATCTTACCATATTAATCATCTAAATCACATATGGTGAAACTCTGCATATGATTCATCCTGGGGAAAAATTCTCCATCTATGGACTTGTGAAACTAGAAAATAAGTTACTTGTTCCAAAAATTCAATGGTGGGACAAGCATAGGATACTGGTTACAGACATTCCTATTAGAAAGGGAGGACCTGGAAGGCAAAAAGGAGTCATAAACTCCTAGCAATTTCAAAATTCAACTGGGAAAATTCAAGTTGTAAGGCCTGGAAATAATGCTCTATGGCTCATGGGTTTACCCTTTGGGCCAGCAGCTCCACCACAGGAAATATCCTTCCTTTTTCTTAAAGTGTCGAATGTGTTTCTAATGGAGAAGTTTATGAACCTGTTTCTTGCATATCGAATCTGGGGAGTCTGCCAGTATTATTTATCTTGTCCACTCTGTTCCATAAAGCTGAAGTTGGCAGTGCTTCTGCTGATATAGCATTCTCAAGAACATTGTGAGTCTCCTCTATATGTCACATGTATTCACTCCATTAGGCAAGAGGCCCAAATTGAACCACAAAAGTCATTCCTCCTTAAGACTACCTTTTGTAGCCCCAGGCCAGTCAGGGTAAGGTGACTTCTGCTTTGGCCAGGGGCAGTTCTCTATAGAAAGGGCACTAGAGGGCCAACATTCCCAGAAGCTGGGAGAGACACATTGGATAGTAAAAGAATCTGGGGAGAGGGGAAGGGACACTACCAGCATCATTATAAACACCCTTGTAAACATCTTGTGACATCTCTTGGGGATAAACAGCCTCTGTGTGAAGTTAATTTTTGAAGCCCTCCTATGAGAAGTCAACACAGAAGCTTAAATGATCCTTTTAAGTATAAGTTAAGTCAGGTTGCTTCTCTGCTCAAAATCCTGCAACAGCTTCCCATGCCATTTGGTGAAGAGGCTGCGTCCTTACAGAGCCCTCAAGGCCTCGCTCCTGCTGCGCCGCTGGCAGCACCCACTCCTCTGCCCCCTGGCTCACTCACCCATCACACTGCCCCCCACTGTCCCTTGGAGGCATCAGACGTGCCCATCTTAAGGCTGCTTCCCTGGCTGGTCTCTGTCTGGAACATTCTGCCCCACATGGCCGACTCCCTCACTTCTTTCAAGTTTTTCCTCAAATGTCCCCCATTAGGGGTCAAATTGAGTGTGCCCTCAGTTTGTATGTTGGAGTCCTGACTTCCAATACCACAGAATGTGACCTTCCTTGGAAACAGTATTGCTGCAGATGTCAGCAGTTAAGATGAGGTCCTTAGGGTGGGCCCTAGTCCAGTATGACTTGTGTCCTTAGGAAAAGGAATTTGGACACTGACATGCACAGAAGGAAGACATGTCGAGAGCTGGTAGAGAGAAGATGGCCATCTAAAGGACGGAGTCTGGGACAGATTTGCCCTCGGCCCTCAGAAGGAGCCTGAGCCTACTGACACCTTGACTTTGGAATTCCAGCCTCCAGAACTGTGAGACAGTGTGTTTCTGCTGTTTTAAGTCCTCCAGTTTGTAGTACTTTGCTGTGGGAATCTTAGCAAAGTAATATCCACCTCCCCAGTGTTCTTACTCTGGCCGTCCTGTTGTAAATTGGAAACTGCTTCCTCCTCATCCCTGCCCAGCATTCCCAGATTCTCTTTTTCTTTCTCTACAGTGCTTATCACCTTCTATCATGTTATATAATTCACATGATTATTATGTCTGTAGCTTATTTTTTTCTCCTCCTACTAGAATGTAAGCTCTGCAATGGCAGGGATCTTTATTTTGTTCACGACAGAACTTGGTCTAGCCCAGCGCCTGCATACAGTTGGCGGTCAGTAAGAACTGGCTGCATGGAGGGGGGCTGTTTCTCATACCTATTATTACAGGTGTACTAAGAAAACAAAGGCCCTGGGAGATTCAGTATTTTGCTAAGGCGCAGAGCTAGTAAGTAGCCAATCAAGCTGAGTTTCAAGTAAATAGTGAATCTGGAAAGTATAGATTATTTTCTTTCTGTTGGTTAGTATTATCTGATATACCATTTTTCTACTCTGTTGACCTCTTTATGTTATTCTTTTAACTTTCAATCTGTTTTATGTTTTAATTTTGCTTTGTTTCAGGTAAATAAATGAAGTCTGTTCTTTTATTCCATGTAAACATATGTGGCTCCCGACGATACCTTGTTCCTGGCACCTTACCTGTGACCTCTGTCCCCTTTGCTCTGCTCTTCTCTCCCTCTTTACGCTGCGCAGTCTTGGCTGAGGGCACAGGGCTGAGATGGTGCATCTGGACTTGGTTCCATCGCTCAGTAACTGCGATCTTAACCTGGACACTCAGTCCCTTTGAGATTGTTTCCTCATATACAAAAGGGGGTAATAAACCCACCAAGAGGTCTATGAGCATCAAGTGATGAAATACATAAAGCACTGAGAATAGAAGCTCCATTGCGGCCCCTTTGTTTTTATTCTCCTTTTAAATAGGAATTTCAGAGATTACTCTTGAATTTTAAGGAACATACTAGATGTTTAAAGTCTGTTGTTAAACCCACCATTGAATTTTATTTATCAACTGTTATGTCTATTTTGTTCCCATAAGTTCTGTTTAGTTCTTTAAAAAAGATTCTTTTTTCATAATGTCCTGCTTTTTCATTACATTTTCTATGATTAAAAAAGAAAATTCGGCTGTACTCATTTTATGCTCTTTTAGATTGTTTCATGATTTTATGCCCTGGAGCACTGATCATCCTGGGAACCTGGGCTCTGCCCCTTCTTACTTAGGGTGAAGATTTCTCCCTGTTCATCTTGCACACAGTTGTGTGAGCTCCCTTCAGCAAGTACTGTTTTTTCCTATGGTCCTCCATGCACCCTGGTTTATAAAAGTTTTCCTAGAGAACAAATTTCTGTTGCTTATCCTTAGGCCCCAAATGATTTGATCAATCTGAAATTCCATTATTATTTTCTGCTTGGGGATTCCTGCATCGTAAGTGAAATGTAAGTTTGGATTCCACATCCACATGAGGCATGAGTTTGGAGTTCAGCTTTTTTAAGGGCTACCTTGTTTTTTCCTAGAGACTCTGGTAGAATCAGTTTCCCCATGCCTTCCTTGTGTTGGTGCACAGAGTTCTTTGAGTCTCCCTTTCACCCAAGAGGCGGCCCCACCCAGTAACTGTCATGCGGTGGGTGGCAGAAAAGCAGGAGTCTTTCCATCTGGTATGAAGCCCTCTTTCTGAATGGACACTGTAACCCCATTCATGATACAGATGAAAACCCCTTTCCTCCGGGGAGCTGTGGCAAAGGCTATTACAAGCTGATGATTTTGACTGCAAGCTTGCTGTTTATTTTTGCCACCTGGCCTTACTTTTAAAAAAAATTCAAATTAACTTAGTTCACTGTGTTTCCACAACTGAAAGCTTCAATTCTAGAGTATCAGTTTGGTTTTTCTTAATAATATATTTCAGCTTATTTCTCTGGTGAAACTGTTTATCCTTTCATCTGTTTTGTCCATCATTCCTCTATTTTATTGAACATATTAAGAGGAATTATTTTATAGTCTTTATTTGCTAAGCCTAATACCTGAATCACATCTGTGGGTTTGCATTTGTTGCCTAATATTTCTTATTCTCATATTATCAATCATGTAGTCTCAACACTTTTCTGGTCCAGACAGTTTTTATTATTTGGCAGACATTGTGAATGGAGAATCCATTGACGCCACACATGATGTTTTCGTCCATGACAGAAATTCCCCTGCTTCCTGTTAGGCAGTGGGGGCTGCCTCATCTCTTTCCAGTCAGGCATTCAGATGAGTCAGGATTAGACTGCATTTTTTTTTGTTATCATTAATCTACAATTACATGAAGAACATTGTTTACTAGGGTCCCCCCTTCACTAAGTCTCCCCCACAAACCCCATTACAGTCACTGTCCATCAGCATAGTAAGATGCTGTAGAATCACTACTTGTCTTCTCTGTGTTGCACATCCCTCCCCCACCCCCCACCCCCACATTGTATGTGCTAATCATAAGGCCCCCTTTCTTCTTCCCTGCCCTTATCCCTCCCTACCCTCCCATTCTCCCCAGTCCCTTTCCCTTTGGTAACTGTTAGTCCATTCTTAGGTTCTATGATTCTGCTGCTGTTTTGTTTCTTCAGTTTTCCTTTGTTCTTATACTCCATGTATGAGTGAAATCATTTGGTATTTGCCTTTCTCTGCTTGGCTTATTTCACTGAGCATAATACCCTCTAGCTCCATCCATGTTGTTGCAAATGCTAGGATTTGTTTTCTTCTTACGGCTGAATAATATTCCATTGTGTATATGTACCACATCTTCTTTATCCATTCATCTACTGATGGACACTTAGGTTGTTTCCATTTCTTGGCTATTGTAAATAGTGCTATGATAAACATAGGGGTGCATCTGTCTTTTTCAAACTGGGCTGCTGTATTCTTAGAGTAAATTCCTAGAACTGGAATTCCTGGGTCAAATGGTATGTCTATTTTGATCATCTTGAGGAACCTCCATACTGCTTCCACAATGGTTGAACTAATTTACATTCCCACCAGCAGTGTAGGAGGGTTCCCCTTTCTTTGCAACCTCACCAACATTTGTTGTTTGTAGACTGCATTTTAAAGCAAATTTGAGGTATACTTTACCAAGTAAGTTTTACATATTTGTAAAGTGTACAATACATTTTAACATATACATATATCCAAGAAACTAGCACCACAATCAAGAGAATGAACATATCCATCACCCACAAAAGTTTTCTCATGCTCTTTTGTAATCCCTGCCTCCCCATACCTTCCCTGGAAACCCCTGATCTTCTGTCTGCACTACATATTGGTTGGCATTTTCAAATTATTTATATGAATGCAATCATGCCATATCTCTTCTGTTTTATCTGGCTTCTTTCATTCAGCATAATTATTTTGAGATTCATCCATGTTGAGCGTATCAATACCATATTGCTTTTTATTGGAGTAGTGTTTCATTTTAGGGATGTACTCCATTCACTTCTTGATGGACATTTGGATTATTTACATTTTGGGTATTATAAATAAAACTGCTATGAATATTTGTTTATAAGTCTTTGTATGTACATATGCTTTTATTTTCTTGAATTCCTAGGAGAGGAATGTCTGGGTCATGTGGTAGATAGGTGTTTACCTTTCTAGGAACTGCTAAACAGTTTTCCAAAACGGCTGTGTCATTTTTAATTCCTCATGGTGTATATGAATTCTGGTTGCTCTACTTCCTTGCCAAGACTTTGTAAGGTCAGTCTTTTGAATTTTATCTATGTTGATACGTGCGTAGTAGTTATCTCTCAGCAGGTTTCAGTTGCATTCCACTAATAACTGATGGTGTTCAGCATCTTTTCATATGCTTATTTTCCATCTGGGTATCTTTGGTGAAGTGTCTTTTCAAGTCTTTGGTAGATTCCTTTATTGAGGGCATTTGTTATTGTTGAGTTTTGAGAGTTCTTCATTCTGGATATAAATCCTTTAAAATTTTAGATATATGATTTACAAATTTCAGCCTATGGCTTGCTTTTTATTTGCTTAATAGTATCTTTGAAGAGCAGAAGTTCTTCACTATGGTAAAGTCTAATTTATCAATTTCTTTTTAAAATAAATCATACTTTTCATGTTATAGCAATCTTCACCAAACTCAAGGTCATAAAGGTTTATTTATTTTTCCTAGAAGTTTCATAGTTTAAGGTTTTCTTTTAAGGTCTATGATCTATTTTGAATTAATTCTTGTCTATGTTGTAAGGTATGAATCAAACTTCTTTACATGTGTTAATTTATTTCTGGATATTCTATCCTGTTCTATTTTTTGATTTGCCTATATTATGGCAATATTATACTTCCTAGTTACTGTAGCTTTATAGTGAGTCTTGAAATCGGATATTCTAAGTCCTCCAGCCAGATATTTGCTTTGTTTTGACTTTTTGAGGTTCTCTGTATTTCTATATGAATTTTAGAATCTGTTTTAAAATTCCCTTACATCCCATTGTACCAAAATTCCACCCCTTCTTAAGATCAATATCCAAAGCCGAAAGCCACGTTTTCCAAGAAAAAGGTCTCCCCAGATCCTGGGTGAAGGGAATTACTCTTCTGTGCTCCATTCACACTTCATAACACTCTTATTGCATTTATTCATATTTGGCTGTATGTACTTTTTCTCATCCTAGAGGCTTTGTGCAATGGCTAAGGATTGGGATATGAGGTTTTTAGTTGTAACTAATGATTTTGATAGTGTTTATGGATCATTAATCTAAATAGAACTGAACATCTGTCATGAACACAGCTCCACAACAGAATACAGAATTCTCATCACAATAGGATGCATGTCCCTGGAGTGATCATCCAGCTGATGTTCGCACCTCCTTGTGCTTCAGTCGTGTTTGTGCTCGGGATGGACGGCCCGCGGCTCTCCCGTCAGAAAGACAAAGGGAGGGATGGTTGTGGCTATGAACTCATAGCATTGCAGATAAAAACTAAACAAAAGCTCACTCAAATAATGACCAAAATAGTTTATATTATAACTTAAAATAAAATTATGTCACATAAGGAATAGCAAACTGTAACTAATGCTTTTTCTACCCTTTTAGGAAAAGGACATTAAAAAATGGACAATAAGACATTAATTGCATTCCTTATATTTAATTTCCACATTTCATTTGCTACCCATAATGTCACCAAAATTGATATCACCTGTCCTTTACAAAATATTTCAGTTATTATTCTAGAATTGCATTTATTGGCATGTGGCTATTGAGCAATTGGAATGTGGCTAGTCCAAATTGAGATATGCTGTTAAATGTTAAATACACCAGATTTTAGAGACTTGGAATGAAAAAAAGAATGTAAAAAATCAATTTTTATATTGATATTTTAGAAATATTACATAAATTACCGAAATTAACTTCATCTGTTTCTTTTTACCGTAAAAAGATAAATGTGGCTACAAGAAAAATAAAAAATTACATGTGGCTCCATTATACTTTTATTGGATAGCAACTGGGCTAGAACACTTGAAAACAAAGTGGTGATATCTTTAACTTGCTAGTATCTTTTATACTCACCATCTGCTTTTGGGATGGGATTGTAACATAAAACAATAATCACACGAGTATGCATGCTTTTTTCTAATGAACATACATTACTTTTTAAGTAGAGAAAGTAAAAATGTTATGTTTTATTTATAATCTTAGAGTTACAAACAAGGACTTGCATTTAAGACACACAGCATAAAAGATTAAAACAATGAATATACCAAATCCTCTTAGCACTCATAAAACGCATTTTCACCTGATGGCAAGTACAGACGGGAGGCAACTAGAGGCAGGAGTGGAGCTCCGAGGGAAAACGCGAGAGCTCACCTGCTTCCCGTGCGGATGTCACAGGTCTTGTTAAGTCATCATGGAAGCTGTGCTACTCAGGGGACTGTTCATGTGGCTGTGCATGCCACGTGCTCACATTCCTCTCTGTTTCCAAGAGAAAGAGGAGCCATTTTTCTGTCTCTGAGAATTAGGAATACACATTTAGTCAATGATGGCTGCGTATATGCACTTTCCTTTCCTTAGCATGTGTCCTTTTACAATAAACCTTACTGGTTCTAATCATGGACATAAAGGGCCTTGTCCATAAATGATTTAAAATGTGACTGGTTAATAATTTTCAGTAAGATACCACAGTACTATTTTTTTTCTTACTGGTTAAGTGCAATTTGTTTTGAAATGTTCCTTTTGTGTTAGTTGCTTGTTGTTTTCAAAGCTTCCTTCGAAACTGGCACAATCCCGTCCACCATCCATCCCCAAGTCTTCCTGTGAGGCCCTGCGAGTCTCTAGGGACACTCTGGTGCCCTTGGGGCTGCTGCCGAAGCAGCGGAGACCCCCGCCCCCTGCCGGTGCAGCTCTCGGAGGACGTCTAATACGGAGTCCAGTTCTGTGCGGAACTTGTCCAGCTCACGATTCTTCAACTGGGCAAGTCTTTTCCACTTCTCGGTTTCTTTGCTTTGTTCGGTTTCTACTACTTGCTGGGTTTGCTGTATGATCTGCAAATAGAAAGTTCTTTATTACCATTAGAGTTCACATTGGGGGTTGTTATAGAAGATCCTCTGAAACTTGACTAAAGTAAAGGCAATTTGACTACCAGAGTCATTTTAAATGACAAACTGCTGGGCTACATTCCTAAGGAAGGGGACCGGGACACTCCCCTGCCCCAGCCTGCAGGCTGGAGACACAAGGACTGCAAGGATGTTCACTGAGTCCCTTGAAACAAGATAAGCACCAGCCTGTGCTTACATGCCCCCTGCACGTAGCCCTTTCCCCATCCCAATAAGAGCCAGCCTAACAGGTCCGCAGTGGCCACTTCTGTGCAGCAACCACGCGAATGCCATCTACTGTTCCGTAAGTAACCCCTTAATAAAACTCATTTGCTCACCAAGCTGGGCTAGTCTGAGTCACTTTTTGGCCTGTCAGTTCCCTCACAACTAAGGGGAAGGGGCTTCTTTTACATCTCCCCAGGAATGGGCGAAGTACATTTAAGAGATTGCAAAGAGCTACAATGGGACAATGCCGACTACGGTAAACCAGTGACTGGTGTATCAGAGGAGGGGAGGGAGGAGAGGGCGCCTTATTAACAGGCTCCTCTGTGTCTGAAAAGGTTTGCAGATGAAGAGGGTAAGAATTGGGAAATCTAGTATCCAATTCTGATAGAGTTTTATAGTCTTTTCAAAAAAAGCATTTAAAGCATCAGAAAATTTTAATACCTTGGTATGAATCCAAACATCCCTAAAATGCTGTTCCTCCTAAAAATGGCACTTGAGATAATGTCAAGACAGTTTTAACATACAACATATGCCATTAATGAACCACACATTATAGCACCAGAAATAATGATAAAAGCACACATGTAGCATCATCATGTGCCAGGCTTGGTTTCAAGCATTTTACATGTATCTAGTCATTTAATTTTGACAACATACTAGGAATAGATTCTCTGTACTTATCCCCATTTAACAGGTAGGGAAATGGAGACACAGGTAAGTTTAAAGAAAAATTTTTTTGCCCACCGTTTACACACAACCCATTGGAAGCAGATTCAGGATTCACACCCAGGCAACCTGGAGAGTCCTTTGTCTTGACTACCACACTAGACTGCCTTGCTTATGTAGATCTGCTTTTTTCAACTGTGAAATGAGCGTCCCCTCATTAAAATGAGGTTTGTTTTTTTCAGGACCCTCCACACTGTTTTCAATAGTAGCTATATAAATTTACCAGCAACAGTGCACAAGTGTTCCTTTTCCTCTACACTTTTGCTGATACTTGCTATTTTTGTCTTTTTGATGATAGCTATTCTAATAGGTGTGAGGCGATGCCCCATTGTGGGTTTGATTTGCAGTGTCCTAATGATTAGTAATGTTGAACTCCTCTTCATGTATCTGTTGGACATTTAAATATCTTTTTTGGAAAAATATTCAGGTCCTTTGCCCATTTAAAAATGTATATATATATATGTATATATATATTATGAGTTCCTTGTATTTTAACCCCTTATCTCATGTGTGGCTTTTAAATATTTTCTCTCAGTTCATAGGTTGCATTTTCATATATTGATTTTCTGGTCATGCAAGTACTTCTTAGTTTGATGTATTTCCAGTTGTTTATTTTTGCTTTGTTGCTTTTAGGTGTCATACTCAAAACATCATTGCTAAAATCCAGGTCAAGGAGCTTTTTTTCTGTGTTTTCTTCTAAGGGTTACATGATTTCAGGTGTTACATTTAAGTCTGTAATCCATTTTGAATAAATTTTTGTGAGTTGTGTAAGATAGGGGTCTAGTTTCTTTCTTTTGCATGTGAATATCCAATTTTATCAGAACCTTTTATTGAAGAGACTGTCTTTTCTTCATTGGGTATTTTTGGTTTCCTTATCAAATAATAATTGACTGTATATGCATGGTTTTTTCTCCTGGGCTCTTGATTCTGTTCCAATGGTCTATATGTCTGCTTCTAACACCAGTACCACACTGTTTTGATTACTATAGCTTTGATTATATTTTGAAATTAGGAAGTGTGAGGCTTCCAGCTTTGTTCTTTCTCAGGATTGTTCTGGCTATTCAGGGTCTTTTGTGGTTACAAATTTCAGAATTGTTTCTTCTATTACTATACAAATGACACTGGAATCTTGATAGGGAATACACTGAATTTATAGCTGGAGTTGGACATTTTAACAATATTGATTCTTCTAATCCATGAATATGGGACACCTATCCATTAATTTTTATCTACTTTAATTTCTTTCACAATGTCTCACACAGCTCTTTTACCTCCTTGGATATACATTTATTCTCAAGTTGTTCATTGTTTATGATGCTTCTATAAATGGGATTTTCTTTTTCAGATAATTTGTTACTATATAGAAACAGTATGATTTTTGTATATTGATTTATATACCCTGCAATTTCACTGAATTTGTTGACTAACCAAGTTTTTGGCAGAGTCTTTATGACTTCCAATATATAAAATCATGTCATCTGCAAATAGAGATGATTTTACCTTTTCCTTTTCAATTTTGGTGCCTTTCATTTCTTTTTCTTGCCTGATTGCTCCTGCTAGGATGTCAAGTACTAGGAGTGATTAGAATGAGCACCCTTGTCATATTTCTGATCTTAGAGGAAAAGCTTTCAAATTTTTACCACTGAGTATGATGTTAGTTGTGTCTTACTATATATGGCCTTTATTATGTCTAGGTACATTCTTTATATACCTAATCTGTTGTGTTTTATCATGAATGGATATTGAATTTTTTGACATGTTCTTTCTGCATTTATTGAGTAGACAAGACTTTTATCTGTCATTCTAGTAATTTGATGTTATCACATATACTTATTGGCATACGTTAAATCATTGTTACATCTCAGGAATGAATCACACTTGATCATGGTGTACAATCCTTTTAACATGCTATTGAATTTCATTTACTAATTTTTTGAGAATTTTTACATCTATATTCATAAGGGATACTGGCCTCTGGTTTTCTTTTTTGGTAGTGTCCTTATCTGGCTTTATTATGAGGGAATGCTGACCTTGTAAAATCCATTTGGTAATGTTCACTCCTCTTCTATTTTGGAAAAGTTTGGGAAGGGCTGATACAAATTTTTCTTTAAAAGTTTGTTAGAATTTACCAGTGAAGCCATTTGGTCTTGGATTTTTCTTTGTTGGGAATTTTCAATTGCTGATTCTATCTCCTTACTAGTCTATTCAGATTTTCTATTTCTTCCTTATTCATTATTGGAGAGTTTTATGTTTCTAGAACTTACCTCTGTCTTTTAGGCTGCCCAGCTTGTTGACATATAGTTTTCATAGTAGTCTCCTATGATCCTTTGTATTTCTGTAGTATCAATTGTAATGTCTCCTTTTTCACTTGCATTTTGAGAGTTCCCCCTTTTCTCTTGGTTAGTCTAGCTAATGGCTTGTCAATTTTATTAAACTTTTCAAAGAACCAACTTAGTTTTGTTAATCTTTTCTATTGTTTTCCTGTCCTGTATTTAATCTTGGTTTCCCTCTTTTTGCTTTGTTAGTTTATAAGGTGTTAAGTTAGGTTGTTTGAAATCTTTTTTGTTTTTTGATGTGTGCATTTATCACTGTAACCTTCCCTCTCAGAACTGCTTTTGTTGTGTTCTGTAAGTCTTGGTATGTTGTGTTTCCAATTTCATTTGTCTCAAAATACTCTTTAATTTCATTTTTAATTTCTTCTTTGTTCAGGTGAGTGTTGCTTAATTTCCATGTATTTGTGATTTTTTCTCATTATTGATTTGTTTCATACCACTGTGGTCAAAGAAGCTACTTGATATGATTTTCATTTTCCCAAATTTGATCAGACTTGTTTTGTGGCCTAACATACTATCTATTCTAGAAAATGTTCTATATGTGCTAGAGAATATGTATTCTGTTATTGGTGGAAATGTACTGTATATGTCTGTTAGGTCCATTTTTTTAGACTGTTGTTCAAACCCCACTATTTCTTTATTGATGTTCTGTCTGGATGATCTATTCATTGCTCAGACTGGGGAAGTACCCTACCATTGTATTGCTGTTCATTTATCCTTTTAGTTCAATTAGTGTTTGTTTTATATATTTAAGTACTCTGATCTGGGTGCATATTTACAATTATCTTATTGATGTACTGATAATCTTTATCATTACATACTTACCTTTTCTCTTCTTTTAGTTTAAAATTTTAATTTGCCTGATAGAACCATAGCTACTATTGCCTTTTTTTGATTACCATTTGCTTGAAATATCTTTTTCAATTTTTTCACTCTCTGTATATGTCTCTAAAGCTATAATGAGTCTTTCAGCTTTTCACCATTATGATTTCAGCTTTGGGGTTTGTTGTATGTGGCCTTTATTGTACTGAAGTATATTCCCTCTGTGCCCACTTTGTTGAGTTTTTATTAGGAGTGGATGTTAATTTTGTCAAATGCTTTTCTGCATCTATTGAAATGATGCAGTTTTTATCTTTCCTTTTGTTAATGTAGTATATCACATTGATTTACAGATGTTGAACCATCCATGCATATCTGGAATAAGTTCCACACGATTATGGTATGTGGTCCTTTCAATGTATTGTTGAACTCAGTTTGCTAATATTAAAGATTTTTGCATCTATGTTCATCAGGAATGTTGGCCTATAGTTTTCTTTTCTTATAGTGTGCTTGCCTGGTTATGGTATGAGGGTAATGCTGTCCTCATAGAATGAGTTTGGGATTTTTCCTTTCTCTTCAGTTTTTCTGGAATAGCTTGAGAAGGATGGGCATTGACTCTCCTTTAAATGTTTGGTAGAATTCTGTGAAGCACTGTGTGGTCCTGCTTTTTTTTTTATTTTAAAAAATACTGCTCAATTTCATTACTAGTAATCTGTTTGAATTTTCTATTTGTTCCTGGTTCAGTCTTGAGAGATTGCATATTTCTAGGAATTTATCCATTTCTTCTAGATTGTCCATTTTGTTGGAATATTATTTTTAATAGCAATCTCTTATAAATGTCTGCATTTCTGTAGTATCAGTCTTTTTTCATTTTATTTATTAGTGTCCCCTATTTTTTCTTGATGAGTCTAGTGAAAGGTTTTTCTACTTTATCTTTCCAAAGAGCAAGCGCTTAGTTTCATTGATTCTTTCTATTATTTTTTTAGTCTATTTCATTCATTTCTGTTTCAATATTTATTATTTCCTTCCTTCTGCTAACTGGCCTTGTTTGTTCTTTTCTAGTTCCTTTCAGTGCAGGGACAGATTGAGATTTTTCTTGTTTCTTGAAGTAGGTCTGTATTACTATAAACTTCCCTCATAGAACTGCTTTTGCTGCAACCCATTTACAAGTTACCTATTTTTAATATTGTGTATCCAATAACAAATTGATGTAGTTAAGGCTATTTTAATATGCTTATTTTTTAACATTTAACCTAGAGTACTAAATGAACTATAACAGTAGAGAATCTGACTTTGATAATGTTTACTATTACTATTCATTTTTACACCCACATTTATGATTTTACTGTTAAATAGCATCTTTTCATTTTCACTTGTTGACAATTATAATGTTTCTTGGTGCAGCACTTTTTAAGTTCAATCTTTTTGTGCTCCTCTGGGTGTCATGAATCTGGATATCCATGTTTTTCCCATTTTGGAAGTTTCATTATTACCTTAAATATGCTTTCTGCTCTTGTCCTTTTCCCCGTCTGGGATTTCTGTAATGGGGATAGTTTGTTCTGATGGTGCCTCTATAAGTTCTGTAAGATGTCCTCACTTTTTCACTCTTTGCCTTTTTTGTTCCTCTGACTGGTAATTTCAAATGACCTTTCTTTTGTTAGGTCAAATCTTCTGTTGAAGCTGTCCTTTGAATTCCTGTTTTGTCATTGTATTCTTCAGCTCTAGGATGTGTTTTTTTTTTTATGGTTTGCAGTTTTTTATTGAACTTGTTTTTGCTCATGCATTATTTTTCTAATTTTGTTTAGGAAGTTGTCTTTCTGAGTGTTCTTATAGTGCACTAAACTTCACTAAAAGGATTACTCTGAATTGTCAGAACAGTCCAAAGATCTCCATTTTATTATGAACAGTTATTAGATCTTTATTAGCTTCCCTTGATGGTGTCATGTTTACCAGATTTTTCATGACCCTTGAGTTGATATCTGTGCATTTAACTGGTCTCCTCTTCTGGACTTTACAAGTTTGCTTCCACAGGCAGTCCTTTGCCAGTCAGCTCAGCTCAGGGTTTTGGACAGGGCACAGCTGGTGGCATTCCTGGGCAGGTGAGGCTGTCTACTCTACTGGGGTCTCTTTTTTGGATGAGGCTGCTGCCTGAGCACTGAGGAGAGGGGGATGCTGGCAGCTGGGAACAGCTGGGTAGGACTGGTAGCTTGGTTTGCTGCCCAAGCACTGCTATAGGATGTGCTCTACAGGTATCTGGATTCTCATCAGGCTTTCTAGTTGGGTACTCAACAGTACATGGGGCTAGGAATTAGCTTCCTTTCCCAGGAGGGGCAACAGAATGTGCCCCAAGGTGGGCACTGGTCTTTGTTTGGGGACCCAAATCAGGTAGAACTGTGGACAAAGAACCCTGGGCAGACGGTGTTACTAAGTAAATTGGGTTACTCTCCAGACAGGCAGACCGGTTGGCTGGGCTTTCTGCACAAATGCCATTGTAAACAGAGCTGTAGGATGGGCTATGTGGCTTCCTGGTTGAATGGGGCGGGAGGCTGTATTCAGCAATAGATGGGATGATTAAGTAGCTTCCCCATCCAAGCACAGTGGCTGAACTGGCTCCAAGGCTGGCGGGTGCTGTTGTTTGGGTCCTGAATGAGGCAAACTGCTCACCGACTCCCAGTAGTCTTGGTTCTGGCCACCGTCTTGGTTCTGCAGTGGATGCAGCACTGGTTCTCTCTCTACTTTGATACAGCTTTGAGGAGGGCGCCTCAGTCTACCAAGACCTGAGTGGTGCTTGCTGTAACCCCTGTGCCCCTTTTTGATCACAATTTGATGTCCTGTGGTCAAGCTTCACAGATTCTTCCTGAAACTCCTATAATTTGATAAATGAGTGGGCCTCCTGGGAAGCAACCCATAATGGTGGGTGAGTGCAGTGTTAACCCTGGGCTCTCTTTTTTCCCACTGAAGAAACTGTAGGTTTCTGGGAGCCCCTGGTTGCAGTACTGTGCTAGCCTGGGTGAGGAGGATGCCTTCAGTGTGTGGACACTCCTCTTACCCTTCTAATGCCATCCTTCTTGGTCTCTCAAGTGGGTGCTGCAGTTGCACCTGTGTCCAGGATTTTCACAGGTGTGTCTTCTCTATGATACATGCTAGTTGGTCTTCTTGTGAGGGAGACTGAAGTGAGGGGATATCTTGAAGACATCCTAATTTAGCATTTTACCATGTTGTATATGAAACACATCTATTACTTCTCTATAAATATCCTACAAGGATGTCCTACAAGTCCTACTACATTTTTGCTTAAGCAAATAAAAGACAATTTTGTAGACCATATTGAAATTATATATTTAAGATAAACATGTATTTGTTAAAAAATCCTGTATATATTTTAGAATTGTGCTGTGTACTATATAACTTATTTGTGTACATATTAGTTGTATTTATAACAAGTCTATCAAACAATTATTGGTGATAAAGCTATAATAAAGTATGTGCTTATAACAAGTAACACAGATAATGTTAAACAAATTTATCAACTTACAACCATTTTCTAAAACAGGAATTACAAAGTCCTATACACATACAAGTGTGTCTGTTGAAATGGTGATGCACTATGATGCCTTAGTTCTACCAAGGCTGATGTTTTCTTGGTATTCCATGTTTTTAAGAGCAGTCCACAAATAAAAGTCCAAGAGTAAGAATGAGAAATCAATTACATTAACTTCTTTGTTCTCCATTTTATATTTCAAAGTTTCTATAATGATGAAAAGCTACAATCTTGATATGATTTAATAGAACTAGGGTTTCTCTGTGGACCTCAGGTCAACCATAAAGCTTTGCATGTATATGATATTTTTTATTTTCAAAGATTATATAAATTTATACTGTTACAGATGGAACCTTTTTGTGTGCCCCCACTCCCATTCATATATTGAAGCTGCAACCCACAGTGTGGCCACATTTAGAGTAAGGAACTAATTAAAGTTAACTGAAGCAATAAGGCTGGGGTCCTGATCAGACTGCAGTAGTGTCCTTGTAAGAAAATGCATCAGAGAACTCTTTCTTTATTCCCCTCCCCCAGCCTGCAGTTCACACACATAGGCAGGGTACCTGCAAATCAAAGAAGAGAGTTCTCACCAGAAACTGAATCAGCTGTAACCTTGATCTAGGACTTATAGCCTCAGAACTGTGAGAAACGTTATTTCTATTGTTTAAGCCACCCAGTTTATGATACTTTGTTGTGGCAGCCCAAGCAGATTAATACACTGTTTATGTGAAGCTAATAATAACACCAAGGCTGGCACCTAAAAATAAATCATGCCCTTAGTTCTCCTATTTTTAATTTTTATTAATTATACCAATCAATAATTAACAAAGAACATGATAAAAGTTGCTTCTCTATTTTTCCAGATAAAAGGCATACCAATATTTAGGTATTTGAGATTTAAAGTCTTATTTTGTCTCAAAAGTTATACATTTTTTTTTTATAAACTCAACACCCAATGAAAACAATAAGAAGTTTTGCTAGGGATGACAATACTATAGCAAGCTAGAGATACTTAAATGTGGTGAATTTTATAATACGTAAATGTGATTTACTACTTTACCTGTTGAAGTTCCTGCTCTCTTTGTTCATGTCTTATTTCCATCTGTTTAATTTTCTTTTCTAAGCCCATGAAATGTTTCATCTCTGGTGTATGGTTTTCTTTAGCTTCTCTCAATTCCTCTAAGAGTTTTGCTATCTAAAATTGAGGTAAGAAGTAAATGAAAAACTATGATAAGGAAGTAATTTTTTAATAGGTAGTCTTAAGGGGTAAAAATGTGCATCACCTCTTCTCAGTATAAACTTCTCTAGATAAGAGGTTTATTGTTACAAAGGTATCTTGAGTAGTTAGAAATAATTAATAGCTTTCATTCCATACATCAAGGAAGTAAAGGTTCATTCTAGCCCTGAAATGACCTCATATTCCAAAAGTTTCCAGATGACAGGACTGCCTTCTCCCTCCCATATATACCAGGCTGGTTATGGCACTCAAAACGAAGTTGGGCATTTTCTTTGGTGTATTCAGCTTTGCCATAAAGTGTTTAATAGGCGATTACTTTTGGGATTAAATAACACATTGAAAGCACCCAACACACAGAAAGAATTCAAAAACTATGGATCCATCTTTACTCTACTCCCTATAATTCTATTTGCAATTCTCTTCTAGATCTTATTGCTATAATTTATAATAATTCACTCTACAAATAAATGTATGTGTATAAAGTAGATAATGAAGTACTGAACTCTTTCTGTGCTGGCTGCTGTTTAGGTCGTGAGGATGCAGAGACTAAAGACACAGTCCCTGTCCTCATGGAGGGTTGGTCTAGTGCAGTACCTCCTTTTTCATATCATGGCTCACAGAGAAAATGGTAATACTTTGGGGGCACCAGGAGTAAAATGGAGAAGATGTGAGGAATCTCTAAATTGGGTTTAGTGAAACAATTAATTGCATTTTCTTTATGCTATAATTATGATAATTTGGTAATTGTTAACATCAAAAGGCAAAGTAAAAAACAAGCAAATGAAAATGGTTAAAATGAACAAATTCAATGCTTTACCTAATAGCAATAATAGTAAAAAGTAAAACAAAAAAACCCCACATACTTCTCCTAAGTAAGTTAAAAAAATGTGAAAATACAAGCAAATTAAATCAGAGTTAAGTCTAAATACTTTAAATGTGGAACATCCTCCTGATGGCATTGCCAGTGAAAAAAGAAACATGCATATGTTAATTGGGATGGTTTGCAGAAGGGCCAGGGAGAGGCCTTACAGAACATGCTGTGGTGATGGGTGCCGGGTGTAAAAATCTTATATGCTAAAACAATGATTATTAAAAATTGTAACAAACCAAAACAAAAGGATTATTGTACTAAGGAAGTTGTCAGAAGCATTGTCATACACATACCAGTCAAATATCAACTTTTCTGTCAACTTTAAAAAGATTAAAAAATGATTCTGAGTTTGTCATAAGAACACTTCCAGCTATTACTATCTCGTGATCCATAGGTAACCCACTCCTGGGACACCAGACGGGAAGTTCTAGTCCAGTGAGAGCAGTCGGATGGATACGAACTCTCATGGGGTGCGCTATGGTGGAGAGACGGGGATGCGGGAGGAACACAGAACTTAGAGTGGAGGCCTGTTCACTGGACGCAGCTATGTTTAAACTGATTCTTAAATGACAAGTAGTACTAAGTCATGACATTATCATGTGCTTGGCACTATGCTAAGTACTTTATACATGTTGTCTCAGTTACTTTTATTTATCAAACCTTACATTTATTGTCTGATTCCCCAAGTAAAGCGTAAGCTCCATGAGAGCAGGAATTTGTCTACTTTGTTCTCAGTATTCCGACCACCTGTAGCTATGCATGGCAGAGAGTGTTTAACAATTATTCATGAATTAATTAATGAATTCACCTTTCACTGATTATTCATTTGTAAATCACATAAATTTAGAAACTTGGTTCTAGACAAAGACAAAATGTCCCTTCATTTGTACTTATTTAAAGGCAACTCTTAAAGAGTATAAAGTTGAATATTTTTAAGAAAATCCTTGTAGTTCAGTGAATTTATTATTCTCTGGAGGTCAATGGGCACATAGGTAAAAAAAGCATGATGATCAAAAATGCCTCCTGCTACTTGATACTACCAAAAAACTATGTGGTACCAAATGGCAACAGCCTGAATGTCCAATGGGAAGGCACTGGTAAACTGTAATTAGGAGCCTGGGAGCTAGAATCAGAGGCCCTAGATTCTAATGCTGGCACTTCTACATATTGCTTGGTAAGCCTCAGACAAGTTATGTCATTTTTCATAGTATCAATGTCTTCATTTATAAAAGGAGAATAATAACAATACTTCTGGGTTATGGTGAGAAACTCAGAGCACTTCACACAGTGCCTAGTACATACTAAACAAATGCTTATTATTACTATATGACTATTATACAAATGTATAGCAAAAGTGGTAATAAAGACATATTAGATGTAAAGATGGGATGGGTGATGTCATGATGGTGACATAGGTTATTCCTGCTCCTCTTCACAAGAATAGCTAACAGCCATTCATGGACAAGACACCACTAACAAGAGAATCCTGGAACACGAGGCTGGAACACTCCTGCACCAGCCCGACCACGACAGGCCATGTTAGAAAAGTAGGAGCAGCAGCTGCATGCTGCCCACACCGCCCCTCTGCCAGGCTGGTGACACCTCACCGACAGAGATCTCCTGAGCCTGTGGCTCCTCCAGGTGGACAGGAGAGCCCAGGATGGAGATCCAGCTCCGCAGCATGTGTGTTACTTCCTGGAAACTCCAACTCTGGTCTTGCCCCATGGAGATTATGGGGGACTCCATGAGGACTCACTACTGGGAGTCTGACTGTGATGGAGAAGTAGGGAGGGGCTGGTGACAAACCTGGCACTCGGGTCAAGGCAGACTGAGTTCCATGGCAGACCTGCAGCACCCAGACAGCGATCCCAACTGGCAATTTTGCTCACGTGTAGAACCAAGTCAGTGGTGCCGTCTGACAAGGTAGTGGGGTGAGGGTGTAGGTCTCCTGATCTGGGTCCTTGAATGAAGAGATTTGCCAGCCCTGGCGCCTGGTCTGTACCCTCCTAGGTATGTGAGCTAAGTCATGGTCTGGACCACCCGACCAGGATGTTGATGGAACATCTGGAAAGCTGAGTAGCCCAGCGACACTAGAGCAGAGTACGGAAGTCAGAGCTGACAGTCTGCAGAGCAAAGCCAGTGACCTGTCTGGCCAGGGTACTTAGACTGCTTGGCTGGGACAGGACCACAAAGAACGTCACTGGTATTGGAGCTGGGTCTCCCACCGCCTGAACCAGGAAGGAGACTGACTGAAGGCCCCCAACCACTGCTGCCTACAGCTCTCAGCCTGCCCGACCGCGGGTCCAACCGCAACACACGGGAAGCTGTGCAAACCTGCAACAGCCCTGCTTACAAAGGCACCTGAAGAGAGCACAGACTCTCACTCACCTCGTCTGGCCAGAGAATTCACGGCACAGGTCTTGCCTGGTTTGGGTCTCCAAACACCGAGCTGAGCAGGCCTTGAAGGGGCCCATAGCCCCACCTACTGCTGAATATAACCCTCAGTCATGAGAGGCTAGTGAGCCTGACCGGAGAACTCAGGCAACCAGCGTTTTCTACCAGTGGGCAAAATCCAACCAAGAATTTCACACTAGGCCATCCTCCTCCTGCCTCACTTTGGCAGGGAACCGAGGCAGAAATCTCACCCAGCTGTGCTCAGCCAGTACCCCACTCACCCAGCCTGAGAGCCGGTGCAGTGGCCTCACCCAAAAACAGGCCCCCAGGGCACGCTCTGCCTGCCCAGGACTGTTACCAGCAGACACACCCAGAAGCCCAAACTGAGCCGACTGGGAAGAACTATCTCTGCCAAGTCAGACCTGTAACATATTAAAGAGAAGACTGGTTTCTCAAATATGCAGATAATGAAAAAGGAATGAAGGACCATGAAAATCTGGAAACTGCCATCAAGGTAAGTAATAAAGCTCCAGGAATTGACCATAAAGAAATGGACATCTATGAACTATCAAAGAACTCTTATAGAAATTTAGAGAAGAACAAGAACATACAGACAACTAAACAAAGTTAGGAAAACAATACATGAACAAAATGAGAAGTTTTACAAAGAAATCAAAACCATCAAAAATTCCAAAACAAGTTGAAATCCTCGAGCTGAAAATACAATGGCTGGCCTAAAGAATCCAAGAGCGCCTGGACAGCAGACTTGACCATGTAGAAGACAAGAGCCCACAATCCAGAATACAGGCAATTTAAAATTGTCAGAGGAGCAAAAAGGAAAATAAAAATGGATGAAGAAAGCCTATGGACACAATTAAAAGAAAACGATATCCACATTATGGTAATTCCAGAGGAAGAGAAAGAGTCAGAAAGTATACCTAAAGCAATAATGGCTGAAATGTCCCAAATCTGGGGAGAGAAGTGGATATCCAGATCTGTGAAGCCCAACTGACCCCAAGGAGGTTGAACCTGAACAGGGTTACACGGAGACACACCATCATTGTCAGACGTCAAAGACAAAGAATTTTGAAAGCAGCAAGAGGAAAAAATTACATACAAGGGAACTACCATAAGACGGTGGATTTCTTAAAATGAAACGTTTCAGGATAGAGAATGAGGTGATAGATTCAAAATATTGAAAGAAACTGTCAACCAAGAATTCTATACATAGGAAAGTTGTTCCTCAGAACTATAGATTCTGAACAGACAAAAGCTGCAAGAGCTCATCACCACTACACCTGCCTTACAAAGAGGGGATTCTTTGAGGGGAAATAAAAGAATGGTAACTAATGCTGCAAAAACTTAAGAAGGTAGCATGAAACTCATTGGTAATGGTATATATGGAGTAAGTTAGATTTTGTAATATGGTGGTGGGGCATAATTCATTTATAACTCTAATTTAAGAGTTAAACAACTGTGGTAATAATAACTATGGTTATAATAATCTGCTATTAAATGGTAAAAAAGATATAAACTGTAACATCAATGACCTAAACTGGGAGAGGGAGAAGTACAAATGTAAAGTTTAGGAATTCTATTGAAGTTAACTTGTTACCAGCTTAAAAGAGGGTGTTATAATTTAAGATTATGTTACATATATTTTATGTAAGCCTCATGGTAACCACATGGGAAAAACCTTAGTATTTACACAGATGACTATAAAGAAGTAAAAGCGTACTGATACCAAAATCAAAACACACCAAAAAATGGAAGGATATGAAACAAGAAATAATGGATTTATAAAACAGCTAGAAAATAATGAACAAAATAGCAGTGGTAAATTGTTACCTATCAGTAATTACTTTAAATATAAAAGGATTAAATTCTCCAGTAAAAAAAAAAAACCAAAATGGAGGATAGATTAAAAGAAAAAAACACAAAAGCAAGATCCAATGATAGACTAAGAGTGAAGGGATGGAAAAAGATATTCAAACAAATGGTATATAAAAGAAAGCCGGTGTAGCCATACTTATTAGATAAAACAGACTTTAAAGTAAAAATGGTAAAAAGAGACAAAGGAGGTCATTATATAATGGTAAAGGGGTAAATCTTTCAAGAAGATACACCAATCATATCCATTATTTATGCATCCAACTTTGGAGCACCGACATATATAAAGCAAAAACTATCAATGCTAGAAAGAAAAATAAACAGCAGTACAATAATAGTTGTGAACTTTAATACCTCACTCTTAACAATGGATAATCCACCCAGAAACAGAATAAGGAAACAGAAGACTTAAACATCATCATAAGCCAAATGAACATAACAGACATAGACAGAATATTCAATTCAGCAACAGTAGAAGACACATTCTTCTCAATCACATGTAACATTTTTGAGAACAGAAAATATGTTAGGCCACAAAGCAAGTTTTAGCAAATTCAAGAAGACTGAAATCATATCAAGTATCTTCTCTGACCATAATGGTATGAAACAAGAAATCAATGAGGGAAACTCACAAATATATTAACATTTCATAATACAATTAGTTGGATGTTTTGCTTGTGCTAATTTAATAAATCCCTTAGTAATAAAAAATGGTGTATATGCTTCAAAGAATAGAAAGCGCAGTTTATCTGGTTTTTTGGACTTTCTAGAAACAAAAGGATCTTAGAGTCATAAAAATGGTATATCTCCAGGGAGATCTATTTCCTGTGGTGATACTGTCCTGGGTAATCCAGCATCACTGCCATGATTGCTTAACCTATTTCTTTACCAAATTAAATAGTGTAGTACTTAATGTAGAAATGGCCTTAACCATTCAATTCCCCATTGCCCAAAAAATCTCAACAACAAATACAAATATATGTTAATCAGTTAAATATTTGAGCTTCATCTGGAGAAAGCATTCTTTCCATAAAGAAGTTACAAATATGTTCTTGACAGGTGACAGGTATTTTCAGGTTATATCTATTTCTACATTTAAGTTAAGCATTTCTACATAAAGATGAATATGATTGAAACAGTTAAGAAATGTTTATGTTGGCCCAATATTTTGGTTATTTCTTACCTCTTTCTGTAGAATTTCTTCTCGAACTTGAGAAACTACAAGAGACTCCTGTTTACCCTGCAGCTCATTAACCTGATTTTGGAAATGCTTTACAAGTACCTAGGAAATTATGTTAGAAGTACAATGTAAATAAGTTTTTCCTTGAATATTATTTGAGAAACAAAGAAAGCCAACTTTTTTTGTACTAAAATATTAAAAGGCTCTTAATATTTTAAAATGACCAAATTCAATGTCAGAAATAAACTGCCACAGGAATAAAGTTTGTTGAATTAATTAAACTCATAGAATAAATTTATTTCATTTTTTTCAATATTTAATATAAAGCATCATACATATCACAAATTAATGAATATGAATCTATTTGGTTTCTTTAGTAATCTTCTTCTGAAGTTCCAAAAAAATACCTTTTAAAATAAACCTCCATAAAGTCCAAGCATTTTGAAAAGTGACCAGTTATCTTTGTAACACTGGGAATAAGTAGGACAATGTTTCTTTTAAAGGGCAATTGACTGAATAAAGATAACATAAGCCTAATAATATCTGTGAAATAACTGTCACTTGTATTTTTAGACAAAGAAACCAAAATTCATAAATACTTCCATCAAGAAACTGAAAAAACTTAGGGAACATTTTTATTTCTTATCTCTAATGCTTTTTTAAAAATTACTATTTTTATGATCAGACTGTGCTGACTTTCATTTAACACACAATTTACCATGTTACACTTAAAACTCTGGGAAAATAATCCTTAGGGCCCTCCAGCACAATGCCACCACTCCTCCTGCCTCTCCCAGACTGTAGTCATTTGATATAATATTTACGCTGCCCACTACCGTCCCACTCCTATGTGGGAAGAAGCTAGACAAGTTATTTGCAAAGCTGTATAATGGTTACTTTTGTAAAGCACTTTACATCTTTTTCATTGAAATATTCAATTCGTTTTTCTGAGCTACTTGAAATTCAATTACAAACCTCATTACATTTCACCCTAAATACTCCAAATATTTCAACATGCATTCTTATAACGGCATTTTCTCATAAAACCACAATAACATTTTTATACCTAAGAAAATTTATAATAATCTCAAAATATCTAATATCCAGTTCATATTTAAACTTTCCCAATTAAGGGATTTGTTTTTAATCCAGACTATTAAATAATTATTGATGAGAGAGGTGGTGGTGAGATAATTATTCTTGAAGTTTTCCCCCTCAGCCTGTGTTTTACAATTAAAACCTACAGAAAAGAAGAGTACAATGAATATTCATATATTCTTCTACTTGATTTACAAACTGCTACCTTCTTGCCACATGTGCTTTTTCCTTTTTCTTTTCTGGGCACATGATTTGAAAATAAGTTGGGGCTATAAATTCTACTTTAATGCTGTGTTTTCACCTTGCTAACAAGCACAGAAGATGGGCCAAACAGTAGATATTCATAGATATTCCAAGTAGATATATACACTAACCAAGAAGGAAAATATATGTATTCAAGGAAATGTGGATGAGCTGTCAGCTACCCGGTCGTAATTCTTAGAAGACTATGCTTCATAATACTAGAACTGTGGCTACAACTGTGTCTATCCCTCTGTTCATTATTTTGTCCCCAGTGCCTGACTGTAGGCCCCGAATCATTATTTGTTTAATGAATGAAAAGTAATGGGGCAGGAAGAAAGACCAGGATAATTACTTGTCAGCTGGGGCTTGGGAAGGAGGGAAACAGTTCAACATTCAAGTTCAAGTACCAAGGTCTTGATCATCCATTACAACTAACTTAGGAGAAGACCTATTTGAGAAATGTAGGGACAAAACTGTAAAATCAGATATTTAAAGGGTATGATTTTAAAGTACAATAGTTAAGCATATGGTAATGGCATCTTGTCCTATTAACAAAAGCCAATCATTTCACATTTCCATTACCAACCTCAAAAAGTAAAGTCAAAAATATTTTCCAATTAAATAATGTTCAGTGAACAGTCCTGAAAACAATCATGTTAAAGCCAAAGAAAGCTTGTTAAAGTCATTACCTCTTGAGTTGCTAGTTTGCGATTTAATTCGGCTACTTTGGAAGAAGAATTTTCTACTGCATTTTGGCAAAAGAGTTTCTCTATTTCCCTCTGATGAGAGGCTTTGAGAGATGTGATGTGTGCTGCAGCATCTTCCTTGATCCTGTAGAGCAAATTAAAGAAAACAACATGTAAAAGCAGCTCTTCAATTCAGAGTTAGCACAAAAATAGTGTAAGAAGCCTGAAACTTAAAGAAGCAAAGGGAGAGCGTGCCCCAGTATTGTCCTGTGTGAGGAGCTTTATACATTATTGCCTCTGAGTTCTTAGAACCATTCCATGGACTTGCTATTATTTGCTGAATTTTATAAGGACAAACTTGAGTTTATGAATGAGTGATGTACCTGGGGTCTAGATCACTAACTTGCAGAGTCAGGGTTCAAACCCAGCAGAGTTGGACCTCAGAATCTGGGCCTTCCATTTGACTCGTCTGGGGCTGAACTTTTGGAAGGAATTAAAGGTTCTAAATGTCTGTGTGGATTTAAAGCAAAGGGCTTGACATTTTACCTTTTAAGATAAACTCAGATTTTTTGTGCAGACTTTTATTTGGGTAACCTCAGTTCCCTAAAGAATCTCCAATGCTTTGTTTCTAGGTAACATGCATCAGTTTCTGGCCTATGCATGTGACTCCTGCATCACAACAATAGTGATGGCGATTATCAGGGCCCAGGGTAATCGGCACCTAATTCATTTGGACCATTAAGTGTGAGAAACCATTGGTTTTTCTCTGTGGCAAAATCTATGAACTCAGAGGCAGTTAGTAAATGGTGAAGTTCTGACTAAAGACTGGATACATTTCTTACAGAAAAACATTTTATCTCTTATTGGGAAAATAATTTTAAAATGATGGTTTGGACTCAAAGCAGGTACTTAGTAAGTCATTGTTGATATATATTAATATGGAAATTCCCAAACTATAAACAAATTTACCAATCACTTACTTGACTATGTGAATTATTTCTTCATGATTAGGGTCCTAGGAAAAGCATAAACAGCTAAAGCACCCATGATGTAATTGATCTAAAGTGAAAAAACAACCTAAAATCTGGGACTAGGAAAGATCACTCCTCACTTCTCAGGCCGAGTTATCTGAGAATCAGACTGACAATACTAAAAAAATTACCAATTATGTTTAGGACAATTTATAGGAAAAATCTTTATTTTAAATTATTTCTAGGAAAAAAATGTAATTTCTTCCAAATAGCTCCACTGCTACTATTGCATTCAATACTAAAGAAACAAGGTTTCAGTTTGGAGGCAGTATAGTTGCCACGATGATTCAGTCACGTGTGGCTGCCAATCAATCAGTAAGCATTTGTTGGGCGCTCCGGATGCTCATTCTGCTCCTACACCAGGTTGCAGAGTAAGTGTGATCTTACATCAGTTCCCGGGCGCTACAAGGCTGTGTGCGGACAGTGCTTTCTCGGTACACATCACAGGTCACCCAGGAGTCGGAGGTGGGAGCAGGACACTTCCTGCGAAGCTCAGGGAAGTATTTGGTGGAAGAAGTAGGGCTTGAAACATGCAAGAGGCAGCGAGTACAGTGAGCCCCACAGTGGAGTATTAGACCAGTGATGGGGACTCGTGACACCAGGCAGAGAAATTCAGTCTTGATTCTTCAGGAAGCTGGGAGTCAGTGGAGAACAGAGTAACTCAGACACAGGAGTGCTTAAAGAATACTAACCGTTTTTAAGTAAGACGAATGGGGGAGACAGCAACCAAAACCAGGGCAGTCAGGGTGGGGCACCGGCTGGCATACTAGGGAGGCCACTGCACTGTAGTTCGTAGGAAAGCAAGATGGGACCTATTTCTAAAGTACCCCGTAAAATGAACCCAAAAAATGAAGTAAAGCTGGGCCCAGCAACTGAAAAAATATGGTTATAAACAGAGATGAGGAAGCTGGGAGGAGGACCTAGTTCACAGTTAGAAAAGATAATATTTGAGATACAAGAGGAAGAATCCAAAGGAAAAAAAATATATACACATATATATGAACCCAGGGAAGAGAACAAGCCTTGCAAAGTAAATCTAACGTCATGGCTCATAAAAGCCATATGAGTGATGAGTTTAGCAATGGAGAAAAATAAACAGAAAGTCTAAAACTGAAACCGTGGCAGAAAGTCGGATTTTCAAGGAGGATGAATGAGAGTCAGGAGTCAGTTAAAGGGAAGAGAAAAGGAATTTCGGTCAGAGCTGCTGAGTCATGGAGGCTAAGGGAGGAAACCGTTTCAGGAAAGGCGGTGTGGTCAACAACGTCACGGAAAACCACGCTGACCAGGAAAGGTCGTTCCTGAGAGACCAGGTTTCCAAGAGGGGTGAGGATGAGAGCCGTATTTAAGAATAAGTGAGGCAGAAATAAAAGAAGCTGCTGGCGGCAAAGTGGTGCTGAAAGAGGACCAGCACTTGGTTTGATCAAGTGCAAAGGTCTGAGCATGTGGGGCGGCTCAGGGGAGAGGCAGTGGATAGTATCTGAGACTCTGGGGAAGCAAGGGATGAGCAGACACATTCCCCAAGGAATGAATGGGTGTGATCACTAGATTAATTCGATGAGTTATTTGGGAAAAGAGGACCGACCTTTTCCTCTTAGAATATCACTAATTTTAATAGTGGCTATTTTGTGACAGCATTTTCCTGTGGTAATTATAAATAATGATATTTGTTTGTAAGAGGGCCCAATGGGTCAGCTTATCAACACCATTTGGACACTTGCAGAAAAACAGGACTGGTCAGCCCAAGGGCATGGTTTGGTTTGACGTGGAGAGTCCGGTTCATCGGATTCTGGGCATAGGTATAGGATCTCACTCTGAAACAGATCTCTACTTAGCAATGTGATTTGGTAATAAATTCAGTTCAGGGTCAAACAAATTACCGGAAGAAATACATCTTACAATTTTCAAATTTTTATCTTTTCATATCCCCATGTATTTTTGAATTCACATTTTACCTTTTCATGGAATCTTCAAATTGATTCATTGCTACATCAGATTTCATCTGCAGCTCATTCCTCTCTACAGTTAATCTCTGCAGTTCACTTTTCAATCTGCCGTTTTCCTGTAAAACCTCTGACAGATGGGAACCTGTAAAAGCATCTGGTTGGTAAAGTCTGCCCCCCAGCGCTGCAGAGGAGGAGAGCGCGTCCCCTTTCCCTGCGGGCACGCCTTTCTTCACCCTGTTTGTAGTCGCTTCCTCTCTGCCCTGGGAACTCTGACTAGAGAGCATCGTCCTTCTCTCCTTCTGAAGCCTCTCCACGGTTTTTGAAAGGTCTTGTATTTCTCTCCCCTTTGCAGCCAGCTCCTCATTAAGCCTCATCAATTTAGCTTTGGCATGAGCCTGTTCCACCTGGAATTCTATAGACTGAAAATCATTGTCATCTTTATCTTTTTTTTTGAGTCCCAATTCAGCTTTCTGATGTTTAAGAATGCCTATCTCAGCTTCAAGCTTTCTTACTGTGACTTGATGGGCTTCCTTCATGTTGCTGAGTTCCTTCTCTAGTGCTTTAACTCTGGAGAGGTCCCCACGCTGTTTCTGAGGTGCTCCCCTCAATCTGGAGACAAGTAGCTGCTCTTGCTCCTCTAGTCTCTGTTCATACCGAATCTGAAAGGAAAGAATCCATGTAATGCCAAACCACTGCTACACATTTCACTAGCCAATGAAGGCCTGCGTTCTCCCATTCATTCACTCATTCAGGCAGTCATCACATTTCCTGACGCCTCCAGTTCCAAGTTCCTTGAGTCTGTCACGTATTGAAATCCCAGTCTTAGAAGGTCATACCATTATATATTCTCAAGGTATTTTATATAATTTCATAAGTAACTTGTTTCATAAACATTACATTAGATATTTTGCTTCATAAACACATTAGACATTCTGTATACCCCAGAACTTATTTTAAATCTCACAATCAAACTTATTATTGTGTATCCTTCTCTATGCAAACTATACCCTGATGATAAATAGCGAAAGCAACTGCTGGTATTGAAGTCTTTAAGAAATAGCACAGTTTCAACTTTCTAACATGAACTTAGAAATTACCTAAGTAGTAAGTCAGCTTGGAATTTATTTACTGGAGCTTTAGTATTGTAAAAGTAATAATCTAATACTTTACTCTGCATAGGGAGGTGCAGTAGTGTTTGTTCATTAACTTAATGAGTATTTATTGAGCTACTGCTGAATGCCAGGCACTGTGCCAGATTCTAGAGGGAAAGAAAGTCAGTTCTTGCCTTACGAGTTCCCAGCCTGATTAAGGAGAGTGACATGGCAGTAGCTGCACAGTCCTGTGACAGGGATGGTGGGCCTCCTGATGCAGGGGGGACAAGGCACCTGAGTTATCTGGATGCCCGAGCGAAGGTGGGCAGACTACACATTTAAGTTCAGCCGTGAGGGATGAGCATAAATTTGGGGATAAGTGGAGGCAGGGACATTTTGGAAGTAGGAAGAGCCGTATAAAGACAAGCAAGTGGTTGGTGTGTAATGGGAATCAGAAATGAAAGAGGAACGGGCAGGAAGTAACCAGGGCAGGAGTGAGATGTGGTCAGGGACTGCAAACAAGAAAAATGGATGGGTAGATTTAGATCTGTTAAAATGGGGTCATGGGTTGGAATTTATACCTCTGTTTGGTCAGTGGAATATTAACTGTAATTATTGCAATCATTTCTTGAGTGTCTGCTGTGCTCCAGGTATGACACAAGGGCTTTACATACACTCTGCCACTCAATCCTCCTGATACCCTACGAATTTTTGGATTGACTAGTTAAAGTGTTTGAGCATCTACTCTGTGTCAGGCACTTTGCTGAGTGGCAGAATACAACAGAGAGCAGAAGTGGGGTGGTCATGACTCCCAGAAGCTGGATGGGGAGAGATGTCACTCATGATCCTCCAGATGGGGTGGATGCAGTGGAGGAGAGGGGTGCGGGATGCAGTGCTTACAGAGGGAATCTGTCTGCCCGCAAGTCCAGGAAAGGCTTCACAGGGGAAGCAATGCTTGTTTTGAGAGCTGGACAGGATGCCCTAACTGTGAGAAGGCCAAGAGTACTGTCAGAGGGCAGAGTACACAAATTACTGTGGCTGAAAGACACGTGGCAAGGATAAATAGGTCAATGTGAGTGGCCGGCGGACGCATGGCGTGGGGAGGCACAAAGGGGCCTGCCCGTATGTGCCTTCACAGGCCATTTATTTATCTTAAAGGGAACAGGAAGTCATTGAGGGGTATAAACAAAGACAGGTGTGTGTGTGTGTGTGTGTGTGTGTGTGTTAAGAGATGACAATATGATTTTGCCTTTGGTGTCAAGAGCTGATTAGAGAATGGGGTGAATGAGTGGGTATGAGTAGACTAGTCGGGAGGTTCCAACAGTAATTGAGCCATCTTTAATTAATGACAGTAGGAGGGTGACACGGTGATGAAAAGGAATAGAGGAACTGAAAGAAACTTAGGAGTAAAAGTGGCATAATTAACAGTAAATCAGAGGCTAAGTTAGGGAAGCTGAAAACTGGGTGGTTAAAGGAGGAGAGCAACTCAGAATTTAGGGAAGTGAGAAAAGAAAACGAACCAGGTAAGCAGCAGAAAGATTTGAAGAGGGTGGGGTAAAGGAAACCTTGGTAAGACCTTAACTAGCAGGCCAAAGAACTTCCAGGTTTTCAACCTTTTCCTGTTTCTGAAACAGCATTCTACCATTGTTGTGTCTCTGAGGACAGAAACCCATGAGGAATGAGGTCTGTGTCCTAGAAGCAACGCAGCGCGAAGTTGGAGGCTTTGCTCTGCGTCTCGCCAGCGGCAGAACCTCGGGCGGGAGTTAAACTGCGAACATCTCAAGTCCCTGATCTGCAAGGTGAGTCAGCAGGATCTATTTCTCACAGGTGATCGGAAAGATTACACTGGATGGACCGAAACGCCTGTGAAAGCGTCCAGCATGACTTACTACAGAAACCATGCGCTCAACAAGCTCTTAGGAAGTAAATTAAGTATCACATCCTATTTCATATTTGGTCATTGCGGCACCTGTACTTTCTTATACATTCCTGATGAACGCTCAGAAAACTCAGTAAGACATTGCAGAAGACACTGCCCTGCCTCTTGTTGGATTCTAAAAATTTACTTTCTGTCTCATTCCCTCTCCCTTGTCCAGGTAAATTCAGAGAAATGTTTTCAACAACAGGAATTCAAAAAAATATTTATACTGAATATGTATGAGAGATGTTCTACTCTGCCTTTTCATGACTTAATTTCAAATAATTCTAATATCACTGAGAGGGGCTTATGTGAAGATTGTCCTGTGTTTGATTATTCCGTGTTGGTAATAAAAAGTTGCTGACGGAAAACAAAAAGGACGGACCTAGTTTTCCTTCGCATCTGTTAACACTCAAAGGTTTCGTGGGAAAGGACAATCGCAGCTATTTGTTACAATGCCGTCTAAGAAGCCTCCGGTCCTCTTGGTACCTCTGAGCCCGTCATCACCGCTACTTGGTGCTGACCTTCATTTTCTGAAACTGTTGTTCCATGGTACGAAGGCTTTTCTTTGCTTCTTCATCTTTGCCCTCCAGATCAGCTTCTAGTATTTTTATCCTTTTTTCCATAAATTCTACTGTATTTCTGTCCACTGTATCACCAGCTGCTGATGCAGCCAATATTAAAGCAGGTAAAGAATTGGGATATCTTCTCTTTAGAATTCCTTCCATTTCCTTCACCTATTAAAATATTTTTGTACATTTGTAAAGTTTGATGTATATTAAAATTAAGCAGTTTAATGTATAAAACTTACATTATACTATATCAATCGTGTTTAGATTTCAAAGAGATGTTTAATCTATTTTAAAATGATGTCTTTCAATTAGGAAGCAAGGAGGAATAGGTGATATTTAATGAAATCTTTACAACACTTCTCATTCAGTCTACCATGACACAGCACATGGTCTTTCTGTAAGCTAGAACTGTACCAGGGTCCACAGAAATTAGAGCTAGCTATTATATATGCATATGTGTGTATATCTGTTTTTGCTAAAGATATTATGATTTAAGATATCTTTGGAAAACATATGTGAGCATCAAATGACATTTCTCCTGGTAAAATGTGTAGGTAGCAGTGTGTCTAGCATATAGTAAGGGCTTGATAATGTTCACTTTTATTATAATCTGGTCTCAAAAATGACGTTTCCTAGGACAAGATGGGTTGCTGGTGCTGAAAATCCTATTTACAGACTGAACATTGTTCATGTTAGGTATTTAAGGGTCACATCATTTGCAAAACTAATAGCAAATATTTCCATTCATGAAGATTGCTTGCACATTCATACATGTAATGGAAATTGGGATATAAATACAAATATTTATACAGATACAAATATTGATAATTACATCTGCAAAATTTTCAAAGTTTTGCTTCCTCTGGTATTAAAAAACTAGTAATTAGATGTGAGCATGTAAAGGTATATACACGCATATACCATGTATATTGAAAAGAGACAGATTTTTTTTAAATCAATGTTTTAATATACTTATAATTAATGCATTCACTGAAAATTTTAAAATCTTAAAATTTTCAATCTAATTTTGATATCTTGAAATGTATATTACAGTTTTGGGGAAAATTAGATTTTATTTGTAGCTTCTTTGATTTGCTTTTTAATATTATTCTTTGGTTAGAGATATCAGTGTGGCTGTCATACAAAGTAAAAATTTTTTAAATTCTCACTGGAAATTAACCTGTGGAATATTATATTAAGTAAAAGCATGAATGAATGCATGTGATCTGAAATTTTCACTGTAACATGCAATTCTAATTAGCTTCATTTTTACTTATGTGCTATTTAGAAAAGAAGATATTTTACTCTATAATTATAATCTATTTTATATCTATAATTCATAAATATGTACCTATAATCTATTTATAGTATATATCTATAATCTATTTTAGAATATAGCTCCAAAATGATTCTAGATATTTTGTGATATACATTTATTATAAAATATATATTAAGATTTAAAATCATAAGGCTAGAAATGTTCATAGGCACTGAATAAGATCTGAAATGTATATGCAGCAAACTATATAGAATGGTATTAATGAATAATATTTTAGAAAGATATAATCTAAGATGATTAAGCAATATATTTTTAATGAAAGTGTTAATAAAGAGTATTTACTTTAATAAAGTATTATATTTCTCACCAATATGGATCACCACTTCAAGTCTTAACTTTGCTTTTGAAACACACTTTATTTTTTTATTCT
Organism: Manis javanica; assembly: GCF_040802235.1. Classification (NCBI taxonomy): domain Eukaryota; kingdom Metazoa; phylum Chordata; class Mammalia; order Pholidota; family Manidae; genus Manis; species Manis javanica. The sequence continues at coordinate 27,741,678 of NC_133168.1, read as the reverse complement.
AATACATTCAGCTCTACATTACTTCTCTTGAAGTTATCAGGAGGAGTGGTAGTTTCTTTGGTCTTCTCTCTCTCACAATTCTGTATGGTAAACACTGAAAATTCTTGTTTTTACTCATTTATTTTGACATAGAACTGCTCCCACTTTAAATAAACTGGCTACTCTAAATCTTACATTGAAAAAATGCCAAGCAATCCTGGACTATACTTACTTCAGAATATTTCTAGCTCTTCAAACTACCTTTGTCCTGTTTCTTTCCTGGCCACTGAGCCAAACTATCAAATTATACCTTTGATAAAAGAACAGGTCCTGTGAAAGTATCAAAGTTAATATTCTGCTTTTTTTTCTTTCTCATAAAACTGGCATAATATTCAGCCCAGTGATGACCTCATTTTTTGGGTTTGTGATGGAATAAAACCTGTATGTTTAAGTGTCATGACTTGACTACAGAATCTTGCTCTCTTATGAATGAGGCTGAACATCCTTATTTTGTTTAATATTTAGTTATGAATAAAAGTGTTACTTTATAGTTTTAAAAGTAGAATGAAAAAGTTAATATTTCACCCTAAAAAACTACATCAATGAAAAAAATCTTTACCCTAATTAGTGTACTATGATTTTTAAAGAAGGTCGTCCAGCCACACTGACCATGAAATATTTCTAAGCCTGTAAAGTGAATAAGAACTTAAAATTACGGCCAGCTCTTTGGGAGGCTGCCTACTGTTTCTAGGGTGTCTCACCATTCCCGAGCACTACTACCATGGTCCCCGCTTATGGGTCTCCCTTGCTGTACTCCTCTCTCACCTGTCTTCGACAGAAGGAATTCTAACTCCACACCCAGTGTTTCAGATTTCTACTTCCTTCTTCCCAGATGCCTAAAAAGAGCTGGGATGCAAAAATAACTTTCCATCAATAGTTCTACCAGGTAATGAGGCACTTTAGTCTAAAAACTCTTTATGTGTAAAGCCACAGATTATATAAAGTGATGCTGTTTACTACTTTTATTAGTTACTTTAAATATTACGTATCGTTTATTTGAAGTAGGAGCAGTTCTATATCACAATAAATGAATAAAAACAAGAATTTTCAGGTTAATATATTTTATAGGAACTCCTGGAGCAAAAGAGAACATAAAAATGCACTATATATAAAATGCCTTAATGAAAATTTACCCTGAATACATACTTGTCTCTCTAGATCCTGAATTTTTTTGGCATCAGCTGCTCTATCTTTCAAGCGTATCTTCTGCTGAAGAGATGGATTTCTGGATTCAGCTTTCAGTTTCTCAACCTGTCAGTAAGTAAAGAACCTATTAAGAAGCATATTTAAAACACGGAGAAACACAAGCAGGGCAGCATGATGGTGGTTCCTTCACTCATGCATGAATTCCCAGATGTGGCACTGCATGGAGACAAAGCAGGCAAACAAGCCAAGTCCCTGCTTTCAGGGCACTTACACTCCAGGGAAAGGAGACGGCTGATCAGCTAACAAAGTAAGTCACTCAGTGAATAAAATAACTTCAGAGAGCGACAAGTGCTATGAAGAAAATAAAACAGAGTGAAGGCATGAGAAGAGAGTCAGGGACGACACTGATGGCTGCATTAGATTAGAGAATGTCAGGAAAGGTCTCTCTGGGGAGAAGTTTGAGATGAGACTTGAACAAGGAGTGAGACAAGGGAAGAACCTAGGCCAGAAGCACCAAGTGGAACAGGCTCGGCATGTTCAGGAACCAGGGGGAGGTCTGGTGCGGCTGGGGGACAGTGACTCCTGGGGCTGAGGTATGATGACTCTGGGCAGGCAGGATCCAGACCACATGGGGCCTGACAGGGCATGGCGAGCAGCTTGGATTTACTCTCAGTCTTATCTAAAATAGGCTACACACCTAAAAGCAACCAAATGTCAAACCAGCAATTTGAGTGAACAGAGTTTAGATATTGATTCTAGAACACTTATAAGGCTAAGAACTAATTATTGAAGGTAACGGGTCACCTACAGAAATACATTCTGAAATGACTACCTCAAGTTTGAGCTTCTCAATTTCTTCATTTGCTTCTTTAAGCTGAACTGCATCTCTATCCAGTAGTTCCTGATTTTCAGCAAACCATTGTAATCTTTTTTGCAGAAGACTGATTTCCTCTTTATGTGTTTCTTCTAAAATTTTTATTTCATATAATTTTTCACCTATAAGATAAACTCAATAACTTGACTGCAATTTTTCAAAATATGGAAATAAACTATATTAAAATATTTTTTAAGTCAAACATACAGTTTAATAATGTGCAACTAATGAAGATGGTTTATAAATGAAATACCACCTAAACATTTAGTTCCCTAAATATATTATGCTATTAATCATTAAAGTTAGACCTATAAGTACAAGTTTTCCATATGTAGAAAAACATATCTGTTTTTTAAATTACTTTACAAAGAAATTACTCTAATTCTTAAAAATACAACTATCACGATATAATTCAAGTGTACCTGCTCATAGTCACTGAATAAATTTAAATTTGATAATAAAACATTTAAGTTTCAACCATTAGCTGAAATAACTTTGAGTCTGGTTTACTTCCATCACATATAGTACATTTTTCCAACAAGAGCATGTACATTCAATATAGAACATTTCCAGCAACAGTTACAGTCTTTCTAGTTTCCTTTCACAGTATATTTTAGTGCAAAGCACTGGGAGGGGTAAATGTTTTTCTAGCTATAGAGGCATTTATTATGACCTTGTAGAACTTAAATCATTTAAAAAATTTATACAAAAAGTATATAGATGGACAGGGTCCCTCTTAAGTACAGGTGTGGACCCATATAAAAGCATGGTATATTCTCTGCTGTACCTTTTAAAATTATAATTTGACAAAAATTACTAAAAAATAAAATATTCCCCAAAAAGTACAAAATATTGATACCCAAAAACCTGCCCAATATTTCATAAAGATAGGTGTACTTCTGTTTTTCCTAAGGTCTTGATTGCAAAAATGGACAGGAATTCATTATTTTCCAAATTTTACAGTAGAAATCAAATATCTAAAGTGGTCATTTAAGATTTTTACTTGGGAGAAAAAAAAGCAGGGTTTATACCCCCCATCTTCCTTTTTTAGCAGTATTTAAAGAAATAAACTAGTATCATAAGAAGTGGTTGTGCATGGATTATCTGCATCCATAAAATACCAGTAAGCTATTTACTACCTTCATATTAACATTAGTAAATGTGTGGTACTTAAAAAAAATAGAAACTGAAAAATTAAGTTGCATCTATCATTAAAGTGCTTTGTATAAAATTTAAGGAAAAATAAGGGAATGTTTAATATTCATAAAAATCTCAGATGTTTACAAATATATATTAAAATATTTTACATGAAAACCAATGCTAACCTAATAAAAGCATTATGAAAAAATATGAGGTAAAAAAACAACTGATGTGTGCAAGGTGGTGTCTAGTTTAATCTACTATTAGTAAAGAGAGTTGAAGATTATGTTCATAGTCCAAATCCTCAAACCTGCAGCAAAGTTGGCTATGTAGAAATTTTTGATAAATCAACTGTTTTCCCACTCACTTTCATTATAAAAGTAAAGTCATTTCCATTAAAAAATAAATGTTAGACTTGAGAGATAATAAGAATGAAGAATTCCTTTAATTATATTAAGAAGTAACAATTGCAAACATTAAAGAATGCCTGTTATGAATGATTTTTTCTAGCACAAAAACTTACATGATGGATACTATTATTATTATTATTCTGTTTTACTAGTGAGAAAAGTAAATGTGGTTTTCTTACAAACAGGTAAGTGGACTTTATTGTATGTACCTTACACTGAAGATTATACCATCACAGAGGAAAGATCCTTAATTTAGCAGATGAGGGCTCCTCCGATCCACCTTCCTAGTCCTGTGCTCTCCTGTCTGAAGCTCCAGTCCACAGGTACACTCAGTAATGTGCTCTTGAAACACCCTGGGCAGCCCCTCCCCACTCCACTTCTGAATTTTCCCATCTGTCAGGACCTGGCTCAAATGACAGCCTTCCCTTTCTGAAACTCTTACACAGCACCCCATCTCATTTGCAATTTTTAAAATATTAAACTTTTCTGCATTCTTATCTTTGATTTCCCTGGTGGGGAATACCATATTTATCCTTGTGTTTTCTACAAAATTTAGTGCTATTTGTTCATTTGGCAAATAGGTGGGAGCCTATGTTTCAGACCTAGGGATAAAAAGACAGACTATGCCCTCGTCTTTTTAGGTCTAGGTCACCATCTAGGTGGGATGACAGACATGTGAACAATGTCTGTCATCCCACATAAAATGCCATAAATTCAAAATAATCTTTGATTTTCTTTAATCCTGCAATTACTCCTGCTAAAACCTATTAAATGTACATACCTATTACAACCAATTTTTAAAAAATGTCTCTAAAATTAGAATATACTTCAAGGAACAGCATTTTGATTACACTATCCAATTGCTGTTACTTAAATTCAAGAATAAAGAACAGCCATGAATATGAAGGTAAACTGTTCCAGCCCAGGGTCTTACCTGTGGCATAAGCAATCTGATCCTTGGCCTGGTCTCTCTCTTTCTTCATTTTTTCCAAGTCTACTTCAAGAGCTTGTTTGTCCTGTTTCAGTCTTTTGATGTCTTCTAATAAACTTATTTTTTCTTTCTTGATATTCATAGAATTACAAAAGCAAATTATTTCCAACCATAAAAAACTGTGGTATAATCTCTCTTTCACCCAGTCTTTCATAAAAACTGGTGCTAATTATTTTTCCTAAATTTCAGTTCTGATTTTATCACTTCCCACAATTACCAGTAGCTCCCTAGAGCCTACGAGAAAGTTTTAATGATTTAACCCACCGCAGCCTGAAGACCTTCCGATCTGCTCCTCCACCTCCCCTGAATCACTGCGCTGACCTCCTAACCGGTCTGCCTCCTCCGCCTGCAGCAATACAGTCTGCTCTCCTCACAGCAGCCACAGGAATTGTGTTAAAGAATGAGTTAAGATCACTCCTCTGTCTGAGGCTCTCTGGCGGCTCCCATCCTCCCAGGGCAAATCCAGAATCCTCACCACGCCTTTCAGCGTCACGTAACCCAGCCTTGCCCACGCCTCTGACCTCAGCTACTACAGATCTTACCCTTCCACTCCATTTCAGCCAGAGACTGCTGAGCTCTTTGAGCGGACCCAGCACACTCCTGCCCCGAGATGTCTGCGCTGTGTCCTCTGCCCCCAGATATGTAGGCGGCTCACTTTCTATTCATCAGGATTTCTGCTCAAATGAAGCCCCAGGAAGTTCTAACACAGCAAACCCACTCCTGTTGCTTTATTTTCTTGTTGCAATGCTTATCACCACTTTATGTACTTACTTAAAATTTACTTGAAAAAAGACATCATGTATTTACTTGAAAGCCGTACTTTATTTTGGTAATCCCTTTATCATAAATGCATAAAAAATGCTTGGCATATCAAAACACTGTTGCATGAATTCTCGATATGCTGTATGTTCCATGCTACTCTTAGGCCCCCTTCCTCTACTTGATAAAAATCATACTTACCCTTCAAAGCTTAGTTCAAATGAGTCTATTCCTGCTATCCCCTCCACTGCATCATCATAAACTTTTCATTGTACTGCTAGTCTAGCATTTATCTCTTTCTGTCTCCTATGACATTGACTTGTGTACAAGCCTCTTCTCTTTATTAGGCAGAAAGCTCTACGGGGACCAAGACTGATTTGTTGCCAAATTAGTTCCCCCATCTGTGGTGTTGCCTTCCAAGGTTTCAATTATGCATGCTGGCTCATGATGGCTTGTTTCTCTGTATAATTTTTAACTGTAGGTAATTATCAGTGGGTTTTTTACCTGTAGGAATACTGTGTGAGCTGGGTTAAGGGTGTATATTCCAAGAGCTGTATATTCCAACAGCACACTTGTAAAAGGTCACTAAAAACAGCCTTTGAATAAAACTAATGCTATGGTTGGAACCTTATCATGTTTTTTTCAGCCTTCATAAAATATGGTACTCCTTTAACTTGTTAATTTTTTAGGCCTACTGATAAGGGGAGGACAGTGCAACCACTCACTCTTTAATCATTCTATACATGCATACATACATGCATCAAAAGAAAGTTCCCTAATGGATTCATATTTGAAGCTGTACTTTATATACTACAAAAACCTGTTAAACATCAGTTATCAAACTATGGTATGTTTAGATTTCTATGTAATCTAATTTTATATAATAAATTTCTTCTTAAAGGTGGCATGTAATTGGAATTTTTCTAATTTATACAATCATTCAAATAGACTGGAAGGGCCTTTTAGTTCAGTGGTATGGTTCTTAATGGGAAGGAGTGGGGAGAATTAACTGCCCTCCCACAGGGGATGTTTTGAAATGTGGCAGTAGTTTTGATGGTTAAAATGACTGGTGGGAGCTATAAGCACATAGTTCCTGGTGACAGGGGTGATAAAAGTTATGCAGTACATGGAATTGTTCTTCTTCAAATAGAATTAACCTGACCAAAATATCAGAACTTCTTCCATTGATAAATGTGCTCTTGAAAATTCTAGAACCGTATGTTTTATAACACAAATCAATAAAAATAGAGAAAAAAGTTATGCAGCAGCTATGGCATTTCACATATATGTTAGAAAAATGTGATATAAATAGTTGTAGATACACTCTCTGCTCTTTAGAAGTACACAGTACATTTAAGGAGACAGGTAAAAAGCTAATGAAACTTTCTATGGTGAATAACCATCTACAAATTATTTTCCTATTTTAGACATACATTTCCAATGAGGGATTTGTCTGAATAAGGTGTACATGCCCCAAGTGTGGTGATGCCTCCAGTATGACTCCACGTGGTAAGTGCCCGGCAAGAGGTCGGATTATAAAAAGATACCATCCAAAACCAGTGTGATGTTGTTTTCTCAATGGTGAGGTCACAAGCTAATCTTGATATTTCTTAGTTTTTTAATGGTATGAAATTTAAACATTTACTCATAAAGTAATAAAGTTTATTACACATACAGGAATTTTTATAATCTTTACTCTCATTGATATTTAAAATCCCTATGCAACTTACCTGTGCCACCCGTAGTTCTGTTAAAAGATCTGTAAAATTCCAGTTTCCAGAAGGCTCTGAAGTCTCAGCTCCTTGAGATAGGAAACGACTTTGGTGCATCTGCTCTCTGATTTATTTTGAAAAGAAAAAGATTTTAATTTTCTTTTTACAAGGTACTCCATTTGATGCAAAATATTCAATTCTTCAAGATTAAAACCTGCAGTGGATATTGAAACTATGTGAGACGCTAAGGAAAAAAGTTTATTTCATCTAAAGTTTAAAATACTAAAAGAAGTTATTTTAAGGGAAATTTTTAAGTTTAATATGAAAGAATAGAACCCTGAAGTTGTTTTTAAAAATATTTTCTCCCAATTCTTAGAGAAAAAAAAAATCAATGTCCTAGAAAAATGGGCCCCATTTTTCCTGTGGTAATGTGTGTTGGTTGTCACATCATCCTAGATTCCTTTCTGAGAAATTACACATGGAAACTGAGAAATAAAACCAAACACACTCTACTGTTTGGACATTAGAATTGTATTTGTTTTTCCAGAGATACTATAACAAGGAGTTTAGGACTCCATGTAAGAGCATCTAGCCCTAATGCACTAATGAAACATTTAATTGTGAAAGTTCCACTGAGAGCTTCAGTTTTGGATTTTGGAATAGATCTTTTTTAAAAGCTAGACGATATAAGATGACATTTAAAAATACTGAAGCATTGAAAAGAAAGCAGATGTAAATGCTTTCATGCACTGGAACTGGCAGATTATCACAATTGGCCTGGGGTTACGCTTACCAGGATTAAGAGGTATTTTTTCCCCTGATTTACACAGAAGTGCCCTTACTTGCCACCCTGTGTACTGTCTAGCTTTGTATATACAAGGTGTGCCTTTTGCTATTTTTGCATAAAGATCAGCTGGAGCTGGCAGCAATCCTGCCTCTTACTCCGTAGGTTATCTAACAAAAGAATGAAGGAAATATGTGCATAAAAAGAAAGTTCATGACATTCATCGCCAAAGAAGTTCCTTCCAATAGCAGTCCTATCTGAGTGATTAGATATTTATGAAAATGCAAATCGGCAGTCATTTTCTAGAAGAAGGTAGTGCCCTGACTTGCCCATGTTTGTGGGTCCAGCCTTTTACCTAACATGTTAAAGTCGGACGGAGTAACATCCAAAAGATCTTACAGTCCGAACTACGACGCCTAAGTAGGGCTGGTGCTCCACAGGCCTGCCACACTGAGCATTGGTCAACAACAAGTCAGAAGTTCTCTTCCTCTGGAGGAATGCCTTCAGCCCACTGAGAGCCCTGCCCCATGGCCTGGGGAATATCCCCCAACCCCTTCCTGGGGCATACCTCAGCTGGTGGTATAAAAGGCTAGGGGTATGAAAGGCTGCCCCCCTTGCCTCAAGCAGAGACCAACTCTGTCGGACAGTCTGTTCTCCCAAGCTTCCGGTGAGAGCAGAATGAAACCAGTCTCCAGCTGAGACCATATGCTTACTTGCCTTCCCCCCACCCCATCTTGCTTCTCTTACTCCCTTTCTCCTGAATGTTATCCTCTAGGAGATGACCTCCACAAGGATCCCCGCCTCAGGCTCTACTACTGTGGTATGGAACCTCTCCTAAGACGTTACGTGATATTGTATGACACATACTTTTTATTATTGTTAATCCCATGGTTCCTTAGGAAATGTTAAGCATCTCAGGCTTAATGACTGATCAAGAAGAATACTGTATATTCAATTTCCTAAAACTGATCATCAAACTCAAATATGAATAGGCTGAAAATACCAAGGTATCCACTAGTCATTTAACACTAAGACAAACCCACTGAATATTAAAATATAAAAGTTACAAAACTATAAATCTTCATTCTTAGTAAAAATAAATGTATTCTTAATATAACAATAAAACACTTAGAAATAGTCTGTTTGGTTCTAAGAATTTAAAAAGGACTTACTTTAAGGAAGCTAACTCGCTGAATAAACCCTGGTTTTCCTTGAACATTCGCTCCTCATTTTTCTTGTTTTCTTCTTGGAGATCTTTCACTTGATTATACAGTCTTTCATTTTCCTTCATAAATAGAAAATCACATATAGTTAAAAGTTGCTAGTACTTATAAAACATAAGTATATATGCTCACAACAGCTATATCCTTTAAACATTTTTGAAGTCTTTTAAATTTTTCAGTTTTTCAGTAAGCAAAATCTTTTTCAAACTACTTATATCATCTCAGAAAAAAAGTTTTATCTGAAAACAATTCTTTCCAAAATGTTTACTTGGAAAAAAAAGTTGCAAAAATGCCCAGAGTCAAAGGGCCTTATGTCAGTGTTTGCACATTTCACAGGAGTAAGTGGGTGAGTGGCTGTAGGAATAAGCACATTCTGACTGTGGGGACCAGGGGTGGAAAGGCCTGGGGGGACTATCTGCACCCTCTTTTTTCTGTTTCTGGCTTGGCTTCCCACAGTGAAGAAAATGAAGAAATTGGTTATAGTCACAGTGGGCGTTCATGTTTCTGGAATTTTCTGTGACCAGACTTAGAGACTGGATATTTCTGAAAATGTCAGGATGAGGGAGAGCAAGGACTAGACCCAGTTTACCTCCAGCCTTGAGTGACTCAAACTGAGATCAGAAAGCACCAATCTGTGCTAAGGTGCTCTGGGTTATTAACCTCTTTAAGAACCTGATGAAAATCAAGGACCTTTGAAGATCTAATGAAAACTATGCACTATCTCACTGTATCTGGCCTAATGCCTGGCAGATGATGTGTGCTTAATATTTGTAGAATTAGTGAAAACCAGAAAAAAATATAAATATATACACAGATACATAAATTTTGTGTTATCTTTGTGGGAGGGGGTAGCTAGCATGTTAATGGGTCTGTGAAATCCTTAAAAATGCATGTTCTAAAGGGCATGATTGGAATGGCAGGCAAAGGGTATGGAAGATTCTCACGAACTTCAGGGCAATGTGTCTTTTAAAATCAGTACTTCCACAGGTAGTAAATGTAATCACTGACACTGGAATGCTTTCTCTGGATGTTCTTGGAAGACAATGCTTGTTACTGATAGGCTTGATTCTTGGGCTATGCAGTCAAAGGAGAAAAAGATGAGAGAGAAAGGGAGGGATTAAAAAAAAAAGGGAGTGGTGGGGAAGAAACTGAGATGAAATTTCAGGCTAGAGATCACTAAATCTGTCCCGGCCGACTGTCAAGTCAACATCACCAAGGATCCATCACGGTTCGCAAATGTCTGCCTTCTGCAGGACACAAAGATTTTCTCTAATTCATTTTTCACTCATAGTGCAAATGCCAATTGATTTCAGATTTGTATTTCTGAATATATCAAAACCTTCCACTGAAAAGTGTTACAGAAAACTAAAGAAAATTGGGATAGTTTTAAGGAAATGGCTATTTAAAAAAACAGGCAACATTCATTAGCTAGTTACTGTGTGCCAGTCACTAAGAGGTTAGCTTACACTGTCTTATTTTCATTTCACAAACTCCTTATGAGGCAACTATTACTATCATCATACCCAATTTCACAAATGAGGAAACTGGGTTATATGAAGGTTAAAGTGATTTGCCCAAGGCTGCACAGCAGGTGGTGGAGCTAAGACCAAACGAGATTCTCTGAATGCAAACCCATGCTCTTAACCACTTGAATTATGTTCATGAAAAAGTTCAGACTAGTCAAATTATTGCTTTCTCATATTTGCCAGAATTGCCATTACCTGTTAAATGAGCACAGGAATACTTTAATATGCTTAGTTTTATAACTAAAGGATCTCAAGAACAAATTCTTTCGCGAAGAGTCACCTTACCTGTTGATATCCCTGAAGGAGTGTCTCCTGTTCTTGTATTTCTTTTTGGATTTGCTTCAGTTTTTCTTCAGTGACAGGATCAGTTGTTTCTTCAAAATGTAACCACCTCTGTTTTTTGTTTGTTTCTTCAAAGTGACTTAACTTTGAGAAAATGCGAAAATTGTTTTTTCATTTGGAAGGAAATGATTGAGAAGTGAGGAACAGTAAGAAAACTCAAAGTGCAAAGGCCTAATACTATCTTACAACCACTATGGAATTAACATAATCATAGTTAAATAATATGAAGAGAAACATCTGAAATGGAGTCAGGAATGTCAAAGGGCCCTAAAATAAGGCTGAGAGGCCTTGGGGAAGTTGGTCTATGCACATCCATAACTAGATGGAACATGAACTTCTGCACTGTGCTAACCACAAATGGCTACGTCCTGTTGCAGTCTCAGAATGAGGCTTATTTTGCTGAACTCCAATCTAGCAACTAACACAGTGATCTATCCTATATGGAGCAAAATTAGTTATTTTGCCTAGGCCATCATAATTCTTTCAATACAACTTACCTAAGACTGCTTTTCTTTTTTTGAATGAAACTGTCTTTCAACACCAAGACATATAATAATTAAAATGGTAAAGATCAAGGATAAGGAGAGAGTATTAAAAGTGGCCAGAGTGAGAAAAAAGATCAAGTAAAAAGGAAAGCACATCAGGCTATCTGCAGACTTCTCAGCAGAAACCTTATAGGCCAGAAGGGAGGGGCATGATATATTTAATGCAATGAAACAGAAGGGCCTCGAACAAAGAATAATGTATCCAGCAAGATTATCATTTAAATTTGAAACAGGGATTAAACACTTTCCAGATATGTAAAAGTTGAGGGAATTTACATCCCATAAACCATCTCTCCAGAGTGTATTTTAAAGGGACTGATATAGATGGAAGTGCTCCTAAGGCTAAATAGCTGTCATCAGAGAAAGTAAAATCACAGTAAAGGAAGTAGACCAGTTAATTACAAAGCAAATGCAAAATTAAATCAACCCCAAAAAGTTAGTCAAGGGAAACCCAAAGAGTACAGAATAGGATACCTAATATATAAAGACTGGAGGAGTAAAAAGAAGAAGGGGGTAAAAAAATGAACCTTTAGATTGTGTTTGTAATAGCGTAATAAAGCGAGTTAAGAAAGACCGTTAGATAGTAAGGAAACTGCCCTTGAACGATTGGTAACCACAAATCTGAAGCCTACAATGGCAATAAGTACATGTTTATTGATAATCACCCTAAATGTAAATGTACTGAATGCACCAATCAAAAGACACAGAGTTACAGATTTGATAAGAAAACCAGACCCATCTATATGCTGCCTACAAGACACTCACTTCAAACCCAAAGACATATACACAGACTGAAAGTAAAGGGATGGTTAAAAGATATTTCATGGAAAAAAATCAGGAGTAGCAGTACTTATATCAGACAAAATAGATTTCAAAACAAAGAAACCAGTAAGAGACAAAGAAGGACATCACACAATGATAAAGGCATCAGTCCAACAAGAGGATATAACCATTATAAATATCTATGCACCCAATATAGGAGTATAGGCACACCTAAATATGTGGAACAAATACTAACAGAATTAAAGGGGGAAACAGAATGCAATGCATTCATTTTAGGAGACTTTAATATACCACTCACTCCAAAAGACAGATTAATCAGACAGAAAAAAAGTAAGGAGACAGAGGCAATAAACAACGCATTAGAACAGATGGACCTAACAGACATCTACAGAACTCTACACCCAAAATAACAGGATACACATTCTTCTCAACTGTACATGGAATATTTTCAAGAATACATCATATAGTAGGCCACAAAAAGAGCCTCAGTAAATTCAGAATGATTGAAATTGGGCCAATCAGCTTCTCAGACCACAAGGGAATGAAACTAGAAATAAATTATGCAAAGAAAACAAAAAAGCCCACAAACACATGGAGGCTTAATCACGTGCTTCTAACTAATCAATGGATCAATGACCAAAAACAGAGATCAAGCAATATATGGAGACAAATAAAAACAAATCAACACCCCAAAACATATGGGACATACTGAAGGCAGTTCTAAGAGGAAATTATACTGCAATACAGGCCTACCTCAAGAAAAAGCAATCCCAAACAGTCTAACCTACAGTTAATGAAGCTAGAAAAAGAACAGATGAGGCCCAAAGTCAGTAGAAGGGACATAATAAAGATCAGAGCAGAAATAAATAAAATTGAGAAGAATAAAACCACACACACAAAAAAATCAATGAAAGCAGGAGCCAGTTCTTTGAGAAAATTAACAAAATAGTCTAGCCAGACTTATCAAGAAAAAAAGAGAGTGTATACACAAAAACAGAATCAGAAGAAAGGAAAAATCACTATGGACACCATGGAAATATAAAGATTTATTAGAAAATACTATGAAAAATTATATCATAACAAACTGGACAACCTAGAAAAAGTGGACAACTTTCTAGAAAAATACAACCTTCCAAGACTGACCCAGGAAGAAACAGAAAATCTGAACAGACCAATTACCAGTAATGGAATTGAACTGGCAATCAAAAAACCCCCAACAAAAATCCATCATCAGATGGCTTCACAGCTGGATTTTACCAAATATTTAAAGAGAAGCTAATAATCACCCTATTTAAAGTATTTCAATATGTAGAAGAGGAGGGAATACTTTCAAACTCATACTATGAAGCCATCATCACTCTAACACCAAAAAGAGAGAAAGGTACCACAAAAAAAGAAAATTACAGACCAATATCCCTGATGAAAACAGATGCAAAAATCCTCAACAAAATGTTAGCAGAATATTTTGAATTCAAAAATACATAAAAAAGATCACCCATCATAATCAAGTGGATTTATTCCAGGGATGAAAGGATGGTACAATATTTGAAAGTCAATCAACATCATCCACCACATCAAGAAAAAGAAGGACAAGAATCACATGATCATCTCAATAGACACTGAAAAAGCATTTGAGAAAATTCAACATCCATTCATAATAAAAACTCTCAACAAAATGGGTAGGGAGGGCAAGTATCTCAACATAATAAAGGCCATATATGATAAACCCACAGCCAACATCACACTTAACCACCAAAAGCTTAAAGCTTTTCCTCTAAGATAGGGAACAAGACAAGGATTCTCACTCTTACTACTTTTATTCAACATAGTACTGGAGGTCCTAGCCATGGCAGTCAGACAACAAAAAGAAATAAAAGGCATCCAGATTGGTAAGGAAGAAGTTAAACTGTCACTGTTTGCAAATGATATGATATTGTATATAAAAAACCCTAAAGAATCCACTCCAAAACTACTAGAACTAATAACTGAATTCAGCAAAGTTGCAGGATACAAAATTAATACACAGAAAGCTGTTGCATTCCTATATACTAATGATGAACTAGCATAAAGAGAAATCAGAAAAAGAATTCCATTTATAACTGCATCAAAAAGAAAAAAATAGCTAGGAATAAACCTAACTATGGAGGTGAAAGACCTATATACCCTGAAAACTGCAAGACGCTCATGAGAGAAATTAAAGAAAAAACCAATAAATGGACAGGAAGAACTAATATTGTCAAAATGGCCATCCTGCCCAAAGAAATCTACAGATTCAATGCAATCCTAATAAAATGCCAACAGCATCCTTCAATGAACTAGAACAAATAGTTCTAAAATTCATATGGAACCACAAAAGACCCCAAATAGCCAAAGCAATCCTGAGAAGGAAGAAAAAAGCTAGGGGGATTATGCTCCCTAACTTAAAGCTCTACTACAAAGCCACAGTAATCAGAGCAGTTTGGTACTGGCACAAGAACAGATTCATAAATCAATGGAGCAGAAGAGAGCCTAGATATAAACCCACACATAAACGGCCAATTAATATACAATAACGGAGTCATGGATATACAGTGAGGAAATGTCAGCCTCTTCAACAACTGGTGTTGGCAAAACTGGACAGCTACATATAAGAGGATGAAACTGGATTACTGTCCAACTATACAAAAAAAGGAAACTTGAAATGGATCAAAGATCTTTATGTTACTCATAAAACCATAAAACTCACAGAAGAAAACACAGGCAAAAATCTCCTATATAAACATGAGCAATTTTTTCCTGAAGGCATCTCCTTGGGCAAGGGAAACAAGCAAAAATGAGCAAATGGAACTACATCAAACTAAAAAGCTTGTGTACAGCAAAGGACACCATCAGTAGAACAAAAAGGCATCCTACAGTATGGGAGAATATATTCATAAATGACATATCTGATAAGGGTTTAACATCCAAAATATATAAAGAGCTTACATGCCTCAACACCCAGAAAGCAAGTAACCCAATTAAAAAATGGGCAGAGGATATGAACAGACACTTCTCCAAAGAAGAAATTCAGATGGCCAACAGGCACATGAAAAGATGTTCCACATTGCTAATTATCAGGGAGGTTCAAATTAAAACCACAATGAGATATCACCTCACACCAGTTAGGATGGCCAACATCCAAAAGACAAGGATCATCAAATACTGGGGGGGATGTGGAGAAAGGGGAACCTTCCTACACTGCTGGTGGGAATGTAAATTATTTCAGCCATTGTAGAAAGTAGTACGGAGGTTCCTCAAAAAACTAAAAATAGAAATACCATTTGACCCAGGATTTCCACCCTAGAATTAACCTGAAAAAACAAGATCCCTGATTCAAAAAGACTTATGCACCCTTATGTTTATTGTAGCACTACTTACAATAGCCAAGATATGGAAGCAATATAAGTGTCCATCAGTAGATGAATGGATAAAGAAGATATGGTACATATACACAGTGGAATATTATTCAGCCATAAAAAGAAAAGAAATGCTATCATTTGCAACAGCATGGATGGATCTAGAGGGTACTATGTACTATGCTCAGTAAGATAAACCAGGCAGAGAAAGACAAGTACTAAATGATTTCACTCATTTGTGGAGTGTAACAACAAAGCAAAACTGAAGGAACAAAACAGCAGCAGACTCACAGACTCTAAGAAGGGACTAGCGGTTACCAAAGGGGAGGGCTGGGGGATGGCGGGTGGGGAGGGAGGGAGATGGGGATTGAGGGGCATTAGGATTAGCACACTCAGCATAGGCAGGTCACGGGGAAGGCAGTATAGCACGGAGAAGACAAGTAGTGACTCTAGCATCTTATTACAGACAGTGACTGCAGTGGGGTTGGGGGGGACTTGATAATATGGGTGAACATTGAAGCTACAATGTTACTCATGTGAAACCTTCATAAGACTGTATTTCAATGATACCTCAAAAAACAAAACAAAACTGTCTTTCTTCACATCCCTCAGAGCACATTTCAGGCTCTTCCTGAATCTGTTTCCCAGATTGAAATTCCTAAATACCCCAAATAATATTTTGGTTTGCTTTTCAGCCCCAGTTCTTTCTTCTTGCACACCAGTGCTGTTCTGTACTAACGGTTTTAGTGACGGAAGTGACTCAGAAATGCTATATAGTGTCATTCTCTGAATCTTGACTTTCTATGGCATTTCTTACCGAAATTTTCTCTTCTTGAAGGTCAAGGGAACTAAGGGATTTATTTTCAAAAAGGACTGCTAACAGAAGAAAGCTATGAAAAAGAGCCCACTTAAATTTTGATCTTTTCCCCATGGGATCGATGTAGGCTCTTCTGTGAGGAGGCGCTCAGGAACATGTTCTTGTCTTACACAGCGGATACATCACGTCAGCAACTCCAGGAACAAAGAATGACAGTGCATTTAGCAGGAAGTTCTAGTTCTTTTTTAATCAATAAAAAGGAAAAAGAGGTATGTCTAGTACCTTGGCTTGAAGAATATAATTGTCTTGATTCAGTTTGAAGAGCTCCTTCTCTTGTTGTCTCTTTCGTTCTTCCATCTTATTTTCCAGCTCTTTCTCCTTTTCTGAGAATGTGACTTTAATTTGGTCAATTAGGGCTTGTGCCCCCCTCCATTTTTCCTCTGCTTCCTGAACTCTTTTAAACATAATTAGTTCTGTCTCCTTTGTCCCACCATGGCATCCTGAAGAATCCTTTTAAGGAAGAGCATTACTTCATTGTAGCAGATTTACATATTAGGTTCAAACACAGGTGGTTAGGAAAAAAAAAACCCAAAATGATATGGTTAACACTGTTCTATGTAAGAAAACCAATGCCCAATATGAGTGATTAGAATATCACTCTTGATATAAAAGAAACTTCATGTATTTCATTATTTATAATTCAGTTTTGACATAATTATAGAACATAAAAAAGTATGAATATTATTTGGAAATCCAATACCTACATTCCGAGACTGAACACAGGACTCTGTTTCTGCAGGATGTGCAGACTTCTCAGGAGTCAGGCAGCTTTCAGTTTGGGGAGCTGGTCTACCCAAAGCTGCAGGCTTGATGAGTTTTGTCCCAGATAAGATTTCTAAACAAAATTGAATGTGTATTCAGCAATTATGTAACAGTAAGCACTAATATGCTGGAACACTAAGTTAAATGAGGATCTCAGGGTAGGCTGATGTCTAACACTCGAACACAGCTGCTTCACTGTACTCAGAAGTGCTGCCCATAAGCAACATTCTACTCAATGCTGGCACAGAAGGCTAATTGACCCAAGATTCATGTCAAATGACAAATGGAGTAAATAAATGTGAGGAGGATATGGACTGGGATAATTTCAGGCTTTATTGTTTTTAAATGTTATTAACATGTTCACAGCAATAACAAATAAGAATATCTAAATGATGACTCAAAAACCAGCTGATAACTTTATGAAGCATTTTAGTTAATATTAACTATGCTTTCAAAGCACATTTTTTATAAACAATGTATATCAAGATACAGTATCAATGGAATAATATAAATTGCATGGAAACTTCATAATGGCTAGTCTATATCTGATTTAAAGATAAAATTACAGTATTGTTATAATACTTTGAAAAAATGTATTATTTAGAAAAAATGTGATTAATGTATATTCTGGTCAAATTTCCAGCTTTTAAAGTACCTTGTAAATTCCCAAATAGGAATAATTCTAAAGCCAATAAGTTACTCTTTTAATAAAAAAAAAAAAGTTTAAGGTGAATATCTAGAAGAGATCTTGAGGCCCACATTCAAGCACTACAGGTTCTGAGCTGAACACTCAGTAAAACTTAACTGCTTTAGAGGTAAATGAAGAGTTTGAAATTTGTATTTTTAATGTAATTTCTTCAAGACACTAACTTTTTAAAAGTAAAATTTGCTTTTTCATTAAAAGTGAAATGATGGTTATTAAAGATTTGGAAAGTATAGTAATGTCAAAAGGAGAACCAAGTCACCTCACCCAAAGATTTCTTTCTAATCTTCTGTGTGGACACGGGGAGATTTTCCTTAGAGTGTTATCATCATGTTTAATGGGACTGTTTGATGTAGGTTTTCTCAAGGAATTTCTTAAAGCGTTCATAAAGAAACCATTTTTGAGTCACTGTAAAAGCAGGTGTTAATTATTCCAAGTCACTGAAGTCCATCAATGTGGCCAGTGAGGGGGATGTGATCTGCTAGCACTGTGGTTCCCTCTAGGACACGGCAGCCAAGGGTGGCAGGTGGCTCCTGTTCGAGTTGTAGTCAGCTAGTGCTTTTTTACCAGAATTCTCCCTTCCCACGTTCTCAATTTTGATTTCTCTAAAGTAATTATTTTCAATAATGCTACAGGAACAGTATCTTTTTTTTATACATGAAATAAAATTTTCTTGGCTATAAAATCCAAGCATGAAAACACTGCAGAATCTGGAACCCATGAGCTCTTCTTGAAAAATGATGGATTAATAAGAAAGTTCGGTCAAATAAGAAATTAATCAAAATAATTCCAGTATGGAAAGCTTTGGCTAGAGGATGGTGAAAAGCATTCCACCTCTTTGGTAAAAAGACCAAGATCTAAACTCAAAAGCTCAGGGACTCAAGATTGCAGGAGAGAATGTAATAAATATACCTTAGGGGGGCAGAGCCAAGATGGCGGCGTGAGTAGAGCAGAGGAACTCTCCTCCCAAAACCACATAGAATTATGAAAATACAACAAAGACAACTTCCTAAAATAGAGACCAGAGGACACAGGACAACATCTAGACCACATCCACACCTGCGAGAATTCAGCGCCTCGCAAAGGGGGTAAGATACAGCCCTGGCCCGGCGGGATCCAAGCACCCCTCCCTCCGGCTCCGGGCGGGTGGAAAGAAACCGGAGCGGTTTTTTTCTTTTTTTTTGGCGAGTGCTTTTTGGAAAACTTAAAGGGACAGGGACCCCAATACCAGGGAAACAGGGCAGTAAGGCCGGTGAGTGGGTGCCTGAGACCGGTGCCTGAGGACAAAGAAAATTGCGCGTTTTTCCCTTTTTTTTTGGCGAGAGCTTTTTGGAAGCCTTAAAGGGACAGGGATCCCAATACTAGGGAAACAGGGCAGCAAGACCGGTGAGCGGGTGCCTGAGACCGGCGCATGAGGACAAAGAAGATCACGCGATTTTCCCTTTTTTTCTTGGCGAGTGCTTTAGGAAGCCTTAAAGGGACAGGGACCCCAATACTAGGGAAACGGCAGCAAGACCGGTGAGCAGGTGCCTGAGACCGGAGCCTGAGGACAAAGAAGATCGCGCATTTTTCCCTTTTTTTTCTTGGTGAGTGCTTTTTGGAAGGCTTAAAGGGACAGGGACCCCAATACTAGGGAAATAGGGCAACAAGACCAGTGAGCGGGTGCCTGAGACCGGCGCCTGAGGACAAACAATATCGCGCATTTCTCCCTTATTTTTTTTTTTTTTTTTTGGTGAGTGCTTTTTGGAAGCCTTAAGGGGACAGGGACCCCAATACTAGGGAAACAGGGCAACAAGACCAGTGAGCGGGTGCGTAAGACCGGCACCTGAGGACACACAATATTGCGCGTTTCTACCTTTTCTTTTTTTGGCGAGTGCTTTTTGGAAGCCTTAAAGGGACAGGGACCCCAATACTAGGGAAACAAGGCAGCAAGACTGGTGAGCAGGTGCCTGAGACTGGCGCCTGAGGACAAAGAAAATCGCACGTTTTTTTTCTTTTTTTTTTTTTCCTCTTTCATTGTTGCTGTTGTTCTTTTGGTTTGAAGAGTACTTTTTGGAAGTCTTAAAGGGGCAGGACAGGACACTTAGCCCAGAGGCAGGGAATCTGGGGATCTCTGGGCACTCTAACACCCTGGGTAACAGGGAGCACAGAGGCCCATTACAGAGATAAATAGCCTCCCGGCCACTCCCCATCCAACAGGGCTCCACCATTTTGGAGGAGCAGCCCCAGCCAGGCCATGCCCAAAGCAACACCAGATATAAACTCCATAGGAACCGGGTACATAGCAGAAGCCCTGTCTGCGCACAGCAGCAAAGCATAAGCCACTAGAGGTCGCTATTCTCCCAGGAGAGGAAGGCCACAAACCAACAAGAAAGGAAGCTCTTCCAGCTGTCACTCGTACCAGCTCTGCAAACTATCTCTATCACCATGAAAAGGCAAAACTACAGGCAGACAAAGATCACAGAGACAACACCTGAGAAGGAGACAGACCTAACCAGTCCTCCTGAAAAAGAATTCAAAATAAAAATCATGAACATGCTGACAGAGATGCAGAGAAAAATGCAAGAGCAATGGGATGAAGTCCGGAGGGAGATCACAGATGTCAGGAAGGAGATCACAGAAGTGAAACAATCCCTGGAAGGATTTATAAGCAGAATGGATAAGATGCAAGAGGCCATTGAAGGAAGAGAAACCAGAGAACAGGAACATACAGAAGCTGACATAGAGAGAGATAAAAGGATCTCCAGGAATGAAACAACACTAAGAGAACTATGTGAACAATCCAAAAGGAATAATATTCGTATTATAGGGGTACCAGAAGAAGAAGAAAGAGGAAAAGGGATAGAAAGTCTCTTTGAAGAAATAATTGCTGAAAACGTCCCCAAACTGGGGGAGGAAATAATCAAACAGACCACGGAAATACACAGAACCCGCAACAGAAAGGATCCAAGGAGGACAACACCAAGACACATAATAATTAAAATGGCAAGGATCAAGGACAAGGAAAGAGTTTTAAAGGCAGCTAGAGAGAAACAGGTCACCTATTAAAAAAAACCCATCAGGCTAACATCAGACTTCTCAACAGAAACACTACAGGTCAGAAGAGAATGGCATGATATATTTAATGCAATGAAACAGAAGGGCGTTGAACCAAGGGTACTATATCCAGCACGACTATCATTTAAATATGATGGCGGGATTAAACAATTCCCAGACATGCAAAAGCTGAGGGAATTTGCTTCCCACAAACCACTTCTACAGGGAATCTTATAGGGACTGCTCTAGATGGGAGCACTCCTAAAAAGAGCACAGAACAAAACACACAACATATGAAGAATGGAGGAGGAGGAATAAGAAGGGAGAGAAGAAAAGAACCTCCAGAGAGTGTATATAACAGCTCAATAAGTGAGCTAAGCTAGGCAGTAAGATACTAAAGAAGCTAACCTTGAACCGTTGGTAACCACGAATCTAAAGCCTGCAATGGCAATAAGTACATATCTCTCAATAGTCACCCTAAATGTAAATGGACTTAATGTACCAATCAAAAGACACAGAGTAATAGAATGGATAAAAAAGCAAGACCCATCTACATGCTGCTTACAAGAAACTCACCTCAAACCCAAAGACATGCACAGACTAAAAGTCAAGGGATGGAAAAACATACTTCAGGCAAACAACAGCGAGAAGAAAGCAGGGGTAGCAGTACTAATATCAGACAAAATAGACTTCAAAAGAAAGAAAGTAACAAGAGATAAAGAAGGACACTACATAATGATAAAGGGCTCAGTCCAACAAGAGGATATAACAATTCTAAATATATATGCACCCAACACAGGAGCCCCAGCATATGTGAAACAAATACTAACAGAACTAAAGAGGGAAATAGACTGCAATGCATTCATTTTAGGAGACTTCAACACACCACTCACCCCAAAGGATAGATCCACTGGGCAGAAAATAAGTAAGGACACACAGGCATTGAACAACACACTAGAACAGATGGACCTAACAGATATCTATAGAACTCTACATCCAAAAGCAGCAGGATATACATTCTTCTCAAGTGGACATGGAACATTCTCCAGAATAGACCACATACTAGCTCACAAAAAGAGCCTCAGTAAATTCCAAAATATTGAAATTCTACCAACCAATTTTTCAGACCACAAAGGTATGAAACTAGAAATAAAGTCTACAAAGAAAACAAAAAGGCTCACAAACACATGGAGGCTTAACAACATGCTTCTAAATAATCAATGGATCAGCGAACAAATCAAAATATAGATCAAGGAATATATAGAAACAAATGACAACAACAACACAAAGCACCAACTTCTGTGGGATGCAGTGAAAGCAGTCTTAAGAGGAAAGTACGTAGTGATCCAGGCACACCTGAAGAAGGAAGTACAATCCCAAATGAATAGTCTAACATCACAACTATCGAAACTGGAAAAAGAAGAACAAATGAGGCCTAAAGTCAGCAGAAGGAGGGACATAATAAAGATCAGAGAAGAAATAAACAAAATTGAGAAGAATAAAACAATAGTAAAAATCAACGAAACCAAGAGCTGGATCCTTGAGAAAATAAACAAAATAGATAAGCTTCTAGCCAAACTTGTTAAGAGAAAAAGAGAATCAACACAAATCAACATAATCAGAAATGAGAATGGAAAAATCACGACAGACCCCACAGAAATACAAAGAATTATTAAAGACTACTATGAAAACCTACATGCCAACAAGCTGGAAAACCTAGAAGAAATGGACAACTTCCTAGAAAAATACAACCTTCCAAGACTGACCAAGGAAGAAACACAAAAGTTAAACAAACCAATTATGAGCAAAGAAATTGAAACGGTAATCAAAAATCTACCCAAGAACAAAATTCCCCGGATTTACCTCGGAATTTTATCAGACACACAGAGAAGACATAATACCCATTCTCCTTAAAGTTTTCCAAAACATAGAAGAGGAGGGAATACTCCCAAACTCATTCTATGAAGCCAACATCAACCTAATACCAAAACCAGGCAAAGACCCCACCAAAAAAGAAAATTACAGACCAATATCCCTGATGAATGTACATGCAAAAATTCTCAATAAAATATTAGCAAACAGAATTCAACAGTATATCAAAAGGATCATACACCATGACCAAGTGGGATTCATCCCAGGGATGCAAGGATGGTACAACATTCGAAAATCCATCAACATCATCCACCACATCAACAAAAAGAAAGACAAAAACCACATGATCATCTCCATAGATGCTGAAAAAGCATTTGACAAAGTTCAACATCCATTCATGATAAAAACTCTCAGCAAAATGGGAATAGAGGGCAAGTACCTCAACATAATAAAGGCCATATATGATAAACCCCAGCCAGCATTATACTGAACAGCGAGAAGCTGAAAGCATTTCCTCTGAGATCGGGAACTAGACAGGGATGCCCACTCTCCCCACTGTTATTTAACATAGTACTGGAGGTCCTAGCCATGGCAATCAGACAAAACAAAGAAATACAAGGAATCCAGATTGGTAAAGAAGAAGTTAAAGTGTCACTCTTTGCAGATGATATGATACTGTAGATAAAAAACCCTAAAGACTCCACTCCAAAACTACTAGAACTGATATCGGAATACAGCAAAGTTGCAGGATACAAAATTAACACACAGAAATCTGTAGCTTTCCTATACACTAACAATGAACCAATAGAAAGAGAAATCAGGAAAACAATTCCATTCACAATTGCATCAAAAAGAGTAAAATACCTAGGAATAAACCTAACCAAAGAAGTGAAAGACTTATACTCTGAAAACTACAAGTCACTCTTAAGAGAAATTAAAGGGGACACTAACAGATGGAAACTCATCCCCTGCTCATGGCTGGGAAGAATTAATATCGTCAAAATGGCCATCCTGCCTAAAGCAATATACAGATTTGATGCAATCCCTATCAAATTACCAGCAACATTCTTTTACGAATTGGAACAAATAGTTTAAAAATTCATATGGAAACACCAAAGACCCCAAATAGACAAAGCAATCCTGAGAAAGAAGAATAAAGTAGGGGGGATCTCACTCCCCAATGTCAAGCTCTACTACCAAGCCATTGTAATCAAGACAATTTGGTACTGGCACAAGAACAGAGCCACAGACCAGTGGAACAGATTAGAGACTTCAGAAATTAACCCAAACATATATGGTCAATTAATATTTGATAAAGGAGCCATGGACATACAATGGCAAAATGACAGTCTCTTCAACAGATGGTGCTGGCAAAACTGGACAGCTACATGTAGGAGAATGAAACTGGACCTTTGTCTAACCCCATATACAAAGGTAAACTCAAAATGGATCAAACACCTGAATGTAAGTCATGAAACCATTAAACTCTTGGAAAAAAACATAGGCAAAAACCTCTTAGACATAAACATGAGTGACCTCTTCTTGAGCGTATCTCCCCAGGCAAGGAAAACAAGAGCAAAAATGAGCAAGTGGGACTACATTAAGCTGAAAATTTCTGTACAGCGAAAGACACCATCAATAGAACAAAAAGGAACCCTACAGTATGGGAGAATATATTTGAAAATGACAGATCCGATAAAGGCTTGACGTCCAGAATATATAAAGAGCTCAAACGCCTCAACAAACAAAAAACAAATAACCCAATTAAAAAATGGACAGAGGAACTGAACAGACAGTTCTCTAAAAAAGAAATACAGATGGCCAACAGACACATGAATAGATGCTCTACATCGCTAATTATCAGAGAAATGCAAATTATAACTACAATGAGGTATCACCTCACACCAGTAAGGATAGCTGCCATCCAAAAGACAAACAACAACAAATGTTGGCAAGGCTATGGAGAAAGGGGAACCCTCCTACACTGCTGGTGGGAATGTAAATTAGTTCAGCCATTGTGGAAAGCAGTATGGAGGTTCATCAAAATGCTCAAAACAGACCTACCATTTGACCCAGGTATTCCACTCCTAGGAATTTACCCTAAGAACGCAGCAATCAAATTTGAGAAAGACAGATTCACCCCTATGTTTATCGCAGCGCTATTTACAATAGCCAAGATTTGGAAGCAACCTAAATGTCCATCGGTAGATGAATGGATAAAGAAGATGTGGTACATATACACAATGGAATACTACTCAGCCATAAGAACAGGAAAAATCCTACCATTTGCAGCAACATGGATGGAGCTGGAGAGTATTATGCTCAGTGAAATAAGCCAAGTGGTGAAAGAGAAATACCAAATGATTTCACTCATCTGAGGAGTATAAGAACAAAGGAAAAACTGAAGGAACAAAACAGCAGCAGAATTACAGAACCCAAAAATGGACTAACAGGTACCAAAGGGAAAGGAACTGGGGAGGATGGGTGGGCAGGTGGAGATAAGGGGGGGGAAGAAGAAGGGGGTATTAAGATTAGCATGCATAGTGGGGGGAGGGAGAAAGGGGAGGGAGGGCTGTACAACACAGAGAGGACAAGTAGTGATTCTACATTTTGCTATGCTGATGAACAGTGACCGTAATGTAGTTTTTAGGGGGGACCTGATATAGGGGAAAGCATAGTAAACATAGTATTCTTCATGTAAGTATAGATTAAAGATTAAAAAAAAAATCAGTTCCTGTGTGCTGACCTCCAGTGAGTTCTACACAGTGGTATAGAGGGCATGTCAAAGTGTGGGCAAAGGGTCTGTTTGTTTCCATGCAGAAGATCAAGGCCTAGCTTGGCTACCCAGAAAATGAACTAAGATACGATATGAGGAAGAGCTTCCGGCATCAGTGCTCTCTGGAGGACTCGTGCTGGGGGATAAGCATCAAAAAGCCTCCACAGGGATCCAGGCAGTGCTGCGGTTGTGGCTGCGTCCACCCCACCGTTTCCTGGACTTGCCATTGGAATGAGGAGGGAGATGTCTAGGCTGGCATGTGCATACAGTGAGACAACGAATTTGATCGGATCTGTACTGTTGGAACTCAATCAGGAGTTGGGAGGGGTGCAAGTTGTAGCACTCCAACATCTTACGACTATAGACTACCTACGGTTAAAAGAACATATGGGATGTGAACAGATCCCAGAAATGGGTTCCTTTAATTTGTCTGACTTTCTCAGACTGTTCAAGTACAGTTGGACAATATCCATCATATCATAGACTAATTTTCACAAATGCCTAGGGTGCCTAAATGGTTTTCTTGGCTTCACTGGAGATGGCTGGTAATTATGGATTTGCTTTGTTTATGTCACCGTATTCCTATTATGTTAATATGTGTGCGCAAGTTAGTTAGAAGTTTAAAACCTATACATACTTAAGGTACTCTACAAGAAGATATGTCAAAGAAATAATCAATCCTCCCATGTTTTCTTCCATATGCTACCTCTATAGCTTTTCTTCTTCCTTCCTAATTACAACCCTTAAATAGAATTCGTGCCTCATATCAAATTTACCGAGTATCATAATTCCTCCAGGTGGTAAAGATACCTCGAGACAAGTGCTGGGCATAGAAGCCACAGGGCATAAATCTGCAAAGAAGTAAAAAGCTAACCTTTTCAAACAATATGGCTTCTCTCTCACTTACCAACTTTACATTTCCCTGTGTGGCCCCGGAAGATGACTGGTTAGCCAGAGACGGGTAAGATTCCTCAAGGGAGGAACAGCCTAAGATAGGCACAGTCGCAGGGGGGCCATCAGGTGAGAAATTGGGGAACAACAGTGGTGAAGCTTAGAACCTCACCCCCCTGTGTGTTGAGAGAAAGCTTCTGCATCCATGGATGTTTTATTGCCCTTGTCTAGCTCAGATTAGCACATAGTCTACAGGCACACACCTGATCATCTACAATTGCTCTCTTACAACACTAAACTATGTTTTCTACCTTTATCTTGCATCTACCTACCACTTCAGCAGTTTATTAAAAATAAAAATAATAATAAAGGGAGAAATGTGGGATCCACATATAAATCAAGTATAAAAATCAAACAAATATTCATAAAAAAATAAAATAAAATAAATATACCTTAAACAGGTAAAAATAAAACCAACAAAAATGGGCAGGAGATGTGTGAATAGGGGATGCACATGTTTCACTGGCTTATATTTCATAGAAAGGAAAACTGAAAATGTATACAATTAAAAAATGTAGTTAAAAACAACATGGTTTTGGCAACCTTTGGGGGGATTTAGATAATCTATTTTCTTAATGGAACTCTTGGGATGTAATATTTCTTAGGATGAAGTTTCTTACAGATTTAAGTAAAACTAAAGTATTCTATTTAAAAAGATTTTGTAAAGTGTGATCCCAGTCTTATGAAATGTTTTGTCCATTTATACATATATCTGCCATTCTCCTTCCTTCATCCACTCATCCATGCTTACTTCTATCTGCAGGTGGACATACATATGAGAAGCATAGAATGTGGACCCAGTTTGATACAGCTGTGTCTGGCTCAATTATTGCTTTCTTTTTACTTATCTGTATTTTGGAATTTTTAAATAACGAGGAAGTATCTTTTGTGACAATAAATTTACTAGTCTAAAAATAAAAACATAAGAGTTAATAGCTAAAGAAAATCAATTTAGAATAAAAAGGAAAACAACCACATAACAGCTACTGCTAGCTGCCAAACTCCTTTCTCCTTGCTAAAAGAAACCTAATTTTGCCCTGAGCAACAATGTGCCCAGTTAAAAATATTCCTCTCCCTGGACTCCATGCAATTGGGGGAGGCCATAAAATCAAAGTTCTGGCCAATAAGACGAAAGCAAGTTTCCTCCACTGGGCTTGGAAAGTGACTATTTTCCTGATTAAAGTTGATGATTTAACTAGCACAAACCTTTTACCTTTTGCTTCTCCTCCTGACAGGGCCTGAAGGTTGGGTAGTCATCTTATTAACAATGAAGACAAAAGTCATGGACTAAGAATTTTGAAGCAGTAAAGAAGGGATCTGATTCCTTGCACGGTTGTACCAGATCTAATTGTCTATCCCTGGCTTCTTTGATGCATGAAAAAAGCAGCCTTTTATTTGAGGATGCCCCAGTAGTTGGTCATCTTTCCCATCTTAACCAATGTTGATCCCAAAAGCATTCTCTAGACTTTCTGTACACTACTCTCTATCTGAGAGCTGCTTCTAAGACAACTCAACCTGCATAACCATCCCAAAGGAATTACAGTTCTGAATAAAACTAAAATTGTTGTGGGCAATTTTACAATGAAAAGAGATTTTAAAAATTCATACTTAATAGTCTAATGAGAAAATGTAACTCAGTATAAAAATAATCATGGTTTATCATTGTATAATCTAAACTTTAGTGATGTGTTCTATTTTTATTTTGGTAGTCACAAACACTAACATTTTGAAATAGGGAAAAACACTCATAAAAATATTATTGTCTTTAACTATCAACCTCTACATCATCCCCCTCTTTTCTTTTCCACTTACTGTGACATTACTTGTGTCTTCATTCTTAGTAATTTCAATATACTCACAGGTGAAACCTTTCAACCCCCTGGCTTCTGGTTCCTTATACTTCTCTCCACCTAGCTACTTATGCCCACTGGCATACTGTGTGTCTTTTTCTATTACTAGTAAATCACTCCTGATTCTCAGTCTCTGGCATTTACTCTCTATCAATCCTGTCTCCCACCTCCCTGGTACCTGGATTCCAAGAACCCTTTGACCCCACTGGGACCCACAGTCTATTGTTCCTACCTGTCTCACACTGTACCACAACACTTGATGTTCCTTCTTCCTTCATTACTCAACTTAAATTCCACATATATCATTAGCCCTGTCTTCCTCCTCTCAGTTGGCAAAAAACACTCTGATCTCATCTCCTACAATCCTCTTTGCTTACTCTGCTCTAGACATGGGCTTCTCCGCTGTTCCTTGAACACGCCAGGCAATCTTTTGTACTTTAGGACTTCTGCACTATTTCATCTTCATGGAATATACTTCCCCTAGATATCCACGGGCAACTTTTTTATCTCCTACAAGTCTTTGTTCAAATGGCTCTTTCTCAATGAGGCCCACTTTGCCTACCCTATTTAAAATTGTAACCTGCTGGACTCTACCACTAACACTCTTGCTGTACTTTCCATTTTTCTTAGATATAACATCATTTACTTATTATGCTTCTTGTTAAATGTCTGTCTCTCCTCAGCAGATGAAAGTTCCACAAACATGGGGGAGGGTAAATATCTCTGCCTGTTTTGTTTACTGATGTATTGCATGGGCCTTAACTGCCTGACCAAGGTAGGTGCTCAAAAAGTATTTGTTAAATGAATGAATTTGGATAAAGTAAACTTCAAAAAATGTTGGAGGTTAATTTATCTAAAATAAATAAATAATATTAAAAACAAAACTTCCTCTTCTTGCTCCCAAAAAGTACAGAATGAACACTCCTAGAACATTAATGAATCATTTTCATACTCCTCTTTATGATTCTAAAATCTGAGAAATGTTCCAGGTGCTTTTTAAAATCTTAGGTACTAGACCCAATGGATGGTTAATTTCTAATGAGTAGATGACATCACAGACAGATGTTCCACAGAAAAGAGAACACAAAAGACTTCTTAGGAGAAGGGATTAGGGGTCCCTAGGTTAAGAACAGGAGAAAAGGATGCTTGTATTAATCCTCTACAATCATATTTCTGTCTCTCCAGAATAAGCAATCTACTCTCTGTTCTCCTTCATGCTGACAAAAATCAGCCCTAGGCTTCCCATCTCATATGCACAAGTTACCACAGCAAATACACACCCACAAGGACAGAAGTAGCAAGTCATTAATACCTAAAGAATTTTAAATGTAGTCAAAGTGGTCCTGGAATTCACAGTTGTAGGAAAAGGCCAGGAAAGATACTTAAGCTAGAAATGAATTTTCCAATAAAGGTAGCTCTCCTCATGACAAATATCACCACATAACAATGATAAAATTGGTTATTCATTCAATTTAATCACAAAAGAAAGGACAAAATGCTTCTGGTTTCCTTGCTCTCCCTTCTCCACTGGGGTCTAAAGGCAGCAGAAATGTTGGTCTGACCTGAACATTTCTATTTCTTTGAATAGCTGAATGGGCTTCTGAGTTGAATATAGTCAATATAAATGACTACATTAGGAAATAACAGAAATACTGTGATGTACACAAATGTGTATTATGTGACATGTAAAACATCCTGCCTCTCCAAGTCTATACTGAACTACTCTCCAGATAATTTCTATATTGCAGGTTACCATTTGCATTCTGAATTGATTGTTCTTCTCTGGAAAACATTTTGGATGTTACAAAGCCAGCCAGATGAAGAGGGGTTTGAAACTCCCATCTTCTATTCACTTCCCACACTATGGATCTCACAGCAGGAGAGCCCAGAACTAATGACAAAAATCTCCTGTAAACTGAACCTTTCAGAAATGGAATGTAGTACCTTAAGATTAATCCTTCTCTATGAGTAAGGAAGGAAAGTTCACACAAGAGAAGGAAATAGGGAGAGGAAAGAACATGGAAAGTAAACTAATACACTATATGCACAGAATTCTATTATTAAAGGAATATATGATTACCTTTTTTCCTAGTTTGATTTGATGTGGGAATGGATCTCAAGTTTTTGCTTTTCATATCCTTTGAAGTTTTCTTTTCAAGAGTAGAAAACGTCTTGAATGGTAAACTGGGTTTGCCGTAGCCTGAGCTCCTAACTGATGCATATAGTGCACTCGGGGGTTTTCTCTTAAGCAAAGAAGGGGCACTTCCAGTCTCCTTGTATGGCACCTGTTTACCAGTTACAGCCTCTTCCTCTCCAGAGCTGAGCTGAGATCTGTAAGTCTATGCACAAGTACAGACTTCAACTATAGTTGTAAACATTTAACAGATGGCAAAACCATAATGATTACTAAAAAACATAATTTACAGAAGACAAATCCCTATGTTAAAATTTTCTAAGTCTTAATTCATCAGAATTTTAGTATTTTGCAGCACATCTTCAAAGTCAGAACTAAAATAAGCAAAATAATAAACAGAATCAGCTTGCAGAAAGCAAGATGTGTAATTTGCTAGTACGAATGTAGAGAGCAGGGTTGAGCACATTTTGAAATGACATAAAATCTTATCTCTTTTCTCTAGGTTTCTCAAGATGAATGCTTTAACTACACAAGCTCTGGAGATGATTTAAAATAAATGTGTAACTCAAAATTATAAAATAAAATAGAATATTGGAATCATGGAAACCATCAATCAGAACAGATCAAGAACAGAGAAAAAAGGAACAGTGAAATAAAAGTTCTCAACAGCTGAGAACAGCATTTATATGAAATGCCAACTTACCGACTTCTGCAGAATACAGACCTACTGGGAAGACTGAGTAAAAAGCACTAGAATGGTGGATAAATTTTATTTTCTTATACTACTCAAATCCTAAACTATGTTTACTTAAAAAAGTGAAAAATAGAAAAGATGACTTCTAAAAGAAAGCTAATGTTATAGTGGAAATTTCCAATTTGGGGACTGCAGGGTGTTATAATAAATATTCACAAACATACAGGATCTATATGGAGATTAGTGTCTAATTAATTGCATTAGCTTAAGAAATAATACAGACAGTATTTATATAACATAATTTATCAAAATGTCAAATCTATTTAGATCATAAACACTTACTTTATTTAATTTGTCATCCTGAGGTAATAATGTAGGACCAACAGATATCTTTTTCTTCAAAATATCAAGGTACATTTTATCTACATGTTCTTCCATAGTATTTACTCTTGGACAGCTATTTTCTATACATTTGTTTGTTGTCATTTGTAAAACCACATTCTCTTGAGTTTTGTCAAAAAATTGGTTCCCAATTTGTGGCTCTTGAGATGTTACATTTGGGTTCATATTCAGGGGTGAAGGGCTAACAAATTCAGTTTCTTTACTATCAGCCAATTTCTTACAGCTATAAAACAAAACAGTACATAAATAATGAACTCTATATGACTCCTCAAATATCAGTTTTATTAATACAGTGCACACACACATAATATGTACATATAAATATATTTGTATTATTAACATATAATATTTAATGTATTTAATATTGTAACTATTCAAATTAGGTAATTGATGTCAAATACATTATTTACAATTCTGGCTGAAAGTATATTCACATGGTATCATATAATTGCTTTAAATTTTAGATAATTCTAATGCAGTACAATACGAGGGATGACATGAATGACTGTGAGACCTACATCAAAGCAAAGCCAAACCAAGCAAGACTGAGACTGCTTCTGTGCTAGAAAAAAATATAAATTTCTGAACGGCCTTTTTGTGGTATTTTTTTTATCAATAATATTTTATGAA
Organism: Manis javanica; assembly: GCF_040802235.1. Classification (NCBI taxonomy): domain Eukaryota; kingdom Metazoa; phylum Chordata; class Mammalia; order Pholidota; family Manidae; genus Manis; species Manis javanica. The sequence goes on along the minus strand of NC_133168.1, from coordinate 27,709,343 downwards.
GTCAACATGCATTTGAGGCAGGAAAAATATTTTATTCATTTCTAGAAGAAACTAAAGAAGTAATTGTTATTTATGTTAATGAGGCATGGGGTATAAATATTAAAAACCATAAATTTCATCACAGTATAGGAAAACTTTAAGGTAGAACAGGAACATGACTAAGATTTTGAAATAAATAATTTCTGTGGTTTAAAACACCTAAATGCAATAGAACATTTCAGACCACTGGATCTTAAAACTATGGGAATCCCTTAAGGAAACATCCTAAATGTGGTTAAATATCAGCATATTCTGGGGGTTCCAAAAAATATAGTCATTGCTGCTTTCAAAATAAAAATGGTCAATTAGATAATTTAATTTCATAATTTATAAAATGAGATTTAAAAAATTAATAGGTTACCATTTCCATAAAAGTAAGGTAGAATGGCTTTTTGGTAATTGTTAGAAGCCTCTAAAGTAGCTAGAATCATTAGAAAATAAAATAATTCTTTCGCTCTTTGTGGTAGCATAACCTGACTAGATGCTCATCAAAACTTGCCTGTGCCAGTTAAACTACGTTTCCTCCCTACATCGAATCTGGATGGGTCCGTTTTCTAGTCTTTCCCTTTAGAATGGGAGTGCTCTGGTGACAAGAACCTAAGATACGTGTTGTTGGCTTAATGGCTGGGTTTTGGACAAGGCAGCATACGAACCAGAGGCCAGAGGGAGGCAGTGCACATGTCACAGTGGCAAACATTTGTTAAACTGTCACCTGAATTAGTTTATGAGGCAGACCACATGGCTACAGAGTCTGGGGTATCAAGGAGAAATGGCAGGAGAGAACAGTGAGTTTTTAAGTGCCAGCTACTATTGGCTACTTCTGGAAATTTATGATAAGAAAGATGAGCTCACAATAGAGTGGGCCAGTCTGAGAGAAGCAATCAAAGGGAACAGAGAGTCTAGAAACTCAGGGTTTCTTAGGTTCACTCTGTGTCTAGGTTTAAACAGTAAGATTTGGCATTGAAAAATGCTATGAAAAAGCAAGATTTCATAAGACTTCTTGTTGGAAAGGAGTGATTTCAGTTCCTTGGCAAAGATCATATTAAAGGTGTCATCTTCACACTTAAGATTGTTATTCCAACAACAGCCAGACAGCTGCAATTAAACTGAGAGAAAATAACAGAGGGACAAGAAAGCAAAGACACAAAGCAGGTTTAAAACCTTTGTCTAGCAAAAAATTGTAACTGCAGTTGTTGGCAGATGGGACTAAATGGAACCAAGTGGATCAGAAGCCTACTAAACTTTTTGAAGGAACTGTAATGACAAAGAAACCACAACCCTACTTAAAAAAAAAAGAAGCCAGAGACTTGTTCAGGAGCTTTAACCCACCAGCGAGTAGGAAGTGACCACAAGGAGGGCATCCTCCAAGATGGGCACGCCCGCCCCCAAAAGCCCACTCTGGCTGCAGCCAAGGGTGACAAAATGCAAGACAAATCTGTCCCGGAGCTATACAGCTAGGAGCTATGTGGAACAATGTATTTATAAGGTAGCTCCTTCTTAAGAGCAGAATAATGGCCTGATTATGGAAAATTCCCAACTTCAAGGTAGGAGGTCTTTATAAGGTTTTTTCAGTGGATTCTGAAGTTGCATTACTGATTGCATAAGGACATCAAAATCAAAAGTTTCCTCAGAATTTCCCTCTCTGAATGGGAGTATTTGTTGCAGTTTCACATCATTGGGTGCGGGTGAGGAAGTCACTGCACAGCAGACAATGAGGAGCTAAATCAAGCCTGATGGGAGAGGACTGTGCTTCACCTGGCAATCCTGGCCGTTCACATGGACACAGCCCTGAATGGGACTTTGGGTTGTTTGCCTTGGGGATGGGATGAGGGGGTTTTTGTATGAAAAGAGTGAAATGCATACTTGGCTATTTGAAGGGTAGATTCTATAAAGACTGGCTAGATGCCTAACAAACTCATATTTCACTTTTCTTTCTGAGCACATAAGCAAACCCCATTTCCCAGCCCTCTTGGACCTTGTTACCTAGACGTACTGGTTCTTGTCAATAGAATATGAGCTGCAGGGATGCAAATGATTCTGTGTTGAGGCAGCTAAAAGGAAATATTCTAAGCCATTTTTTTTCTTTTCTTATCAACTGGTTGGTTGAGACCATAACAACCTTAAAACCAAACCATGTGTTGATGATCGAAGTAGTCTAGGTCCCTAAATGATGGTGGAACAGAGTCCCTCCCTAGCCCCACAGACACACATATGATATGAGCAAGAAATAACTTTCTGATGATGTTAAGCTTCTGAAATTTCAAGGGTTATTTGTTATAGCAGCTAGGATTGCCTACCCTACAGTTTACTAAAGAGTATTTGGATGTGTATACTAAAGTTTATACTACTGACATTTCTATAATTATTGTTATGTCTTTAAGGTAAGTATTCTGGTTTTCAACTTCTTAACACAAGCATAAAAAACTATATTTAGAGTTCACATTACTAGCATGGTTCCACCTATGCCCACAAACACACACGATGGGTAAAGAGAATCTCTTCAGTTACACTACCAGAGCCCTAAACAGCAATTCTAAGTGGGCATAACCTGCCCCTTATAAATGCCAACGAGCATTGGAGGCCAGCAGAACAGCAGACTTAGCATTCAAGTGGGTGGGCTTTAGAGTAAGCTTTGCTGCATCATTTTCTCTCAACCAGCACAAATGCAGGAACAGGGCAAGCAACACTCCAAGTGATGCACACGATGGGGATATGGTACTAGTAGGGCCTCAAAATGTGTCTGTTGAAAACACAAATGAATGAATGAATATGTGAAAGGATGATAGGCTTTTGACAGAAATATTTCAAGGAGATCAGAGAACTGACAATATATGTGATTCAGAACACAGATTTCCCTGGTTTTAGCCATGTGATCTTGAGCAATTTATTTAACTTCTTTAAGCCTTATTTTTCTTATCTATGAAATGGGGATAAGATAATGATGGAATACACTTCAGGGAGCTGTTCTAAGATGAAATGAAATCTAATATGGAAAGCACTTTGTACAGTAACTCGCCTACAATAAAATGTGATAAAAATGGTAGCTATCATCATCTGGTTCTGGAGAGAGCTCCACCGCTGGACTGGTTCACTTCACTTTCATCATTTGAGTAACAGAGATAAAGATGCCAGAGGGTCACATGAGATAATGGATGTGATACCTTAAGCGTTACACATACGTAAAACTGTCTTATGACAAAGTTATTATAAGGTGCTACTCTGTGTGCTGGAGAATAACAGCAAGGTCCCACAGGTTTCCCTTAAAGGGCAGTGGAACGGGGGCATTTCCAGGAAGCCCATTACTCTTGTGACCAAAGACTCACCCTTGTGAGCTGCTGGCTGGTCTGTGACTAAGTGTAAAACTAGCTGATTTATAAAGAAGGAAATCTATGACTCATATACAGAAGAAAATTCATGTTCCCTCTCACTGTTCAAATCAACTAACTGTCCAAGATAGGTAAAGCTGAAAGGATTTTGCTTTTCAGTGAAAAGCTTTAAGACTACTTAATGGCAGCAACTTTTTTGGTAGTGTCAGCCTTTTGTTTTAATTTTAGAACTAGAAGAATTTTGATGAACTAATTAAGGACTAATAAAGAAAGCAGTGACTCACAGGTAGACTCATATAAGCTTCCCATTTATTAATCATTCACTAGGAATGATTAACTAGAACAAATGACTCTAAAATTTTTCAGTGACAAGGCAATAAACAAACTGTACAATTCATTCCAAAAAACTCATACCTGACAGGTTGTAAGTCAAAACCACTGACTCCAAAGGAATTTATTTTGATAGGTTTCATCAGCTCCTCTACTGTGGGCAGATCTAAGAAGGGAAAAAAGAACAGCAACAAAAATGTTATATAAATTGCTAAATTTAATGTCACCACCAAAATTACATTTTCTGATTGACACACTTGGCAAAATGTCATAATAATAAACTCCATTTCCCACTGTAAACTTGCTTGTACCAAAAAACCTCCTTTGATGTTTACATTTGACATACATATGCCTATGTATTTGATAGATCTATACCATTTATGTATGGAATATCTAAATATTAAGTGTATGTACATGAGTGTAAACACACACAATCTCTTTCTCTCTCTCTCTCACACACACAGACACACACACTTCCTAAATATGTATTTAGTTGACCCCAAAATACTGTTCTCTGTTCAAAAAGTAACTTTGGTACATGTACATGGAAAAGGGTAAAAAAAAATGAAAACACTTATGTAACTTCCTCATTTGGTCAAGGCAATTGGAGAAATAATTGAAATTTTATCCCATGTTCGGCTCTAACTTCATAGTTAAAACAATGATTCCAGTTTTCATTTGAACCTTTTAAATAAATTCCGAGATGAGAAACAATCATTACAGAAACTGTATTTAAATTACACTACACTGGAAACTGTTCAGAGAGAGTCTCAATAAATCAACTTTTACCAGATTCTGTAGTAGAGATGTGTTTAGGGGACTCTCTATCTTCCTGAGGATGATCTTTCGCTGAGCTCTTGGCGTTCTCCCCTGCACTGCTCCCAAGTCCTTCCTCCCCTGCGTCCCCCACAGAATGGGCTAGATGGTAATAGGCCTGATGCAAAGCTTCAATGTCACTGCTGCTTCGCCCACAAGAAACAGCTGTTGAAATATAAATGTGATCTACAGCATAATCACACAAACACATGAGAAATGTAAAACTCTAATATTATCCCTTAATCTGTTAGGAATGGTAAACAAGGTGATAGGACAAGACTGATATAAATACAAACATTGGTAATACGCAGCATAGCCTACCAGTATGACATCACAGCAGGCTCAATGTGTCAAGAGCCTGTCCTGACAAAGTAACTATAAAATCTAACCCCATGAGTTATTGCCCTTTCTTCCTACTATGCTTAATCAACCCCTCTACGTGGGACAAAACATCCTAAATGTCCCAAACTGACAAAATCTTCCAAAAACTCTCTCTCCCTTACCATTATCACTCACTCTCTCTTTCCCTTCCTATCTTTCTCTCTCTCTCTCTGCTTCCCTGTGCCACACAGCATCTTGTAGTCTGCATTTCTCCAGCTGAAATTCACTCCTTTAACTTTGCGATCCAATTTCTTCTTCTCTTCAGCCCTGCAGAGACATCTGACACTGCCCTCTACCTGGGGCTCTTCCTTCTGCACAGGTTCTTCTTGTTCTTCCCACTACTGTTTCTCCACCTTTTATGGTCAGTGACTGATCTCAGGGCTCCACCTTTAGCCCCCTCCTAAAAAGCTCTCTTTTACTTTGTTTTTGGCCAGGCTAATTTCAACAAGACCCTTAGCTTAACTATTACCCATGTGCTCATGACTCCCAAATCTGTCTTTTGTCCTTTTTTCTGAATATTAAACTTTCTAAGAGACATTTAGATTGTTAAAGAAATCATATTTAACATATCCCCAATTGAATTAATTATATTCCCCAACAAAACTTGCTCTCCACTACTTCCTGTTTTGGCTGATGGCATCACTATTCACCCAGTCAGCCAGACAGGAAAGCTGATGCCATGGTTACTTCACTCACCTCTCCTTCCCTATTGAGCTCCTCTGCTACATACCAACCGATGAATACATTCTGGAAAAAAGAATTCAAATAACCTAATGACAGTAATAATCTAAGATTTTTATGAGTTATTTTCTTACTCATTTTGTACCTTTCATTACTAACGGTGGAATTTTCAGAATTAGAAAAAAGAATACAAGAGTCATAGAAAAGTGGGAAAAAAAGAACAGAAACAGGGTGACCAGCCTACTTTTCTCTTGATACCCACGATCAATTTTACTGCTTAAAATAAAATATAATACACATCCTCCTCTTCCTCTGTATAAGTTGTAACTTGCAAAGTATACACTTCTGAGAGGATATTTCCAACTCTAAACATAAGAGGTCGCCAAGTACCACATATAAGACTGTGTTTAAGAATGCTTTGCAATGGGATATCCTTCCATCTAATGTTTCAGGTTACCACTGCTATTTGAAGCACACCCAAAAAATATGATTTGCTTAAATAAATTAAAAACAAAAATGTAGGGATACTGTTAGAGAAGAATCACTAAGACTTAAGTGGCAGGGATTTTCAGTAGGATCTGAGAAGAAGATCTTGCCTGCTAAGGTGAGCCTAACTTTCCCCCTAAACCATCCATCAGACCCAGAGGAGCATGACTGAGGGAGAAAATTAATCGTTATGAAAAAAGAAAAAAGGCACAAGGTGTTTTTTTCTCCTCTACAGAAATAGCACAATACTTAAGTATCTGCTGAGTATATAAAAAATATATGACATGTAAATAGCATAGCAGTACCGAATGCTCATACTTAATTTAACAGGTGTGAGGTGTCAAGAAGAGGTTCTAGGCTTAAAGCAACAGTAAACACTCAGAAAAAGAAATGACCTAAAAGTTAGAAATTAGAAATGGAAGACAGAGAGGTATGAAGGGCTGTTCGGAATACAGAGCAGGGGAAGTACTTTTCTCTTGAATCATGAATCCAAACTGGTATTAAATATAATTCCAAGGTCATATGAGTTAATTTTTTTCATGCATTTTATGAAAAGAAAAGGGTTGACTTTTCCTCCTTTTAAATTAAAAAAGAAAGGCCCACTGTGGTCAAGAATAAATTACTAGGGGGAGCAAGGCCTGAAGTGGGCTATCAGTTAGGAGGCTCCTACAATAGCCCAGGAAAGAGATGACGGCAGCTGGGACCAAGGCGGTGCTGGGAGAGGGGATGAGGGGCGCTCAGATTCTCGGCATGTGGAATTAACAAGGTTTGCAATGATTAGATGCTGGGTGTGAGAGAAAGAGAAGAAAAAAGGGGGACTCTATGGGTTTGGGCCTGAGCAACTAGAAGGGTGACAGTGCTTTCAGCAGAGGAGATGGTAGTCAAGTAAGGAGTGGGAGATGAAGAGGGCAGATTTGGACACCCCTGTAGAGGGGAGGAGGAAAGTACAAATCAGGTGTCCTTGAAGCCCAGTGAAGAAAGCATGTGAGAGAGAAAGAAGTGGAGGTACTGACTCTGCTAAGTACTGCTAGTGGGTCAGCTAAGATGGAAACTGAGTGCTGGATTTAGCACCATGGAAATCATTTGCACCATTCATTACTGAAGCTCTCAGGCACTGTGCCATGCATGAAAAATTCAGGTTCTCGGGTGTGGAAGAAGCTGGAAGGAAAAGCAAGCTCTTAACTCCTGCTTTCTGCTGGTTTCTGCTGCTGCTGTGTGGGGAGTCAGAGCAGCAAGTCGCACCCAGACCAAAGGGCATCATCATGTTACTGATACCAGCAGGCCCCTCTTAGTGAAGACAGACAGGTAGGGTAGCAGCTGGGAGTTCAGAAGGAGGATTCCTCATTCCTAGACAATTAATAGGCTCCTGGAATATGTAATGAAAACAAATAAGCCAAAGTAGCTCAGAAGCAAAGCAAAGTACTATCTGGAGAGGCAGCAGCAGTGGTTTTATGGAAGTGTCAGAAATCTAATCACTGCCATTTCCAGAAAGAAGCAATTAAGAATAATTATGCAAGTCCCCTTAGGGCAGAGACTCTCTGCTCCCTAGCTATACTCTAGGGCTGTCACAAAGTAGATGCACAATAAATATCTGCTTTTTGGCTGGCTGACTGTCATGCATGGTATACCTGTTATCTCATTTAATATTTACAACACTCTGTGATAGAATAGTGCCAAGAGGAGACATACCAATTAAAAAAAGAAGATAGGACTCTATGTAATTATTTTATATATTATTGCAAGTCAAGATTTTTCCACTTTATATTTTTCCACTTTAGGAAGTTGAAATATGTCAAATCTTGTTTTGTAGAGCCAAGGGTCTAGTCATGGAATGACTTTCATCCTGACTATTCTAATCATACAGCCAAAGCTCAAAATGGTACTTGCCCATGAGACAAATGGAAATATGCAAAGGCTAGCTCCGGCCCTCATTTTTATAGTTACCAACCTTTCCAAAATAATAAAGCACAAAAAATTTCATAAGTATTATTTTAAAAAGATGATCTTTGATAATGCATCATCTGAACCTGCTTAATACTGGAAGAAACCTGGTAAAAAACAAAACCAAACAAAACAACCCACTGAACTTTTTCACTTCTTAAACCAAGTTCATATGCCGATTTGAAGATTTTCAAAAAAAATGTTTGAAATACCAGATAAATTCAATACCCCACAATCAAGAAGTATTAATACTGTATGCCTTCAGGTTTTTAATTATAATTTGTACTATTAACAGAGGACTGGTATAAATAAGAAGAAGAACCATACAGTTGCTACTGCTTATTGAATCTTAACAATATATGCAGCACTACACATTATCTCAATCGACCAACCCAAGATCTCATTATAAAGCGGCTTAGAGGCACTAATTGTTCAATGTTACACAGCTGATAACTGGCCAGGCTGGGAATATAAACACAAGGCTACACAACAATAAAATCATATGCTACTATCTTCCAATAAATGACTCATCAAACTATTTCAGAGTCAAGAATATTTAAGAAATAAGACCAAAACACTATAGTTTTATATTACTGCTTGGATAATCTTAACAGAATTTTTATTTTCAGTAATACAATTTTTTATTTCTGAGTTTTTCTTATAACCTACAGCAGTAATATTCATACTGTGTTTTATAAAAAACAGGTTTTCAGAGAAAATCATGGGTTCTACAAATATTCAGAATTTCATTAAAAATTATCCTTTAAAACATAAGAACTATAATAAAAATTAATCTGTACATGCAAATGTGCCATGTATGTAACTGTAATATTTTGAAGGCCACTGGAGTGGTAACTTTTGTCTCCTGCTTTGTTTACATGCATATCTTAGAATAAAGTTGTACTTCTCTGCCCATCCTGTACATATGTGAACTTCCTTCATGGGTCTATAAGATCTACACTGGTCTTTTAGAAGAATTCATGTCTGCTTATGAAAATTGTACAACTGGACTATCATGGCACATATGTTTCATGTATATAAATAAACAGCAGTAAGACAGAGGAACATGTGCTCAGCACATGCTTCCATCGTGGCAGAACATTCAACTGGGTAATAACAAGTAAGGGAGTACCATGTATTGATGAGAAATTCTATTGTCATTTTTTTACTTTCATATTTGTACATACACAACTGGATGAAATAAGATAGTGGTGACTCTTAGAATGGCAGTGACTAGAAAGAGGAAATCTGAGCGGGCTTTGTGGTTTCAGTCATGTTTTGTTTTTTGTATTTGGTTGCCGGTTACATGAGTGTGTCAGTATTTGAAAGTTCATCAACTTGCACTGTTATGATACACTAACTTTTATATAGGCATACTACACTTCAGTAAAAAGTACAAAGAAGTAAAAAATAAAATGCAAGCAGATGTTTGGAGTTGGTTAGTGATTTATCATTTCCATTGCTCTTTTTTCCCAAGTGTCTGGATTGGTTTAATTGACCATCTTGGTCAACTGAGGCTTGCAAAGCAAGCTAATTAAGAAGTTCCATGTGCAAGTATTTGTGCAGTAAACCAATAATATTTTTATATTATACTACAAAAACAAAATATAAAAACATATTGGAAGTCTGATGATGATATAAGAATATAAGAAATGCCTGTAACTTCTGATTTCAAAAATTTCAAAAGACCATTATTGTTCTAACTTTATAAGTAAATGTTACAAATGTAAACATATTTATACCGAAAAAATACCATTTTTATCTACACAGAGAGTATAAGAGAGTATACTACATGAGATTTCATTTGGAAATAAGTATTCCACCTACCGCTTTAGAAAAAATTTTGAAAAAACAATCTTAAAGACCTTTACAAGTTTAAGTTTAGATGGTCCTAGGCATTTCAGAATTTGGGTATGTGATCTAGCTTTTTGCTATACACAGGGAACTACGGAAAATCAAAGTCCAAAGTCTCATTTCTCCTGCACATGGCAATTTTAACTGGACACTTTGGAGGGCCATAGAAAATTAGTTACTATTTCCCTACAGTGCTATACTTTTTATCAACAGCATTTATTCATTTATTAATAAGTATTTATTTGAAAACACACTTGACTTGGCATACTAGCATTAAGTGTCACTATTAATAAATTCAGATTATTTAAGTTGTCAAATATGGTAGAAAATGTGAGATTTAAAATTTTACTGTCAACATAGTTATCATACATATTATTATATACAACATATATTCCCCTAGAAGTGTAATCAATTAATAGAGAACAGTCAGTTTTTCACTTTTACCTGTTCCTGTCATTTCATTATCAGTTATTTCTGGCAGGGCTTTTGGCTTAGTTGTTGCTCTATCCTGTTCATCAAGGTTGACCTCTGCAACAGAGTCTAATGAATCCAGCAGCTCCACTGGAACAACATAAAAAAATATATATTAGGAATATAGAGAACTTTGTATAGTTCCTTTAATGGAATATTTTAATTATACACAAGCTGTATAAAAACGAAGAAATATTTACAAATAAAGAATATGTAATCATGTATCTTTCACAAGCATGCCTTTCTTAAAAACAAGAGATCAGACTTACATCAACATACATTATCTGTGCTTGTATACAGGTCTAATGTACATTTAGGTGTAGAAGGCAAAGGGGATGAAGAAAGTAACAGAAAGAAATATTCTTTTTTCCCCCCAGCTTTATTAAAGTATAGTTGACAACTAAAAATTGTAATTTTTATAATTCTAATTGTACAATTTGATGATTCAATATATGTACACATTGTGAATACATGTATTTACCACAATCAAGCTAATATATCCATTACCTTATATAGTTATCTTTTGTGTGTGTGCTGTGAGAATACTTAAGATTTCCCCCTTAGCAAACTCAAGTATACAATATTTTTACCTATAGTCACATTGTTAGACCTCCAGAACTTACTTATCTTGCATAACTGAAACTTTGTACCCCTTAACCAACATCTTCCCATATTCTCCTCACCCAGCCTCTGGTAACCATTATTCTGCTCTGTTTCTATGAGTTTAACATTTTTAGATTCCACACATACATGATCTGTATCTCACTTATTTCATTTAGCATGATGTCATCCATAATATATTATGTATGTTACATTTTCTTTATTCATCCATTGATGGATATTAGGTTGTATCTATATGTTGGCTATTATAACGCTGCAATGAACAGGGAGTACAGATTGTCTTTGAAATATAGCCAAAGGTGGGACTGCTGAATAATAAGGTAGTTCCATTTTTTTTTTCAGAAACCTCCATACCATTCTCCACAGGGGCTACACCAATCTATATTCTCACCAACACTGTACAAAAGTTCCCTTGTCTCCACATCCTCACCAAAACTTATCTTTCCTCTTTCTGATGATAATCCTCCTAAGTGTGAAGTGATATCTCTTTGTATTTCTCTGATGATTAGTGAAATTTAGCATCTTTTCATATACCTATTGGCCATTTGCATGTCTTCTTTTGAGGAATGTCTATTCAGGTCATTTGCTCACTTTTAATCAATCTGGGTTTTTTTTTTTTTTGCTCTTGAGCTACATGAGTTCTGTGAATTTTGGATATTAACCCCTTACCTATTATATGGTTTACAAATATTTTCTCTCATTCATTCCATAGGTTGCCTTTTTTAGTCTGTTGTTTCTTTTGTTATGCAGAAGCATTTTAGTTTGATGCAATCCCATTTGTGTATTTTTGCTTTTGTTGCCTGTATTTATAGGACCATATCTAAAAAATTATTGCCCAGTACAATGTTAAGAAGCTTTCTTCTTGTTTTCTTGCAGTAGTTTTGTAGTTTTGGTCTTTAAGTCTTCGATCCATTTTGAGTTAATTTTTGTAGGTGGTGCAAAATAAGGGTCCAATTTCTTTCTTCTTTATGGGGATATCTAGTTTCCTGAACACTTGTATTAAAGAAATTATTCTCTCTTCATTGTATATTCTTGGCAGCTTTGTTGAACATAGATACATGGATTTATTTCTGGGCTCTCCATTCTGTTTCATCAGTTTTGTATCTGTTTTTATGTCAATGCCATATTGCTTTGATACCTACAGCTTTATAATATATTGTTACACCAGGCAGTGTGATGCCTCCAAGCTGTGCTCTTTCTCAAAGTTGCTTTGGCTATTTGGGGTCTTTTGTGGTTCACCAAAAATTTTTAAATTGATTTTCCTGTTTCTGTAGAGAATGACATAGGGATTTTTATTGGGATTGCATGCAGACATGTAGATCACTTTGAGCAGTATGGACATTTAAAAAAATACTCATTCTTCCAGTCCATGAAAATGGGATGCCTTTCATTCATCTGTGATTTCTTTAACTTCCATGTTTTGTACTTTTCAGTTTAAAAGTCTTTCACTTCTTTGGTTAAGCTTACTCCCAAGTATCTTATCCTTTTTGTTCCTATTGTGAATGGGATTGTTTTATTGATTTCTTTTTCAGATAGTTTATTGTTCATATATAGAAAACAAGACTGATTTTTGTATATTGAAGTTTTTACTGAATTTGTTTACTAATTCTAACAATTTTATGGAGTCATTAGGGTTTCCCATGCATGTGATCATGCCATTGGCAGCCAGATATAATTTTACTTCTTCCTTTCTGATTTGGGTATCTTTTTTCCTTGTCTTCTCTAGTTAGAACTTTCAGTACTATGTTAAACAAAAGTGGTGAGAGTGGGCATCTTTGCCTTGTTTTGGATCTTAGCGGGAAAGTTCTCCATTTTCCCCCTCTGATTATGATGTTAGTTGTAGGCTTTTCATAGATGGTCTTTATTGTGTGAGGCAGGTTCTATTTTGTTGGGAGTTTTAATTACGAATAGATGTTGAACTTTGTCAAATGCTTTTTCAGTTTATTGAGATTACTAGGCTTTTTTTGCTTTCATTTTGTTAACATGTTGTAACATACTGACTGTCTTGCACATATCGAGCTATCCTTGTATCCAGGGATAAATCCCATTTTGTCATGGTATATGATCCTTTTAATGTGCTGTTAATTGTTAGGGGTTTTGTTTATATTTATTTTCATCAGGGATATTGGCCTATAATTTTCTTTCCTCCCCGTCTTCTTGCTTTACTACATTTTACTATTATCAAATTTAAGGTAATTCATATCAGTTGTCTCTGTAGTCTTTCTGAATAGTATCTTCATAGTATTTCAGCATGTCGTTATCTTGCAATCAATATGTAAGTATTTATATCATAAAACAGGCAAAGTCTACAAAATAAGGCTTTTTCTTTTCTTCTAGAATCTTTTTGTTAAACATATATCAATATATCACTGGTTGGGACCCTGTAAATTAGTTTTCTTCTTCAATTAACTATATTTGTTTTTTCAAGATCTACTGAGGCATAACTGACAAATAAAATTACAATATATTCAATGTGTACAACATGATGATTTGACATATGTATATACTGTGAAAGGATTTCTGTGAGTTAATTACATCCATCACCTCACAATCTGCTTTTATTGTTGAGAACACTTAAATTCTACTTTACCAAATTTCAATTATATAATACAATATTATTTACTCATCATGTTATACATTAGATCCTTAGAACTTATTAATCTTATAACTTAATATTTGTACCTGTTTACCAGTCTCTCCCATCCTCCAACCTCCAAGCCTCCTGCACCCTCCATTCTAATGTTTATATAAGTTGAACTTTTTTTTTAAGATTCCACACATAAATAATACTATGTGGTATTTGTTTTTCTCCGTGGTTTATTTCACTTAGCATAATGCCCTCCAGGGTCATCCATACTGTTGCAAATGACACAATATCCTTCTTTTTAAAGGATGAAAAATATGCCATTAGTATATATATTCCACATTTTTATTCATCCATCAACAGTTAGGTCGTTTCCATACCTTGGCTATTGTGAATAATGCTACAACGAACATGGGAGTTACAGAAATCACTTTAAGATTTCATTTTCTTTGAATATATTCCCAAAAGTGGATTGCTGGATAATATGGTAGTTCTCTTTTTAATTTCTTGAGGACCCTTCATACTGTTTTCCATACTGATTACACATTTACATTCCCACCAACAGTATATGAGGGTTCCCTTTTCTTCACATTCTTGCCAATTTTGTTATCTCCGTTTTGATAATAGCCATACTGACAGATGAAGGGTCTGGATTTGCATTTCCCTGATGATTAGTGAAACTGAACATTTTTCCATATATCTGTTGGCCATTTGTATGTCTTCTTTGGGAAAATAGCTATTGGGATCCTTTGACCATTTTTTTTAATTCAGTTGTTTTTTGACTATAAAGCCAGATGAGTTCCTTGTGTAGTTTGGGTATTAACCTCTTCTTTGACAAGTGGTTTGCAAGTATTTTGTTCCATTCACAGAATGCCTTTTCATTGTGTTGAAGGTTCCCTTTGCTGTGATAAGATTTTTAGTTTGATGTACTCCCACTTCCTTATTTTTGCTTTTGCTGACTTTGTTTTGGTGTTACATCTAAAAAATCATTGCCAAGACCAAAGTCAAAGAGCTTACCTCCCATGTTTTCTTCAGCTGTTTTACAGTTTCAGGTCTTATGCTCAAGTATTTAATCCATTTTTAATTGATTTTTGTGTATCATGTAAGATAATGGTCCAGTTTCATCTTTTGCTACCCAGTTTTCCAAATACTATTTATCGAAGAAATTATCCTTTCCTCACTGTGTATTCTTTGTGCCTTTGTCAAAATTAAATGATCATTTCTGGGTTCTCCAACTGTTCCATTGATCTCTGTGTCTATTTTTAAGACCAATAACATACTGTTTTGATTACTATAATTTAGTAATATAGTTTGAAATCAAGAAGTATGATGCCTCCAGCTTTGTTCTTCTTTTTTAAGACTGCTTTGGCTATTAAGGCTTTTTATGATTCCATACATGTTTTAGTATTATTTTTCCTATTTCTGTAAAAAATGCCATTGGAATTTGATAGGGAGTGCCCTAAATCTATAGATCACTTTAGGTAGTATAGACATTTTTAGAATATCAATTGTTTCAATCAATGAGCACAGAGTATCTTTCCATTTATTTGGGTGTTCTTCAATTGCTTTCATCAATGTTTTACAATTTTAAGTGTCCAACTCTTATCTCCTTGATTAAATTTATTCCTAAGTATCTTATTTGTTTTAATGCTGTGATAAATGGGATTGTTTCTTGTGGTTTTATTTTCCTGAGGTATCTTTGTCTGGTCTTGATTTCAAGATGATGCTGATCTCATAGAATGAGTTTGGAAGAATTCCCTCTTTTTCTGCATTTGGAAAATTTTAAGAAAGATTGATACGAATTTGTTTTTGAATGTTTGGTAGAATTAACCCATAATGCCATTATGATACTAGCCTTTTAAAATAGGAAATATTCCTAAATAAAACAAGATGGATTCAAAATAAACAGAAGGTACATTTGTTGAGAAAATTTGTTTACTTCAATTCATTAGATATTTAACAACAGAGATAGTGATTCAGAATAATTTAGATGCAATTCTGAACAGACCAATTTTTTTCCAACTAAAAGATATGAATATAAATATTTACCATTAGCCAGCATGCCAGTTTTCTCTTCTTCCTAAATTAAAAGAAGAAAACAATAATTTGATTTGAAACCAGTTACATAAAATGACCATGATGCACATGGTAACAAAATTTGAAAGTCAGTGCTTTATTCCATTAGTAAAAGGTCAAGAAATGTGACCTCTAGGTTTTTTCTATCACTCTCATTCACCAACAAACCTACATGGTCAGAGAATGTAACTGTGAGAGAACTTCTACAGGTCTCTTCAGAACCTTGGCAATTATTGGTAATTAATTTAGGCTTTTATAACATTGGTTAAGAGTTTCTAGATACCATCTATTCACCTACCTTGCTCAAAAATTCTATTTTTCAAACTTCAAGGTAACATGACTATTTTATACATAATTCCTTCTATTATAACATCACCAGTCATTCTTCCCTTATTGTTCAAAATTAATGATCAAATATAACTTGTAATCATTGTTTCATGTATATTTTGGAAAAAAAATTTTCAAAAAGGCAGGCCATCAAATGGCATGGAAGTTAAAATTTGTCAAAACTGTAGGTTCCTTTAAAGTAAGTTTTCTAATTAGTGTCATCTACATTCTCCACTTGGATAGGCAGTGTGTAGGATCATCCCAATGAAAGAGCTCTAACTCCTTCCTATTTTGATCCTTACCCAGATGGCTCTCTATTAGGGTTCCACATTTAGGATGGCACATTTTTATGCAAGTTGTACTCTCCTAATATACCAAACTATCACCTCTTCTACTGACCTATTTATTTTTCACAAAATATTGTAATTGCCACATTACAAGTATAAATCCCATTAATACCTAAGAATAATCATATCACATTAATCTTTGTGTATTTCTAAAGTCATCTTATCTTTCCCTCCAAGCTGAGTAACATAGAGACACCCAAGGACAAAGTATTAGGTAAATTTAAAAATAAGAGTGTTTACTAATACCTGGAAAGTGTCCCTCACTTCTATTTAGAATGTATGGTTACATAACGTTTTCAAAACATCTATTCCTAATACACAGTTCCAAAAGAGACCGTGTCTGGATCAAGACCAATATAACAAATAGTTATTATTCTACTGCTTACTATTAGGGATCTTCAAGGATAAATTTTACATGGCAAGCAATATGGAAGAGAACACTTGGCCAGTCTTGGTAAGAACAGAGATATCAGAGAACTAGAGTACAGCAACACTGAACGTGAATGTAGTAATGTAGCCAATTAAGTTTCAGATAGTAATGTCACTATTAGGATAAATACTGAGGAGGGGTATTTACTGTACTTCACAAGGACAAGACCTGCCAAAGAAAAGTGTGATTTAATATACCTGTTTAAAAAATAGACTTGAGATTTTAATTAAGTTTTCAATTTCTAAACCTTAAGGAAATTATCTGCCAAAAGAATTAACTATGGTATTTCATTAAGGCACTAAGTTGACTTGCTGATACCTATAACTTTGTAACAATGAGCAAAACTATGAAAAATCTCCAAATTTCATGCTCTTCATATAAAAACAATTAGCTAAGGTGATAAAAGAAGCTTTAAAACTGTCAAATTTATAATTGATATATACCTGTTTGGGTGCATTTATATTTTCTGATATGGAATTTTCTTTGGAATTAGTCTCTTCTTTAGTAGTCAAATGTGCATCAATATCCTCATCTTCAAAATCATCACTGTAATCTTCTGAAGAAAATAATTTTTAAAAATACAAAGATCACAGGGTCAGAAAGTCAAATTCCAGAAAACGACTGGATTACCAAAGGAAGAACTCTGTATAAGAATAATTTATTAAAATGTTGACAGAAAGATAGCTTTAGAAACCTTTTTTTGCAAAGTTGTAATAGAATTCAACTCAAAAGACAGGTTTATTTCATTTTTCTTGTACTTCAATTAGTTATAAAAGTTTTCATTTTTAATCTTTTATATTATTAACTGACTAAAATATTATAGGGCTGTCCAAAATATTTTATAACTTTTAAACAAATTTTAATATTTGTTTTTCAAAGACAAAAATCTGAAACTGTTTACATATGAACTGTTACAATTTTTGTTTCAAATCATTATATACAAATTGTTACATATGTTACAACTCTTCCACATGAAAAAGAACACTGGAATTTTCTAAATTTCAGTAGATATAAATTCACAAAACAGTTATCAAGAAATTACTTTGTATTAAACATAATTCTGGGTGCTAGGACTAATATATGATAATTAAGATTCTAATGTCCAAGGTAGGAATGACTGAATTTTAAGTAACCTCTGAAATTAGATTTGTTTAAGTAAAAATGATGAACAAGTTGAGGAGACCTGGGAGGGTACAACAGTGAATTTCGACAATACTCGGGTTTTGAGAACTCCCTGAGATCAGTGGAAGGAGGTGTAGTGTAGTGTCTGCGTGACTGCTGAGAGGTAGCATAAGCAACAGTTCACATAAAACAGCATAGAGCTTAAGAGCATGACCAGAAGCCTGAAGGCCTGCATTCAATTCCTGGTTCTGCTACTTTCAACTGCAGAACCATCACCAAGTCAAAAATTCTCTTTGCCTCATTTTTCTCATCTATAATATTGGGATGAAAATAGTACTTATCTCAAAAGGTCACTGAGAAGACTAAAAATTAAAGTGTTTAGAACAGTGACTGATATACACTATATATTATATATACAAGTGTTAGGTGTTATATTTAGTAGTAATAATTATCTGTTAGTATTATTACACCTAGCATTGTACTTACTATGAACCAAAAGTTAATAAGCCAAATACTATTTCTGATTGGGAAAAGTGCTAATAAATTGTGAATTTAAAAAAAATAGATTTTGTCAACTGCACTTAGCAACTGAATAGTCTATAGGCAAATATTGTTGTCCAACATATTCCTTCCCCAGGAATTTGTCATGAATAAACTATGTTTGAAGTAGGAAGAAAATGTCACTGGTAGATAGAAATGAGATAGATAAAATGAGAAATAAAGGGAAGGAAAATAATAGCACATCAAAGATTCCAGAAAGAAATACCAAAGCAAATTAAGTTTATACAAAAACGGAAGAATAAAACCAAGCCGAGAAGGTGGTGCCCCACTGAGAAATATCAGAGCTAATACCCAGGCTCTCCCATATTGGTTGGAAAAGGAGAATATTTGCAGTGTTCCGATACTTGTGGGAGGAGGATGTTACAAAGACAAGGTACTATTTCTATTATTATATTCCGTACCCCTGTCACTTTGAAAACAGTATTTACATAAAATGTTTTTAAAATTCTAATAAACAATATTCAATGTAAAAGATCTAAATGATACATTTTGGAAACATTTTTCATTGTTGGAAGTTAGCTACAAATTTTGATTCAAGTAGGAGGCACACTAGAGGACTTTCTCCTCTACCATGTTGGATTTTAAGGACTTTGTAAACAATGAGTCAACTGAACAAAATGTATGAAACAACTGTTTTCAGACAATGGACAACCCGCAGCACAAAAATTTGATTTCCAAGAAATGATTAACAAGTGAGATGATCCCTAACGTACTTGAAAGTATATACATTTTAGAAAGCTGAGCAGGAAATGTGGAGATCAAGATGGTCTTGTGCTAAGCAGACAGAGATAAGAGATCAGAAAAGTTGAGGCAATTAGAAGTTACAGGGCAGTGATAATGATAGGAAGTACCTACGTAGAAACAGAGCTGTAGTAATCTGCCTGCGGTCTCCTTGAGTCTTTGCTGAATACTAATCCATTCTTGTGTAGTTTCAGCAAAGAATAACTGGGATGGTTCAGGCTGGACAATTCCCAGAGTTCACACAGGGTAAGAAGACTGGAGCTCTAAACATCTTGAGTGAAATAAGTCCTCACTGTGAAGTAAGGGCATTCAGCAGAAACCTCAGGGGGGCTGTGCATTAGCAGTGGTGCCAAACTCAGCTAGGTCAAAGGTCACTCTAGACTTTCCCTGACGAAACATAAGAAAAGCCTGAAAGGATTAAACTGGCAGCATCAACTGCCAGAACGAACCTCAACAATCTTTTAAAAAAGAAAACAAAATCCAGACAATTAACAATGTAAAAATCTACATATCCAATACCCAACTAAAAAAAAAAAAAATCACTAGACTTAGAATAAGGTGGAAAAAAATGGCCATAACTAGAAGAAGTCAATAGAAAGAGACCCAGAAATGAACAAATGTTGGGAATATATTGGAACAAATGTTGGGAACACATGCAGAATATGTTCAATGCTGAGAACTTGAGAAAAAAGTAACTCTGAGGGAAGAGACTAAAGAGATTTGGGGGAAAAAAGTCCAAAAGGAAATTCTAGAGTGAAAGAAAAATCATTTGATGAATTAACAGAAGATTAAAGAAAAGAAGAAAAAAGATCAGTGAACTTGAACACATAGCAAAAAAAAGCAGAAGCACAGAGGGGCAAAAAGCTTTAAAGAAGGAAACAGTCTGAGTAACTTGTGGGACAGAATTCAGTTTTCTAACCTATTTGTAATTAGGGCCAGAGGATGGGGAGGAGGACAGAAATGATATCTGAAGAATTAATGGACAAAACATTTCGAAAACAGAAAAAAAACCACAATATATACAAAATAACAATAACAGGAATTACCAGTAACTTCTCTTTATTATCAAAAGTTAACAAAATGAAATCATTAAAGTGCTTAAAGAAAAAAAACTGCCTAGAATTTTATATCAGGCAAAAGTATTTTTCAAAAACAAAGGCAAATATATTTCCAGACAAAAACAGAGAATTCATTGATAGTACACTTGCACTACAAGAAATTTGTTAAAGGAGGTTCTTCATGATGAAAAAAAAATACTGGGTAGAAACTCAAAATAATACTAGAAAGCAACTATATGAAAATTGCTAAGAGAACATCTTAAAATTATCACAAGAAAAGCAAATTATTTTTTGTAATTATGTAAGGTGACAAATATTAACTCAACTTGATGTGGTAATCATTTTGCAATGTATATATATGTCAAATCAGTATGCTGTACACCTGAAAAATATGTTAATTATACCTCAATTTGAAACTAAATTTTAAAAGATTCATTTCAAAATAAAAGTTAAAAAAGGAAATTCAAATCTGTGCAAAGGAGTACAAGCACTGGGAATGGTAAATATGTAGATAAATAGAAATTTTTATATAAATATAAATTTTTTATCATCCTTAAGAATTAAGTGATAATATAAAACCATTAACATTAATAATAATAAGTAATAATGTATTGTGGGGTTTTTAAGATACGTAGCAGAAAAATGTATGACAAAAACTGAGTGTTTGGAGAGTGTTACTGTTAAGACTTGTATAAACTAGCATAATATAGACTAATAAGAAAAAGACACATATTGTGAATCATGGGGCAAGTAAGAAAAAATACAGCAAACAGGTATAACTAACAAGACAAAAAAGGGATAAAATGGAATGCTATAAATAATCCAATAGAATACAGGACAAACACAGTAACAAGAAAAAAGAAGATGGAGAGCTAAAAAACAAATGGCAAACAGTAAATAACCATTGCCAATGAATGTTTTTATAAAGGGTATAAACATTTCAATTAAAAGTCAGAGGCTATCAGATTGGCTAAAACACCAAATTACAGCTATATGCTATCTATAAGAAAGCCATTTGAAAAACACAGGCACATTAAATATCAAAAGATAGAAAAAGAAATACCCACTCCCCTCCCCCAACCATGCTTTGGAGGTGTTTGTCCAGGCTCCACGGGTGCCCCGGGCTAAGCACAAAAATCCTTTTTTCTGTCTTCCCACTGGTCCACTGCCCACTGCCAACAAACGACGCAGGAGGGCACTTGCAACAATTTCTTAGTAGCTCAGATTGTAGCAGGGAATTCACTCTATTTGTTCAGAGCTCTTCCCAAGGTAATCTGATTTTACTTTTAACTATTTTTCTCTTATTAATGTCTTTATTAAAAGCTAAATTATCTTTTCAAATATTATAAATGTTAAAACCAGTGAAATTACCTGGCTGTTCTTCATGTTTTGATTCATTCTCCTCTTTATCTTCAGTAAATTCTGCATTAGCTTGATTACTGGAAAAATATTTACTTATTTAGTATTACATGTTAATAATACACCTCCATGCAATCCTTTGTGCTAGTTTTTAAAAACCTCTAATATTATATATTTTTTCTCAGGTACTCGTGTTCTATGAAAAGCTAAAAATTCGGGAGCTATGAGGATAATGCTTTGAAACTAAAAGATTATCAAAGTCTAAGACTAACTGTAACTGCCAAATACAAAGGGTAAGAAATGCCACTATTTCTTAACTTCAAACACAAATATACAATTTTATACTTAAATCTATCCATTTACATGTCTAGGCCCAGATATTCTTTCTACAGGGAAGATTAGGAATTGACCACAAGTGATGAGACCAGTGAAGTCTACGTGGAGGCCAGAAAAAAAATGCCAGGGTCAGCATTTACATGCTAATAAGCAATTTAATCCTGAAATGGAAGCTGAATAGGAGCCTTAAACTAATAAATATTCAGACAAGCGACAAAGGAGCTTGAGCAAATCACCTACCGCTTTCTTTCAAACCAAGGAATCAGTTCTACCTTTTCCAATCCATCAACCACGTCTTCTGTGAGATCTTTAGCAGATACAAGAAACTATAAAACTAGAATAATAAAAACAGCAAACAGCATTGCATACTCAATGCTGTGCAGCACTCTGACTAGCTTGTTCGAGAGCAGAAATAACAGTGGGTAAGAATATTTTTAAGAAATAACAAAAAGTTAAGAACTATTACAAAGGGTGAGGCAAAAACTTGTGGCCAACAAGCCTGTGTGCTTAATCTGCACGGACACGGTGGGGAGGGGCAATCCGCGCAGGTCCTCGGGTGGCCCTTGGCAGGGCGTGCCGTGAGCTCCAAGCACAGGCGCTCCTTTCCCAGGGCGTTTCTCCGGGTTGTGCTGGCAGAGAGACCTGACAAAGCCAGCAACAGCATCTCCCAAAGAGAAGGCGTGGCTCCACTAACTGTAAGAGCAATAGGTTCCGCCAGCTCAGTGATCCTCTCCTGGGAAGCAGCCGACTACACGTGCAGACAGCCATCATGGCGCGGTGCGCTGCCTCCGAGGGCCTTGCGGGACATGGGGAACTGAGGGAAGTAACCATGACACGCGGGCACTGCTTTTGTTGTGAGGAATAGTCCTTCATTTCTGACCCAGGAATCCTGTCTCTCTAATCGGCATCCACGGAACTGGCAGGCTAACTTGTCAGCTTGCAGGGAGGGTAAAATGAGGCAGTAGTGCCCTGAGGAGACATGTCAGTCCCCGCACGGGTAGTTCATGACAGTCACTGTACTGCTTTATCCGCTGTCGGCAAGAACCTACACAGCCTGAGGGGGCCAGGTACTACACATCCAGAGGTTATGATTTTCTGCTCCTTACTTTATTAACACTTGGTGTTTGTAAAGTTGTAAATCTGACTTCCATTTGTAATTTTAAAACTTAAATTGAAAACTGAACCTGAGGAAATTAAAGATACCAGGTGTCACAAAGGTGACAATGTCAAAGGTCTACTGTACGTACCAGAGGACCACTTCAGTCAACCAGTAGGATTTCCAGGATACATGGACACCTCCTGATAATCATCAGGGTGAACCATCCACGAAGGGAGGACACAGACCAACCCTGCCTGCTTCCCCTTCTTTCCTGTTCCTTTTCTCCCTGAAGCTATATCAGCTCCCTGGACTTTCTTATTTACCCTCTCTGTGGAAAATCACTTTCTAATTACTTTCCTAGTAGGATATTTTTGGCAATGTACTGTTACTCTCAGTATCTCAGGGAGGAAATTTCAGATATCTGGAGGCAAAGAGGGCTCTCAAATACAAATCAACACATGTCATTCATGTAGCAGTGATATCCTGACCAAAATAATGAATTAAAAATAGGATCTAACCTTTGCCTGTTACAATGTTTACCGTTAAGTCCATGCAGATATCACCCTTCCAAAAACATACACATGAAAAGCATTTAATGATCAGTTTATGTTGAATTTACATTACCTATGTAAAGCTTTAAAATATATGGAGTCATTAGAATCTAACTCCTTATTTAATCTTGAATAATCAATGGAAGATGTTAAGCCTTTCTCAAGCCTGGTAAAAAATTGTTCTTTTTCTTCTTGTTCTTCTAATGTGTCCAATCCCAATCCAAGGACACTGTGATTGAGCTCAGAAACTACCATGTCTAAATGGAAAGCACAAATATATTTTATTAATGTACATAATTTTGAAAAAATTAATTATAATAATGCCTTTTTTGACATTTATAGTAAATTTTTAAAAAACTAAAACATACTTTAATCTCTCACCCACCTAACAGATTTATATTCATAATCAAAATGTAAGGTCATAAGGCTTTTCTAGATGTGTAATTCTAAGCTATTAAAAGAATTAAAGATATTACAGCTGTTTCATGGTTCAGTCAGTAAAGGCAGCTCCAAGACAGTTATGAATTAATTTTTATAAAAATTCTGATTATAAGCACAGTAATTAGCCTGTCAGCTCATATCCCTTAAATTTCTTACCATTTGTTTCTAAACTGTCAATACTTAAGACAGAGGTTCCACTGTTCTTAAGAACCTGAACCCATCTGGCAGAGGGCTCCTCTGTTACCGTAATAGGCTGAGCGGTCTGCTTTGTTTTCAAATAGCTTACATTTGTTCCAAGCCGTCCTAGGGATGAGAGTTAATATCGTTAGATATTTATGTTTAGGAAATTTTTTTCAGTACTATATCAACTCAGTAATAACTAATTTTGTGGATATTAGCTACAAAATAAACCTTGGTTTACTAAATAAATATCCATCAGACCTAAAATTCACAAAAGAAAAATTTAGTTCTATTTGCTAGCAGTAGATCTTATTAGAGAGACTATTTCAAAAATTTGCATAGTGAGATAATATTTTAACAATTATTTTGAAGCACAAGTATTTAAACCAGTATACCATGCCACCTAAGAGTATCTTCATCCTTATATGAAGAGGCGGCTGTAACTGGGTGAACTGGAAAACAGAGACAATTTCAGGCAGAGGAAGAGATGGTACAAAGTGTCCACAGAACACGTTTGAGGGTGTGTGCAAAAAGGCCAGGGAGGCTGGATGCAGAGAGTAAGGGTGCATCTGGAGGAAATAAGCCCGGAGCAGGAGTTGATGGTCAAACCATTCTTGTCCTCTAGGCCAGGTAGGGGTTTGCTCTTAATTCTAAAAGCACTAGAAAACTGAAACACTGAGAAAGTTATTTCTCCCTCAAAAAGTTCTACACTTTTGATGTTAGGAATCATATCTTGGCTTTGTGTGCTAGTGTCTAGTACTCAAAACATAACATAAATTTAATAAATATCTGTGCTGAATGAGGGACTAGGTTATGGCCTTGGGCTGAGAAACCCTCTCCCTTATTTAAGTGGATACTGTCAGTTTGCTTCTTAAGTATCCTTGTTTGTCTCCCTTACTAATCAAATCCACTTCTGACTGACAAATTATTTTTTAATTATTAGTACTTCAGTCAATTTACATTCAAGTGTTGGTCTATGGCCTAGTCTTTCTTTTTGGGGTGAGCTGCATACTCCATCTCTGATTCATTACTTTCTAGAAGTGAGACTTTAATGCTAATAAAATTTCAAATCTTTGTCAACAGTTCCAATAGTACTTCATTACATAATATCCTTTTCAAGCACCAAATGGGGAAAAGATTCTAAAAAAGAATTCCTTACATGCAAACTTCAGCACTGTTGCCTGGTTTGGGGTTTTATGAAAAAAAATGCACTGAATTTTTCATTAAGACAATTCCTTATTGTATAGTATTAAGGACAGAAAAGTGACTATCAAATTCACTCTAACATTCATGTATTAAACATATTTTTTACTTACTGTTGAGAGTCAAGGGGTACAAGAAAAAAGATGTGTTTCCTGCCCTCACAAAGCTCCTAACCTTAGAGGTAATCTTATAGGCTAAGACTATCAACACAGTATGTAAAGGAGAAAACAATTATGTTGCAAAGGAAGCTAGAAGAATTAGGGAAGGATTGCAAACAAGAGGTAATGCCAAGCTTTACTGCACAGGAAGGATGAAAGGAAAGGAATTCTAGTGGCAAGAAAGCATGAGCTAATGCACAGAGGCATGGAGCAAATGGCATTTCCAGGAAATGAGGAATAACTGAGTGTGGCTGGAGCACATGAGGCCAGAAAAGGAGGGTTCTAATCAGACTATGTAGAGCATTAATTATCACATTAAGGAATTTGGCTCAATTTTATGTGAAAAAAAACAAAGTCATGTGTAAATATTCCCCTAAAGAAGAGATACAGAAACCCTATTAGTTTATAAAATGGTGCTTAATGATCCACAAAGAGTGTGAAGGTCGGTACTTAACAGAAGTGGCCTGGGGTTCCTTACAGACCCAGCAGTATACCGTATAGCAGGCATACTGAAGAAACATCCCAGAGTAATCTCCCAGTTGTAAACATGTGACCAGGAATAGTTCTGGGAAAGCTGTACACAAGTACAGACAGACTCAATAATTAGTTTTATTACCATTAAAGCAATAAACTATTTTTTACTATTATAAGTAACAGATTGTGATGTCAAAGTCTATAGATTTGTTAAAACCTTTTCAATGTGATGACTAATTAATATATTGTCATCATATTTTATTAAATCACCTTAAATTAATTTACCATTAAATATAATATGTAAATGTACTGGTCATCATAATTTGAGAAAATATAAATTATCTCAATGTAAAGTAACTGAATATGCAGAAGTATTTCTCAATTATGTAATAAGTAATAAAGAAATCAATTCATATCTCAAAAATTCATGCTCTAAGTATTACTATTTTTTTCTATATTATAGCAAAGTAACAAAATCCAGAATTAAGGTCTTGACTGACCCCTTGTGGTCACATCATCTTAAATTAAAAATGAGTAATATTTACCACCATCTTCAAAATCATCTTCACTCATCCACCATGGCACTGTATCTTTCATTTTCACTTCTCTTTTGGGTTGTTTTGGTGTTTTGTTTGACTTTTCAAAAGATTCATCTGAAAGCTGAATCAGATACAAGTTACTGAATTTAAATTCAAGAATCCCAGATTCATGACTAAAAATATTCAGCTGCCACACACATGAACAGTACTCTCAGCAATAAATGGATAAATTTGTATTTCTAAACATGTGGCCAAAACAGGTTAAAAATCAAGCATTTATCTCTGAACATTAATTTAATATCCAGAATTAAACATGTAAACTAGCCAGGGAGAAAAAATCAGCGACAACAACAATGAAATAAAGACAAGGTGACCAAGAAACTTAATCAGGAAAGGAGAAAAAAGGATGCAGTCCCCTTCTAGACATTCTCTCAGACCTAAGAATAAATAATGACTGAGCAAAATTACCTAGCATCGATCTAGAAGAACACAGAATTCTAAGATTGGTTAGAATTGAATTTTAGGCTTTTACCAGAGAAATGAGCATTCATCGCAATGATGAATAAGCTTTAATAAGCGTTTATTTGTTCTTTTCTGCTCTTCAGGTCCAAATTTTACTAATTCTAAATCTCTACTCTAACACCAAGCTATCCTCCCTTGCTCGCAGTCAATACTCTGGCTTTGTCTTCACAGAGAAAATAAAGACCTTCAGTCAAAAACCACCATCCTTCCCCTCACCCCGCCACTGAACTCCCCTACCAAGACACTGTCTTCCTGTCACAGAAGAGCAATTCTTTCCTCCTCTCCCAACAGAACCTGCGGAGGGGTCACTCCCAGCTCTCCTGGTTTTTTCACCCTTGGGTATCCCGTGTCATCTCAGAAGCTCCCCCGCCTCCTCTTTCCCCTCCTGCCTCCCCTCAGATCATAAACCTGCCCACCACTGCATCCCCAGGCCTAGCAGAGCACCAGGCACAACCGTGGAATGCAAGCACGAGCACTCGGGTCTACACGACCTTTTAAAAAAAAAGAAAAAGCAAAGCAAAAACAAAACAGAACAACCAGGAAGAGTTCCTCATCCCCACCTCCCCTTTTACTCTACTGATCACTTCTTTATATGCCAACTTTGTGAGTTCACCAGTCAACCCCTTAAAATCTGGTTCCCATTCAAAACAGCCCTCCAGAGACCAAAGACCGCCTACAACCCACAGATGAAGGATCCCTGCCAGTCATCCTGATCACATCACGGAATTTGACACTGGTGACCAACTCCTGCTGCTTGAAAGTCTTTACCTTGGCTTCACAGCATCACGTCCTCCAGGTCAGACTTGAGCTCTGTGACCTTTCCCACTCATCCCTTTTAGGAGATTCTGGCTCTTTAACACTAGACTTCCCTAGTGTTCGACTAGGATCGACTCTTGGTCCTTTCTATTCTCATTCTATACATTTTGTCTGGTGCAGAAACCAACATTTATTTCATGCCTGCTCTTTTAGGATATACACCTAGGTTATATCACCCTTTAAGTAATCTTAAGCAACCCTGAAGCCCAAGTTTCTACTGTGAGTGTTACAGAGCTGGGATTCAAACTGAAGCCTCTCTGACTAAAACCTGCCTGTCTTCCACTACCCTGTGTTCTGGGGTGACCTTATAAACTTCCACACTTCCCCCTGCCAACCAAACAATTCTACCTCAATGACTTGTAAGAATATCAGTTTTTAAATATTAAAAAAAGAACTGATTGTCTTCCCTGACAACCAGGCAGGAAGTAGGAAGAAGGAAAAATATTCTTTATACCATCTGCATTTTAGTTGCATCACTTTCCAATCAGTCTCTAAACTCACTATTGTGGGGGCCCGGCCTATGGCCGAGGCTGAGCCCCACTCTAGCTGGATGGCGCCTGCTTCCTGCTCACCACCCTTTCCCCTCTTCCCTGTTGGGGATTGGCCCAGCAGACATCCGTACCCGTGCACAGCTCGTGCTGCCCGCTTAGAGTGGCGCGTGACACCGATCCGCTTAAAGGTCACGCGTGATACTGTCCCGGATTGGTTGGGTGACTGAATATAAGGGGCCCGCCGGGAGGGAGAAGAGCTTCCCGACAACTGCTGTAACCGCCGTGAGAGATTAGACAATAAAGCCTAGAGAAGAATCAAGACCTTGGGCGTGTTGCTTCGGTCCCTGAAGGGTCGCGACAACTATCACTTTGAAATGTGCCACTTCTCTCTCCTCCCTACATTTCACTGTTTACCAAATGCAGACAATCTGCCTGAGACTCAGTCTATTCCTTCTAAACCCCATGGCCTCATAAGAGTGTGGAAGAAGGAGTGTAGGTTTTAGGGGCCAGGCAGATTTTCAGACTTTAAAATATGCTAGCTCTGTTGTTTAGGGAAAGTTACCCCTTTTTTTAGTTTACACATCAGTTATAGTCATAGTACCACTGACCTTTCAAGGTTGTGGCAAAGATCAGAAAAAGAAAAGGAGAACACCCACCACCTACCACATAATTGGTATTTTCACCTTCAACAATCTTCTGCTTTCCAGATTTCTATCATTAAAAACAATCAAAACAAAAAGCTGGTCGCCAGACAACAGTGCTGGCAAAAGTATGGAGAAACTGGAACCCTTCTCTACTGATACACCACTGTCGGGACATAAAATGGCACAGCTACTTTAGAGAACATCTGGCAGTTCCTCAAAAGATTAAACATAGAGTTACCATATGACCCACTGTTTCCACTACTAAATATATAAACAAGAGAAACAAAAACATAGTCCACACAAAAACATGTACACGATGGTTCACAGCAGCATTATTCATAATTGCCAAAAAGTGGAAATAACTCAAATGTCCATCAACTGGTATGTGGCTAAATAGAATGTGATAAATCCATATGGAACACGGTTTTGCTATAAAGCAGAAGTACTGATAGATGCTACAACATAGATGAACCCTGAAAACGTTAAGGGGAAGAAGGTGATCACAAAAGACTCCATACTGTATAAATCCACTTCTATGAAATATCCGTAAAAAACATATATTCAGAGACAGATTAGTGGTGCTTAAGGCTAGAGAAAAGGGTAACTGTTAATGAGTACAAGGTTTCTTTTTGGCATGATGAGATGTTGTGAAAGTGTTTGGGTTGATGACTGTATAACTCTGTGAATATATTAGAGAACCACTGAATGGTACACTTCCAATGGGTGAAGTGTATGGCATATGATATCTCAATAAATCTGTAGGAAAAAAAAAAGGCTGGTCTCACCAATCTCCTTATAAGCCAAGATATGTAAACCTATCTTGAACAAAGAGTTTGAACAATAGTTTATCAAAATGACTAAAGAAGTTAGCATGACTCTAAAATCATGGTTTTCACTGTAAAAAAAGAGACACGGCCTTACACAAATCTCTAACATGAGGTAAGAGCTTCCATGAGTTGAGGCTGAATATGAAAGGAAGGGAGGGAGGAAGTGGGAGAGAATGTTGAAGGGGTTGTAAATGAGGGTTGGGGAAAAAAATCGGTCTGTAACTGCTTTCTTTTACAATGAAATATTTCCTGTAAACCTAATTTTCAAAATGTGCCCATTTTTTACATAAAAAAACTCAATTTTCAAATAGGAAGTGGTACTCATACCCTGAATGTCTGCTACATCCTGGCAATTGGCGAATGTTCTTTTAAATCCTGACAACAATCCTACAAAGTAAGTACTATTTTTCCTGTTAGATAATGAAACTGAGGTTCTTTCTACTATCAGCGCCCTTTATGAACAAGAATGTTAGTGTAACAGTTTAAAATGTCTCTCCTGAATGTCCTGCAAGGCCTCTCCATGTATATAAGTACCTAGGATGTAGTACAATCCTCTTATTTATTCATTCAGCAAATATTTATTAAGCATCTATTCAGTATGGCAGGTATAGCAATGAACATATAGCCATCACATCACAGACCATAGATTCTTATGAGAGAGAGGCAGAAATCAGACCTACACGAGTAAAATAATGAATCATGCTAAATGCCACATAGAGCATTAAATATGTGGTCCACTAAGAAATGCCTTGGTGGTTACTTTTTTACTGGATAAGCTCTCTTAAGATGAAATCTTCAAGTAGTGGTTTTTAAGATGAGATCTTCGACAGCCAGGTAAAAAATAGGGGAACAGCATTATTGGCAAAGAGAACTGCTAGTGCAAAGCATCCCTGGGGGAGAAAAAAGGCCACTGCAGTGTAAGTGGATAAGGGAGGAGAGTAGTATAAGGTGAGTAAGGTAGACATGAGCAAAATCACCCTGGGCTTTATAACCACAGGCAAGAGTTTGGATTCTGTTCTATGTAATGGGAAGCCAACAGTGTTTTACATAGAGGAGGAACAGTCTGATTTACAGAACAATCGTGCTGGCTGCAGAGCAGTAAAGCAATGCTTGGGAACAGCTGCAGTAGCCCAGGTGAGAAGACTGTCCTGGACTAGGATGGTAACAGTGAAAAGGGAGAGGCCTAGGGGGATGATAGATATATCCTGGAGGCAGAGCTGACAGGGTTTGGTGCTAAACCTGTGACACTGAACAAAGGAAATCTCATTTATAGTGGAGCTGGGCGGCCCAAAGTGGGAGCTCTCACACCCTGCCAACCCCTCAACTGCAAATCCTAGGATGACGCTTACCGTACACTTTCCAACAGGAAAAAGCCTACTTTACTCCCCCAGCAGGAAGCAGGAAGGTTTTCTCCAGGCCCAGCAACAGCCCATCCAGTGAGAAACGTCTACAACTCAGCCAACGGGAAACCACCACCCTGAACTCTGGCTTTCCTCCCAACGACTTTCATTCACAGTGGCCCCTCCCGGCTTCCACTGTTCTCTATTAGTAACATTCCTCTCCTTTGATCTCTGGGCTTGCCTATCGTTTTGCCACAGCTTGCATGTCCTGAATTGCATACCTAAATTGCCATTCCTAAATAAACCCATTTTTCTGGTAAAATAACTGGCTGCTTTATTTTCAAGGTTGTCGTCACTTGGTGATCAGAAGTAGGACCCAGATGTCCTCCAACAACACTGAGGCTAGTGAGCGCCCAGGTGCTGATTCCCTCTGACCTGAGTGCTTTCTGGCTGACCCTGGGGGTTGGAGGGTCAGTCTCTCTCGGATCCACGCTCCGCCCCCTTTGCATTTTGAGCTCTGCAGCTTTATTCTGGCTCTGTTTAAAGGCTTAGTCACTCTTGTTTTTGTGAAGGCTTTGTCCTTTCTGGTGAGTACGCATTTGTTTTTCTGAACTTCGGGCTTTGATGAATGGGATCCCAATCCTCTGAAGTCCCTCAGGAGAGCCTTCCTTCTGGGACCCCAGCCAACTTTAGGCTTAAAGCTATAGTCCCTCCTCTTCTGTATTTTTAACCAAATGGATCAACTTAGCCAAAGATAATTTAGACTTCAATTGCTGTTATGAGGAATGTTTGATCCCTCCAAAGTTAACCTTTCTCAAAAGCAAATTAGAAGACCACAGCTCTAAAATTAAACAAAGTGAAAAGAATGCCTATTTTAATTGGTACCAAATGTATTTAGGACACTAAAATTGCCTCTTTGCAAAGACCAATTTCTAAATTATCCAAGGCAAATAAACTACTGAAATAAGTCAAAATGGCTTCCGAGGCCTCTCTTTCCCTTTCCCCTATTCTTTGTCTTTCAAGCCATCTTGTGTCAAGTCCTGCCTCCAGAGCCAACCTTCTTCCCTTAAATTCTCTGCTTCCTTATTCTAATCGTCTCTCTGAGCTTTCTTTTTTCTTCAGACCTTGAACCTCTCCCTGCTCCTGACTCCTCTGAACTGATTAGAACCTGCCTCTTTGAAGTTAAGTCCTCTGAGGATCTGACTGCAAAACCCTTAGTTTGTGTTCCCTGGAAGAAAGCTGAATTAGATGCTAAAGTCAAAGACTTTTACAAAGTGACTGAAGTTCTGCATAGATTAGCTGAGGAATTTAAAAATCATTATTTAAACCTATCAACCCAGTAGTTCATATGCTTGTTGGTGAGGGCCAGGCCCAACACTGGCTGAAACTGGCCTGATGAAAAAATCCTAAAAGGGATTTAAAGAACCAGACCTCACTTTTGGCAGGAGGCTGAACCCTGGCCCTAGGCCTCCACAGAACTACAAGAGCTTTCCCTACGCCTGCTGACTGGATCATAATTCACACTTGGGCATTAAAGCCTGACGGACCTGTTCATGATTACCGCAATCAACTTCAGTTTTTAAGGAAAACTCTGGTCCTCTTTTGGATGTCAAGTCCACTCAGGTAGCCCTTAATTCTGTGTTCATTAATGGATTGAGCCAAGATCATTGCCTTCTAGTTAAGAGAACCAGGATGGAATGGGAAACTATGTCCACCCCAGATCTAGTTAACTTAGCAAACCAGCTTGCCCACACTCTAGATGATTCAACTAAAAGGAAAACCACTAAAATTCTTCATTTTTAACTCCAACAAAATGGAGGTCCCTAAACAAAAACAAAACCCACCTGATCTCTGACACTACTGCAAAAAACCAGGGCATTGGAAAAAAGACTGTTACAAACACACCCTCCAGATGCCTTCCGCCCTCTACCCAGTCTTTCCAATGTCCTCTGAGTCCCCAGTGACGGGGCTCCAAGAGATACAGGGCTCATCCCATCCTCCCTCTGACCGGCTCACAGAAACGCCTCCTTAGACTGGGAATGAGTTTACCTGCCCTCTCCGATACTGAGCTACATTCTCAGGGCTCTGCCCACTGGAACAGAGCAGCCTCTGCCCCAGAGAACCAAAACGGTCTACACAGCGGGGGTCTCTAAGAAACCGCAACAGTTCCCGTCTCCACACCATCCCTTTGCGTTAGGTCCTCTAAAATATACCCACCATTTTCTCCTCAGGTCCTCTGACCTGATTCACTTACTGGGCTAAGATTTCTTGGAAAAATATGCTGGATTTTTTTTTCTTTAAAAAGGGGGAAATAATTATACAATTTGATAGCAGCAACTAATATAAACCTGGGTGAATCAAGCAGCACTTCAACATCTTTTACTTGTTCCATCTCTGATGGCACTGGAGCTGGTTCTAAGGACACTAACCATTTGTCACTGTTGGGTCAGCTACCACCTTCCCTATGGGCAAAATTCTCAACCGATATTGGCAGAATCCACAGTGTACCTCCTCGTAAGATTCAAATATATCCCTCACCACCTCTTCCCAGAGTTAATCAATAAAAACCCTATAAATAAAGAAGCCATCCAAGGCATCACGCCTATAGTAGATTATAAGGCTCAGGACCTCATTATCCTCTGCATTAGTCCTTGTAACACCCTTATTTTACCTGTAAGAAAACCCAGGGGCCAAGGATGTTGGTTTGCGCAGGACCTCCAAGCAATAAATAACATCAGTATCCCTCAGCAACCTGTTGTTCTTAACCCCATACACTACTAGCAACTATTCCTACTGAGATTTTTCACTATAACTAAAATTCCATGAAATTTTTTTCTATAATTGATCTATGCAGGGCATTCTTTAGTATTCCAGTTGATAAGGCTAGCCAGTATCTTTTGCCTTACTTGGAAAGGAAAACAATATGTATACCCAGACAGTATTGCTCCAGAGTTTTTCTGAGTTCCTCTTATTTCTTGCAAACCTTAAGAGCTGACTTAGATGACACGACCTCTCCTGGAGGCCCTACAGTGTGTGCATGACTTGCCCCTCTGCTCCCTTTCCCAGGCATCTCCACAGGGGGACAGCGGTCACCCAGGAAAACTTTCAGCCTAAGAAGAACATAAAGTCTCCAAAGAAAAACTGCTGTTTGTTCAAACTTAAGGTTCAATATTTAGGGCACCGATCTCGGAGCAAGGACTACATTTAGATCCAGCTTCACAGTATCCTGAACTTCCCAATACCTAAAACTAACTGCCTATCATGAAGTTCTTCTCAGGCTAGCTGGTTACTGTCAAAATTGAATTCCAAGCTTCTCTTATAGCCCAATCCCTGTAAGTTTTACTAAGAAACAACAAACCTGACTCTATAATTTGGGAAATCGAGATAACATAGCCTTTGGGGCCTTAAAGAAAAGCTTAATAAAGTCCCTGCTTTCAGACATCCCAATTGTCAGCTCCCCTTTTTCCTTTTTGTATGTGAGAAGAAAGGGAATTGCCCTTCAAGTACTCACCCAAAAATATGGAAAGCATCATTGACCCATAGGGTATTCAAGCCAACAAGTAGGCCCTGGGGCCCACGGACAGCTCACCTTGTCTCAGAGCCATTCTTGCCATTGCCCTTTGGGTAAGACCACCAAGGAAATGACCATGGGGTCCCTCCAACCATCCCTGTGCCCCGTGAGGCGGCCCTCGTGAGTCTGCACTGCATCCAGTGCTCTCTGGCAGTCATCTTACCTCCTATGAAAGCCTTTTGCCAACTGCTCCTGCTTGAACCTTTTCCCGCTGTAACAACCTTAATCTTACTATTCTTCTCCCCTTTCGAGCTGCTTGATGCTGAAAAGATCACCTTTTGACTCCATGATAAGTACAGAAAACTTCTCTAACCATTGCAGATTTTTCATGGTTTACTGATAGGTCTTATTTAAAAGATGAAAATGGTAAGTATCACGCAGGGTGCACTTTTTAAACTCCTTTCCAAGTCACTGAAGCAGCACCTTTACCTTCAGCCCCACAGGCTGAATTGTATGCTCCTTAGCTGGGGGTGTACCTTGGCCAAGGGTAAAACCACAAACATCTATATACTGATAATCAATATGCCTTTGGGGTAGTCCATGATCTTGAGATGTTATGGAAACAGCAAGTTTCCCTTACTTCTAATGGGATAAAATTAAAATGGCTCTACCGTCCAAGTTGGTTAGAAGCCATACTTGTGCCAGCTGCTCTGGCTATTACTGAGGTTCCCGGGCATTTCAGCTCTGACTCCCTGGAGGCCAAAGGAAACTCCTAAAAATGTGGCTCTTAAAGGAATCAATAACCAAACCTCTGCCATGGTCCAAAGGAATGATTCACCAAATGATCATCTAGGAAAACTGACAAGAGATGCCCAAAATGGACCCAGAAAAGTAGCAGCAATAACAGCAATCTAGTAATTGTTGGTTCGCTAAAAAGAGAGAACTCCAGATTGGGCCAAGTAACAGTCTAGTCCTGCCAGAGACTAAAATCCCTATTACCTGTCACTGGACATGCATTAAGTCACTGGTCTACTGACAAAATGACAGTCTTCCTGAACCAATACTTGTGGGGAACTATCAATAAGGCTGCAAAAAATGCCTATTTTGCTTGTCCCACCAATCCAATATATAATTCTGAGAAACCCATCCACAAGAACCCCCCAGCCTAGATTTGGCAAATGGGTTTTATTCTGTTCCCCCCTCGTGGATATAAATGTTTTAGTCATGGTTCGGATGTTTTTTCATTTTGACTGAAGCTTTCCGTTGCAGACAGGCTATGTTGCCTTCTGTGGCTAAAATCTTATTAGAAAAGATTATTCTTACCTGGGGAACTCCTCTCAAATGTCATAGTAACTGGGGAACCCACCTCATTAGTCAAGTCCTTTGACAGGTCTGTGCAGGTGCTATAGCACTCGAACTGCTTACTACCCTCAACCCTCAGGGCTAGTTAAATGTACTAATGGCATTATTAAGACCCAACTGGCAAAATTTATAAAGAGCCTTCAAATACGCT
The DNA here is from genome assembly GCF_040802235.1 of Manis javanica. Classification (NCBI taxonomy): domain Eukaryota; kingdom Metazoa; phylum Chordata; class Mammalia; order Pholidota; family Manidae; genus Manis; species Manis javanica. The sequence continues at coordinate 27,673,147 of NC_133168.1, read as the reverse complement.
GGCCAAAAGCATCCCCACTGATCCTTCTAAATTCCAGATCTATCCCCTCTGGGACTCAAACTCTCACGTTCTGAGACTGTTGCAAGGTGCCTGGGGCCCCTGGCTCCTGCCTTTGATTCAGAGCTGAAGAAAGGAGATCTGCTCCAGCACAGTAAAGGCCTTATTGCTGCTGTTGAGAATGACCTGTGCAGTAGAACCATCCTCTCACAGCATGCTTCCAGGAGACAATGGCCGTGAACATCACACCTTGCAACCCGGAGATTTTTGTCTGTCAGAAAAGACACCTCTACAAGTACTCTCAACCTTGTTGGAAGGGCCCCTACCAGGTACTATTAAACAATCCCTGGGCTGCCAAACTGCAGGAAATAGACTTCTGGATTCACGTCATATCAAAAGAGAGTATCAAACCCCGACTGGACCTGCACACTGACTGGTGACCTGAAAGTAAGTATTTCTAGGAACTGAAGCAGATGACATCTCATGGAGACAAACCCAAGATGTCCAGACTAGTCCTGTGTACCCCTTTCTCACTGTTGCTTCTTATACTATATTTTCTCCCTTTCTTCCTCAGACAAATAACACTCATCCACATTTCCCATCTATTGCAAAAGGGTGAAACTTCTCTGATTGTTTCATTTGTCACCAGAAACCTCAATATGTTAACAATAACAGTGATCCCTTAGTTTACCCTCTAAGTAATTTAACCGGAATCCCGAAAGTCACCGCATGCCTAAACTGTTCCGTAGTTCCCCTTTATCAGGATAGAACACTAAATCCACAACCCTTGGTCCTGCTCAATTTAACTCAACCCCATATATATATATAATATATACATAAAAGACACTACAAAACAGCCAATATAAGTTGACCCTTTGTAAGCTGGCTGTCATAGCCACATATAGGAAGGCTTTCTGTATGTAATAACATGGTATTTGAGCTTTGACTAAATGATGCTAATACCTCTCTACCAACAATAGGTCCATAAATGCTACTACTTACTACTTAGGAGGGAGCCCTATGTGCATCTCCTGGCTAACATTTTGGTAATGGCCTCTAGGCTTGGGCAGCCCATCACCTTGACGTCTGGAGAATAAAAGGACAGTGTGCTCTTGCTGCACTCACTCTTCTACATTTTTCTTCATAACAAAACAGTAGCTTCCCTCTGATGAACCTTCATGGGCACCTTAAATAACTTTCAAGAGGTGTCCGAGACTCCAGGTTTGCCTCCCCAGGGAGAGCCTTTCTCCGTCAATGGGAATAAGTACCAGTGACAACACGATCAGCTGTCCCTCCCTAACATCAGGGGAGTCGGCCACATCCCTAGTCAAAGCAGAAGCAGCCCAACAAGGATCACTTGACTAATTGTCAGAAGCAGTTTTGGACAATCACATCGCCCTCTTTTACTTACTTTTTGAACAAGGTGTCTAGGTGATGGTAAACACCACCTATTGCATGTGGATAAACTCCGAGGAAGTAGAAACCCAATTCCGTAAAATTAGGGAATAAGAACAGTTACTACAACAAATTTCACCTGATTCTCCATGGTCCTTTGATTTGTTCAGTTGGTGACCTTTAATTTAGGCCTAGGGTCCTGGTTCATAACTATCATACAATTTAGAATAGCCATGTTATTTTTAATTATGTTTGTATAAGTACTTTTAAGTTTTATAACTGTTGACTATCAAACTTTTGGAGAAACAGTGTACCAAATTAGGTGTGAAGTTAGCTCAGTGCTTCAAGATGATCTCCAATGTGTACAACCTTGAGAAGATATAGACTTGGATGGCAAATGCTTGAGAGTTCTCCATCCTAACCTCGAATGTGGCCTTCAATGGTTTCCAACTGCTATGCACTTTTGCTCTGACATAGGACACAACACAGGAAAGGTCATTCCTGGAACTGAGGGACATAGATGATCCAATTCCTGGTCAGTGATGCTTTCAGGGAAAGATCTTGATCAAAAGGGGGAAATGTGAGACTTAAGAAAGGGCACTTCACTTGAAATACAGCTGGGAGGGCTCTCTCATCCCACCAACTCATCATCCATTGCAGAACCCAACAAGGGAATCTTACAGTTTCCAACAGGAAGAGCCTATTTTCCTACCCCAGGAGGAGGAAAATTTTTTCCTCACTCAGCAACAGCTCAGTCAACAGAAAATCGTCACCACCTTGAATTCTCTTTCTTCCAATGTACTTTTATTCAGAACAGCCCCTTCCAACTTCCTCCTTTTTCCTCTATAATGTACCTCTCCTTTGTTTTCTGGATTTGCCTACGGTTTTGCCATAGCTTGCTCGTCCCAAATTGCCATTCCCAAATAAACCCACTTTGCTGGTAAAATAACTAGCTGTCTTATTTTCAAGGTAGGCAGACTGTATCTTAGGGGTGAGAGAGAACTGAAAGATGAATTTCTTATGAGACAAATTTACAATAAAACTTTTAAAAACATAAACTTACCTCTTTCATGAACTGTTCAAATTCTTCATCCAGCTCTTCTTTGGAATAGTAAGCCATAATCAACAGTTTTCACTTCTCAAATTAAACATTCCACTGGAAACATTGAAAACACCATAAAACAAGAAACAATAATGAACACCTTTTTGATGAAATCCACATTACATCATGAAAACAACCAGACTTAAACCTCAAACACCTCTTATTTCTCTTACGACTTAGCATAAATGCACAATACAGACCAGTCAGCTGGACAAGAGATTCCTAATTCACTAATAAAACTGATCTGGAAAAGCAGCTTTCACAGTTTGTCATGCACTTAAGATCCAGAATTACATTTTCATTGTTAACATTGTTAAAAGATGGCTTCCACAATATTAACTAAATCTATACATATTAGAGGGGTGTGTGTGTGTGTGTGTGTGTGTGTGTGTGTGCGTGTGTTAACATGTCTTAATCAAACCAAGTCCTCTTGAAGAATCTTTTAAAAATTGTAAATTAGCAATCCAAAACACTTTCTTTTTTGCAAAGCACAGGACAGAGTTTTTGCACCTTATGGTTCAGCTATTTATCAATCCATATTAACGGTTTTGCGAACTAGATAGCTTACAGATATGGATGTTTCCAGATACAGACAAACGTAATTTTTTAAGACTCAGAATCTACCAGAAAATTAAATTAATGGAGTATTCAAACCAGAACGAATTTTGTTTCTTTTGAAGAGAATAAACTATGCAGCAAAAACAATGCAATAGTGACTTGGAACGCAAAGCTCTCTTCTTTGAATCCAACTTCAGATCTACAGATTCTGGATTGTAACTCCTTGAGGCAGCTCAAACTGCAGCTTATTTCCAGAGGCAAGAGAGGGAGACAGTATGTGTGTGCAGACCTGGATAATACTTTGCTCAACCTGCAGAACAATTCCTCCCACACACTGCGCGTTTCCGATTCGGCTCAGAGTGTGTGTGGTTAATGTCAGGGCCTCAGATCTTGGTGAGAGGCGGATCCCCCGGAAGGGCTCAGGTCCGCGGGGGCCCCAGCAGGAAGCGCGGGCTCCGGACTTGGCAGGAAGACAAAGACGCACCTGCAGGGGAGACTGGGCGGAGGAAGGGGAGAGAGTGGCTCTGGGAAGCGAGCCTGAGGACAGTCTCGGCCATGGTGAACCGGGTGCAAAGCGAGCATCCGCGCCTCACCTACCTACCTCTCTAAATTCCGCGCTTCTCCGGAATGCCGTGGGGTCCGGTCAGTTGCCAGGGTAACAGACTTCCGCGGCCCAGCACCTGGGTCACGTGACACGAGCCGATCACGTGGTTCTTGCCCGGGCTGGACAGTTGTTCGTATTTTTTTGCGGCTAGGAAGGAAGGTGGCAAAAGCCTTAGCTCCGAATAATCTGGTGGATCAGAGCCGCCGCTGCTCCATCAACGAAGACTCCCGTGGCTTTCTCTGCACTCCTGAGAACACCGGCTAGGGCCGGAGCTCGGGCATGATGGGTGATGTAGGCACAGCCCGAGGCCTCCTGGGAAATGTAGTTTAGCCCCCGCGGTCCTTTTATTTTCTCATTTCTTATCACTTCGCATCTCCTCTCTTCCCTACCCTTGTCGTTTCAGCTCTTTGCTTTCCATACAGAAGTTTTGAAAAATTTTAATTTACTTGATTTCCTCCATGTGCAAAGCCCTGTGTGGGCATTTCAAGAAAAATGCAAACCTGTGAGAAAGAACTGTTGTCAGGATAGGGACTCTTCCACCATCTAGTGGGCAAGAACTGAAAATACACCTACACACCGCAACCCTCTACTCACGTAAGAATATCTGCACGGTGTGCCAGTACCCCTCCTTTTCCCCCATATAGGGGCATCTTACAATTACTTATTGGATTTTATTTTATTTTAGCTTTTTCTTCTTTCTAAAAAGGAAAAAAACCCCACAAGCTGGAGTTTCAGAGGACAGCATTTAGGATTTCACTAAGTAAAATAGTTGAAAGGGTTGCTACTAGCGGCTCAGGGTTAAGGAACCCCATCTCCGGCCCTAACTTCTCATTCAGCAAGTCTATTACGATACAAATGTATACATTCCAAGAACTGTTGCGAAAATAAAGATTTGAATAATAATAATATTTTTAAAAGTCTACTATTTATTGAGCACTGAAGTTGATAGCTTCACATGCAGTATTTCACTTAATCCTTACAATGTACAAGTCAATTCAATTTAGGATATTTTTTGTTTGTTTGTTTCTAATGATACATGAACCCGTTGGCAAGACAGAGCTGATGATTCCCTTTTGCCTCCAGGATGGTTGCTGTCTTGCCAATGGGTTTCAGCCTCAGGGAAGTTCACTATGGATTCAATGAGACCGAAAAATGACAATAGAACGTTGTTGGGGTGAAAGGGTTTATATTCAACTTTATTCCCACCGTGACAAGTCAATCACTAGAATCCTGCCACTGAGAGCGAGTCTGCACGCAGCAAGCTGGTCTCTGTCTCTGGGCCTCTCTACCGACACAGCTGTCTCAGTCTCTGCCCTGGTGTTTTGTGCCAGGTGATAATGGTGAATGGCAAGTTACAGCAGTTTTGCCGTGATAGCGGCAAAGCAAGCCAAACCCAGACTAAGAAGGTCTGAGTCACACTATCAGGTAAACAACCTTAGATCAGCTGAGATGCTGGCCAACACAGAGAAACGTGTCATTAGTAGAGGAGGAGAGAAATGATGACTATCAGCATGGCTTTGGGACCACCCGCAGCAATGGGGACTGGCTAGTTCACAGGCGCTCTTGCAGAAACTGCAGCTGGCCAGCACCTTGTAGGAGGCTCAATGGCAGACTGGAGTTAAAGGACAGTAAATGTAGGACTGAGAGGATTTTGAGTGATGCACAAACTTTTCTGACATAGAAATGTGCGATTCCCACTGAATTGCCTTGTAAGTGCAATCTACAAGTGGTTATGTGGTAGTCAAAGTCCAAAGCATCAACTTCACACCAATGGGACATGGAAACTCATGGAAAAATCCTTCTTTTTATTTCATGGATTTCCTTAGGGCGACTTGGTAGGACTATGGAATCCAGCATTGGTTGGCCATAGCCATGGTCATTCTGACAATGCATCTGTATTTCAGCTTTTCTTCTTTCCTGTTTTTACCACCTCCCCCCTTTCATTATTCCTGATCTCTGGGTCATATTCCCAGATAAATTACTTGTAGGGAAGCCTTTTTGGGAGGAACACAAGCTGAGACTGAAAAGAAGGGAAAGGATCTTCAATAACAAGGTAAATGGAATTTGTGGCATTTTTCCACTGATATTTGTAATGTCAGTTTATGCTTTCGCCATCAGAGGTCATGAAAGGACAATGTTGAAAAGAAAATTTGAGCTTCGTTTGAAAATAAATGTAAGTTTGTAATTTGAGTTGTAATATTCCTGGAATGCTTTGTTAAAAAGAAAATCACAATCTACTTAATGTCGTTTGTAAAGGAAGAAAATAATTCTTAAGAATGTAATGATCTGATGGGTGACAAGAACATCAGGCTATTATTTGACCTAGGTGCTCTCAATTTGTAGTTTAAGAATAAAATTTTAAATGCAAGGTGTTAATGACTATTTGTCTTAGAACTATATTGTATTTAATTTCCACTGGACTTGGGTATGTAATTGACAAAAATATTCCACTCATTAAAAAAAAGGCACTAAAGTTAAAACAGAAGTCTCTAAGAATGCATCTCTTAGTGAACATAGCATATATTTCATAAAACATAGAAAGATGTGTCTCATAAACTTTGCATCTGATAAACTAAATGCAAAATGTATTAAATATTTATTATTGGTAATAAATTTTACATGTCTACTGTTGATATGTATTTTGTTTATCATAGATAGCATGTGTTGGTTCAAAACTTTTCTTGCTCTAGGTAAATCATTATAAATGCAAAAAATAAGTTAAAATAATTTCCATTGGGGTAATAAAAATACACAAGTCATCCATTGTCATTGCCCTTTTTTTGTAATAATAATAAAAACTTATTGTTGATTGTTAATTTTTTGCATTAGCATAATTTTGTTTGTGAAATGTCTATGGCTCATGAAGTGAGTTACGAAAGACAAATGTTGATTCCACTTATTATGAGGTAGATATCTAGAGTAGTCAAATTCAAAGACAGAAAGCAAAATGGGTCTGTGGATTATTGAATGGGTGTAGAGTTTCAGTTCTGCAAGACTTGAAAAGATGTCTGGGGAATGGTTGTACAGCAGTGTGAATGTACCTAACACTACTCAACTGTACACTTACAAACACAAATACTTAAGATGGCAAATTTTGTTATCTTACTATAATTTTTTTAAATGGGAATAAAACAATACTGTGGCATATGAATCAACATTGGGCAATCAGAATCCTTTCCACTGAAGTTGGAGTCCAATGTCACCTGCACCTGGAGCTGTCTGGGATGCCTCTCAGCAGCTGTCAGTCTGGCCAGTCAAAGGAGCCACTGGGGGCAAAAGCAATCCCTGCAGGCAGGGGCCTGCTTGAGAGACGTGTATTTGACTTATGCAAGAAATTTAGATTAAAATGTGACACCATCCATCCTAAATTCCTCCTGATTAAGCAGGCACAATAGTATCTACACAATAGTGTTGTGAGGAATAAATGAGTTAAAACATGTAAAAATGGTGAATGGTGACTTGTACATCATAACACTCAATAAACATTAGCTGTCGTGTTATTTGTGAAGCACGTCATATGGTGCATGTGGTAAACAATGATTTGATACTCATTATTATCACCATTATTACTCATTCCATTTTTCCCATCTAATGTATGAAAAGATATTTGTGTTTGTCTCTTGGAGCCCCAGGAGTATCACAGTTATCAGAAAGCCTTAAAAATAATAATTAAAAAAACCCCATCTTTGTGACTAATAGAGGAATTCATTTTTATGGACTATCTGTTTAAACAGTCAAACCTTAGTCCTCACCAGCATCCACACAGTTGTCTTTCCCCTCATGTCTGCTGTCGTCTTTGAGTCAGTTCGGTCTTACTGAGTTTACTCTCTAAGACTCCAGCGGCCCTCAGGTCGTGGAGCCCACCACTCTGCTGACAGGCGCAGCACGTTCCTGCCTGAAATCACTCTCTTCCCATACAGTGACAATGGGTGTGTGGTGCTTGGGGAGGTCGGCTAGAATCTGGAGTTTCTGATATCTTCACCACAGATTTTATTATTTTAACTCATGCTCTTTCTTAATAATAATACTTTTTCTGAAGTCATTCTTTGTTTTCTTTTTCCAAAATCAGTTTAGAGTTTTTGTTTCTCACACTTGCTTAATTCATTAGTAAATTTAGGGTCCATCACCTTTAACATGAAAATATATTCTGCTATTGTATAAATACTGATGTGCTCTGTTAGAAATATTTTACTTTACTTTTGTTTGGTTTGGTGATGTAATCAGTCTTAAAAGGAAAACTATAAATTATAAATTAATATTCAATATGAAATGGGAGAAAATTTTGGTTTTTTTCTTGAAGTCATTCTCTGAAGAACTCCTTTATCTGGAAAGTCAAAGCACACGTACTATTTTCTAGTCACCATATAAATCTCACTGATGGAAAACAAGATTTCTTTGAAAGAAAAAGAAAATATAAAGAGACTGTTTCTACAGTTCCACCAGACCTTTCACCAATGCTTCTAACAAGTTCCAAAATGAATTTCATCTGCATCCCCTCCCTTGTTCGCCCTCCGCAGGAAGTTTTAATGAACAATGATTTGGTTCTTATGATGAAAGCCAGAGGAAGAAAAATCCTGGATAATCCACCACCATCCTGCATTCAATAATCGATGATACTGAGAGTAGTATTTGGTCCTATTTTATTATCTAATGGTTTAAGTTATAACTTAAAACTTCCTAAGTGTTAATGCTGCTTGAATGGTTGTTGTCCCATGTGTGGTGGGGGTAATAGTCTCCCCACGACCCTCACCTTGAAGCCCACTGCTGTGCATTAGTAGAAGGATTGTCCTTGGGCCTAAGCAATAGCAACACGTTATTCCCAGGCAGGAGTATGACAGTTACAATATAATGTGGTGGTCCACTATTACTTTCTCTGATAACGGTGATGGCAATGATAACCAAATATCTAGGGGTAGAAAAATGAGAAACATGGGAATTGTACAGACTCTTCTATCAGCTCAGCAGTTGCACAGCATCATTGCACATGTTTACCTCCCTAGGGTCTAGCATATGGATGAATAAATTGCTTCTTCTAATCTGTATGTTGCATCAATGGGAAAATTCTTTCCTTTTGTGTCTAAATTCTGAAGGCCTGGAACAAATAAAAAATCTTGGCTAATTGCTTACTGCTCTGGAATAGGGCTCCTCAGAGTCCTTAGGATGAGGGTGTCCAATGGTGGTGCCTTCTGGGTAAGTTACCTGTCTAGTGTCTTTGGGAAGCCTGAAGAAGCTTTGCTAACTTTATCATATTTTTCTCATAAATTAATGTAACTTAAAGTAACTTTCTTCAGAGGTTTCATTTCCTTCCTTTTATAACAATAAGCACATTTAGGCTATTTACCTACTCTGAAAAGCTATTTTGTAATACATAGGTAAAGATGCAGAATTTATGTCCCCTCCCAGCCAAGGAAGAGTTAATGCCTCATTTTTCTTTAAAAAGATAATAAAACCCATTAGGTTATAACCTCCATATTTCAAGGTTTGTTGTGAGTTCTTGATACTTTTTTAAAGGAGGTAAATTTGATTTAATTTTAGTTGAAATTGACTTTTTTATTTGAAAATATGTAACACGGACACTGCAAGAAATAAAGAAAAAAGTCACATGGTAGCATTGGTAACATTAGCCCTGGGTTTTTAAAGCATATTTGTTTTTGTAAATCTAACAAGAGGCCATAGGCTTTGGTTTTAAGTGGAGAATGGACCCTTGACAGAGTTTGGAAATATCACCACCATGAACGTACTTTGCTTGAAGCAAAACATCTAGTGGGTTTGTTTTGACACCAGAAATATGTCAGACAAATGATGCAGAGATGGCTACCACCATGGAGGATTAAGTTGGATAGTCTGAGAACTTCCAGCCTTCTGCAGCAGAACCGCAGCCTGGTGAATCATGCAGGTGGGGAGGCAGGGCTGGCAGGAATCATCGTGAAAACCAACTAGGGACATGCTACTGAGAAAGAAGCATCTGAACACTAGAAGACAATTGTATATTTTTGGCCTAGATCAAGTCTTTTAAGGTCAGATAACACAACCAGAATACATGGCTAATCTGAGTTTGTTTTACATTTTTAGTTCTGGCAACTCTTCAAGGATGAAAAGCTACTTTCTATTTCTTGTTAAATTCTGGAAAATTCCTTAGTCTTTGAAATCTTAGTACATGACAGAATTTAAATATCACATTTAGAATTTGGAATTCAAAATTTGTTATACATGGATACATACAAACTCAGAAAAAAATGCATAGGCTATACATGAAAATTATCTGGGCTGGGAAGGCATATTGGATTAATTTTTTTATACTTTATTATATTTTTCTAATTATCTTCATTGGAAGTATAGTCTTTTTGAAGTTTAAAAAGGGAAAGTACAAAATAATTTATGAAGCATGCAAGTATGCACTACTTTTGTTTACATGTTTAAAAATTTTGATTGAGATATTTTTTGGGAAAAAAATGATCAGATATAAAGTTAAAGTTCTATATTTAATTGTAACATTAAATACAAAATTTAAGTTTATATTTAAAATATATTTATAACCAGAAAAATCAATAAAGCCTTTAATTATCTGAGAAGTTATTATTAACATAGTCGAATTTCAGATGTTTATGCATCTTCCATGGGCAGTTCCTAATGTTAGAGTTTTATATTTGAAAAAAAATCCATAGATTACTGAATGATCAGTGAACTTTTAAGTATATTTATAGCTTAGGTGATAATAATATAAGTTGTATGTTCATAATAAAGATTTCATGTTGTGGAAGGGGCCCAAAATAATAACTGCGGTAATAATAAAATAAATAAATATTAAAATAGGAATGGTTAATATGCAGGTTGAGACTTAAGACTTTCCCCTTCCATGTTGTTTCTTTATCTAGGTCATGATGAACTAAGTATTTCTTCGTAAGTCTGGAAACTCACACATTATTTGATTTCTTGTTGTACTGAACCAAGTGCAGGGGTCCAGAGTGAAGATGAGAAGACCATTTAGGGACAGAAGTAGGGAAAGGACAGCAATACAATCTAATAGTTTCTCAAAATACTGCCCACAGCTACAGTGGCAGAACATGTGACCAAACACAAGGACGACTGAATGGAGTAGAAAGGTTCTCAAAGACTCAGGTTAAAAACTCTATCAAAACACATTCCTGAGGACTGCTGGAGGGCCAAGACTTCCCAGGCACCCTGGTGGAAGCAGTCAGTTGTACAATGAAAAAATAAGTGTACATAGGTATGAAAACAATATATGGCTGACTCTCACAATGAGAGAATAATTACATTTCCCCCTGAATTTATGGGTATTTATTTCTCACAGTTTTCCCATGTCAACTCTTGTAACATTTATTTTTTCAGTCAGCTATTTCAGCTTAATTTCCTTTTAGCAAGCTCGGTGCATGTTGGTGGAGTGATCACCGTGCGTTCTGACCGCTACCTCTCAACTGCCTGAGGAGCAGCAGCTCCCTGTGCCTCCAAGAAGCATCCAGCTGACAACCGTCAATGTATTTGCTGAGAATCATACTGTTTTTATGCTAGCATTTAACTGGGTACCAAGTAAAAAAATTTCATCCCTAAAACAAATGAACATTATTTACAAATACTTTACCTCTCAGTTAATATTAATAGTATAAAGAATGTTATCTTCCATTATGTCATTGATCAAAAAGTTGAATACTTTGCATGAAATTTACTATCTTTTGAAATGTAATAATGCATGCTGAAAACTATCAAATTTTGTTATATTGACATACAATATTAAAGAGTTTAAAGAATTTATCTAATTTCAATCTGAAATCTAGGAAGAGACAATGGGCTCTTTACTGTCTTCATGGCACAGGGAAGACAATATAGATTTTGGTGTCCATGAGTATTACTTTACAGGAATTGGATACTTTAGTAATTCCTTTAGCCCTCATTTATGAAACAATGGAAACATTTTCACAAGATTGCTCTACTACCCAGCTTATAGATAGTTTGGGCAGTAAAACAGCCACACATAAGCTTTTGTGTAGGCATAACCTGCATATGCCAAAGACCACACCATATTGAAGGTCAGAACTGAGAATGGAGTTAAGAGGTGTTGGTTACGAGGTTAACAGTCAGTGTTCATGCCTGGAGCACCTTCCAGCTTGCAATTGTTTTGTAAAGTTCTAGGAACTGTCAGTTTCTGTCACTGGGCAAGAGGAACCTGATGCTATGGCAGTAGAGGCCAGCATCTTCTGGGGGTCACCCATAGACTCCAACACATTGTCTCTAGGGGAGCCACAAAAATTATTTAACAATCTTTACTAAGGACATATCTTGTCCCAGGTGCAATGCCTGGCTCTGAAGGCATGAAGATAAAGTAAGTAACCCCTGCACAGAAGAACTCACTGCTGAGATGGGAAATTGAATGGTGAAATGACAATTACAACACCCTGCTACAGTACCATGTGGCGACCACCAGCCAAAGGATTACCAGCTCTGCCTGCTACCAGCCACTGCTTTACAGCAGAGGTGATAAAAGTCATTCCCTTACTAGAAAACAGGGAACCATCTTTTCAAATATTGAGAACAGCATTTTTTAAAAGGGCAAAAGGAGTATTTCTCCTTAGGAGAATGTTGCATAGCCCACGGAGCTGGAGTATAGATCGAACCTCTGTTGATTTTTTGTTGTCCAGCATCTGATACCACTTTTTGTGGCGAGCCTCGCCCTGTGAAGCTGGAAAATCTGCCTCTTGTCATTGTCACCCTTCCCACCCCTCCCTTCTTGGCAAGCAGTGGATATTTAATGCCGGCTATGCCAGTCAGGCAGAGCAAAGGAGGCAGAAAACACATCGAGTGGAGAGTCCTTCTGGTGTTAACAGCATCACTGGGGTTACAGCTTCCAAGGGCAGTTGCTGTGGGACCAGTCCCCCCTCAGTGCCCAGAGACAGTATCCAGACAGAGCAGCCGTCATGGTCCAAACCAAAGGACCAGTGTTCTGTGGTGGCAGTTAGTGTTGGTCTCAGCTATCTTGGTTGTATAGTTTACTTTTGGCTGTCATTTTTTTTGCTTAGCCTCCCTTCCTTCCTGCTTTTTCTGATCCTGATTCTTCAACCTTCCCAAGATTTCTGTGAGCTCCTCAGTGTATGTCATGAATTCCTTTCTTGTTTTATAAGCCATAATTCTTGGAACTAATGACCCCGTTTAGGTCAAAATTGCTCATGCTTGAGTCGGGAAGGCTGGGATAGAATATGAAGCATTTCAAATGCCATCCTAAATAGTTTTTTTTTCACACTGAAGGCTTCATCATAGGGAAATTATATGATCATATTTTTACTTTTAAGAGACAATTCTGTTATCTATGTTGAGATTGGCAAGGAGGAGAATGAAGGCAAGGAGTCTAGGTAGAAGATTTTTGTGATGGTCAAGTAAGAGATAATGAGGGCTTTAAAAGAAAGGAGCAGTGAGGAAAAGAGAAAGGATGGAGAGATTTTACAGAAGGTAAGTGTATTGGTTTGGGTAACTTATAGAGTGGGGTGGAGAGAGCAGGAAAGAGGCTGTGAGGCTTCTGACTTGAATGACCGGATGGGCAGAGGAGTGATGGGGTCATTGACTGAATGAGCTAGAGAAGCTTGGGCACACTGAATTACTGAATGGAAGGTGCAGCTGGAGATATCCTGGGACTGGTGCATATGCAGAGCAGAATTTGAGTTGGGAAGCAAGGGATGGAAAGACATGGATGGCCTTTCAGATGGGCAGGGTGGATGGAGTGCCTGTGAGAGTTATAGACATACATAGCTGGCTAAAGAAAATATCCTCAGGAATATCAGCAGCAACCACTCTCAAAGGTACCTTAAACATTTCATTTATTACCAGCTATCTTGCATATAACATGTGAAAGGGTGTTCATTAATATCCAATCTTATGAAGGTTTCACAAGAAAAACAATGTGGTTATTACATTCACTCTTATTATCGAGTCCCCCACAAAACCCATTGTTGTCACTGTCCATCAGTGTAGAACAGATGGATCTAACAGACATCTACAGAACTGTACACCCTAAAGCAGCAGAATATATATTCTTCTCAAGTGCACATGGAACATTTTCAAGAATAGATCATATACTAGGCCAGAAAAAGAGCTTCAGTAAATTCAAAAACATTGAAATTGTATGAACCAGCTTTTCAGACAACAAAGGTATGAAACTAGAAATAAATTCTGCAAAGAAAATGAAAAATCCCACAAACACATGGAGGCTTCACAGCATGCTCCTAAAGAACTAATGGATCAATGGCCAAATAAAAACAGAGATTAAGCAATATATGGAGACAAGTGACAACAATAATTCAACAATGCAAAATCTGTGGGATGCAACAAAGTCGGTACTAAGAGGGAAGTATATCACAATACAGGCCTACCTCAGGAAAGAAGAACAATCCCATATAAACAGTCTAAACTCACAATTAACAAAACTAGAAAAAGAAGAACAGATGAGGCCCAGAGTCAGTAGAAGGAGAGACATAATAAAGATTAGAGCAGAAATTAATAAAATTGAGAAGAATAAAACAATAGAAAGAATCAATGAAAGCAACTGCTTCATCAAGAAAATAAACAAAATAGATAAACCCTGGGCCAGACTTATCAAGAAAAAAAGAGGGTATACACACATAAACAGAATCATAAATGAGAAAGGAAAAATCACTATGGACACCACAGAAATACAAAGAATTACTAGACAATATTATGAAGAATTGTATCCTAACAAACTGGATAACCTAGAAGAAAGGGACAAATTTATAGAAAAATACAACCTCCCAAGACTGACCCAAGAAGAAACAGAAAATCTGAACAGACCAATTACCAGCAACAAAATTGAATTGGTAAACAAAAAATCACCTAAGAAGAAAACCCCTGGACCACCTGGCTTCACTGCTGAATTTTATCAAACATATAGTGAAGGCCTAATACCTATCCTCCTTAAAGTTTTCCAAAAAGCCGAAGAGGAGGGAATACTTCCAAACTCATTCTACGAGGTCAGCATCACTCTTATACCAAAACCAGGCAAAGACATCACAAGAAAAGAAAATTACAGACCAATATCCCTAATGAACTTAGATGTAAAAATACTCAACAAAATATTGGCGAACTGAATTAAAAAATATATCAAAAAGATCATCCACCATGATCAAGTAGGATTCATCCCAGGGATGCATGGATGGTAGAATATTAGAAAATCCATCAACATCATCTGCCACATCAACAAAAAGAAGGACAAGAACCACATGATCATCTCCATAGATGCTGAAAAAGCATTTAATGAAATTCAACATTCATTCATGATAAAAACTCTCAATAAAATGGGTACAGAGGGCAAATACATGACCATAATGAAGGTCAATATGATAAACCCTCAGCCAACATCATACTTAACAGCAGAAGCTGAAAGCCTTTCCTTTAAGGTCAGGAACAAGACAAGGATGCCCACTCTCTCCACTTCTATTCAGTGTAGTTCTGGAGGTCCTCACCACAGCAATTAGACAACACGAAGAAATAAAGGGCATCCAGATTGGTAAGGAAGAAGTTAAACTGTCCCTGTTGCAGATGACATGATATCGTACATAAAAAACCCTAAAGAATCCACTCCAAACCTACTAGATCTAATATCTGAATTCAGCAAAGTTGCAGGATACAATATTAATACCCAGAAATATGCTGCATTCCTATACACTAACAATGAACTAGCAGAAAGAGAAATTAGGGAAACAATTCCATTCACAATTGCATCAAAAAAATAAAATACCTAGGAGTAAACCTAACCAAGGAAGTGAAAGACCTATACTTTGAAAACTATAAGACACTCATGAGAGAAATTAAAGAAGATACCAATAAATGGAAACACATCCTGTGCTCATGGATAGGGAGAATTAATATTGTTAAAATGGCCATCCTGCCTAAAGCAATCTACAGATTCAATGCAATTCCTATCAAAATACCAACAGCATTCCTCAATGAGCTAGAGCAAATCATTCCAACATTCATATGGAACCACAAAAGACCCCAAAGACAAAGCAATCCTGAGGAAGAAGAATAAAGGTGGCGGGATTAAGCTCCTGACTTCAAGCTCTACTACAAAGCCACAGTAATCAAGACAATTTGGTACTGGCACAAGAACAGACCCATAGACCAATGGAACAGACTAGAGATCCCTGATATAAACCCAACCATATATGGTCAATTAATATACAATAAAGGAGTCATGGACATACAATGGGGAAATGACAGCATCTTCAACAACTGGTGTTGGCAAAACTGGACAGCTACATGCAAGAGAATGAAACTGGATTATTGTTTAACCCCATACACAAAAGTAAACACAAAATGGATCAAAGACATAAATGTAAGTCATGAAACCATAAAACTCATAGAAGACAACATAGGCAAAAATTTCCTGAATACAAGCATGAGCAACTTCTTCCTGAATGCATCTCCTTGAGCAATGGAAACAAAAGCAAAAATGAACACATTGACTACATCAAACTTAAAAGCTTCTGTACAGCAAAGGACACTATCAACAGAACAAAAAGACATCCTACAGTATGGGAAAGTCTATTTGTAAGTGACATATCCAATAAGGGGTTAACCTCCAAAATATATAAAGAACTCACATGCCTCAACACCCAAAAAGCAAATAACCCAGAGGATATGAAGAGACAATTCCCCAAATAAGAAATTCAGATGGCCAACAGGCACATGAAAAGATACTCCACATCACTAATCATTAAGGAAATGCAAAGTAAAACCACAATGAGATATCACCTCACACCAGTAAGGATGGCCAGCATCGAAAAGACTAAGAACAACAAGTGCTGTGAAGATGCGGAGAAAGGGGAACCATCCTACACTGCTGGTGGGAATGTAAGCTAGTTCAACCATTGTGGAAAGCAATATGGAGGTTCCTCAAAAAACTACAAATAGAAATACTATTGGACCCAGGAATCCCACTCCATGGAATTTACCCAAAGAATACAAGTTCTCAGATTTCAAGACATATACACCCCTATGTTTATTGCAGCACTATTTACAATAGCCAAGAAATGGAAGCAACCTAACAGTCCATCAGTAGATGAATGGATAAAGAAGAGGTGGTACATATACGCAATGGAATACTATTCAGCCATAAGAAAGAAACAAATCCTACTATTTGCAACAACATGGATGGAGCTGGAGGATATTATTCTCAGTGAGAAAGCCAGGCAGAGAAAGACAAGTGCCAAATGAGTTCCATCATTTTTGGAGTATAACAGTGAAGCAAAACTGAAGGAACCAAGCAGCAGTGGACTCAGAGACTCCTTGAAGGGACTAGTGGTTACCAAAGGGGAGGGGTGTTGGAGGGCAGGTGGGGAGGGAGGAGAAGGGGATTCAGGGGTATTATGTTTAGCACACATGGTGCAGGGGTCATGGGGAAGACAGTGTAGCACAGAAAAGGCAAATAGTGAATCTGTGGCATTTTACTACACTGTTGGACAGTGACTAAAATGGGGTATGGGTGGGGACTTGATAATATGGGTAAATACAGTAGCCACATTGTTTTTTCATGCAAAACCTTCATAAGAGTGTATATCAATAATACCTTAATAAAAAACAAAAACAGAAACAAATAAATGAAGTCAAACAGATATGTTTGCTAAGGTGTGCTTATGTGTATACACATATGTAGGAATGTATATGTGGAGAGAGTGTGGGCTGGATGGCTCAACCGTCAGCATCCAGTCAAAAATGCCCTGCTACCCATGGAACACAGCTTAAAAATCACTGCATTGGTTTAGAAAACAATTGTTTTGTCACCAGGACAAGGCCAAAATTTCATTTATACTCTTTAGTGCTGTGTGACTTGGATTTTCCATTACTTCACCTCCCTGAGCATGAATTTTCCTCTATAGTAAGATGGAAATAACAAAAATAATTATCTCTCAGGGCTGTTAAGATACTAGATAGTGTTGGTAATGTACTCAGCATAGGTAGGTGTTTGGCAAATAATTAAGAAAAGTTTCTGATCTGTTTTCCCAGATATTTTAAATGGGTCCACTTAGCATAGGTCCTTTGAAGTGGTTTGTGCTTTGTTCTCTTTGTCTTTCATTCAAAACTGACTTCTCCTGTGTGTGCACATATGTGTTACAGAAGAGATAATGTTCTTATGCACAGATGAGAGAGATATTGAATATGTGAAATCATTTAATATGTCTGGAGAACTTTATCTTCTTTTTATTATGGAGACAAAGTATTCTTTAAAAACTTTGTGTATGTAAGATCCTGTTTTGAAATGATTTGAACTACACTAATTTTTTCAAGATATGCCCAACTAACAACGTCTGAGCAAGAGTG
The DNA here is from genome assembly GCF_040802235.1 of Manis javanica. Lineage (NCBI taxonomy): Eukaryota > Metazoa > Chordata > Mammalia > Pholidota > Manidae > Manis > Manis javanica. The sequence goes on along the minus strand of NC_133168.1, from coordinate 27,655,151 downwards.
GCCCTATGGAAATATGGTGCAGAAGTGTTTGTGCCTTTTGCCTCCAGACACCAAGCATGATTGGAGCAAACTTTTACTCTTTAAAAACATTTTTTAGCAAAACAAGCTTTGGGAATGAAAATAAGCACTCACGCTATTAGACAAATAATGCAGATACTAACCACTTTCATTGTTGTAAAGCAGCATTTTGTCATGTTCTTTTACCATACACTCTCCTATTTTTCTCACTTTATATCATAACAGAAAGTTCCTCAAAGAGATTTCCTGTTCCTTGCTAATCCATTCATCCTTTCTTTCTCAAACAAAGTATTACATAAAGGTTTTGCAGATACTGACTTAAATTTTCTATTTCATCATTTGCAGTTTTAGACTGGAAGCTTTTTAGGGAGAGTGGAAAAGTAAAATGTTACCTTCAACAGTAACAAATTTTGCATGTTTCTCAGATAGTCACTTAAAATGCATCATTGGAAATGAAACCATTTCTACTCAGACTGTTGATATGTTCATTCTTTCATTCAATCATTGAACAAATATTTTGTGAGCACTAGTAACTGATAGGCTCTGGAGAAGAGTTGTGAATAGAGTAGAGGTGGCCCTTGCACGAACAGAGCTTAAAGATGGTCAGAATTGGAAAAGTTTACACCAAAACCACTTAGAGCACCCAGAATCATTGCCAGCCATTTTTTGTGATCCAGTACGGAAGGCTAGAAGACATGGGAATGAAACCCTTCCTGCTCCCATATGCAGACAGTCTTACTCTTTGCTCCCCTACCCCAACTTCAGTCTGTTTTACTACTCTGACTTGCCAACTGGGCCTTAGCTCAGATATATGAAACAATTTGGCAAATCTGGTGACCGAACTCAGCTATTTATGTTTTATATATATATGTATATGTTATATTTAAGATGAATGACTTATTAAAATTTCTATGTTGCATGCAAATGCTTTCTGATAACAATGTCATTTTTTAGTGTTTTCTTGGAGAGTCTTATATTTTTTAATTGCTGAGTTTCATAAGGAGGTTATCACTGTGAACATGATAAAGCAGTTTGAACAAAGTTCTTAATTCACCACTGTTTGTTTGCTTTGAATTCAGCATGAAACTGTTAACCTTTATGAAAAGACAACTAGGAATATGACTAAATATTTATTTTCATAATCTCAATTATTTTCACATATTTCAAGTTCAGAACTGAAATCCTATATCTCCTCTGATGCCCTAGCAGAGTTAATGGCACAAGGTACTTTTTTGAACTTTTTCCCCTGACTTAGTCTCTGAATTTTTTATGGCTCTAAAAAATAAAACATGAAAAGGCAAAGCCAGATATATTTTATCTTTCATGTATGACAGATGTTCCCTCACCCATGCTTCATGGGCATAATCTGTCTTTTGAAAACATAAGCGATGGATGTTTCTGCCAGCAAAGCCTCATGAAAAGAGGGTCATTTGCCTTGATTAGCAAATCCTTCATAATGAGTCTCAGGGTCCCCACACTCTGAATGAGATTCTCCATTAAGTGGTAAAAGAATTACCGTGAGACTCAAATGTAGAAAGTGGTTGTAATTATATAAACGGTGATAGCAGCCATTCAGACTGAACACCTCTTACTGGTGCCATTTCAAATTTATTCTGTAGTCTCTCTTTTATCCTAATATTAGATATGCAAATGTGAGGGCCAAACATGACTTAAGGGCAGTTTCATTTTTAAGTTGGTCATGAAAGCATAGATGTTCATATGGATATTTTTCATTGACAAATAAGAAAAAAATAAGTGTATTAAGCATGGACCTACAGCAAACCAGAGACCGTAGTTACTGAACTGGTCTCATACAAATTTGCTTTAACCATCGGAGGACAGAGATAGGCTCTCTTTCAGTTAAGTCTGATCCTATCTCCATGCAATGCTGGCAGATAGAGCAGCTTTGCCTTTTAGATTTTTACCCAGTTCTTTTTAGGTCTTCTGAAGCCTGGGAAATAAGAAATACAACCTCCTTGAAAAATCTGAGTAGCCATAGCAGGGCCTCTGGATCCGATCAGATAAAACGACAAAGAGGCTCTGCCGGGCAGAGGCAGGGAGAGCCGAGGGGGGCGGCGGTCTCCGCTGAACTCAGCGGAAATGGAGCCTCAAAGGATTCAAAAGTGGGTGAAAAAGTAACATAAGCAATAGACAACTTTCCCACATCTCAGGTCACTCTCTAAATACAGCTTGAAAAATTTTCCCTACACTAAACTTAAAAATTTTTTGAAGTATAATAAACAGTATGTGAATGTATGTTTATCCTGAGCACCACACTGGGAGAGAGATTTGCTCTCTAGCAATGTTTATGCTCTAGATTAACCAGTATTCATCCCTCTCACTAGTTTAGCTAAATCAGAACAAGGTTTAAGCTATGAAAGTGGCGACTTGTTTTAAATTCCCTAAAGTGATATGGGAGTAGTTTAGTGCAGTCTTTCCCCTCAGTTGCAAAAACGGAAGAGAATCAAGAGAGTAAAGGTGGGTGGAAATTCTGCCCCCATCTAGAGTTAAGAGATAAAGCTCTGCCACTGGATCCCTGGCGAATAGGAGGCTGAATCTAACCAGGGAGGTGCGGTGCTCCATGTGCTGACAGTTGTCATCAGCAGCTTTGACAGAGCTACTGAGTAAGTGATGTTATGCATCACCGTCCCCAGCGTCACCACTCTGTCAAAGAAAACAAACAGAAGGGGACCAGGTACTGAAATGCGAGATACTGGACATCTGACAGTTTCTGGGGTTGGGAGGTCACTGAAGTTCCCTTTATTTCAGTTTCACTTTTCAAGGTGGGGGATTGTCTTACATGTCACATTCATTTGATAACTTGAGAATTACGGCAAATTCTTATTCATTTTCTCCCATATTGTTGATGTCTACAGTTAAAACTGTGGTGAAGCTGGAAAGAGTCCTATTATAATCAGGCATTTAATTTGTTCCTTGACTATGAGTAAAGTCAACCCTGCTGTGTGTGCTTTCTTTCTTTTTCTCTCAGTTTCTCAACTTTGCTCTTCATGTATCAATACCCTGATTCTTCTTTAACATGTTATGAGCAGCTGAGAGGCACCATGACTGATGTGGGAAAAGGTTTCAGCGGAGGACCTGGAGCACCCTTGGGAATGTGCAATCTGGGCAGAGGGCCGGGAGGCATTCAGGTCATGAAAGAGATGGGGAAACAGGATGGTGGGCTCGGCCGAGATCCCAGCAGGGCCCGTGACTTCACCAGATCCCACCTGCTAGTCAGGCATCTCTGAGGGGTTCCCTGCAGATGTGTAGGTCTGTTGTGCACAGTCCCAGGTCCCATGGCATTTGCGGATGCTATGAGGCATCTAGAAGTCAGTGAGCTCTTACCTCACCTCCACTCCTTTGAACCTGAGAGCAGCACACACAGGCCCGCAGGGTGGGGACCCAGGTGCTCCCAGCTCCGTGCCCCCACAGAGTGTAGCCCTCGGAATGGACTCAGACCTTCGGCTGCTTTGGGCGGCTCTGTTTCTTTCTGTACTTCCTTGCGCGGTGCCCAGCGGGGATGGGACCTGGGTCTTGCTTCTCAGCAGCACTGTGTGGCTCTATTAGCTTAGGGACCCCTAGAGTCAGACTTAGAAACCTGATGGTCCCCCTCTGGGCAGCCACCTACGCCTTTTGTGTTTTTTGGACTGTACATACTCCTAGATAAAGGCATTGGGAGACTTTAGGGATTAAAATATCACACAACATTTTATATCCTACTTTCATTTTTATGCGAAGAAAATACACTGGCAAACTGAAATCCTGTGAAATACATGATATTGGCTTCCAACTGGCACTTCCATTAGGCCAGATTGTAAGATGACCTATACAGAAGTGTTGCAGCTGTAGTTGACAACTTCTCTGAAGTTTCATGATTGCTCCCAAGATAGACTATTTGTACTAGTGAATTTGCCCTAAATCCCAAATTCCTCATTCAAAATAGAAGTTATGGAACCCATGACCTAATTTTAAGCTTTATATGAATTTCATATGTAATTAAAACAATGTAAATGTCAAAATTCATTAAGCAGTTCTCTATCAGACTGAGTAGATAAATTATAGCTTCCTAGTCATTGATTTTCCTACATTTAAAATAAAACATATTACTTTTAGGGAGAAGTTCTCAGTTCACAAAGTGTTTCACATGTTATCTTTTTAATCCTCTAAGAAGTTTGGACTAGATGGCTTATAAATTCCACCCAGCTTTAAACTTCTTTAGTCTGTGGCTGTACTTCTTTTAGAGGATACAGACTAGAAGGTGGTTTGTAACAACAAAAGCAATAGAATGAACTGACCCCATGCAGCAGAGTGACGTATGAACGCCTTCTGTAAAGTCCTTGCATCTTTAGATAGCACTTTTTAACACCGCCATATGGTGCTCAGGCTTTTTGTTTGAAGGGTCAGAGACTCATCATCTGGGGGTCCCCAAATGCAGGAGACAGTCTGTCAGTGCACTGGGCTCCAGAGCAGCTGAGCATGTGAAGTCAGGTTGCCACCCACATAGTGCCAAATTTGCCACCATGGTATTAGTGTGCGTGCTCTGAACAAGAGCACGAAGACTATGACATCTGTCCTCTCGTTTATTCCCTTTCTTTCAGCATCTTTTTCAGTAATCACCTCTGAACTGCATCCGTATGAGAAATAAACACTGGCAGAGATGAGCCTCCCACAGAGCACACAAAGGCTCTCCCCAAAATGTGCCTTGAAAATAATACCCACATTAAGCCTAAAAACTGAGCTGTGCTCTTTGTTGTTGCAAGCTTTTTGAAAGTGGCCATTTCCTTAATGTGATAAGAAACTGAAACATTGTCAAAGAAATAAGAACTGGTTATGTGTCTGTCAGAATCAAGAGAGTCTTGACCAACACTTTAGGGGATATTTCCATTGAAAGAAATTATCTCAAGGTTCTTATTCTGATTCAGAAAATCATTTAACCAATATGATGGAATGTTCCCATTTTTGAGGTGGTATATAAGGCATGCATATAGGGGCTTATTCACTAACGAAGGACTTTTGCAATTAAAAACATTGACTGTAATTCTAGTAGAATGCACATAGAATTTAAAAACAAATGTCTTCCTTGAATATTCGTAGGGGAAGATTGAGGTCTTTTAAAGTTCAGGATTATTCCTTAACTATAGCGTGTGTAACTAATTCTATATTCCATTGAGCTATGTGAGGAGTTCTCTGACCAGAACAAAGGCACCACGGCCGGCCCATCTCCGGGCTTGGGTTACATGTGTGGGGTTGTGTTTTGGGTGGAGCTTTCTGGAATAGCAACACTCCGTCAAAAACACAGCGGCGAAGGGCGGAGCCAGGATGGCGGCGTGAGTAGAGCAGTGGAAATCTCCTCCCAAAAACATATAGAGCTATGAAAATATAACAAAGAAAAATCTTCCTAAAATAGAGACCACAGGACACAGGACAACATCCAGACCACATCCACACCTGCAAGAACCCAGCGCCTTGCGAAGGGGGTAAGATACAAGCCCCGGCCCAGCGGGACCCGAGCGCCCCTCCCCCCAGCTCCCGGCAGGTGGAGAGAAACCGGAGCGGTTTTTTTTTTTTTGGCGAGCGCTTTTTGGAAGCCTTAGAGGGACGGGCCCCCGTTGCTGGGGAGGCAGGGTGGCGGGACCGGTGAGCAGGTGCCTGGGAACGGCGCCGGAGGACAAAGAATATCCCGCGTTTCTCCCTGCGGGACCAGCGGGCGGGTGCCTGAGACCGGTGCCTGAGGACGGAGGAGGTAGCGCGTTTTTCCCCCTTTTTTTTTTTTTTTTTCTCTTTTTGGCGAGCACTTTTTGGAAGCCTTGAAGGGACGGGGACCCCAGTGCTAGGGAGGCAGGGTGGCGGGACTGGTGAGCGGGTGCCTGGGACCAGCGCCTGAGGACAAAGAATATCCCACGTTTTTCCCTGCGGGACCGGTGGGCGGGTGCCTGAGACCGGCACTTGAGGACAGAGGAAATCGCGCGTTTTTCCCCTTTTTTTTTTCTCTTTTCTGCGAGTGCTTTTTGGAAGCCTAAAAGGGACAGGGACCCCGGTGCTAGGGAGGCAGGGTGGCAGGACTGGTGAGCGGGTGCCTGGGACCAGTGCCTGAGGACAAAGAATATCTCACGTTTTTCCCTGTGGGACCAGTGGGTGGGTGCCTGAGACCGGCACCTGAGGACGGAAGAAATCGCGCGTTTTTCCCCTTTTTTTCTCTCTTTTTGGCGAGTGCTTTTTGGAAGCCTTGAAGGGACAGGGACCCCGGTGCTAGGGAGGCAGGGCGGAGGGACTGGTGAGCGGGTGCCTGGGACCAGTGCCTGAGGACAAAGAATTCCGAGCGTTCCTTCCCTGCGGGACCGGTGGGTGGGTGCTTTTTCGAAGCCTTGAAAGGACAGGGACCCTGGTGCTAGGGAGACAGGGCAGCAGGACCAGTGAGCGGGTGCCTGGGACCGGCACCTGAGGACAAAAAAAAAAAAAAAAAAAAAAAAAAATCGCTTGTTTTTTCCTTTTTTTTTTTTCATTCTTTCTGTTCCCTCTCTCATTCTTGCTGTTGTTGTTTTGGTTTGGAGAGTGCTTTTTGGAAGTCTTAAAGGGGCAGGACAGGTCACTTAGACCAGAGGCAGGGAATCTGGGGATCTCTGGGCACTCTAACCCCCTGGGCAGCAGGGAGCACAGAGGCCCCTTACAGAGATAAATAGCCTCCTGGCCACTCCCCCTCCAACGGGGCTCCACCATTTTGGAGGAACAGCCCCAGCCAGGCCAAGCCCACAGCAACAGCGGAGATAAACCCCAAAGCAACTGGGCAGGAAGCAGAAGCCCTGTCTGCGCACAGCTGCCCAGCACAAGCAACTAGAGGTCGCTATTCTCCCAGGAAAAGGCTACAAACCAACAAGAAGGGAAGCTCTTCCAGCGGTCACTTGTACCAGCTGTGCAAACTATCTCTATCACCATGAAAAGGCAAAACTACAGGCAGACAAAGATCACAGAGATAACACCTGAGAAGGAGACAGACCTAACTAGTCCTCCTGAAAAAGAATTCAAAATAAAAATCATGAACATGCTGACAGAGATGCAGAGAAAAATGCAAGAGCAGTGGGATGAGATGCAAAGAAAAATGCAAGAGCAGTGGGATGAAGTCCAGAAGGAGATCACAGATGTCAGGAAAGAGATCACAGAAGTGAAACAATCCCTGGAAGGATTTATAAGCAGAATGGATAAGATGCAAGAGGTCATTGAAGGAATAGAAGCCAGAGAACAGGAACGTATAGAAGCTGACATAGAGAGAGATAAAAGGATCTCCAGGAATGAAACAACACTAAGAGAAATATGTGACCAATACAAAAGGAAAAACATTCGTATTATAGGGATACCAGAAGAGGAAGAAAGAGGAAAAGGGATAGAAAGTGTCTTTGAAGAAATAATTGCTGAAAACTTCCCCAAACTGGGGGAGGAAATAATCGAACAGACCATGGAATTACACAGAACCCCCAACAGAAAGGATCCAAGGAGGACAACACCAAGACACATAGTAATTAAAATGGCAAGGATCAAGGACAAGGAAAGAGTTTTAAAGGCAGCTAGAGAGAAAAAGGTCACCTATAAAGGAAAACCAATCAGGCTAACATCAGACTTCTCAACAGAAACCCTACAGGCCAGAAGAGAATGGCATGATATACTTAATGCAATGAAACAGAAGAGCCTTGAACCAAGGATACTGTATCCAGCACGACTATCATTTAAATATGATGGTGGGATCAAACAATTCCCAGACAAGCAAAAGCTGAGGGAATTTGCTTCCCACAAACCACCTCTACAGGGCATCCTACAGGGACTGCTCTAGATGGGAGCACCCCTAAAAAGAGCACAGAACAAAACACCCAACATATGAAGAATGGAGGAGGAGGAATAAGAAGGGAGAGAAGAAAAGAATCTCCAGACAGTGTATATAACAGCTCAATAAGTGAGCTAAGTTAGGCAGTAAGATACTAAAGAAGCTAACCTTGAACCTTTGGTAACCACGAATCTAAAGCCTGAAATGGCAATAAGTACATATCTCTCAATAGTCACCCTAAATGTAAATGGACTTAATGCACCAATCAAAAGACATAGAGTAATAGAATGGATAAAAAAGCAAGACCCATCTATATGCTGCCTACAAGAAACTCACCTTAAACCCAAAGATAAGCATAGACTAAAAGTCAAGGGATGGAAAAACATATTTCAGGCAAACAAATGTAAGAAGAAAGCAGGGGTTGCAGTACTAATATCAGACAAAATAGACTTCAAAACAAAGAAAGTAACAAGAGATAAAGAAGGCCACTACATAATGATAAAGGGCTCAGTCCAACAAGAGGATATAACCATTCTAAATATATATGCACCCAATACAGGAGCACCAGCATATGTGAAGCAAATACTAACAGAACTAAAGAGGGAAATAGACTGCAATGCATTCATTGTAGGAGACTTCAACACACCACTCACCCCAAAGGATAGATCCACTGGGCAGAAAATAAGTAAAGACACACAGGCACTGAACAACACACTAGAACAGATGGACCTAATAGACATCTATAGAACTCTACACCCAAAAGCAACAGGATATACATTCTTCTCAAGTGCACATGGAACATTCTCCAGAATAGACCACATACTAGCTCACAAAAAGAGCCTCAGTAAATTCCAAAATATTAAAATTCTACCAACCAATTTTTCAGACCACAAAGGTATGAAAGTAGAAATAAATTCTACAAAGAAAACAAAAAGGCTCACAAACACATGGAGGCTTAACAACATGCTACTAAATAATCAATGGATCAATGAACAAATCAAAATAGAGATAAAGGAATATATAGAAACAAATGACAACAACAGCACTAAGCCCCAACTTCTGTGGGATGCAGCGAAAGCAGTCTTAAGAGGAAAGTATATACCAATCCAGGCACACTTGAAGAAGGAAGAACAATCCCAAATGAATAGTCTAACATCACAATTATTAAAACTGGAAAAAGAAGAACAAATGAGGCCTAAAGTCAGCAGAAGGAGGGACATAATAAAGATCAGAGAAGAAATAAACAAAATTGAGAAGAATAAAACAATAGCAAAAATCAATGAAACCAAGAGCTGGCTCTTTGAGAAAATAAACAAAATAGATAAGCCTCTAGCCAAACTTATTAAGAGAAAAAGAGAGTCAACACAAATCAACATAATCAGAAATGAGAATGGAAAAATCACGACAGACTCCACAGAAATACAAAGAATTATTAAAGACTACTATGAAAACCTATATGCCAACAAGCTGGAAAACCTAGAAGAAATGGACAACTTCCTAGAAAAATACAACCTCCCAAGACTGACCAAGGAAGAAACACAAAAGTTAAACAAACCAATTACGAGCAAAGAAATTGAGACAGTAATCAAAAAACTACCCAAGAACAAAACCCCGGGGCCGGACGGATTTACCTCGGAATTTTATCAGACACACAGAGAAGACATAATACCCATTCTCCTTAAAGTGTTCCACAAAATAGAAGAAGAGGGAATACTCCCAAACTCATTCTATGAAGCCAACATCACCCTAATACCAAAACCAGGCAAAGACCCCACCAAAAAAGAAAATTACAGACCAATATCCCTGATGAATGTAGATGCAAAAATACTCAATAAAATATTAGCAAACAGAATTCAACAGTATATCAAAAGGATCATACACCATGACCAAGTGGGGTTCATCCCAGGGATGCAAGGATGGTACAACATTCGAAAATCCATCAACATCACCCACCACATCAACAAAAAGAAAGACAAAAACCACATGATCATCTCCATAGATGCTGAAAAAGCATTTGACAAAATTCAACATCCATTCATGATAAAAACTCTCAGCAAAATGGGAATAGAGGGCAAGTACCTCAACATAATAAAGGCCATATATGATAAACCCACAGCCAGCATTATACTGAACAGCGAGAAGCTGAAAGCATTTCCACTGAGATCAGGAACCAGACAGGGATGCCCACTCTCCCCACTGTTATTTAACATAGTACTGGAGGTCCTAGCCACGGCAATCAGACAAAACAAAGAAATACAAGGAATCCAGATTGGTAAAGAAGAAGTTAAACTGTCACCATTTGCAGATGATATGATACTGTACATAAAAAACCCTAAAGACTCCACTCCAAAACTACTAGAACTGATATCGGAATACAGCAAAGTTGCAGGATACAAAATTAACACACAGAAATCTGTAGCTTTCCTATACACTAACAACGAATCAATAGAAAGAGAAATCAGGAAAACAATTCCATTCACCATTGCATCAAAAAGAATAAAATACCTAGGAATAAACCTAACCAAAGAAGTGAAAGACTTATACTCTGAAAACTACAAGTCACTCTTAAGAGAAATTAAAGGGGACACTAATAAATGGAAACTCATCCCATGCTCATGGCTAGGAAGAATTAATATCGTCAAAATGGCCATCCTGCCCAAAGCAATATACAGATTTGATGCAATCCCTCTCAAATTACCAGCAACATTCTTCAATGAATTGGAACAAATAATTCAAAAATTCATATGGAAACACCAAAGACCCCGAATAGCCAAAGCAATCCTGAAAAAGAAGAATAAATTAGGGGGGATCTCACTCCCCAACTTCAAGCTCTACTACAAAGCCATAGTAATCAAGACAATTTGGTACTGGCACAAGAACAGAGCCACAGACCAGTGGAACAGATTAGAGACCCCAGAAATTAACCCAAACATATATGGTCAATTAATATTTGATAAAGGAGCCATGGACATACAATGGCAAAATGACAGTCTCTTCAACAGATGGTGCTGGCAAAACTGGACAGCTACATGTAGGAGAATGAAACTGGACCATTGTCTAACCCCATATACAAAGGTAAACTCAAAATGGATCAAAGACCTGAATGTAAGTCATGAAACCATTAAACTCTTGGAAAAAAACATAGGCAAAAACCTCTTAGACATAAACATGAGTAATCTCTTCTTGAACATATCTCCCCGGGCAAGGAAAACAACAGCAAAAATGAGCAAGTGGGACTACATTAAGCTGAAAAGCTTCTGTACAGCGAAAGACACCATCAATAGAACAAAAAGGAACCCTACAGTATGGGAGAATATATTTGAAAATGACAGATCCGATAAAGGCTTGACGTCCAGAATATATAAAGAGCTCACACGCCTCAACAAACAAAAAACAAATAACCCAATTAAAAAATGGGCAGAGGAACTGAACAGACAGTTCTCCAAAAAAGAAATACAGATGGCCAAGAGACACATGAAAAGATGCTCCACATCGCTAATTATCAGAGAAATGCAAATTAAAACTACAATGAGGTATCACCTCACACCAGTAAGGATAGCTGCCATCCAGAAGACAAACAACAACAAATGTTGGCGAGGCTGTGGAGAAAGGGGAACCCTCCTACACTGCTGGTGGGAATGTAAATTAGTTCAACCATTGTGGAAAGCAGTATGGAGGTGCATCAAAATGCTCAAAACAGACCTACCATTTGACCCAGGAATTCCACTCCTAGGAATTTACCCTAAGAACGCAGCAATCAAGTTTGAGAAAGACAGATGCACTCCTATGTTTATCGCAGCACTATTTACAATAGCCAAGAATTGGAAGCAACCTAAATGTCCATCGGTAGATGAATGGATAAAGAAGATGTGGTACATATACACAATGGAATACTACCCAGCTATAAGAACTGGAAAAATCCAACCATTTGCAGCAACATGGATGGAGCTGGAGAGTATTATGCTCAGTGAAATAAGCCAAGCGGAGAAAGAGAAATGCCAAATGATTTCACTCATCTGAGGAGTATAGGAACAAAGGAAAAACTGAAGGAACAAAACAGCAGTGGAATTACAGAACCCAAAAATGGACTTACAGGTACCAAAGGGAAAGGAACTGGGGAGGATGGGTGGGCAGGGAGGGATAGGGGGGGAAGAAGAAGGGGGGTATTAAGATTAGCATGCATGGGGGGGAGGGAGAAAGGGGAGGGTGGGCTGCACAACACAGAGAGGACAAGTAGTGACTCTACCACATTTTGCTAAGCTGATGGACAGTAACCGTAATGTGGTTGTTAGGGGGGACCTGATATAGGGGAGAGCATAGTAAACATAGTATTCTTCATGTAAGTGTAGATTAAAAATTTAAAAAAAAAAAAAAGAAAGAAAGAAAGAAAGAAAGAAAGAAAGAAAGAAAAGGGGGATTACTCCTTAACAGGATAAAACTATTGGTAAATCAAAGATCAACGCATGCTTTAAATATCCTTAATGTTGATCACTTAAAGGGTGTCAGATGATCAGCTATGGAGGTACTCTTTTCTGATAATATTCCTTTCTCTTAATTTAAAAAAAAAAAAAAGCAGTTACTGGGTGCTGACCTCCAATGAGTTCTGCACAGTGGTGTGGAGGGCATGTCAAGGTGTGGGCAAAGGGTCTGTTTGTTTCTATGCAGAAGATCAAGGCCTAGCTTGGCTACCCAGAAAATGAACTAAGATACGATATGAGGAAGAGCTTCCGGCATCAGCACTCTCTGGAGGACTTGTGCAGGAGGATGATCATCAAAAAGCCTCCACAGGGATCCGGACGATGCTGCGGTTGTGGCTGCATCCAGCCCACCGTCTCCTGGACTTGCCATAAGAATGAGGAGGGAGATGTCTAGGATGGCATGTGCATACAGTGAGACAACGAATTTGACCGGATCTGTACTGTTGGAACTCAACCAGGAGTTGGGAGGGGTGCAAGTTGTAGCACTCCAAAATCTCATGACTATAGACTATCTATGGTTAAAAGAACATATGGGATGTGAACAGATCCCAGAAATGGGCTGCTTTAATTTGTCTGATGGTTCAAGTACAGTTGGACAATATCCATCATATCATAGATAAATTTTCACAAATGCCTAGGGTGCCTAAATGGTTTTCTTGGCTTCACTGGAGATGGATGGTAATTATAGATTTGCTTTGTTTATGTCACCGTATTCCTATTATGTTAATATGTGTGTGCAAATTAGTTAGTAGTTTAAAACCTATACATACTTAAGGTACTCTACAAGAAGATATGTCAAAGAAATAATCAATCCTCCCAAGTTTCCTTCATATGCTACATCTATAGCTTTTCTTCTTCCTTCCTAATTACAACCCTTAAATAGAATTCGTGCCTCATATCGAATTTACCGAGTATCATAATTCCTCCAGGTGGTAAAGATACCTCGAGACAAGTGCTGGGCATAGAAGCCACAGGGCATAAGTCTGCAAAGAAGTAAAAAGCTAACCTTTGCAAACAATATGGCTTCTCTCTCACTTACCAACTTTACATTTCCCTGTATGGCCCCGGAAGATGACTGGTTAGCCAGAGACGGGTAAGATTCCTCAAGGGAGGAACAACCTAAGACAGCACAGTCGCAGGGGGGCCATCAGGTGAGAATTTGGGGGTCAACAGAGGTGAGGCTCAGAACCTCACCCCCCCTGCTTTGAGAGAAATCTTCTGCATCCGTGGATGTCTTGCTGCCCTTGTCTAGCCTGGATTAATACTTAGTCCATAGGCACACACCTGATCATCTGATCATCTACATTTGCCTTCTTACAGCACTAAACTATGTTTTCTACCTTTATCTTGCATCTACCTTCCACTTCAGCATTTTATTAAAAATAAAAATAATAATAACAATAGGAGAAATGTGGGATCAACATATAAATCAAGTACAAAAATCAAACGAATATTCATATTTGACCTGATTGTTTATAGGTCATATTGCATGATCAAAACCGAAAGTTTCTGTGATGACTGCCCTTGTACTGTTCACCATGTAAGAATTTATTCACTATGTAAGAATTCGTTCACCATGTAAGAACTTGTTCGTTATGCTTCAGAAGATTGGAGACTGACGAGAATTAGGCTTGAGATAGATTAATGATTGTACATTGAGCGTTGACCCCCCTATACTGAATTTTATTGTTGTTAACAACCATTTGATCAATAAATATGAGAGATGCCCTCTCAAAAAAAAAAAAAAAAAAAACACAGCGGCACACCTGTACTCCAAATGGTTGAATAAGGCAAAACATATGACATCAAAACGCTGGGAATCATATTAAAAAGAAAAAGAAAAGAAAAGGACGCAGTCTGTAGCAAAGATAAAGAAGCACCCAGGCACAGATATACACGAAGAGCTGAGAGTTTTACATAGGCTATTCACGAAATGATTTATCTATTGTTTAACCTCTGCCCACAGCCATGTTTGTTCTGCCTGATGTTGACATGAACACCACATCCGTAATGTGTGAAAAGTTGCTCATTTGGATGTTCCATCCGAAAAATAATCATCTTAACTTGCGCAGTAAGAAAAGATTGTGGCTTGTATTTCCAAAGTCTCTAAAATTCCATCAAGAAGGTAACAACATGGCTTCTCCTGGAATTTTCAAAGATAACTGATGGTATGGAATAGATTTCACTATTTTAAGGGAGGATGTTATAAATTAATGTTTACTATTAAAAGGAGGAAATTCATGTCATTGTTTTTTATATAAAACTTTTACAAATTACTTTTCTGACCTAATGAATTTATACTCAGACCTCTTAGAGGAAAACATTAATAGTGTCAGTCTGGTTGAACTTTTAATTTTACATAGCTTAGTTTTTATGTAAAAATAAATGTAGGCAGATGTAATAGAAAATTTTCTGTTTGTACAATCATCTCTACTTAATTGGCTGCAACAAATTGCTCTTACATGTAAGGAAGTACAAGCAGATGGGTGGTAGGAATAGAACTTGGGGTAGATAAAAGCTTATTTCTGTATATCAAAAGGTTGGTCTTTAATAACTGAGTTTGAAATTTTGTTCATTGACACTTGTTATATCCTAGACCTTATTCTCCTTGTGGTTATCTACATAGATTTATATTGTTTTCCTTCATTTGCATAGATAATAAGTCCATATCGTCCACTGGATAATATTTCTATGTTATATATTTTTTCAAAGAATGCTTCTGTGTTGAGATCACATTGGGTTTTGATTTTAATTAGGTCCCTCCTCCCCCTGCCCCACGCATCCCAACGGGAGACAGCGCTCATCAATCCCAGTGCCTCTCTTTGCTGCGGGCCACCGCCGGGAGTGAAATTAACATCAGAGTTTGAAGATTCTGCTTTCTAGTAACTATGTGCTCATTGACCATCTCTACACAGAAGATGTAGGCTTGCCATTAAACGACTTTTTCCTCTGGAAATATCACAAGAGAAATGATTTTTAAAAACACTAACTACTTTTTATGTCGGGCACTCAGGAAATGCACTCACAGCACCTAACTTGGAAGTTCGGTGCCACCACGGTCTTCATCGAGAAACATGTTGTTGGCAATAGCATGTGGATTAAAGGAAACAAATAAGGAGTTGAGTTATATAAATCCTGAGGGCCTGTTGCACCTGGAATCATTTTCATGGCAGTGCATACAACTGGGCTTTCTCCTCTTTAAAGTATGCTGGCTACAGAATGAAAATTGCTGTTTTGAGTAAAATACTGTACAAATCTTTCATTTGGCAATTAGAAAGAGATTTTTTGAAAAACATTTTTTTCTTGTTGAGATTTTCATGAAGTTCTAGAGTATTTTTGTTAGAGATTACCAAATTCATCTGTCACAAATCTTTGATCTCAGATCAACATTATCTTCCTATGATTTTTATTTAGCTTTCACTGAATCTGTTTAACTCAGCTTGTGTTTTATATTCTCCAAAAATTTGGAGAATTAACACAGTCTGATTTTGGCAGAGATAATCTGGATATAGGACATGAAGTATTAGGGCATTTAAAAAGAGATGTTTTAACACTAAACAAACTGAATTTGTAGAACAACAGAAATAAACATGACAGTTTTTTACAATGTTTGGGCATAAAATAAGAGGGTGTATTGCTATGTTTGAGCTCCTACTTTGTCATAGCATTCTGCTAAATATTATATGTGCATTATCCAGTAAGATGAACATTTATTAAACGTTTAATGTGTGTCAAACTCTGGCTGAGGCCCTGTAAGTATATTAATTAACTGAATCCTTCCAGGAACCTTATTAAGTAAGTATTTTGTTATTTGCACTTTGCAGATGCAGAAAGTGAAGCTGACTGAATGTAGAGCTCTCAATCATTTTGCTAGCTTGCTTCTTTATACTATTCTACTCTTTTACACAATATCTGCAATACTCTGCAAGATAGGCATAATTATCCTTTTTCTATATGAGGATACAGGAAGCTCAGAGATTCAGTCACTTGCTTAAAAATCATACAGCTAGGAAGTGGTAGAGCCAACATTCAACCCAGGACTGAGTGATGCCAAAGCATCTGTTTCCCCATCACAAGAGAGACACTTTTTCTAGAAGGCTAAGTCAATGCCTTTAGAGAGCTTGATCTACAAGCATGTAGCTGGCAAGGCTCTGGGACCTCAACCAGAAGGCAGTGTGCAAGGGCACTGTAGTCTGCCCAGAGCTGCAGCCTATACACGTGGTTTCAATTGGCCTCCTTACCCAGGCGGTAGGATCAGTGCTCAAAGTGAATTGGGAATTTCAGAGTGGTTTGCTCCCCAGAGTGGACATGCGCTTTCAGACAAGCTCCTTGAGGAAATCCCGCTGGGACTTCCACATAGCACACATATTTGTAATGCTTTCCCCTGCCTTGGGCTACAAGGGTGCTTTGTAGTTAGAACCTACTTCATTTTAGTATCCCATCTGGTCTTTGGTGGAGTACGCTGGAGAAAGTGAACTGTAGATTAACCTCCAAACCAGAAAATATTTTCATGGTTCCCATTTTCATAGGGTCACAAGGGTGTATGAGAATAGGATGCTTGGCAGGAAGTAAAAATCTATACTCTGGAAATATACTCTTTTTTCTAGTTCTAACTGTATCTCTTCAGAGCTAGCTACGTATAAACGTAAGAGGCTACAGGCAGGGACCAGTGCAAAAAGCATCTGCTGTTCCTGCGGCAGTTGATTAAAGAGAAAAGGTAGCATATCTCAATCTCTCAAGTTATATAGAAATAAAATACTAACAGTTGCTTGAATATATGTAATATTTTTATATTATGGGGCTTCCCATTGATTTGGGAGGTTACAATGATCAAAAAAATGAAATGTACCTTAGAGCTACTCTCCATATTGCTTTGTGAGTACAGACCACAATTATCAATATAGCTTCTGCTAGTTTACAATATTTTCCAAATTCAGGGGCACCGTAAGTTTGTGCTCCCAACTGTCTTTCTTAGGAGGAATCAACTCATGTATTGAGTGCCTGGTCTTCCATCTTTTACAAGGTAGAAGATGATGCGGTTTCATCTGCAAATTGAATCTAGCAAATCAAGTAGGTTATGTGAACATGACTCAGTCATGATAGAGACCATGGGCTTACCACAGCCAGATTCTAAAATCTTTCAGAGCAGTTCTTGACCTTGGGTCTGTAGGACATAGACTTCAGTAGCTCCATAATCCCCTGAAACTGGATGTAAAATTTTGTGTCTGTTGATTGTAGAAGAATGGGAGAGTAGCATTCATCAGAGTCTGTAAAGGGCCTATGACCCAAAGAAGGAATGATACATGGAAATTTCACTAGCATTAACTTCTTTCCCTCAGCCAGAATTGAAGATGATGAAAAAAACACAACAATAAAAATGCACATATACACAATTTCCTTTTTAAAAAATGTTTCCTCACGGACAATGTCATTATTCTTTATGCATGCAGAAGTTTTTGTGTATCAACATGGAAATGTCCATTTCTTTTTGATGTACAAGGCTAATATAAACTTCTGTGAATAATATGTAAAATAAATGTCTTATGCATAGACTCCTTCAGCTGTTTCTTAACTGGAAATGAATCTTACTCAATGATGTTTCTAGAAAAAATATTTTGAATGATTCTTATATCATATATAGCTAGTGAAGGTCACAAAGGAAATCAAATTCTGTGAGTGATTTTCCATATTACAATAAGAAAATGATGTTTGTACTCTCCAGGATAGAGATAATAAAACCCATCAAGATGGAATTAAGGATTAATTTTAAAGTAATATTTAAAATTAAAATTTAAATTTAAAGTAAGACATTCCCTTCTCCCTAGAAACACCGCAGAAAAGAACCCTTAAAAATAATTCAGGCAGTCTGCAGCTCACGTGCATTAAAGATGACCATTCACTTAGGAGCACCTGCCCTGCAGCCCATTATCCATCACTTCTCTTTTCTCTCTGTGAAAATCAGGGGCATTTCTTCCCCCTGTGCTCTCCCTGCCCCCTGTCTTTGCCACTCGGGATCACTTGCACCACTCTCCTGACATTCCAGTGCTTACCTCCCTAAGACAAGTGTCCAGTGATTACTGGGACAGGAGTGACACTGATGGGAGGAAAGGGCAAGGTAGATTAGAGTAAGACTTTGCTGCTTTGCCCTGTGTGGGCTCCTTCTCCAACTTCGGCTGCTTCCCTGGTTTCAGGGCACAGTGTTACCAGTCACACCCCAGCTCCGGAGTGCCCTTACACCACCTCAGTCCTTTTCCTGCTCTCTTCCAGAGGACCCTACTGCCACAAAATGCACTTGCTGGTCAGTTTTTCTCTTGAATATGGGTGACTTTCAGTCTTTCCTAAAAGGACCCTTAGTAGCTAACACACATGCGGGCTCCTCCCCCAGCCACTGCAGGACCTTTGCACTGGTCTTTTCCTTTGCCCTTTTATCTACCTGCTTCATCCACTTGGCTTTCTCTGTCTCTCCTTCCAGCTCTCTGATCAAGTGATCCCAGTCAGCCTTCTCACTCCCTCATTCCATATCCCCCTTCATTTGCTTCATTTTCTTCACAGTACTTTTGTTATCATCTGTAACATTTGTAACACTACAATCATCTGTTTATTGTGTGCCTCTTGCTGTCAGAGTGTGGGCAAGGGCTCCATTTCATTTTCTGTTTGATGCCTGGAAGTCTGGTACACAGTAGGCACCCAATAAATATTTTAAATGCATTGAACAAATAAACACCTTACATGGTTTTGCAGTTTGCAAAGTACATTCATATTTATTGCTTTATTTAATCCACTACAAAAATGAATTTGTTACCCCTATTAGTGAGAAATGTGAGGATCTAGTTAAAGAAAAAAATATTTTTCTATTTTTCTTCAAGCCCCTGTGTGACAGTTTGGAGAACTGGGCAATTAGAAAGAGATGGGTCCCTGCCTGAGACAGGCCAAATGGTACTGTCGGAGGTTCCTGGTGGTGTCTCTACACCCCAGGCACTAGTTCTCAACACTGGGGTAAAGCTGAAATATGTGATGTTAAAATTTGGTTTTAATTCCTAATACTTCAAAGAAATTTCTTTATTTGAAGACTAAGTAATGTTATTACAGGTTACTCAGTTACTCTTATTCACAAAAGACTCATGTATAAAAACAAGAATTCCAGTGTATTAATTTATGACAAGAAATAGAATTATTTCATATACTGGCCACTTCTTTTCACTGATCATTAAATTCTTTCCCAATAGCTGAGTCTTTACAGGAAGTAAAACTATAATTACAAAGTCACTTGGCATGCATGAAAGCAAAAGAAAGAGTGTTAATTGAATGATTTAAATACGTGTGTTATCAGCATACAATAACTCATAATAATGGCAATAAGGATAGCCACCAGTATTGACCTCCTGCCGCATGCCAGGCCTGGGGCTTGCTTACATGGGTTTACACCGTATATGATAAAACTGTCTTACAGTTGAGGATATGATGAGTGAGGTTGTGACTTATGTAAGATCACACAGCTGATAAATGATAGAGCCAGAACGTAGCCAGAGGTCATTTTGAACCTAAGACTCCTGTGCCTCTTCCTGCTGGCCCAGTGTGGTCTCCTCCATGCTTGGAGCGGCGAGTTCCTTTCCCTCCAACAACGCTGTAGTCATTCTGTCTTTGCCTACACAGACTCATTATTTAGGACCACCAATTTTATTCAAATATTTAGAAGAAAAATATTATTTGGATTTAGATAAATTCAATTATATCATGGATTTCCATTCAAAATTTCCATGAATTTTAGAGTAATTCCTAAGACTTCAAGGAAACTTCTTGCTTGCAATGGCTTCAGTTACAGTACTGAAGGTCTTTCATTGGCCAAAGGGACAATTTCAGAGAAAACAGTAAGGAACGTTTGGGAAGAAGAACAATAATTAATGTTATTTTGTGTAGACCACATAGTAATGAGACAAGAGCTGTGGGCTTTAATGGAAAGACTGAAAATGAGAAATGAGTTGATGAAACTTGGGGGCCCTATAGAAATATTCATTTGGCAAGGAAATCATTCAACAGACATGTAATAAGAGTGTCCTTGGCCCAGGAGCTATAAAGATGAACTGAAGGAGTTTGTAGGCTGGTGGCAAGAATAATCACGTAGATGTGATTATAGAAAGCAGAGTGTGGTCAGTGCTGGGGAGAAGCATGTACAGAGTGGAAATGGGGTGGGTGTCAACTCTGACAATTTAATAAATTTAGAGTGGGGACTAAAAATTGGTAGATATGACAGCATCTATTTGTGTAGTACTTTATAGTTGCAAAGCACATTTGCACAAATTATTTGGTTGATCTTCCTCAAGTACTCTGAACAATAAGGCTTATTATTTCTAATAAATAAGGAAAAGTCAGAAACTTGCTCCACATCATGTTACTAGGTCCAGGCCCTGGTCTTCTATTTCTACATCTTGTGGAAGACCGTATTCCTGATCTTCTATGACAGCATCTTCCATTCATGCCATTTAAATACGGCACCACTGGTGCTAATTAGAAAATGGGAGAATCATAATTTCTTTTATTTTCCTTTTAAAAATATTAAATATTAAATTCCTTTGGACATGCACACAATCTCTCACTTCTTAACATTTTCCCACAATACTCATATGATGCTCGACTAATAAGTGGAGTAATTTTGCTGCCATTTAATGCCAAAGGAATCAATGTCTAGCCTAAGGAATAGAATTTGTCTTTCTTTGAAATACTTATGGAATCCTTTTGGTAGTTAAAGGTTAAAGTTTGTCTCATTGGTGTCCCTTAAAAATATGTTTTCTAACTTGGGCTATGTGTGTTATTATAATAAATAAAAAAAATGGTAACAGCTCTGGATGTTTTTTCCTTCAGATAAGTGCTGGGCTGCTAGAACACATGACATCATATTTGGCTACAGCCTTTGGAAATGAGACAGTATAAAAGACAAGTTCTAGTAGCCACATCATAACAGGGGATAAAGTTTTAAACAATTTTGACAAAATAAAATTTGAGGAAACTGACTATTTTTTAAATTGTACATTTGTCATGAAAGTTTTGGGGTTAATCTCTGGAACCAGCACAAGGATGAATGAGGTAATAGTTGCACATGTTGTGGATAAGATAACCAAAGTGGGGAAAAGCCCATTTCCAGGCTAATGGGCAACTAAGATTATGTGCCTGATGGCTGTGGTTAAGATAATACGGGGTTCAAAAAAATGACGCTGATAGAGTGGTAAGCCGTCACACTGGATCTGAAGCCTTCTGAATGGGGGCCGGAAAAACAATAGACTGGAGTCCGCCAAGACAAAGAGTTGGGAAGCAAGAAAATGGGAGATAAACTACAAAACTCCCTCACAGAAATGACATTATAAGAATTGGTAATTAAAACTTCACTGACAAGTGAAACCTGATGATAATACTAGCTTAATGCTGCTCATGCGCACATTAGGGTATGAGAGGAGATTGTAACACTGATTCTCATTCCTGACTACCCAGATGTTACTACCATGGGAGAGATGTTCAGAGGTCTTGGCTGGACCCATTTTGTTTTATTCTGTGGCTTTGAGGAAGGGGAAAGCAAACCTTGTGAGGGATGTGTTGACTGAAATGCACCATTAATTTCATGTCTTTTTTTAGAAAGCACTTTTAAAGTGTGCCAAGATATTTTAAGTGTTTCAACAACATGCTTTTGTGACAATAGAGAAATGAGGGTACATGTTCATAGTATCAATAAAAAAATCATAATAATTTACAGGGCTGTACTTAACTGTATGTTGGATCACAATGAAGCTCTTTCAGAGCGACAGAGATAGCAGCAACCTCTACTTTATTCCTGAGCCACAGAATAAACATGATCCCTGATTGCCTCTACGATCTCAAGTCTCTGCTGCCAGGAGCTTGGGCCTGAGGAAGGGCCCCCATTTTTGGAACTCTCTTCCTTTCCCTCCCCAACAGATCCCAGATTTACAAGCTTTGAGGTCTTATAAGGAAAGAAAAAAAAAAGCATATTTGTTTCTTTCTTAACTGGTGTAGATTTCCAGATGGCATTAGAAGCCATTATTGGCTGAGAAGAAACACTTGTTTGTGGGGCCACAAATTTGACAAATGGTTCACTTTGAATATCTTAAGCAAATAAACAAAGCATTTTCAGTTTTTGCTGACACTCACTATCCTGTCCTTCTCAAACTTTGCCAGATGCAAACACCGAAGGCCAATTTCTCTAGTTTCTGTTCTGTTCCGAATCTCTGTAAGGAATTACACTGGTGAGAATCCCTGAGCTTTGTATTACTGTGTCTGTGGACATATGGCCCCACAGTTGTTTACTGATGAGCTAAGTTGCATATGGCAGCAAGATAGGGGCTTATAGATTGAACCCCCTCAGTGTCATCCCAATGGAGCCCTTTCACATCGGTGTCACATTAAGTTTCTATTATTTTATGCATGGCAGTAGACATGCTGATATGTAAAGATCCTCAAGACTAAGGTTGTAATCTGAAAGTATCCACAATACTATAGAGAAAGTGATGGTACACATACCATTTTAAAGTCTGTTGCTCCAAGAGAAATAGCAACGGAGGCAACAAAGCTTGATGGAAAGAGACAAATATGGACTTTGAAGCCTGGATGTATGTATCCTGGCTAGGTTTGGGGAAACAACATGTAGGGAGCTCTGTGTGAGGGTGAGCTACAGACACAGGCAGGGGAGGGCCTCCAGGTGCACTACCACCAAGGGTAACATCCGGAGAGCAAAGTGCACCGGTGAGATAGTTAGGGGGCATTATGTGACCAGAGTTCTCCGAAGAAACATTGACCGGGAATCATTATGTTCACTGCATCACGGCGGGGAGAGGCAGAGGCCGGGAGGCCGGTTAGGGCAGTTGAGGGGAGAGCTGAGGAGGGTGTAAAGAGGTGCGGTGGGGAAAGGGAGGAAGAGGACCTGCAGGTGCGAGAGGAGCACGAGGAGAACCAGGATCGTTCCTCTGCCTTCTGCCTAGACGACGCCCTCTGGCTCCCTCTGTGTCTCCGTATTTATCCGACTAGAGAAAATTTTATTTATTTCAGCCTTCCCTCCCCTCCTGGCTGGGGGGTTTGCTGAGAACTGTCTTTTCCTCACCTGGGTATTTCTAGACTGTCACAGCGTCTGAGGATACAGTCAACTCTTGAGAAGAGTTTGTTCAATGCAAGAATAAGTGTTGAATAAATGTGGAAGATCCACAAAATACAGAGTGGCAAGAGGAAAGTAGAAAGACAGGAGAGTGAAAGATGAGTGCGCAATGAGGGGAAGAACAGCGAGAGATGAGAGGGATGTTTTGGAACAGCTTGAGTCCATTCACAAGCGGGAATGTGGAATTGCTGTCATTAAAACAAATTAGATTAACACTTCCCTTCCTTTTTTCCTTTACCCTGAAGCCTTCACCCATGCACAGCTCTTAATAAATAATAGCTGATGGACACGGTGCTGATGTGTCCTCTTCATGTTAATCCAGGCAGTTCCCAGTTTATGAACTGGTTGGATTCCAAATGTCATTGTCAGTCAGTTGTTTGGCTATTGGAAAGTATTTTTCCTTTGAGACAACGTAAGAGTCAGTGCTTAAATTCTGCTTTGCAAAAGGCTACTTAACCCACAAACTGTTGGAATCTTACTGCTGAGGTCCTGCAGAGCACTAGCTCCTCACGGGCACATCACACACTGTTCAGTGCTTGCAAAGTGCTTTTGCACACATTTTTTAAAAAGTGGACCTTGTCTGCATAATATTTTTTCCCATGAAAAAATGTGTTCCGAGTTTTAAATGAAGAGACCAGGAACACATCCTCTTCCCACTCTGGTCTCCATAAACTGACTTGGCTTTCACAGAGAGCCCCCCAACCCCACTGTCCTAGCCAGAGGCACCCGCCCGCAGGGAGAACCCAACATCAGAGGGGCACGTGGATGCCAGAGCAGGCGGGCTCCCTGGCGGCTGGGGCCGTCACTGCCTTTCCAGTCAGAAGAGCCATCTGTACCCAGATTCTGTCACTGGCCAGCTCAGCTGGTAACCCCATGGGAGGGTTCAGTTTCCCCTTATGTAGAGAGGGGATCGTGAGGCCTACCTCATGGAGTTTTGTAATGTTGAAAATGAGATAATGGAAGAAAGAGCACACAGCACTATTGTAATAACTGATAGGTACTGGATGCTAAAAAATGTTCTCTTGATCCTCTTCCTCACCCACCTACCATCACTAAACTTAGAAGTAGAATGGGTGAGGAGGGGCTCCTGTAGCCATCGGCCTTACTGGTGGCACAGGGCAAGGTGCTAGAAGTCAGGAAGGGGCCCTTGTGGGGGTGCTGCCTCGATGAGCAAGCAGTTCCCAGAATGAAGCAGTGAGGGCTCAAGGGTGCTGGTCTCCCTGGACCCCAGGGGCAGCCACAGTGTCCAGTTCTGCATCAGTAGTGTGTGGGCCTCTGTCAGAAGGGGAACCAGGGCTGGGCTGTGTGTCATCACTGTAACTGAGTGTCTTGCCAGTGAGTCTCAGCCCCAGGCAAGTTCACTATGGATTCAGTGAGACCGAGGCATGACAATGGAATGTTTTTGGGGTAAGAGGTTTATTACCTGTCTTGTTCTCCTGGTGATAGATGGGGCACTAGAATTACATCTGCATCTGACAGTCTGCAGGGCTGTAATCCTCCTTCGTCTCTTCCTCCACCCAGAGCACTGGGCAGAGCTCTTTATATAGTGACTCAGTCAGTAATAGGTTATTGCCTAGGGTGTGGAAGCAGTAGCCTAGCAGCAGGCCAGTTACATCATCAAGTAGTTTTGGTTCAGGTGAGGATCCTGACTATAGGGACTTCCATTTTCCACATAGTTCCTCTACCAAGAAAGTGTTTAAAACAATGTCAAATTAAAAAATATAAGTTAACGTCAATGATTTTATTCGTTTATTTTGGCACCTACTGAAGATGTGTTTTTCATAGTCACTTTTCATGTTCTTCTCTTTCTTTGAATTATTTAACACACTGACTCAAGGTCTGGATAGTCAAGTCTCACCCACTGCTATGGAGGATTAGGATAGTTATCAACATCCAAAACTTCTCTGACTGAACTTGTAGAAAGTCCTAGAAAGAGCATAGACAGGGCTCTATAATCAGTTCAAGAGGCCAAAGGGTTTCCAGGCCTCTACTCCTTTCCAGTGTTGGAGATAAAAAAATACCTGTGGAAAAAGTAAGGGTTCTTATGGTCAGGATTCTCACTTGATCCTGGTTGGCCAGCTCACTACACTCATGTGGGCAATACACTGTTATTGCCTCTCTATAAAGAAATCCACCCCGTGCTCAGGGCTGCAAGGCTGCAGGAGAGCAGAGGCTGGAGGGGCGGCAGCACTGAGGACAGAGACTGAGATAGCTGTGGGGCAGAGAGGCCCAAAGGCAGAGACCGGCTTGCTGTGTGCAGACTTACTTTGAGGTGGACAGGATTCTAGTGATTGACCGGCCACTGTGGAAATAAAGTTGGGTATAATGCTTTCACACTAAGAACATTCCATTGTCATTTTTCGGTCTCATTGAATCCATAGCGAACTTGTCTGGGGCTGAAACCCATTGGCAAGACAATACTGAAGGCATGGGATCACCCCACAAGAAGCTTATAATCCAGTGATGAAGACAGGAAGATGAGTGATTGTAAGGGGAGCTGGTAGGGCAGTGTGGCCTCGGCAGTGTGTTCATGGGACCGTAGCATCACAGAGTAGGAAGTGCTCAGGGTGGAGGGTGAGGGGAGAGGGAGAAGGGGAGGGGCTGGTTAGGAATGGTGATGTAGGCAGGGGTCTGAACACAAAGGATCCTGTAGGTTGTGCCCCAGGGCATGGTTGTTGCCCTATATCTCACTAGGAGCTAATTCCATCTAGTGTACAAGCCCAGGGAGCTCAGAGAAGTAGTCTGCTGAACAAGAATCATGCTAGATTGTTTGTAAAAAAGGTTTCTCAAATCATCTACCTCTGTGTGGTGTTAACTCTATGTGTATGTATGTGTGTGCATGTGTGAGTGTGTGTTTTCTAGGGCATACAAACATTTTTCATATTACTGGCATGGAAGGCCTCTATACATTAGAGGTAGTAAGTGAGAGTTGTAAATTTTGTTCCCTGTGTCCCTTTGGCCTGGGCTTATAAAATGATATTTTTTCCTAGAAGAAAAGTTGCTTAAAACCTACTTAAAATATAACCTAAATGCATCCCTTTGAAAGTTTGTGGGCATTCTATACTGCACGGATTAAATACTGGTTTCGAAGCTTCTAACGCAAGAGCAGTTACTTGTCTTACACCCCAAAAGCAGGGATGGGGCCACAGAATGAGGGAAATCCTATCTGACCGGTATAACCTCAGACTGTGAACCTGGGATTGCTGGCAGCATTTCTCAGTTGGTGAAGCAGCTGGCCATTAGAGGGATTCTCACTCGTGGCTTCTCAGTGGAATCACCTGCAGAGCTTGACAACATGGCGGCACTCAGGTCACACCCTGGACCGGTCAAGTCAGGATCTCAGGAAGCAAGACACAGACAGCAGGACTTTGTAAAGCTCCCTGAGTGATTCCGATCCACAGCCTGCTTGGAGAAGCACTGGTCTACCAGATAGGAACCCGTGGTATCTGGAAAGGCAAGTTCCTTTAACCAGCTCAGTTCATTTCAGTCATGAGCCAGATACTGGGCTTGGTCTGGCGACTAAGACACAGGCCCTGTCTTCAAGTCATGCTCTCGGGAGGCCTGGAGGGTGGCGGTGGGGAGGTCCTGTAGATGGGGGTGTAGAGCGTTGGTTCAGGGAGCCTGAGTGAGGGGCAGAGGGGAACAGCACTGTCAATATTTGATAATACTCATGCTTCGTAACAGGAGAAACTTGAAGATAAACCTAGAAGGACTCACTAGAAGAAAGGTTTCTTCTTAGATGGGGAATAAAAGTCAGGAAACTGGCTTCTGTGCTTATGTGCAGTACACCATTCCTTTTGCTTTTCTACTCCAGCCTCTACTAGGAAACTAAAAGCAAAACCAAACCCAAAAACAAATCAAAGAGGCTTTTTATAAAAATTTTTATAAAACCACAATATATTTGTAAATAAAATTTACATAATATAATTTGTTTAAAATATATTGTAAAAAAGAACACTATTATGATTAGCACACATAATATGGGGGGCACAGGGAAGGCAGTGTAGCCCAGAGAAGACAAGTAGTGACTCTATAGCATCTTACTATGCCTATAGACAGTGACTGTAATGGGGTATGTGGTGGGGACTTGATAATGGGGGGATCTAGTAGCCACAGTGTTGCTCATGTGGAGCCTGAGCATAACATTGTATATCAATCATACCTTAATAAAAAAGAAAGAAGAAAAAAAAAAAACCACTGACTTGGAAAAAAACCAGTGTTTTTCTCTTAAATATTTAGAATAAAAGAGCTCTTGCCAGATGGCAGGATAAGATTTTATTTTATAAGCTAATGCGGCATTCTCATAAGATTACAATCTGTAGTATTACAAAGATATTAAGACATCTTTGATAGCTGCTAAATGATTGTGAACCATTCTGATTCTCATTTTTTAATTTACATTTCTTTCATGTATGCCTTTTCCAAAGTAGGACCTATAATTGCATTTTCTTTTCTATTAGATAAGTAGATGTCATGGAAAGAGCATGGGTGTTACACCCCAGTTCTACTTAGGATCTCTGGAACTATGTTCCCTTGCCTGTAAAATGGTGACAGTAAATGTTTGGTTGAAAAGCTAGAGTATTAACTCTAACAAATGTGGAAGAACCATATGCAGGTTTTTATACTTATTAAATACATGCTAGTAAGTGTATGATTAGTGGGGACATGTGTCGCTCTATCCTCTAAAATACATTTAGAATATCTATGTGATATTATGTGTTGATTCTCCCTAATGAACTTTCCTCAGGTACCTTTCTCCATCATCTGGAAGAAGCCATAGAAATGTCTGATAAAGCTGAAGTGACAGAGTCATACAGAGTTCCTGCAGTGTTGATGTGGTGGGAGGAGGAGACACTTCCAGGTATTGGTTAACAAAATCTAAATCA
Source organism: Manis javanica (assembly GCF_040802235.1). Taxonomy (NCBI): domain Eukaryota; kingdom Metazoa; phylum Chordata; class Mammalia; order Pholidota; family Manidae; genus Manis; species Manis javanica. The sequence continues at coordinate 27,626,804 of NC_133168.1, read as the reverse complement.
GAAAAGAATGTGACAGCAATTTAGCAACAACTTTACATGTCCCACAACAATTAAAAATGTAAGATAATTTACATTAAAACTTACAGAACATAACTAGATTCTCAGATATTGTCATGACTAACATAAAACCAAAACTTCACTTTTATAATTCAATACTTTAGCTAACAAAATCCACTTGATGATGTATAGATTAGTTAACAATAATCTTAATAGGCAATTATTTCTAGGTTCCTAAAATATTAGGTAAGCATAATTTATATACAAATTCTCTGTGATGTGACTCATATAATAACAGACCTTTCAATCGATGCTGGTGTTTTAAATTACAGCATCAAGTAAGTTTATACATTTGGCATTACTTGGTGGTTTTCCAACTTACCAATGTTCTATCTTAAATATACTTTTATTAATCACATTAGAATAGCCACATCATTTTGCAAATATGTGTTCTTAGAAATGGTGCACAAACCCACCTTAGTTTTTGTTGTCAAATCACGGGCTGCGGAGGGGCTGGGGAGGAAAAGAATGCCGAATGTGCATTTCAGGCCCTCAGCTAACTCCTGGAGTTGTTTCATGTGAGTCGGGATTCCCTTGCCAAAGGGAACACGGAGATGCATGTGGCCACACTGTCATACTCTCCTGCCAGCTGCAAACCTCATCACAGTTCCTGTGAAGTGTGTTTCCACGGATCAGGTTTCTGCCAGGGAAGACTTTTTCATTTCTTAGGGTATTTCTTAGGGTAAGGCAAGGTCAGCTTCCTTTCCATACATTTCAAAGGTTTATGACTGCCCTCAAATAGAGGGATACAACCTTAGCAGGCCTGGGAATTTTACTGTTCTTCTCAGTTACGTTCTTCAAAAGCTGGGTCCTGATGGCTACTCTCTATGTAGTCACTCTTCTGTTTTCTTCATGGATGGAAGCTGATTACATCAATCGGTTAGGAAACCTGTTCAGGAAAACCACTTCATAACAATCCTTTCTATTACATGCTCTTTGACTTCAGAAAAATCACAGATAATTTAATGCTATAAGTTTCCTGGAATTAAAGGTAGCTGAAGAGATCATTCTTGTTTTACAGGCGAGGCAAGTAAATTTCAGAGAAATAAGGTAATTTTCCATGAGCACACCCAGCTCAGACAGTGGAGATGAGGCTAGAAACTAAATATGCTTTCTGCCTTTTATAACTTATTTTCCCATGTTGTAATACAGATGCACTGCATCTTTGAATAACATTTTTTTTTGTTGTGACAATTTGCAGGAAATCATGCATTTTCATTAAATGTTCATTATGAAACTTCATGATCTCAGTTAGCAACCTGATGTTCGTTTAGGCAAAGCTCACCTTTTATAAGTCATTAAACATGTAAATGTATATGTACAACATGTATTAGTATTTACACGTAGTAACCCAGAGTCATGGGGAACATTTTCTTTTGCTATTTCTAAAGAAAATACCCTGAATGCACTTAGAACATTTTAAGATTCTATTTCAAGGTCAATCAGTTCGATATTAATTTCTTTAAGGGGAAGGAAGGAAGGAAAATCAGAGGTGAAGTTGATGGCATGACAAACCTATAAAATGGCTTTATAATGTGTTAATCTGACTAGGCTGGACTAAATTTTCTAGAATCTTCTTGTCTGACATATTTGACATCCTGGGAGACTGTGACGTATAAGGGAAGCAGCAGCTGGTTTTGTAGCTCAGGCTCCTTGCCGAGCTGCTGACTCACCCTGATTCGGAGCAGCAGCTGCACCTGCCGCCGCTTTGCCCCCCCAGGTCTTCCTTCCTCCGACTCTCAGATCTGCGTGAATGCCTAGCTCTGGGACTAATGGCCCTGCAGGAAACTTGTGTTCCTTTGCTATTGCTGCTATAACAAACTACGGCAGGCATAGTAGCTTAAAACAACTTATAGTTTTGTAGGTTATATGTCTGACAGGTATTTATTTGGAATAAAGGTCTTTTTTTTTTTTTTTAATCCTGAGTGTATTCTGATGGGGAAAAGAATTTTAGTGAATCCCCTGATAGACAGAAAAAGGTTAATTGTGGGGAAATTTTTTATGTGAACAGTTTTCATTATTTGTTCTTTAAAATCTGGGCTGCAATATGAAAAACATAACAGATATTATGAGATTAAACATCTTGAATTTAAAAGAGTTTATATTAATTATAGGCAAGTAACATATATCTTTCAGTATTAAGTAAATAGATAAGCATGGGAAATTAATGTGAACAATTGAGGAACTGGGAGCAATTGCCAACTTTCTTTCATTAACCAGTGAAATTCTTCATGAAACAGGTGGAGTTTAAGGTTCTTTTGTAATGCATTAAGGAAAATTATGTTTCTGGCTCTTTTTCTGTAATGTATTGAAAATCCACTGGAAAAATATAGATTTTTTTTCCTGTCCCCATCTTCTAAACTATCATCTGAAAATAAGTGAAATGTTGTCATGTTATACAAGTACAATCAAATATGTAGGTAGTTTCAAAATACAGTAGTGAAAGATAGTCACAGAATTTCCATATATCATTGACACGTACAAGTCTTCCTCATGCGTATCTCACAGAGAAACACTAATACTCAGAATTGCCTGGAAATCTGACAGTCCAGACAAAATTCAAAATCTGGTAGATGTCCACACATCTTTGAACATGGGAATTGGAAAGAACATTTCCAATTTACCATCTTGCCTAATTTCATTCAAAACCTCTATTTGTCTGTCAGCTGGTATGCTGATATGGTTCCCAGAAGAACTTTGCTCTCTCCAAGAGAACTTACTTAGCCCCCCACATCCTGGCCCACGGCCCACTGGCACACTCGCTTCACTTTGTGAACCAGGAGCAGAGTGTAAACTCAATCTGCTATGCTCACAACGGCACATTCTTGAGTGTGGCTGTCTAGACCGTTTCCTTTGCTCAGTGGCTCAAGGGTCTTTTTACAGACTAATTACTGGAATATTACATTGTGGGTAGTGGATTCTTCAACAGATCCTTACCCAGTTCTGACAGAGGTGTTTTAAGTGATTTTATGCCACAGAACAGTGTGTTCACCAATGTGCCTACTCACATAAGCTGTAGAGTGAGTTCTCTGGCAGCTGAAGCTCTGTACCTGTCACCTGTTCTATCTCTAGAACTGAAGAGAGGATTTAGTCTTTACTTCTTGCTTTTTTCTGATTGGTTGGTTTTCTGGACTTGAATATAAGTTTTTGGGGGAGGGCAGGAAATAGAGTATCCAAAAACAAGACCCAGACACCTAGATACAACAGCTAGCATCTATGGGTTTGAACTAGTGTGAGGAAGTCCAAGCACTTGAAAGAACGATTAATGCCCCTGAATTCCTTGGACTATGTCCATGGCTCCATATTTATTAGCCAAACAATTTCATTTCCATGTGCCTCATATCTCCTATCTCAAAAAAAAAGGTGCCCCCTGTAAAGGAGGGCAGAGGGCATCAAGAGTCAGGAAAAAGGACTAATAACATGTAACCTAACTGCCTAAAGCATGGGCCACCCAGTTTTGAATAAACAACCCGAGGCTAAGCTTAGAAATGCGCCTGCTTTAAGTTAGATAACTAGAAGTGGGCAACAGCCTGGGGGCGTGATCCGTGATAAGTCACATAGACATGCTTGGGTAAGCAAGAGATAACAATTGAAGCGGTCAGGCAACTGGAGTGTTCCCTAAAAGGTTACAATATAGAATGTGTTTTAAAATTATTGGTTGTAGAAATGTGCGGGCTTCAGTGTAACGGCTGTGAAAATTCTAAATAAGCAATACCTAAAGTTGCCTGGGGGTCGGCAGCTAGGACTCGGCCTGCGTGTCAGGGGAGGTGCTGTCGACCCCAGCTTGCTGGCTGAATAAAGACTTTGCCTGTACTTACATCTCCATGCCTGTGTGCTTTGTTCTCTCGGGAAAACCCTGAGTTCCTGGACCCTAACATTTGGGGGCTCGTCTGGGATCTGTGTGCGGCTTCCCTGAGAACAAAGGACGGCTGGAGGCAAGGTCTAATTGTCCGGATGGGGCAGTGCAATTCGAGGGTCGCCCCCTCGTGTCTGCATAAATCCATTATAAAGCGGGAGTCACCATCCCGTGTATGGTCTCGGGTTAGTGACCCCGAGTGAGAGAGTCCGGGTTGGTAGTCCCGGCCCCCAAGTTAGCAATCCTGGGTGAAGCCCAGGTAACCAATCCTGGCCCTAAGGTCCGAGTAACTCGGCCTTAGGAAGGCAAGTCCGATCGGCAGAAAACTGGTGCCCGAGGAGGAAAAGATTGAGCTCGTCACCCTGCAGCAGTCCAAGTGGACGCCTTTTGGGAGAATAATGAGAGTTTTTGAGGATCCTGAAAGTGGTGAGTGTGGTGCGCACCAGAGTGAGAGAAGGACTGGTCCGAACGAGTGTGATCAGATGTGGTGTGTGTGCTTGGTGTTTATTTTACTGTGTTTTGGTTTCAGTTTATATTTTTTTATGCGCTTCTTATTTTAAGTTTCCTTGTTCTAAGGCTCTCCTGCTCTCTCCGTTCCTCCTTTCTGCCACTACATCATTCCCCGCGGGCACGGGTCGGGCAATTAAGAGCCATTAGGGCGCCCGCCACTAGAAGACTCCTGTGACAGGATAAGGGGTTCACAGCCGCAAATCCCAGATAAATTCGCGTCCCCCGCAAAAGGAAAACTGTGCAACGACAGGCACCCGTTCACAAGCACATATAACAGTCATCTTGTTTGAAGTGGCATCTTCATCCTTCGCCTTTGTCTCCCTCATATCCTTTTTCTTCTTCTTTTTCACTATGGGTCAGGCTTAGGCTACTCCTAAGAGTCTGATCCTTTCCCATTTCCCGGAGTTCAAGAAACAGGCCTTAAATATGAGCCTTGGCATCAAGAAGGGTAAGCTTGACACCTTTTGCTCAGTCGAGTGGCCTTCCTTTGGAGTAGGCTGGCCGACCCAGGGATCTCTTTCCCTGGACCTTATCAGCAAAGTCAAAACCCTTATCTCCTGACCAGGCCCTGAGGGCCACCCTGACCAACTCCCCTATATCTTGGTCTGGGAAAATCTAGCCAAAAATCCTCCATCCTGGCTGAGGACCTTTTTGGTGGGGAAACCTCATACTGACCCCCTAAAGACCTCCATCCTAGTTGCTCAGGAAAAATTAGAGCCCTCTGATCACAGGGCCAGAAATCCTGTGTGCCCGAGTGCGCCGCCTGTCCTCCCCGACAGTTCTCCTCTCTACCCCCTTCTGCCGATTGAGCAGCCACCCCCGTATGCGGAGGAGGGGGGGTGAAGCTGCCGGGAGGATAGAAAACGAGGCTGGGGAACCCAGTGGGAACCAGGCGGCCGCAGCTTCCCCAGACTCTTAAGCAGAGGGAGGCAGGAGGCCAGAAAGAGCTTCCCCACACTCCCCCGCCCTGGCCCCATGCTGGGCGCCAAGTAGAACCGGAGGAATACAATTAAGGCCTCGGGGGGCCAGGGAACAAGAAGGGGAGGCTCCCTCCTCCACCTCAGAAGGAGCAGTGCGGGTTCTGCCTGTGCGCGCCATTGGTACAGGCATAGCTCAATAATATCAATACTGGCCCTTTTCATCTAGTGACCTCTATAATTGGAGGACTCAGAACCCTCCCTTCTCAGAGGACCCCAAGTGTCTTATAGGTTTAGTGGAGTCCATTATGTTTACCCATCGTCCCACATGGGACGACTGCCAGCAATTGCTCCACACTCTCTTCATGACGGAAGAGCGAGAGCGTATCCTCAATGAGGCCAGGAAAAATGTCCTCGGAGAGAATGGAAGACCCACTACCCACCAGCCCATCATCGACGAGGCGTTCCCACTTACACGCCCGGATTGGGACTTCAGGACTGCAGAAGGTAGGGAGCGTCTCCAGGTCTACCACCAGACTCTGCTGACCGGTCTCCGGGCAGCCGCCAGACGGCCCACTAACCTGGCTAAGGTAAAAACTATTGTTCAGGGGGAAATGGTAAGCCCAGCCGTGTATCTGGAAAGGCTGTTTGATGCTTACAGGCAGTACACCCCCATAAACCCAGAAGAAGAGGATCACAGATCAGCTGTAGTCCTCTCATACATCAACCAGGCAGCCCCCGATATCCGGAGAAAACTCCACAAGTGGGAGGACCTGGGGGAGATCCCTATTAGAGAGCTGCTGCAGCAGGCAGAGAAGGTCTTCAATGCTAGGGAAACTCCGGAAGATAGAGAAGAAAGGCTGAGGAAAGAGAAATGAGTAATACAGGAGAAAAAAAGGAAGGAAGACAGAGAATTTCAGAAGAGGGAAAACAAGAAGCAGAGGGAGGAGATGGCCAGGATATTCCTGGCCAGGGTGAAGGAGGGCCCTAGGCCACCTCGAGGAACAGGACCCCGCCAATCCCGACTAGGACAAGATCAATGTGCCCTGTGCAAGAGATATGGACATTGGAAGAGGGAGTGCCCCCAAAGGAGGGAACAAGGAGGAGGGAATCCTGTTAAAACCCTGCACCTCGGAGAGAAGGATTGACGGGGACAGGGCTCAGCACCCCTCCCCGAGTCTTGGGTAACCCTGTGCGTGGAGGGGACTCCCATTGGGTTCATGGTAGATGCTGGGGCACAATATTCAGTTCTCAACCAGGCCCACGGTCCCCTGAACCCAGGACACACAAGTATAGTCCAGGGAGCGACAGGGTCCAAGAAATGTGCCTGGACCACTAGCAGAAAAGTGGACCTAGGAAGGCATCAGGTCTCTCACTCATTTCTGGTCGTACCTGAGAGCCCCACACCGCTGTTAGGTAGAGACTTACTAACCAAGGTTGGGGTGCGCATTCATTTTGAACCAGAAGGGATAAAAATCATGGACAAAGAAGGGCAGCCCCTACAACCGGTGCATGTGTTAACTCTGTCCCTGGCCGACGAACATCGTCTGTTTCAGGCAGATCAAGAAAAGGGGGCCAGGGAGAAATGGACTCTTGGTTACAGAGGTTCCCTTCCACATGGGCCGAGACCAGAGGAATTGGTCTCGCTAAACACCTATCCCCGGTCATTGTTCAACTCAAAGCCCCGGCTCTACCCATCTGGGTCCGGCAATATTCAATGCCAGAAGAGGCTAGGAAAGGAATAGCACCCCATATCCATAGACTATTGGAGACAGGAATCCTTAAAACCTGCCAATCTGCATGGAATACGCCCCTGCTTCCAGTAAGGAAGCCTGGCAGTGGAGATTACAGACCGGTGCAGGACTTGCAAAAGGTCAATGAGAGGGTAGAAGACATCCATCCTACAGTGCCTAACCCTTACACCCTACTCAGCTACCCACCACCTGCACATGTGTGGTATACTACTCTGGACCTGAAAGACGCCTTCTTCAGTATCCCACTCTCTGAAGTTAGTCAGCCTTTGTTTGCCTTTGAGTGGCAAGAACCAGGGGGAGGAAGAAAAGGGCAGCTTACCTGGACTAGACTGCCACAGGGCTTCAAGAACTCTCCCACCTTATTCAATAAAGCCCTAAGCCAGGACCTGGAGCCCTTTCGCAGGAGCCACCCCCGCGTGACACTGCTGCAGTATGTGGATGACCTGTTGCTGGCTACAGAAACCCGTGAGGAGTGTGAAGAAGCCACAGGGAACTTGCTGGCTGAACTAGGCGAACTGGAATATCGAGCCAGCACCAAGAAAGCCCACATCTGTCAGAGGTCAGTAGTCTACCTGGGGTACAAAATATCTAATGGGGCCAGGTGGCTAACGCAGGCTATGAAACAAACTATCCTGACTATCCCCGTCCCCTCCTCACCCCAGGAAGTGAGAGAATTTCTTGGCTCAGCAGGGTTTTGCAGGCTTTGGATTCCAGGATATGCAGAAATAGCCCGACCGCTATATGAAGCGACCAAAGAAGGGCCGGGCTGGCAATGGACTCAGGAATGACAAGAGGCTTTTGACAGACTAAAAGTAGCTCTCCTCCGGGCCACCGCCCTATCTCTGCCAGACCCAGAAAAACCCTTTATCCTGTTTATAGATAAAAAGAAGGGAGTGGCCAAAGGAGTCCTGGCTCAGCAGCTGGGCCCATGGAAGAGACCTGTGGCCTATTTGTCCAAGCGGCTAGACCCAGTGGCCTCCGGGTGGCCACCTTGTCTGCGTATCCTAGCAGCCATTGCTCTACTGGTAAAGGAGGCAGACAAGCTGACTTTTGGCCAGAACCTAAGAATAACAGCCCCACATACCATAGAGGGGATCCTCAGGCATCCTCCAGGAAAATGGATGATGAACGCAAGACTCACCCACTACCAAGGGCTCCTACTAGACTCTCCACGAATCGCCTTCTCTGACCCGGTAACCCTAAATCCTGCCACCCTTCTGCCAGACCCAGATCCGACGACCCCCTTCCATGACTGTGGAGACATCCTTTCCGAAATTATCCAGGTGCGAGCAGACCTGAAAGACACACTGTTACCAAGCTGTGAGCTGAATTGGTATACGGATGGGAGCAGTTTTGTGCAGGAGGGAGTCAGGAGAGGAGGGGCAGCTGTAGTAACCCACGAAGGGGAAGTTGTCTGGAGCGCAGCTCTGCCCCCTGGCACCTCAGCACAGAAGGCGGAACTTATTGCTCTTGCTGAGGCCCTGGAAAGAGCAGAAGGCAAGAGGGCCAACATATACACAGATAGCAGATATGCCTTTGGCACTGTCCATGTCCACGGTGCCATCTACCGAGAAAGAGGATTCTGTTCCATGGAAGGGAAGGGACTGAGGAATCTGCAAGAAGTCCAAAGACTACTAGCTGCTGTCGAAAAACCCAAAGCAGTAGCAGTTATACATGTACTGGGCCACCAATCAAAGAAGACACCTGAGGCCGTCAGCAACAGCCATGCTGATGCGGAAGCTAAAAGGGCATCCCTCTCGGACTCCCTTGTACTTGCAGCCCTCAAAATACCCATACCTGAATTGCCCGCCTTGCCACCCAAACCTGAGTATTCCCCCCAGGATCTTGAGTGGATTAAGAAACAAGTCTTGGGGAAAATGTTTAGGGAGGGAAATTGGAGTAGGGACCAAGAAGGTAGGTTGATCCTGCCTGAAGCATTGGGGCAGTACATGCTTGCTAATCTGCACAAGTCCACTCATCTAGGCTGGAAAAAGCTGCTCAGCCTTTTCCAGTCTGCGCAGTTGGTGTTTCCCCACCAGAATGAGGCAGCTTGTCAGATCACGAATGAATGCAGTAGCTGTGCAAGGCTAAGACCAGCCCCAAGAGGGCTGCACCCGGCAGGTACCCGGGAAAGGGGGAGGGCTCCAGGGAAGAATTGGGAAATAGACTTCACCGAAATAAAACCAGGGAAGTATGGATACAAGTATTTGCTGGTTATGGTAGATACTTTCTCTGGGTGGGTGGAGGCCTTTCCAACCAAGCATGAGACTAGCCAGGTAGTAGCAAAAAGGTTAATTGAGGAAATCATCCCCAGATATGGGGTCCCTGAAGCAATAGGTTCCGATAACGGCCCGGCTTCCGTTAGCAAAGTCCTACAAGGACTAGCCCTAGTTTTGGGAGTAGATTGGAAGTTACATTGTGCTTATAACCCACAAAGCTCTGGGCAGGTAGAAAGAATGAATCAGACCCTGAAGGAGACCCTTTCTAAATTGGTATTGGAGACTGGCCAATAGTTGAGATTTGTACGGGGCTCCTCCACCCATAATCCAGCAAGTGCAGCTTCCCAGTGTAGAGGACCCGTCCCCTGACTATCTGAAGGTGTTGCAAGCTCTTGCTAAAGTGCAGCAAGAAATCTGGCCCCTGATCAGAGTGTATTACAAGGGCAGGAAAATTCCGAGCCCGGAACATGGCATAGTCCCAGGGGATATGGTGTGGGTCAAGAGACACCAAGTGAAGACTCTTGAGCCCAGGTGGAAAGGACCTTACGTTGTATTGTTTACCACCCTCACTGCTCTCAAGGTTGACGGTATCGCTCCTTGGGTGCACCACACCCACGTTTGGAAGATCCTGCCTCATCAGGATCCAGGGGCCCACAAGGAAGAGTGGAAGGTGAAGCAGCATCCTGCGAATCCCCTGAAACTACACCTAAGCCGAAGATGAAGGGGATCCTGCTGATAAGTGCCTTAGTATGGACCTTAAAGGGAACCACATCTGTGACCAGCCCCCCCCAGCCATGGGGCCTGACCTGGGTGCTGGTCAATGGCACAACTGGGGAAGTCATCAGTACCACAGAACACAGTGTGCCACTTGGAACCTGGTGGCCTGACTTGTTTTTCTGCCTTCGACGGATCAACCAAGGTTACCAGACCCTTTGGGGGATCGCCCCTTCGGCTGGCACCCAGGCCCAGGGATTTTATGCCTGCCCAAAAGCAGGTAAATGAGAGTCATGTGGGTGGGGGCCCTTCTGGTGTGCCAAATTGACCTGTGTAACCTCGAATGATGGGGGTCAGAAATGGCCGGTTACGAAAGGGGATGCTGTCAAATTTTCTTATGTCAACCAGGGCCTCCCACGTCACGTGCAAAGGGACAGGGCTTGTGACCGGGACCGGGATTGGGTACAAATTCAATTCACTGAGATGGGCAAAAAGACTGAGGTATCACGTTGGATAAGAGGGCTAACATGGGGGATAAAGTACTATAAATCTTGGGGACATGAGGAAGAAGGCTCAACCCTCACCATTAAATTAACCATGTTAGCTCCCACCACCGCCATAGGTCCCAACCCGGTTATAAATCCCCAGAAACCTTCAATCCAAGATAAGGGCCTGAGCAAAAAGGATGAGAAAATGCCGACCAGGATGCTTGCTCCAGAACCCACGAGAGGACCGGGTCCATCAACCTCTGGGTTATGGGCCCAGCACACTCCCTCCGGGTTAGATAATCCCATGTGGGAAATGGTGCAGGCAGTAGTAGAGACTCTTAACCACACCACTTCCTCCCTCAGCGATCCCTGTTGGCTATGCTACCCAGGTTCATCCCCCTTCTATGAGGCAATCGGGATAAATGGCTCCTACACTATCAACAACTCCCATCCCACTTACTGGGACAGGAGACCGTGGAGACTTACAATTGCTCAAGTCTCTATCGCTGGTACATGTGTAGGCACAGTCCCGACGGCCCAGAGCCAGTTATGCTCCTCCTATAATAGCACCCCGTGGGAGCAAGGAAAGTGGATTATACCCTCCTCGGGTTGGTGGCTCTGTTCAAAGACAGGCCTCACCCCGGCCCTATCCACCTCTGTGTTCAATACTAATAATGAGTTTTGTGTGCTGGTGGCCATTCTACCTCGCCTAATATATCGTTCTCATGACTCTCTCCTTTCTTATTGGGAAGAAAGGCCAAATCTCCACTGGAGCAAGAGGGAGGCTGTTACTGCCCTGACCATTGGGATCCTCGTCTCCCTAGGGATAGCAGGGGCAGGCACTGGGGTCGCAGCCCTCGTGACACGGGAAAAAGGGCTCACAACCCTGAGGCTGGCAGTCGACAGGGACCTAGAACAGCTCCGACAGTCAGTATCAAACCTGGAGCAATCCCTCACCTCCTTGGCAGAGGTGGTCCTACAGAACCAAAGAGGCCTGGACCTCTTGTTCTTAAAAGAAGGTGGGCTATGTGCAGCCCTAAAAGAAGAATGCTGTTTCTATGTAGATAAGACAGGTGCAGTTAGAGATTTCTTAGCCAAACCAAAAAAAGATCTTGACAGGTGGCGTAAAGAATATGAAAGCAGCAGCAACGAAGGCTGGTTTGAATCTTGGTTTAAGCATAAGCCATGGTTTGCTACCCTCCTCTCGGCCATTGCAGGGCCACTGGTCATCCTGCTGCTTTTGCTTACCATCGGCCCGTGTATAATAAATAGGCTGCTTAAGTTTGTGCAAGAGAAGATTGACACCGTCCAACTCCTGGTCCTTCGCCAAAAATATCAGGTTCTAGATACCGCTGCAGAAGATTCCTTAGTCTGATCAAGAAAAGGGGGGAAATGTAAAGGAGGGCAGAGGGCATCAAGAGTCAGGAAAAAGGACTAATAACATGTAACCTAACTGCCTAAAGCATGGGCCACCCAGTTTTGAATAAACAACCCGAGGCTAAGCTTAGAAATGTGCCTGCTTTAAGTTAGATAACTAGAAGTGGGCAACAGCCTGGGGGCGTGATCCGTGATAAGTCACATAGACATGCTTGGGTAAGCAAGAGATAACAATTGAAGCGGTCAGGCAACTGGAGTGTTCCCTAAAAGGTTACAATATAGAATGTGTTTTAAAATTATTGGTTGTAGAAATGCGCGGGCTTCGGTGTAACAGCTGTGAAAATCCTAAATAAGCAATACCTAAAGTTGCCTGGGGGTCGGCAGCTCGGACTCGGCCTGCGTGTCAGGGGAGGTGCTGTCGACCCCAGCTTGCTGGCTGAATAAAGACTTTGCCTGTACTTAGATCTCCATGCCTGTGTGCTTTGTTCTCTTGGGAAAACCCTGAGTTCCTGGACCCTAACACCCCCCACATCACCCCCACCATCAATAACAATAGCAAATTATGTGCTGAGTAAAGATAGATCAAATCAGAGCAGGGGAAAATTAACTATGCATATGTTAAATCATGTGTAAGTTATAAGAGAATACATATTTCCTTGAGCTAGAAAGTGTGGCTAACTTTATGTTTGGTTTAGAAAATTCTGTCTCCTAGTAGTATAAAAATGTCATCCTACATTTTCTTCTATTCCTTTTATGATTTCTTTTGCTTTGATTGTTAAGCCAGCTGTAATATATTCTTGTGCATCTTATGATCGGCATTATGTCCAATGGTCTTAACATCACTCACTGAATTCTCTTCTATTTTTCTTTACAAGATACTCTTATCAAATTCTAAATTCCCCAAAACATCTGGATCTGTTTCTGGTGCCTTAATCTTGCCAGTACCAAAATGTTATAGTTACTGTAGCTTTCTGTTGTGCTCTGATACTTGGAGTAGCAAATAAAAAATCTCTTATCTTTTCTTTTAGAGATGAGCTGTGGAATCAACTTGTATTTATCAAGGAATCCCATGTAAGTTCTGGTTAAGATTATGTTGAATTTATAGGAGTTTCTGTGACAATTGGCAATTTTGTACTATTGAATCTCCCCATTCAAGCACATGGCATGGTTTAGTGTTCCTTTGTATCTTTCTATTCTTGCTCAATTGGTACAAAGCCTGAGTTGACTGCATTTAAAAAGAAACGAAACAAAAACAAAACATCTCCATGATGCTTGAATTCAGCCAAACTACCAGTTCCTTTTGAGACTGTTGTTCTAAAAGAGATCATATTATTAAATGCACTAGTTTAAAAAAAAAAGATAATCGCTTTGTTACTTGCATGTATAATCTCAGTCCTTCAGTATCACAGAGTATCACTCAGTAAGTACTTGTTACCAGATGGGAAGTGTTGAGTAGTATTTCCAGATCTGTTGGCTTCCACCATCCGTTTCACAGCACCTCCCTTTGTGGCCAGCAGAGGGTGCTCCTGCAGCACATGCCCTCTTTCAACATCACTGAATCCAAACAAATTTCAAACTTGAGGAAGTATTGGTTTATAAATTATCAACTGCAGTTCTCAGACATTCTAGCAGACTCACATCTGTGGGCATTTTATGTAGAAGACAAGTAATGGGAGAAGGTGAGATCTTCAAAGTGTCTTGTAATCGAAGAAGGCCTGTACTACATAAGCACAGAAGGCAGAAAGGATTAGAACAGCTTGTGTTTGGGCTAACGAGTGGAGCCTCTGCTTTTAGGGGCTGTCCTTTTGAGCCCTGGTGCCCGCAGACTGTTTTGTGAGCTGTCAGATTCCTGATCTTGGTCCTTTAAAGGCAACATTTTTTTAAGTGGCTCTTTAAATAGGGGGTAGGAGCTCAAGAGAGCAATGAGCTGGCAGCTATGGAAGGAAATGGTCTGGTTGCAGATAATCTTATGGGAAAAATTTTGATTCTGTCTATTGGCTTTGGAAGTTTCCCTCATTGTTGATGGTTGTGATGTTCAAAGAAGTGTGTCCTTCTCCACCTTCCCTACCGGTCGGGACTCACTGCTTCTTCCTTATGTGCCCAAACCATCCAGTGTTTATTTCTATTTTGCAAATATCATATTTTGTGATATTCACCTGTGTATTTGTTTATATCACCTCCTAGGTTAAGCAACATGAGGGAAGGATCACACTGTATTTCCTAGCATAGGGTTGGTATACTTGGTCAGAAGTCAATAATTATTTGTTCAATGGATGATAGAAGGAAAGAAATGCAGGTAGAAAGAAAGGAGGAACAAAGAAGTGGTAGGTTACTCTTATAGGGTAAGTGAATTTTTAAACTGATCCAGAATCCAGAAATCACAGTAATAGAATTCCCATAGAACATTACTGGGTATAGCCCATGTGGAAAAAGTGAAGGTTCCTATGGCCAGGATTCTCACCTGAACATAAACTACTTGACGATATAATTGGCCTGCTGCTAGGCTACAGCTTCCACACCTGTAGGCAGTGAGCTATTATTGACTGAGTCACTATATAAAGAGATCTGCCCAGTTATCTGGGCAGAGGCAAAGATGAAGGAGGATTACAGACCTGCAGACTGCTGGGTGCAGATGTGATTCTAGTGCTGACCTATAGCTGGGAGAACAAACCAGGTAATAAACACTTTCATCCCCAAGAGCCAAGGAAGAATTGTTGAAACTGAGATTCAGTCACCAGAATAATATCTTACTGCCAGCACCAACTGCACTAAACCCTGGAGACTCCATTTAGTAGGCCTGACCTTGGACCTTTTGACACATGAACCAACAATGGCTGGCCCTCCTGGCACCTTGGGGACAAGGCCCAGAAGCTGGCCTCCTGTGTATTCCTGGGGTAACAGAATGGCCCCCAAAGATCACAGTAGGCTACCCTAAATGGCCAGAAGGGAGGGGCATCTTAACAGGGAGTTTTATCATTATGGCCAGTGTGTGAATCTCCAGTAGCACTGTATATAGACCCCTCAGTAACCCCCACTGGGAGAGTAGTAAAGGTATGGTATACTAGACCTGGACGGGACCCCCTTCCTGCTACAGTCCTATCACAGGACCACCCTCTTGCATGCATCCTACCTGATTGACAAGATTTGCTTATGTTGGTGCCATTAAATCATGTGTCTTATTGCCCCTAAGGTCTTTGTGGATCGGGCACACACTCTAGCAAAAAAACTGCTACTTGCTCAGGTGCATGGTGCTCCCTATCCATACCACTACTAAGTGTGAGTCATGAACTCATCTGAGTAGAACTGCTTTTGAATATAGCTGAAATAATCTCCTCTGGCTTGTTAATTATTATAATTTCTATTATCTGTATTAAAATCTTATTTTATCTTAATTTTTGTTATTATCTCTATGTTGCTGTTATCCTCTGTTGGTGGTGTGGAATCTGGTTACAATGCTCCAGCTTTCTAACACAGGGACCATTACAGAAGATTGAAAGTGTGAAGATTATGAGGCGAGAATCCTGGAGGGGTGGAGTGTGGATAAAGTGAAGGTTCCTATGGCCAGGATCCTCACCTGAACATAAACTACTTGATGATGTAACTGACCTGCTGCTAGGCTACTGCTTCCACACCCATAGGCAATTAGCTATTACTGACTGAGTCACTATTTAAAGAGCTCTGCCTAGTGTTTGGGCGGAGGCAGGGATGAAGGAGGATTACAGACCTGCAGACTGTTGGATGCAGATGTAATTCTAGTGCCCCATCTATCACTGGGCGAACAAGCCAGGTAATAAACCCTTTCACTCCAAGAATGTTCCATTGTCATTCCTCAGTCTCACTGAATCCATAGTGAACTTGCCTGGAGCTGAAACCCATTGGCAAGATGACCCAACACAAATGATGACAACAGAAACAATTTGTTTCTAATGAGGTTAGTGACAATATTTGTAATAGCAAAACTGTAACTTAACTATAACCAGCGAAGTGTAAAATGAAGATCATTTGTTATTTATGTAGATTGCAAAGCTAATTGCATAATGTGGTGTTTTTATAAGTAGTGAGGTTCTGGAATGCAGTGTTCCATGTACAATTTAAAAATCATATATTCTACTCAAATTCATGAATATTTTAATGTCAACTCATAATTCCATTCAAATCAGAGACATAATTGGAATTTTTCTTACCACACTATCTTCTCCCTCTCTTAATACAGCATCAGATATTTATTAGTTACTACCTGTACTCAGGTGTTTACATTCATAATTCCTTGGGTTACCTTTTCAGGTGTGGGGAAAGTGGAAGTTCCTACTGCCAGGATCTTCATCTGACCCTAAACTACTTGATGATGGAATTGGCCTACTGTTAGGCTACTGCTTTCACACTTGTAGGCAATAAGCTATTGACTGAATCACTATAGAAAGAGCTCTGCCCAGTGGTCTGGGCAGAGGCAGAGACAAAGGAGGTTTACAGACCTGCTGACTTGGATATAGACATGATTCTAGAGCTCAACCTATTTATGGGAAAATTAAAGCCTTTTACCCCCAGGAACATTCCATTGTCATTTCTCAGTCTCACTGAATCCACAGTGAACTTGCCCAGGGCTGAAACCTTCAGGCAAGACATCAGGTAATAACTATCAACTTTTCTCATCTTCAAACAACTGCAAAAGGGGGTATTTCAGGAATCTTCATTCTTCTGGGTAGTTCATTATCCAAAACTCTAGTCTATATAAATAGTTCTTAGAACACCTAAGGTTAAACTGGATGATATGAATGCTATTTTGAATAGAACAACTTTTTAAGATGTCCCTACTCTCAAGTTTCATGTTTATTAATTAATAAAAACTTAGATTATTTTTTTCTACAAAATACTAACTTCCTATATTTACCTAAATACACAAATTAGGAAAATCACATGTCAAAAATTCACCTTGACACGGAATGTAAACAATGCAGCCAAAACAGAATATTTTATTTTTAATATTTCAAGCACTTAAACGAACTGAAAAAAATGATCAACATGATCATTAATTCTTCTATGCACCCTGTGGGTATATTTCACCTTGTTTATTCAGTGTTAAGAGAATCACTGGGAAACTGAAGGTAGCTGATGAAGAAGCAGGCTCTGGGAGATTTAACTGATTTTCTCAAGAATTGTAAGTCTGAGGATAGGTTTTTTTCCTCCTTTTTTAAAACTACTAGCCTAAACACTCGCTGTAGGTGAGATTATATGCTTTGTGAAAATTACCAAGTGTTTGACATGCTGTATTTGATTAATTTGATATAATCTATTATTTACACTAATTTGGAAAATGTATTCTACTCAAACACAAACATAATTGTCTGATAGTTTTTGTGTCCAGAATGACTCAGTGAATGAAAGATAAGCAAAATATATTTTACTTTTTATAAAAACTTCAATTAGACAAATACTTGCTGAATACCTGCCTTGGAGGTAGGATTTCCTGGAGTCAGAACGCTCCGGGGTTCTAACTCCAGCTCTGCCGCTTAGAGCTGGGGGACCTCAGGCCTGGGACTGAACTTCTCTAAACTCAGTTTCCTTATCTGGAATATTCTTTAGGATAAATATAATCACCATTTTTGAGGTTGTAGGAGGATTAAATGAGATAATTCATGCAAAGCAATTGGCATAGTGCCTACTATATGGTGAACTTTCAATGAATGATAGCTATTACATTCTTACCATTGTGCTAGGCCCATGGGATAACATAAAAGATGTTTAAAACACTGCCTACATTATTAAAGGGTTATAAGTAATATTTTTTCTATTATATTAAGAACCCTAGGTTCTGTGTAGCAGGTTGGAAATTACAAGATTGATTTAAAAAGTATTCCTGCCTACAAAATGTACTTTTCATGTAGATATACAAACTATATTTGATATGGGGTTTGCTTGTATTTTGTTTTCTTTTATTGTAAAATAAAACACAGGTACAGAAACACATACACAAAAAGGTGTAGCTAAGAAAATTGTTATAAGGCAGGCAGACTTGAAACCACCATTCATTTTAAGCAATAGAATGTTGCCAGCTCTGATGTTATTTTCCATTAACTGACCCACATCAACGTGCACAGATTACACATTGCTGCTGGGCCAGCGTGTCACACGTGGACCTGAGGACTCAGCATGTTACCCTCCTCAGGATGGGTGAGCATCGTCCAACCCGCGGAGGGTCTGACTGGACCAAGTGGAGGAAGGAGGTATTTGCCCCTCTTCCCCTGCCTCACTGGCTGAACTGGGGGATCTGACCTCATCTCGCTGTCTCTGCCCCTCGGACTGGGATTTCTACTACTGGCTTCTTTGGTTTTCAGGCCTTCAGACTCAGACTGAATCATATCACTGGCTTCCCTGGGTCTCCAGCTGGTAGACGGCAAATTGTGGGACTTCTCAGCCTCCATAATGACATAAGCCTATATATTGATATCTGTATCTAATCTGTATCCATATCTAATCTAGATCTATAATCTATCTATGTATCCTACTAGTCTGTTTCTAATGAGAACTCAGCCTGTCCAGAAATGTCTTCATGGACCTGTCCCAGTCACAGCACCTCCCTCCCTCCAAAGGCACCATGATCCCGATGTGTATAGTAAGTTCTTCCCAGCATTTTGTTAGGGTTTTATCCCTCAAGTGAGACTTTTATAGTCCAGAGTTTGCAATCTAGATTTTGCCAACTGCATACCCGTGATGCAGTTGAACATGGTCCTCTGTCCATTGTATTTCCTGCGGATTGGCAACTGGATCCACACATTCAATTAGCCTCAGGTTCAGTCTTTTCAGTGATACTATGATTTTCATCAGGAGGCACATAATAATTTTTGTTCTTTTAAAATATTTATAGCAGTTGATATTCAAAGCTTAGCTATATTAACTTATTGGGGTTGGAACAAAGATGATATTTAATTTTAGCACTTCTTTTTAATTCATTAATTAGCAAATTTATGAGATGCCTCATATCATCTACTATTTGATTATCCAATAGTATAATCATAGGAGAGGGACCACATATTTGGTTTTTTTATTTACCCAATTTTCAAGATAGTGAAGTGGTTATCTATTATTTTCAAGAATGACCAATTAGTTTATTTTAAATATCATTACAAAATATAAATATATTTCATGGGTTTCAACTGAATGTTATTTTTATCCTTCTTGATACTTATTGTCTTATCTTTAGCCAATGGGAGCTTCTTTCAACTGGCTTCAAAGTCTTCCAACATTGTGAAATAGTCTCTCTTTATTCTCTGTCAGGATATTTCAGGACATCTTGTGTATTACTTGCTCCTGATATGGAATTAGCCACTTTTCCAAGAAGTTCCACTGTCTTTTAATAGGAAATGATATATAAAGACTACAATCTAGACTCTAGGATCACCTATTGGAACAAGGGTTATCATTGTTTCTAGGCTTTTTCAGATAATTCATTCTAACATTTCCGACTCAAAAACAGGGCCACAGGGTTTATACTTTGCCTTTTCTATATTCCATCTGTATTTTATTCTGTCTACACTGAAAAATCTTGGTTTTTAAGGATATCAGGGATCATAGAATTACAATGTCCCAGAATTACCCACTTTCTTTATCCCATTTTACATATGGGACAGTCTCAGAATAACAAAACTTACATTAAGATCACCATTATGATTACTAAAAGAAGTTATATATGTTTCTATGTGCTCTCCCCATTCTTCCCCTACCTTTTAAAAATAATTGTATTGTGTCTATATTATCATATCATATATTCTTTGCAGTCTAGGATACCTTTCCCACTAAATCTTAATTCTATAAGTAACAATGTATTTAATGCTCAACCAAGAGCTTGTATCAATGTACTTCTAGTTATTTTAGCTGTCTGAAGCTTGTTCTCTAATAAATTCCAAAGGAAATAACTATGGAAATGATATTCCCTGAGTTCCTGCATGTTTGTCTATGACCTTTATATATTTTATATTCTCTTTCGTTGAGTGTCTTAAATATGTTACTTCATTTTTTCTCTGGTATAATGTTTTGCTGTCAAAAAGTCTGATGCTAACTTCTTTTTTTCCCCTTATAAAATTATGGCTCTTTTTGCATAGATGCAACAAGAAGATTTTTTCCTATCTATAAAAGTCTATTAGTTTTACTAAATTATGTATAGATATTAGTTGTTCTGAGTCAATATTCTCAGCTACATGTTTTTTCTTCTAATATGTTTTCTCAATATATTTTTCTTAACTTCAGGAAAGCTTTCTTGAATTATAGTGTTTATATTTGTTCATTTTCTTGTTTCATTTTTTTTCTTTCTCATGAACTTTTGGACAGTCAACAATATATGTCACTTTCCTGTTTTCCTTTTCACTTTTTAATCTCTTCATTTACTTTAAATATTTTTAAATTGAGGTAAAATGCATATAACATAAAATACATCATTTAACAGTTTTTATGCCACAACTCAGTGGCATTAAGCACACTCACAGTTTTGTGCTACCATCACCACCATCCGTCTCCAGAACTTTTCCATACTCCCTGACTGCAACTCTGCTCAACAGGAACTCTCTGTTCCCCAGTTCCTTTTCATTTACTTTTGATTTTCAAAGTGTCATCCCTTCCACCTATTTCTCTTAGGGCATGTTTTGTTGTCTTTATTTTTGTGATCCTTCTGTTATAGTCCTCACTTCTAAAATGGTATTTTTATTTTATTTTCAATGATTTTCTTTAAGTCTCTCAACTCATTTCTGGATTTTTCTGATGTATGTTGGTCTTTCATGTCTTGTGTCATCATTTCCTTAATGTCTTTTAGCTTATTTTGAAATGCTACATTATTATTTTGATCTGCTTTTTGAGCATGTTTACAGAATGCTGTAAATTTTATAAGAAATGTTTACTACAGGATTTTGGTTCTATTTCTTAGTCTTTTTTCTTATAGTAACTTACTATGGGGTTTGACCTTCATAGTTTTCTGTTGCTTATTTTTACATGAATTCATATTTCCTGAACTTCTGAAGGAAGCTTGGTTCAGATGGAACTTCTAACTTTACAGCGCACGCTCTTCTGTTGTTCCCATGTAGTGTTAGAAAGACGGTGGCTTTGCTTTCTGGGGTGTCTGAGCGTTCTTGGCTCTTTTCCTCTCCTGCACTCTACCTGGCTCTTTTCTTTCCTGTGTCTCCACTGTACCTATCCTGCTCAATTTTTATTCCACTCCCTGCAGTTTCTTCTCATTGTGAAGTCGTCTTGAAAAGCACCTGCCTGGTCACTTCTGAGACTTCACAAGGGTGGGGGTGGACTGCACTCCATCCTAATGCAGTGGGCAAAATCCTGCCAAGTTTCAGCTTCTCTTCTCAGCAAGGTCTGCTCCCCTCTAGAGGAAGTCCCTGCTGCTTATTTTCTTAGGTTTGCCAAATGCTTTGTTGCATCCCTCTGGTTTCTTCCACAAATATGGTGACATCATATAGTTTGTATCTATTGGTGGTTTGTCTCCACCTGCTGTATTTTGAGGTTTGTGGAAATACCTTGTTTCATTTTTTTGGGAAATGTTCATTTGCATTTTTGGTTTTGTTTTCTACTTGCTTTCTCTGTTTTTGTCTGGAGGTTTGGGAAGATCAAAAAACAAGTTACCAATACTAGTCCCAGATCTTCACATATGTAATTATAATTTGATTATTACTACATCTTCTGTTGTGATTAACTTTAAAATATAAAAAAATAAATATATTCCAATTAATAAAAATGGAGTTCTGAAGGCAGACCTTAAGCAAAGTCTTGGTGTGCAGGGAGCTGATTTGAAAGTAGTCCCGGGGAATAAGGGTGGAGGACAGGCATAATAAAGGGGAGGAAGGAAAACCACTACAAGGGTGTGTTGTGGGGATAGTTACATTACCGGCAAGTAACTGAGGCTGGGACCTTTCAAAGAACTTAAGGGAATATGTATCAGAACCGTCTACGTGAATAATATAAGAATAAAGTATTTATAATCTGCTCCATCCCCCATTGACTATGGTCTGCCAGTATGACCCCCCCACTTCTGTGCTGTGCACGTGAAAAGCAGAGTGGATTCCCCACCCAGGCACCACGAGCTAGGCGCAGAGAAACCTGGGCAGAAGCAGTCGGTGCAGCAGCGGAAGGAGTAAAAGGTGGAAGCCTGAGGATATTGAAGTGAATCCTGTGCCAGAGCATGGTTACTAAGCTAACTGAAGTGATTAAAAATGTAAACCTGTTGGAAGTTGACCAGTATTTATGTGTTTATGTATGTGCCAGAGAATATTGTATGATTACAACTACTGAGCTGACAGAACCGTGACCTTCAGTAAATCAGACATATTTTAATTTGATTTTATCTGATAGCACCTAGGTACATTTGTTTTTTTTAGATAGTCCTTAAAAGTCTCAGTGCTCAATATTATAGATGGTTTTTTTTATTTAGCAATGTCCTATTTATTGTTTATCACTAACCAAGTCATTTTATGATAGGTATATAAAGGGTCCAATATTATTTAGTCTATATAACCACACCCGATTTCAAAAGATTGTTGTACCCAAATAACTGTCTTTTCAAGGAGAAAATGTCCAGCATTACAAATTTCAAAAAATGGTCATGATAATATACTTGGCATGTTCACAAGTTCAGCTTACAAAATAAGATCATATTTATTTTTAGGTTGAATTGTAATGACTGTCAAGCCCCCTTCTAGCCAGACTACAGGAAATCAGTCCTTTTCCTGGGCTTCTCAGCATAGGCCCCTGTTCCTTACACTGGTCCATAAGGCATTCTTCTTCCCCACTGGCTTCTTACAGGGAGAGTAGGTACAGCCTTCAAAGCCAGGGTCCTAAACCACCTCTCTCGGTAGCTCTGCTACAGACCTAGTTAGTCCTTAGTATTGTTTTGAGTTTTCTTTAATGGGGAGCTGATGTGGGTAGTGGAACCAATGTAGCCAAGAGGTTGTTTGAAAGGTGGTATTGTCTGGAGCTGTTTATTCCGCAGTGGTTCTTCGGGGTTCACGCAGGAAGAGTGCTCCTTTGCCAGCTTAGGTACAGCTGTCCCAAGCCAAATGCATTCAGGCCCCCAATGTCACAGCTTCTTGTTTACATACATGCAGCCCTGTATGCTATGGAAGGGAAGAATTAAACTTTGGGGGTTAGCTAACCATCTAGTCATGGAAACCTTTCCCAGATATACGCCTATAAACTTCCTTTTAAACAGCCATCGACGTGCTAATCACTGGCAAGGGGAATGGGAAAATCATGACTGGCTTTAGCTAAAGCGGATTTATCTTTCAGCTCCTTATTGGATCATCCTCCCTGAGAAATGAATATCTGAATACAACCGTGGTGTTTTGGAAGGGAGATGCCAACTGACAGTCAAAATAGTTACACTCACCTGAACATGAACTGAGAATGGATGTCACTTCAGCTGCTGCTGCAAGACAAACTGATAAGAAGATAATTAGATAGAAAAAAAAAAGTGGAATAATCCTTAAATAGTCACTGAGTATTTTTGCCTAGCTATCAACAAGGACCCTCTTCTGCCTGCAGATTCATTTTCATCAGGATATTTGGCTGAGCAGTTTCTCTAAATAGATTTTATTTGATTTAGCTGTAGTGTCTTGTCTAGATTGCTTCAAATGTGTATGAGATAACTGGTCAGACTTAAGACCATGGCACATAATCAAATTAACTGGTCCAAACAAGAACCAGAGCACATAGCCTCGTCTTAATAAGCATGATTGCAGACTGGATGTTCAGACAGATTTTGCTTAAAGGAAACAACAAACAAACCTATTATGAGCCAACGTATATCATATACAACTATTAAGGAATAAAATTATAAATAGTGGCTATATAAACTAATGCACTAGGCTTTACATACATCTGAAAAGAGCTTAAATTATGCAGTAGTCTTTTTAAACTTTTAAACATTCCGAATGGCAATTAATTTGGACACATCTTTTGACTGCCCTGGGGCTTAAAATGAATAGGTTGGATTAGATCATTTCTGAGATCTCTTTCAAGTCTTAATTTTTCAGGCTTTAAGTGTTAATTTTAAATAAATTATAGCCTATGGTTAAACCTGTGACATCTTATTACTCTTGGATTCCTCAGTGGCTAGCATGTACTGGATCTTTAGTATAGGTTTGATGAATAAGTGAATCTAGAGTCTTTTTCATAAGCTTTCATGGAAAGGAGGTTAGACTAAGTAGATGTGCTAAATTTAAAGATTTTATTTTGATGAGTTCAATTATACTTTTAAAATATTTCTATGTGATCAATAACCATTATACTTGCATATCTGAGAGACAATAAGTAGTCAGAGACCACAAATGTTCTTAGAGATGATGCTTTTCAAAGTTGACCCAATTCATGAAATCGGTCAAGTAGTGAGTACCTGTGGTTATTTCCTTTGCATAACATGTTAAGTACTAGAGCTTCATTAATTTGATATTCATTTATTTTACACTTTTGGTGGTTTACATAGTAGCTGGTCTGAGTTTGTTCCCTACTTAAATCTTTAAGTGACTAATGCCATAATCAAGATTTCTGGTAAATGTTTATTGTATTAAAGAACAGTCTGCATTACTAATTATTCATTTTGTATTACACATTATTAATTATCCCAGAAATCTCATTTACATGTGAAAAATAATACGAACAAATAGCTGAACTATAGTGCAGCTCTGGAAGGGAGGGGGTTCCCTGCCCGGCGCTAGTTCCATACATGGATCCGGTGAGACCGAAAGAACGCGAGGGAGAGGGCTGCAGACGAAGGGGTTTATTCTCGCGGCCCGGCCTGTCTCCCTCCGCGCGCTCCGCCCCCCTCGCTCGGCTCCGAGCCCCGCCTCCCCAGCCGCGCCGCGCGCTCTCTCCTCCCCCACCCCCCACCCCCGCCCAGGGCCCGGGAGGAGCTCTGTGGGCGGGCCCCTGGTGACCGGCGGTCCCCGCCCCCCCACCGCCCACTTACATACGGGAACTCAGGAGCAAGCAGCCTTTCCACCCTCGCCGGGCCCGACCTTCCGTGACAGACCGGCCGCTGTGCCGCCCGTAGACACCCCGCCGATGCGCGGACAGGCCCTTGTGTTAGGCACAGTGGGCACCGTCAAGGCCAGGAGGGAATTCTGGTCGAAAACTTCCTTTTCCTTACATCTAGGTAACTTTATTAGATTATTTTGAGTCACTTTTAAATATTTAAATTAATTCAAATGCATTTTCTTTGAGAATAATTTATAATGTAGTCTTTTACTAATTTCAACTGGTCCTTCTGTCTAAAGACTGATCCTTTTGAAAATTTTGACATTTTTTCTATGGCAAAAATCGCAGACGTCCGAGATAGGTTACTTTTTGGTTATAAGAAATCAAAATGTGCATAGAGTAAAACATGTCGTCATAAAATTTTACTGTCAAAGTGATTATTTTAATTTTATACCTAAAACAGTTATAGGTATAAACAGTTTTAGAAACTGTTTTAGGTATAAAACCCCCGCCTCTTGTGAGCCAAAATAACTGGCATACAGAAAATCTGATTCTGAATTCATCAAAAAGAAGATTCTCATGTAAACTGGAGTAACGGGTAGGGGATTAGTGAGATGATAATAGGTACTGTACTAATTGTGACATTTCTATAAAACTAATGATGAAATGCAAACTAATGTCTGTATTCACCAAATTTTTAATTAGTTCTAAAAATGAGGCAATGTATGTGCATATCAGATCAACACTTTATCCTTAAGATTGTTCTTTGAGTGGCAGACTTCCTACTCAAAGAGAATCTGACAGTCCCTAAAGGAAGGGGCCACCCACATTGCTCTTAAACAGGGAAAAATACTTTTTAGGCCAGCATCTTTCCAGTGAAGTCATTAAGAAAAAATATAGGAAAAAATGAAAAGTAATACTTTTAAAAACAGAGAAATATGCTTTAAGATATATTCAGAAACATTAAATTCTTTTCCAGTTTATCCTAATGTTTTATTTACAGAGAGACTAACTCAATGCATTAAGTTCTATAATATTGGATCCAGGTTACTATGGGAAATACATGTAGCAGGGCTTAGCAGCAAAAAATAACAGGTCATTATGTCTGTCTATGTTACTAAAAGTTGCTTCTTTAGATGTGACTAGGTCATTAATATTAACATTGGTTTTTTTATTCATCTCTGCTTTTCTGGGTGTCAGTTAATCTTGTAGGCTGCTTTTCTTTGTTTCTCTATGAAAGCATCTAAATGGGTTCAGTGTAGAAAATTATGTATTTCAGAAAAACTCTAAAACCCTAAACTTTTTTTTTTTCTTAAATTAGAGGTATAGAAAATGACATAGACTTAATACATAAGGGAAAGGTCAGGTAATTACATGTTTTCCAATACAGGTAACATGTAGGCAGAGTGGCATTAAGACTCTCAAAGTGAAAATCATCTTAGAAAAACATATTTTATGCAGAAAACAATTTTTAGAATATTATTTGATCCTGAATAATACTTTCAAATGTCCAAGTTGCCTCCTACTCATGGTTATGTTGAACTCAGAAAAATAAAAGTAAGACCAACTCATTATGAAGTGTTTGTCTACTTCTTAGTTTTGGTATATGCAACACATATTATTGCACTCACATGCATAGTTACAGGTCTTCAATAAAATATCAATATTAAAATCATATGCAGACGATAACCTACTTGTACCTTTTAATTTATAAACTGCTTATGTACTGCTTCTGAGGAAGAACATACTTCCTCATAAATTGGGAGGTTAGCCTTTGAGATGGATCAAAAGATGACAAGCTGTAGACCAGTTTGGGCCTCAGTGGTCCAGATGAGTGGGGATTTTAACTGTGGATTGGGGGGACTTGGTTCTGTTGTGAGTCTGCGGAATGTCTTGAAATGTTTTTCAATGTTTTGTGTTTGGCAAACCCAAAGTGTGTTTTGCTAAGCACTTTTCTCTTCATTTTAAGCCCATGTGTATTATAAAGGAAATTTAATCCGTATGTTTTTGATTCCTTTACACTTAACTCATCAAAATGTTTTGTAAGAGCTATTTGATGTCCAAGAAGCCTTTGAGTCTTTTTATAATTTTTAAAAGCTTTTTTCCCTCCTTAGAAACAGGAAGTTGTGTTTTTCTGAGTAAATGAACTAAAAAATCTAAAGGCTAGAGTTAGAAGACTTTAAAACTAAATTAACTGTTAATAATAATACAGAAGACACTACTATCATATTATGTTCTTGGTTTGTTCTAAGCATTTTTTTGGTATTTTGACATTTAGTTCTTGCAACTACCATGTACAGTAGATATTCTTACTATCTCTGTTTTAAAAGAAAAGTGAAATTGTCTGCCCAAAGGTTACGCAGCTCATAAAGGTGGAGCTGGGATTTGAAACCAGGCAGTCTGCTTTCTTGCATCTAAACTTTTAACCACTATACCATACTGCCTATTCCCATAGTGTTATGCTGTAAGTTACAGGCTTTGGGCATTACAATTAGTTATATATCAGTGTCCTACTAGATGCTGAGAAGATCATGTTCTTGCCCCCAGAGTTTACCTTATCATGGACACAAATAAACAAAAAACTTAAATACTGCATGTTTCTCCAGTGTCATTTGTTCATTCAACACATACTGGTGGAGTATCTGCTAATGCCAGGCTCTCTTCCGGTCATCGGAGAGACAGCAGTCACAGACCTTGTGTCCTCATGGGTGGTGGGTGCTGTATTCCTGCCCTTAGAGAAGACCCCTGGGGGAAATGGGAGAACTGTCTGGGCTGTGGCAGATATTTCCAACAATAATAGAAAATGAAGAGGCAGCTAGGATGACTTGTAGCAATGCCCACCCAGCCTGTGTTCTTGGGAGAACGAGTTTCCAGGGGGAGCTGGGGAGCAGTTCTGGTGTGCAGCCCTGTTCTTCAGATGCCGTTGGGTATTTCCTTCCTAGCACAGCTCTTTTTTCCCTCCATGATGTCCAGAAGCTAGTATTCCTGTTTCTTTAAAATAAAGTTTTAACCCTTGAAAGTCATAGCTAAGTTGAAAAATGAAACACCTGAAAGACCTTTAGGAAATTTCATATTTGTTAATTATAAATTGGTATGTTTTACCAATTTGGCATCTGAATTATGAACAAAAGATTATAGCAAACATTAAGGACATTTAGCAGTTAACTCATTAGGTTGATATTTATTTGAAAGTTTTATGGATGTTCTTTATTATAAAACTAATAAAGCATACTAAGAGCAAACTGAAAATCAGAATCAACTTTAAAGAAAGGAAAATCCAGCTAAAAACACAAGTCTAATCTGACATTTCTGTTGGCTCTAGATGTGTAGTTTATTATTTTTAAATGGGTATATAACTGTCTTGCTTTTAGTTATGTACCTTTTCAATAACTTTTTCTCATTAAAAGAAAAGGAATACCAGGGTTTACCTTTTAACATGAAATATCACAATAGAATTTGGAACCTTGTATTTGGCTTTCCTTGAAATTTGAAGTTTATGTTTTTGTAACAAGAAGGCCATTTAAGAAACTGCTGGAACCACTGGAATTACCATGACATGGCACCCAGTAGAGAGAAGTCACCAGGGAATATAGGCTGAAAACCCCAGGGGGAGATGTATGGTGTGGTGAGGAAAAGTCACCGGAATGGTGCCGTTTCCTCAGGGAATGTATCTTGAATTCCAAATCAAAATTCCTTCAAAATGAAATGGAACAATTTAGGAAGAATGGATACTACCATCTGCATAAAACCCGAAAAGTGCCAAGAGGTAATAAAAATTTGTCAAGCATATTACACAGGATTTTCTTCTGAGCCCACAGAAAAAGACATAATGTTTTGTGAAAATTACTTTCTCATTCATATTGTAAGAATGAATGAACTCCTTAAAAGGTTTAACCTGTGACAATCTCTAAATTCTCATGTAATTAAGCTTTAAAATTAAATATGCATAAATGCAAACTAAAAGTGTTAAAAATGGTAAATTCAAAGAAAAGGGAAAGCCTATAGTACTTTCATTTGTGTTAAAGAATAATATAGAAACATACTAAATAAAAAGTGAATACATTAAAAAAGACATGTTTTTAATCTTTCCATTAAATGCCCCCCAATCAGCCAGAATGCCCTTATTTCACATGATTTTCCAGGTTCTGCCAATAAACCCTTCTTAGTTTTGAAAACTTATTCACATGTCAAGGGAATTAAGAAAGACAAACTTTCTTTAAAGAAAGATAGGAAATTCCTGAGCTAGGCATGTTTTAATCTTTGAATTACCTTTTTCAAATACTGATATTTTTCCACTTTTCAAAAGTTCACACTATGCCACTTTGCTGTTATGAAAGTCCTATATTTGAACCTTTTTTGCTAAAGAAATCTAATGAGGATTTTCTCATTTACGAAAAAGGTGAAGTGAAAATAGCCTTCAGCACTCCTTTTCTTTCGTGAGCCCTGATAGAGGCTGCACACACCCAGAGCAGGGAGAGTGGCGCCCCCAAGTTCCTTCCCGGGGAAGTACACTCTGTGTCTCAGCCTCAAGCCGCCATGTCTTTGAACCATGTCTGTGTGCACCTGTCTTCATCTCGATTTATTTTATGCAATTAGAAAGATGGGTCCTAAGGTATAGAAAAGCCTACAAGAGGTTATTTTTTAGATCTGGGAATACTAAAAAGTATTTCCATTTAAATTAACAGTCATTGTTTCTTTGCTTTATGCCATTTTGGCTTATGAAATGTTTCATGGGAAGGCTGTACATTCAGATAAGGGGGTTAACCTTTTTGCAGATTTATTACAGTTATTCATTTATCTTATAAAAGTTTTCCCTTAAAATGCTTTGGAGTCCTGTGTCACATTTGCCAGAACTATACTCATTACTTTCAATTTGTTCTCCAGTTCTGGAAGCTGAGAGAAAGCTGCTCTGGGTATATTAAGTGGGAAAATGGAGTCTAGAGAGAGACTAAGGAAGAATCTCAATTTCAGATTCAGTTATAAGATGTTCTCTCACTCTTGGTATATTTTTTCTTGTAATAACACAAACTAGAACAATGAATTCTTATGATTCTCAAGCGTACTTTATTGATCTTTATTCTTTCCCTGAGAAAAAGAAACAGGAAAAGCAGGTGGCTTCTAGTGCAGCTATTAAACATAAAGGATGCACTCACAAAACAAATTTCTTACTTCTAATCCTATGTTTCTGACAGTTTCCTCACCTTAAAAAAAGTCATAGTATTAGTTCATTTTTTATTTTTTATTTTATTTTATTTTATTTTATTTTATTATTATTTTTTTAGATAATTGTTTTTTATTGAAGGGTAGTTGACACACAGTATTACATTAGTTTCAGGTGTACAACACAGTGATTGAACATTTATATACATGATAATTCTAGGTACCAGCTATCACCATACCAAGTTGTTACAATATTTTGACTATATTCCTTATGCTATACATTACATCCCGGTTACGTATTTATTTTACAATTGGAAGTGTGTACTTTTTTTTTTTTTGTGAAGGCATCTCTCCTATTTATTGATCAAATGTTTGTTAACAACAATAAAATAAAATTCTGTATAGGGGGCTCAATGCTCAATGTATAATCATTAATCCACCCCAAGCCTAATTTTCGTCAGTCTCCAATCTTCTGAAGCATAATGAACAAGTTCTTACATGGAGAACAAATTCTTACATAGTGAATAAGTTACATGGTGAACAGTACAAGGCCAGTCATCACAGAAACTTTCGGTTTTGATCATGCATTATGAACTATAAACAGTCAGTTCAAATATGAATATTCATTTGATTTTTATACTTGATTTATATGTGGATACCACATTTCTCTCTTTATTATTATTATTTTTAATAAAATGCTGAAGTGGTAGGTAGATGCAAGATAAAGGTAGAAAACATAGTTTAGTGTTGTAAGAGAGCAAATGTAGATGATCAGGTGTGTGCCTGTAGACTATGTGTTAATCCAAGATAGACAAGGGCAATAAAACATCCATGGATGCAGCAGATTTCTCTCAGAACAGGGGGGGAGAGGTTCTAAGCCTCACCTCTGTTGATCCCCAATTTCTCACCTGATGGCCCCCCTGCGACTGTGCTTGTCTTAGGTTGTTCCTCCCTTGAGGAATCTTACCCGTCTCTGGCTAACCAATCGTCTTCTGGGGCCATACAGGGAAGTGTAAAGTTGGTAAGTGAGAGAGAAGCCTTATTGTTTGAAAAGGTTAGTT
The DNA here is from genome assembly GCF_040802235.1 of Manis javanica. Taxonomy (NCBI): domain Eukaryota; kingdom Metazoa; phylum Chordata; class Mammalia; order Pholidota; family Manidae; genus Manis; species Manis javanica. The sequence continues at coordinate 27,595,731 of NC_133168.1, read as the reverse complement.
TTTTACTTCTTTGCATATTTATGCCCTGTGGCTTCTATGCCCAGCATTTGTCTTGAGGTATCTTTACCACTTGGAAGAATTGTGATACACGGTAAATTCGATATGAGGCACGAATTCTATTTAGGGTTTGTAATTAGGAAGGAAGAAGAAAAGCTATAGAAGTAGCAGGAGGAAGAAAACATGGGAAGATTGATTATTTCTTTGACATATCTTCTTGTAGAGTAACTTCAGCATGTATAGGTTTTAAACTACTAATTAAATTGTGCACACACATTAACATAATAGGAGTACAGTTACATAACCAAAGCATACCTATAGTTACCAGCCTTCTCCAGTGAAACCAAGAAAACCAGTTAGGCACCTTAGGCATTTGTGAAAACTTATCTATGATATGATGGATATTGTCCAACTGAACTTGAACAGTCTGAGAGAAATCAGACAAATTAAAACAACCCATTCCTGGGGACTGTTCACATCCCATATGTTCTTTTAACAGTAAATAGTCTGTAGTTGTAAGATTTTGGAGCTCTACAATTTGCACTTCTCCTAATTCTTGGTTGAGTTCCAACAGTGTAGATCCAGTCAAATTTGTTGTTTTACTGTATGCACAGGCCAGCTTAGATATCTCCTTCTTAATTCCTATGGCAAGTCCAGGAACCGGCGGGATGAGTGCATCTACACCTGTAGCAGCACGTGGATCTTTGTTGGGGTTTTTTGATGATCATCTTCTGGCATGAGTCTTCCAGAGAGTGCTGATGTTGGAAGTTCTTTTTCATATGTATCTTAGTTCATTTTCAGGGTAGCCAAATTAGGCTTTGATCCTCTGTATAAACACAAACAAACCCTTTGCCTACACTTTTATATGCCCTTTATACCATTGTGTAGAACTCACTGGAGGTCACCACACAAGAACTGCTTTTTTTTTTTTTGTTATCATTAATCTACACTTACATGATGAATATTATGTTTACTAGGCTCTCCCCTATACCAGGTCCCCCCTTTAAACCTCTTTACAGTCACTGTCCATCAGCATAGCAAACTGTTGTAAAATCACTACTTGTCTTCTCTGTGTTGTACAGCCCTCCCCTTTCTCCCATCCCCCCATGCATGCTAATCTTAATACCCCCTTCTTCTCCCCCCCCTTATCCCTCCCTACCCACCCATCCTCCCCAGTCCCTTTCCCTTTGGTACCTGTTAGTCCATTCTTGAGTTCTGTGATTCTGCTGCTGTTTTGTTCCTTCAGTTTTTCCTTTGTTCTTGTACTCCACAGATGAGTGAAATCATTTGGTATTTCTCTTTCTCCGCTTGGCTTATTTCGCTGAGCATAATACCCTCCAGCTCCATCCATGTTGCTGCAAATGGTAGGATTTGCCCTTTTCTTATGGCTGAGTAGTATTCCATTGTGTATATGTACCACATCTTCTTTATCCATTCATCTATCAATGGACATTTAGGTTACTTCCAATTCTTGGCTATTGTAAATAGTGCTGCGATAAACATAGGGGTGCATCTGTCTTTCTCAAACTTGATTGCTGCATTCTTAGGGTAAATTCCTAGGTGTAGAATTCCTGGGTCAAATGGTAAGTCTGTTTTGAGCATTTTGATGTACCTCCATACTGCTTTTTACATTCCCACCAGCAGTGTAGGAGGGTTCCCCTTTCTCCACAGCCTCGCCAACATTTGTTGTTGTTTGTCTTTTGGATGGCAGCCATCCTTACTGGTGTGAGATGATACCTCATTGTAGTTTTAATTTGCATTTCTCTGATAATTAGTGATGTGGAGCATCTTTTCATGTGTCTGTTGGCCATCTCTATTTCTTTTTTAGAGAACTGTCTGTTCAGTTCCTCTGCCCATTTTTTAATTGGGTTATTTGTTTTTTGTTTCTTGAGGCATGTGAGCTCTTTATATATTCTGGACGTCAAGCCTTTATCAGATCTGTCATTTTCAAATATATTCTCCCATACTATAGGGTTCCTTTTTGTTCCATTGATGGTGTCTTTTGCTGTACAGAAGCTTTTCAGCTTAATATAGTCCCACTTGTTCATTTTTGCTGTTGTTTTGCTTGCCCGAGGAGATATGTTCAAGAAGAGGTCACTCATGTTTATCTCTAAGAGGTTTTTGCCTATGTTTTTTTCCAAGAGCTTAATGGTTTCATGACTTACATTCAGGTCTTTGATCCATTTTGAGTTTACTTTTGTATATGGGGTTAGATGATGGTTCAGTTTCATTCTCCTACATGTAGCTGTCCAGTTTTGCCAGCACCATCTGTTGAAGAGAGTGTCATTTCACCATTGTTTGTCCATGGCTCCTTTATCAAATATTAATTGACCATATATGTCTGGGTTAATGTCTGGATTCTCTAGTCTGTTCCATTGGTCTGTGGCTCTGTTCTTGTGCCAGTACCAAATTGTCTTGATTACTGTGGCTTTATAGTAGAGCTTGAAGTTGGGGAGTAAGATCCCCCCTACTTTATTCTTCTTTTTCAGGATTGCTTTGGCTATTCGGGGTCTTTGGTGTTTCCATATGAATTTTTGAATTATTTGTTCCAGTTCATTGAAGAATGTTGCTGGTAGTTTCATAGGGATTGCATCAAATCTGTATTTTGCTTTGGGCAGGATGGCCATTTTGACGATATTAATTCTTCCTAGCCACGAGCATGGGATGCGTTTCCATCTGTTAGTGTTCCCTTTAATTTCTCTTAAGAGTGACTTGTAGTTTTCAGAGTATAAGTCTTTCACTTCTTTGGTTAGGTTTATTCCTAGGTATTTTATTTTTTTTGATGCAATTGTGAATGGAGTTGTTTTCCTGATTTCTCTTTCTGTTGGTTCATTGTTAGTGTATAGGAAAGCCACAGATTTCTGTGTGTTGATTTTGTATCCTGCAACTTTGCCGTATTCTGATATCAGTTCTAGTAGTTTTGGGGTGGAGTCTTTAGGGTTTTTCATGTATAGTATCATGTCATCTGCAAATAGTGACAGTTTAACTTCTCTTTACCAATCTGGATTCCTTGTATTTCTTTGTTTTTTCTAATTGTCGTGGCTAGGACCTCCAGTACTATATTAAATAACAGTGAGGAGAGTGGGCATCCCTGTTTAGTTCCTGATCTCAGAGGAAAAGCTTTCAACTTCTTGCTGTTCAATATAATGTTGTCTGTGGGTTTATGATATATGGCCTTTATTATGTTGAGGTACTTGCCCTCTATTCCCATTTTGCTGAGAGTTTTTATCATGAATGGATGTTGAACTTTGTCAGATGCTTTTTCAGCATCTATGGAGATGATCATGTGGTTTTTGTCTTTCTTTTTGTTAATGTGGTGGATGATGTTGATGGACTTTCGAATGTTGTACCATCCTTGCATCCCTGGGATGAATCTCACCTGGTCATGGTGTACGATCCTTTTGATGTATTTTTGAATTCTGTTTGCTAATATTTTGTTGAGTATTTTTGAATCTATGTTCATCAGGGATATTGGTCTGTAGTTTTCTTTTTTGATGGGGTCTTTGCCTAGTTTTCGTATTAGGGTGATGTTAGCTTCATAGAATGAGTTTGGGAGTATCCCCTCCTCTTCTATTTTTTGGAAAACTTTAAGGAGAGTGGGTATTATGTCTTCCCTGTATGTTTGATAAAATTCTGAGGTGAATCTATCTGGCCCGGGGGTTTTGTTCTTTGGTACTTTTTTGATTACCGCTTCAATTTCGTTGCTGGTAATTGGTCTGTTTAGATTTTCTGTTTCTTTCTGGGTCAGTCTTGGAAGGTTGTATTTTTCTAGGAAGTTGTCCATTTCTCCTAGGTTTCCAAGCTTGTTAGCATATAGGTTTTCATAGTACTCACTAATAATTCTTTGTATTTCTGTGGGTCCGTCATGATTTTTCCTTTCTCGTTTCTGATACTGTTGATTAATGTTGACTCTCTTTTCCTCTTAATAAGTCTGGGTAGAGGTTTATCTATTTTGTTTATTTTCTCAAAGAACCAGCTCTTGGTTTCATTGATTTTTGCTATTGTTTTATTCTTCTCAATTTTATTTATTTCTTCTCTGATCTTTATTATGTCCCTCCTTCTGCTGACCTTAGGCCTCATTTGTTCTTCCTTTTCCAATTTTGATAATTGTGACATTAGACCATTTATTTGGGATTGTTCTTCCTTTTTTAAATATGCCTGGATTGCTATATACTTTCCTCTTAAGACCGCTTTTGCTGTGTCCCACAGTAGTTGGGGCTTTGTGTTGTTGTTGTCGTTTGTTTCCATATATTGCTGGATCTCCATTTTGATTTGGTCATTGATCCATTGATTATATAGGAGCATGTTGTTAAGCCTCCATGTGTTTCTGAGCCTTTTTGCTTTCTTTGTACAGTTTATTTCTAGTTTTATGCCTTTGTGGTCTGAAAAGTTGGTTGGTAGGATTTCAATCTTTTGGAATTTACTGAGGCTCTTTTTGTGGCCTAGTATGTGGTCTATTCTGGAGAATGTTCCATGTGCTCTTGAGAAGAATGTGTATCCTGTTGCTTTTGGATGTAGAGTTCTGTAGATGTCTATTAGGTCCATCTGTTCTAGTGTGTTGTTCAGTGCCTCTGTGTCCTTACTTATTTTCTGTCTGGTGGATCTGTCCTTTGGAGTGAGTGGTGTGTTGAAGTCTCCTAGAATGAATGCATTGCATTCTATTTCCTCCTTTAGTTCTGTTACTATTTGTTTCAGGTATGTTGGTGCTCCTGTATTGGGTGCATATATATTTATAATGGTTATATCCTCTTGTTGGACTGAGCCCTTTATCATTATGTAATGTCCTTCTTTGACTTTTGTTACTTTCTTTATTTTGAAGTCTGTTTTGTCTGATACCAGAATTGCAACACCTGCTTTCTTCTCTCTGTTGTTTGCATGAAATATCTTTTTCCATCCCTTGACTTTAAGTCTGTGCATGTCTTTGGGTTTGAGGTGAGTCTCTTGTAAGCAGCATATGGATGGATCTTGCTTTTTTATCCATTCTATTACTCTGTGTCTTTTGATTGGTCCATTCAGTCCTTTTACATTTAGGGTGATTATTGAGAGGTATGAACTTATTGCCATTGCAGACTTTAAGTTTGTGGTTACCAAAGGTTCAGGGTTAGCTTCTTTACTATCTTACTGTCTAACTTAACTCACTTGTTGAGCTATTATAAACATGGTCTGATGATTCTTTATTTCTCTCCCTTCTTATTCCTCCTCCTCCCTTCTTAATATGTTGGGTGTTCTGTTCTGTGCTCTTTTTAGGAGTGCTCCCATCTAGAGCAGTCCCTGTAGGATGCCCTGTAGAGGTGGTTTGTGGGAGGCAAATTCCCTCAACTTTTGATTGTCTGGGAATTGTTTAATCCCTCCTTAATATTTAAATGATATTTGTGCTGGATATAGTAGTCTTGGTTCGAGGCCCTTCTGTTTCATTGCATTAGGTATATCATTCCATTCTCTTCTGGCCTATAGGGTTTCTGTTGAGAAGTCTGATGACAGCCTGATGGGTTTTCCTTTGTAGGTAACCTTTTTTTTCTCTCTGGCTGCCTTTAATAATTTGTCCTTGTCTTTGATCTTTGCCATTTTAATTATTATGTGTCTTGGCATTGCCCTCCTTGGATCCCTTGTCATGGGAGTTCTGTGTACCTCTGTGGTCTGAGAGGCCATTTCTTCCCCTAGTTTGGGGAAGTTTTCAGCAATTATTTCTTCAAAGACACTTTCTATCCCTTTTTCTCTTCTTCTTCTGGTACCCCTATAATGCGGATATTGTTCTTTTTAATTTGGTCACTCAGCTCTCTTAGAATTCTTTCATTCCTGGAGATCCTTTTATCTCTCTCTGCATCAGCTTCTCTGCGTTCCTGTTCTCTGTTTTCTAGTCCATTAATGGTCTCTTGCATCTCGTCCATTGTGTTTTGAAGTCCTTCCAGAGCTTGTTTTATTTCTGTATTCTCCTTCCTTAGTTCTTGCATATTTCTCTGCAAGTCCATCAGCATGGTTATGACTTTTGTTTTGAATTCTTTTTCAGGAAGACTGGTTAAATCTATCTCCCCAGGTTCCTTCTCAGGGGAAAATGTAGCAGATGCCAAAGCTGTCTGGGTTAGTCTTGTCTGGATCATATTTTTTTGGCTTTTCATGTTGACAGGTGCTATTGACTGTCAGCTGGGAGGGCCAAACTTTTCACTTGCTACTGGCCTTTCTTTCCTGGGACAACTGCGACCCCTAGTGGCTTGTGTTGGGTAATTGTGTGTAGACTGGGTCTTTGTGTCTTGCCCAGCTGATATGGAGAAAACTCCCTTTCTGAGGGCGGGGCTTGCCTTAGGCTGCTTCTCTGCTTTTGCAGTGCCTGGAGGGGTAATGGACGGTGGGGGACAGGTGTGGGTTGTTTGGCTGTTTACCTCCATGAGGGGTCTCAGAGCTGTTGCCCAGGGGGTTAGTGCGCCCAGTTTTCCCTGTAAATTCCAGCCACTGGACTGTGACCTTTGTTGTTTCCATCCAGCTGTTATGTCCCTGTCCCTTTAAGACTTTCAAAAAGCACTCGCTTTTCTTTGTCACAGAGGCATCAGCTTCAGAATCCGCTCAGAGGTCTTGCTGCCCTATTTCCCTAGTTTCCAGCCCTCCATGCATGCACTGTGTCTGCGCTCTGGTGCGGGTGACTGGGGCTGGGTGTTTAGCAGTCCTGGGCTCCCTCTCCCTCCTGCCGGGAGCTGGGGGGAGGTGTGCTCGGGTCCCGCCGGGCTGGGGCTTATATCTTACCCCTTTCACCAAGCACTGGGCTCTCGCACAAGTGGATGTAGTCTGGCTGTTGTCCTGTGTCTTCTGGTCTCTCTTTTAGGATTAGTTGTATTTGTTGTATTTTCAAAAATATATATGTTTTTGGGAGGAGATTCCCACTGTCCTACTCATGCCGCCATGTTGGCTCCACCCCCCAGTATTAGTTTTTAACAGTTCAAAAACTTCAGTCTCTGCCTATTAAAACATACATATAGATTGCAATTCTGATAGGCTAATATTGGTAACAATGTCACTGTTGCCATAATGGCATGGAGTTGGATCTCTGAAATTAGTAGTGGGAATTCAAGTTGACTTGATTGGCCAAAACAATGATCTGATACTACAGCTCATTTATGCAGTTTGGCTTCCAATCCCTGGGGCCCGATGTCTCATGTTAGAGTAATGACAATTGTGGGGCATCCCCTGCTTAGTCTCATCTTTATTTTAATATTGTTTTAATACTGTGATCCTGCCTCTTCTCTGCTCATTGAAGGGAGGACAGAAAGAACTGGGTGGGTGTGTAACAACCTAGGGAGGGGCATTATTCCTGTAACTACCTTTCTATTTGGGTGGAGGAGCTATATCACCAATGTACTAAATTGAAGATCTGTAGACCTCATTAGGTCTGAGTAGAGTTTTAGCTCATCCAAGTCCCATTCTAGAGGCAACTTAGGCCATCCTGAAATGTGGCTCACAAATACAGTTTTACTTGAACAGAAAGAAAAAGATAAAAAAAGTGAAAAATACAGTTTACCAGTTTCTTAATCTGAGAACAAATTGTCAAAGTTAATCTGAAAGGACAAACTCAAATGAAGCAAGATGACTTTTCTTCTCATCATTTAAAAGTAGGAAGCTCAGGTTTTACAAACTTCTGTTATGGTTTAAAAAAATTTTTTCTGTCTTTGATTTAAATTAATAGTCAGGAAAGCCTTTAGAGAGTTGAGGTTATGTCATTTTTATACCCCAAGTTTTAATCAGAAATGATATTTTAGGGAGCCTGTCATTTTCCATGTAGAGAAGTGTGTGCGTGTGTGTGTGTGTGTGTGTGTGTGTGTGTATTTAAGAAATATCCTAATACACACCCTGAACTGGACTGGTCATGTCTGGAGGATCTGGTACTTTTTGCTCTGAGTCTAGAAGCTCAGGTGACTGGTCTAGTCAGTGAGTGAAAATAAGCAAGAAACTGGCTTAAGATTCCAGAGAATGTCTGGGAAGTCAGAAGGATGTCAAAGACCTTGATAATGTGCTTTTCTTATTCCCAGAGGAAATTGTTTCTCTCCGTGTATATTTCCTCTTCCTCCTCCTCCCTCCTCTTTCTGTTTTCTTCCCCCTCAAGGTCATTCCTCTCCTCTCGCTCCCCTCCCCCTCCCCCTCCCCCCATTTATTTATCTCCCACTTTTGAGTCATACTTCATAAGTCTGCTGGCCTCAGGAAGGATGAATACACTGCAAAACACAGAACAGCAAATGTGTGAGTGCGGGGACAGAAACGAAGGACTTCAGTGCAAAAATCAATTCAAATGAGCTCTTTCTCTCACCAGAGTAGAACAGTTTTTTAAATGGGAGGCAGTTATTTAGTGTAACAAGGGGACTAGACACGTGAGGAGGAAAAGGTCACAGTAACAATGACAGACCCAGTTAGGGGAGTGGGGGAAGCCCTCTGGAACCTGAGTTCTGGTTCACTGAGTCACAGGGTGGCTCTGACCTCTCTAGGCCACTTCTCTTCTCTCAGTAGGAATACAACACCTATAAGTCTTTCACTTCCGGACAAAAAGGGCAGGGATTTTTTTGACATGGAAATTGGATGGAACTAGCCAAGGAAGCTTTAGAAAGCCTATGAGAAAATCATCTCATGGTGATCCTGAAACTATTACATCTTTCCCTATGGCTGTTTCTCTGGCCTGGGCCTGTTGCCTTTGATTCTTGCCTTATGCAAGTTGTAACTGTTTAGTAGTAAAGGGGGAAGAGGACGAAAACGGAGCCAGGAAGAGCAGAGAGTGTGGGCCTTGGCATTTTCTTAGTGCTCTTAGTAAACCAGCGTGTGGCCCACAGGGACAGCTTCCTGCCTGGCTTCAGAGGCTGGAGCTGGACCGAAGCCTCCCAGGGTGAGGGGGGAGCTCGCTGGGGACAGGAGACGCTGCAGCCGGCACATACGCGGGGCTTGCGGCCCCTGCCCCTGGGATGGGAGGGAGAGGGAGGGGAGAGCTACTCGGCAAAGATGTTGCAAAAGCAGGGGAAGGGAAAGAAGAAAAAGGAGTGAACCTTAGTTGGCTGTTAGTATGTTGCTTACTTATTCCATACCAGGCTCTAGAAAAATGTTAAGTCATTTAATCATTACAATTTGACCAGAAAGGGAATTTTAATTCTCACTCCATAGATACCCATATCTGGGAAATCTAGATTTCTAATAGGTTTTCAATTGATGGGTTTTGGAGAAATTTAGTAATTAGAGCAAGAGAAAAGGTAAGATTCAAACCCAGAATTCTCTGTTTTCAAGGCCAGTGGTCTAAGTATAGCCCATGAAAAAGCAGTTCATAAAAGGAAATTTCTTCCCAGTGAGGAGTTCATCTGACAAAGAAGATAAGAGTATCTTTGGGAAGAAGTTATCAACCATCACAAAAATTTTTAATACTTGGGGGCAGATACAAAATGAATTAATATAGGGGGGAAATCTACATTTTCAATGTGCACCCTCAAACGAAATTGAGCATGTTGCAATGGAAAATACCTTTATCTTATAGGAGACTCATCAACCAAATTAGGGTGCATGAATCACAGGATATACTCAATTTTAAACATGTAGCAAGAAACAGGAGGAAAGAGGTGGGGTGCTAACACACTTAGGATAGGATCCAGTGCGTGAACCACATTATCTGAATTGTCTTTTTGATGCATCCACCTTCCCTGCTGATTCTGTGGGTTAAGGAGCAGAGTTGAGTGGGAGCCAGGGGCCTCCATAGACTGAAGGTGCCTTGAGCCAACATGTACTTGCTCTACTGCAAAGATGCTCAGGAAAACATGCAAGGCCAGAAAGTGAAGCTCACTGATAATCGCTGAGCAGTCACAGCTTTTCTCTGTGTATCTCTGGCAGAATTAGGTCACTAATGGCTGATCAAAGGAATCTAAACTCATTTGATATCTCACAAATGTTTTTTTCTCAAAAAGACAAAACAAATGTACTACTGTGTTTACTGCTGCCAATGTCCTTCATTCCCCTGTGTACAACAGATTTCCATCCGGTCTCAGTTTCCTCTGCCTGAGGGACTTCCTTCCCACTTTTTGTGCATGTGTGTTTAAGGTCTTTGGTGAATTCTATAAACTCTTGTATGTCTGAAAAAAAATATTTTACCTTCATGAAAGATATTTTGCTGTGTATGGAATTCTAGGTTGACAAATTTTTCTTTTAGTACTTTAGAGATATTAATCCATTGTTCCCTGGCTCACATTGCTTCTAATAAGGTGTTTGTTTATTTATTCATTTTCTTCTGTACGAAACATGTCTTTTCTCTGGATGCTTTTAAGATGTTCTCTTTATTTCTAGTTAAGCAATTAGATTATTATTTGCCTTGGTATAGTTTTCTTCACTGCTATACTTGGGGTTCATGGTGGATTTTTTGGATCTGTGGATTTTTAGGTTGCACTGAATTTGGAAATATTTCAGTTATTACCAATGCAAATATCTGTCTCTTCCTGTCTCTCCTTATCTTTGGGGACTCCAGTCTTGTATATAATGTGTGGCTTGAAATTGCTGTCACACATTTCCCTGACATTCTATTCATTATTATTATTATTATTATTATTTTTAGTGTCTCTTGTCTTTGTGTTTCATTTTGGATAGTTTCTTTTGCTCAGTCTTCAAGTTTACTAACCTTTTCTTCAATACTGTTTAATCTGCTGTTAATCCTGTCCAGTCATTTTCAACTCTGGATTTCAAATTTGCTCTTTTTTTAAAATCTTCCACTTGTCTCCATATATGTTTGTTTTCCTCTGTCTTCTTTAACATAAAGTATGTATTTATAACAACTGTTAGGGTCCGGGCTTCCGAGGCTTCTCCAGAGAACAAACTACACAGGCATAGAGATGTAAATTCAAGCAAAGTCTTTATTCAGCCAGCTAGCTGGGGTCCAATGTCAGCCCGACGCAGCAGGTCTCAACAAGGACCCCAAGCACTCAGAGCCAAGGGTTTATATAGCATTTTCAAAGCACTTAACTCATAGTAATTTTCCACAACTATACATTATTCTTGCAAGACATACATCCTGGGGTTAAGCAAGGGCAGGATAAGACTACTCCTCAATGGTTAGGGAGGTTCTGCACGATAAGCTTGGTATGTAAGATTAACTGACCAAGGGTCACAGCTGCCCACCACCCGGTGCTCATGATTAACTTGTTTTTCAAGGCCTTACCCAGTTCCAGTTTTTCTAAGTCACATACTCAGAAAATGGCTTCTAGGCCTTTAAGATGGCTATGCTTATGCAAACCTATTTCTATTCTTACATTCCCCTCTTCTTCTTGTATCTATTTCAATCATGAAATTAGGGGTCATCTGTTTGGTTAACACTCTGATAGTTCTGTCTCAACACTATGATTTGCATGGTGCTAATGCGTTCTTTGATAAAGGTAACACATGGAGTGACTCCAGTTTGGCAGGCCTACTACTTGTTAGAATAAGCTGGGGTGGTGCTGATTACTTCTGTCCTGTTGCAGAGGGAGGTGTAAGTTTTAGGAACTCTCTCAATGCAGGTTCTTTGCCTACTTACAGAGGATAAAGTGAGTCTTGGTCTTTGTCTCATTCTCTCTTCTACAGATAGGGACTCTAGCTGCTGCTAGAGAAAAGGGGCGATGACCACTCTGGCTGCTTCGTGCTGAGAAGGGGGCGCAGTAAAGGGTGCAGCTAGGTCTCCATCACTGGTCAGTTGAGAGGGCCTCAGAAGGCTGGCACTTCTATTCTGGGTTTCATTACTATTACTATTTGCAGTTTTGTGGCTTCTAGGCAAGATAAAACAAATTGTGTTATTAGGTTATGTAGCAACATCTGGAGTTGGGTTTTCTATTCTGGAAGGAGGCTGCCATTATTGAAACAATACTTTTCTCTAAAATCACCCTCATTTTTATTAGAAGTAACCAGGTTAAGAAAATAATTAACAGCTGGCTTGATCATTTGCACAAGTGCAGCAAGAAGAGCAATTGATTACACAGGCTCTTTTAAATATGCTTTGCTGGAACTTTTTGTAAGGAATTTCAGATTGAACTTTTAAAGGCCTCTTGAGGCCAGACAGCCAAACTAGACTTGCCATCAGGCTTTGCCTGCAGTACCTGTAGATTTGGATGAATTCTTCTCTTCTCGAGGTCTCTGCACCTGCCAGGAAGTGACCTTCTTTACTCACCTGGTAAGGCTGCTGGGAACTCTGTAAGCAAGGTACCAGGCCAGTTCTTCCAAGGGGCTTTGTTGGCTTTATAAAGTCAATCTTAGTTCCTTAAAGTTGTTCACATCTGAGTCCATGCACATGTCTCTCAGGTATGACATCCCAGTCAAAGCCCTGGCAGTATAACCAGTGTTCTTAAGTAGTCTTATCACAAGGAAAGCAGATTCTTATTGAACTCGTGCAAATAAACATACTGCCATGGAATACAAAAACAGTCACTGAAAGTTTTTAAACTCTGGAGGGATCAGGTAGAGAGAAGGATGTTTCAATTCTGCTCATAAAGATAGTCATTTACTAAACTGTTGTCAGTTTAAGAGAACAAGGTTAAAACACTTTATCAGCAACATTTGAAACAAAAAGACACAAAATCATTTTCTTTAGTTTATGTAATCTTATGTAACTAATACCTGTTCTGCTGAAATTCAGTTCTTTACCAGTTTAGGGATAATACTATAAATGACAAAAGACTTACAAATGACAATGGTTAAAGATCTGATGAGAGCTTACTGTAAGATAGTTGACATAAGGAAATTCTGATATTTCTGTAATACAAAACATTCAGTAACAAAGTTTAGCGTCATTCTCTTTGACAGTGCTTTCCTGGTAAAGATGATAGATAGATAGATAGATAGATAGATATAGATAGATAGATAGATAGATAGATGATAGATATAGATAGATAGATTAGATAGATAGATAGATAGATAGATAGATAGATAGATAGATAGATAGATAGATAGATAGATAGATAGATAGATAGATATAGATAGATAGATAGATAGATAGATGATAGATATAGATAGATAGATTAGATAGATAGATAGATAGATCAGATAAATAAGCCAAATAGATAGATAGATAGATAGATAGATAGATAGATAGATAGATAGATGATAGATATAGATAGATAGATTAGATAGATAGATAGATAGATCAGATAAATAAGCCAAATTAGTCAAATACTTTCCTGGTAAAGATAGATAGATAGATAGATAGATAGATAGATAGATAGATAGATAGATAGATAGATAGAGATAGATTAGATAGATAGATAGATAGATCAGATAAATAAGCCAAATTAGTCAAATACTTTCTCTAATGAGAAAAAATTCTTCTGACATGTTCCAGGGGCCCTCTGGAAAATATCAGAGTTAACTAGAGATAAAAGCACTTTTTTTTTAACTTAGCATAAGTGTCCAAGACCAGATACAAAAAAAAGCAGAGAAAGTGCTTAAGTCTACAGGTCTTCCCTGAAAGCTTCAAGAATGTTTTACTCTTTAATAGTAGATATAAGCTGCTATGCAAATTCTATTAAAAGCTCTAAGATCATTTGCATTAAAAAATATGGAGAGTCCCCTGAAGGACCACCACCAGTAAGATGGCAAACTTCCGGCTTCTCTTCGGGGGTCCTTGGTTCCCGCCGGCGCCACCTGAAGCCCAATCACCTCTCGCTCCCCTCCCAATCCCAGCACCTAGACAACAGCCACCAGCCCCGTAGAAGTGACACCTCAATCAATTCATGCCCCTTCCTATATAACCCAGCACCTTTCCCTAATAAAGCGGAACTCTCCGGTGAATTGCTGCTATGTGTCGCTCCTTTCCTTTCATCCCCCATGTTTTTTTAAAACATACAGCATATAAATTAAACAAGAAGACCTGGTGGTTGTCAAAAAAATCTATTACAACCTTTCTCAAAAGTGGTCACACGTTTGTCCATTTAAACTTTTACAGTGAAACCTGTTTTTCTGGGAGAAACATAATCTTGTCCAGATTCTAGTTTAATTTTTAAGAATAAATTTTGGTTTGTTAACTAAGTGCATTTAATCAGCTGAAAAAAGCTTTGTTACCATTCTGCTTAGGAGGATAAATTAAGAAAACAAATAATCAGTAACAACTTTAATCATTTGTTGGTTAGAGATTTTTCCACTTATAAAAATATATGGAATAAATAATTCAATTTCTCAGGCCATGCAATCGTTTTCAATAACAAAATATTTCAAAGGCAAATAAAGGTTATACAGTTGTTAACAAACTTTAGCTTTTAGTCTTTTTAATATTACGATTTCATTTTTTTTTTTAAATATTCTGGCAACTCACTGAGACTTTAAGCATGAGAAACTGCTTTGATCTTTCAACATTAAGAGCAGACTAACAGTTAAAGAAAACTGTTTAACTAGAAACGAGATTCTAATTTTGCTGTGCACTTGATATCAAGACTCACTTGCTTTAATTTCACTAAGCACAACTATATCTGTAAGAATATAGTAATTTATTCTTCATTTGCCCCATGGTCCCAAGCACATAAGCCGGTGAGAATTATGCCTGGGCTTGCCTGCGGCTTGACTGGGTTTATCTCACCTTATCTCTAAACATCCTGACCCTCCCCCCAAGCAACAGGCTGAGCGGATCTTCCACAACAAAAGGCACCACGCTGTTTTCTCTCTTTAAATAAATAGCTGTACTTTAGAACAAAGTTATTTTCTTTTATCACAAAACACATTCTTTAGCATGCAGAAGAGTTTTCATTCTTTATACTTTTTCTTATTAAAACATTAATCTTTTAGCATAGAGAAATGTTTTCTTTATTACTTTAAGTAGTTTTAATTAGAACTTAAAACCATTAGAAACTTTAATTTCCAGTGAACACTGAGAAGTAGGCTATTGTAAATTGTTAAACTAACATTCTTTAGATTGACAAATGTATGAACACATTTTATAATTTCTGTAACCATGAGCTTTACAGCACAATCTCTCATAGAGTATATCTTCTTAACTTAGCAAAACTTTAAGGTTTTAGGTTACTACAAAGATTCTCAGGCAACAGGTAGGTATACACACTGTAACACACAATTAAAAAGGTGTTCACTTGCCACAGTCATTTAGTTCACTCATTCGTAACAACTATTCTTGATGACTTACAAGACCTTTACTGAATATTAGACAAAGCCAAGCCTTTAAGCATTTTATTCTTAAAAGATTTAGCAGATAACATGACTTAAATAACCTCAGGTAAATTTAGGGAGCTGATAACCACAAGGACATGCCCGCCTCAGGCAAACTCAAATTAGCATTAATGCTTAACACTTTTTATCAGGTTTTCTGGAAGTTTTAGAATACCCAATTTTCACAAGCACTTGTCTTTAAATCAATTTCATTAATACCATCCGGAGGTAGAAAGATATATTCATTTACACACTTAGGGGGTCGTCTGAGTCTGTCCCATGGTGAGAAAGAAGAAGGAAAAAGAATATGAGGGAGACAAAGGCGAAGGATGAAGATGCCACTTCAAACAAGATGACTGTTGTATGTGCTTGTGAACGAGTGCCTGTCGTTGCACAGTTTTCCTTCCACGGGGGACATGAATTTATCTGGGATTCGTGGCTGTGACCCCCTTATTCTGTCACGGGAGTCTTCTAGCGGCGGGCGCCCTAATGGCTCTTAATTGCCCGACCCGTGCCCACGGGGAATGATGTAGTGGCAGAAAGGAGGAACGGAGAGAGCAGGAGAACCTTAGAACAAGGAAACTTAAAATGAGAAGCGCAAAAAAAATATAAACCGAAACCAAAACACAGTAAAACAATCAATGATAACACCAAGCACACACACCACATCTGATCGCACTCGTTCGGACCGGTCCTTCTCTCACTCTGGTGCGCACCACACTCACCACTTTCAGGGTCCTCAAAAACTCTCATAATTCTCATGAAGGGCATCCACTCGGACTGCCGCAGGGTGATGAGCTCGATCTTTTCCTCCTCGGGCGCCAGTTTTCTGCTGATCAGATTTGCCTTCCTAAGACCGAGTCACTCGGACCCTAGGGCCAGGATTGGTTACCTGGGCTTTTACCCAGGGTCGCTAACCTGGGGGCCAGGACTACCAGCCCGGACTTCCTCACTCGGGACCACTAACCCGAGACCATACACGGGATGGCGACTCCTGCTTTATAATGGATTTATGCAGACACGAGGGGGCGACGCTCGAATTACACTGCCCCGTCTGGACAATTAGACCTTGCCTCCAGCTGTCCTTTGTTCTCAGGGAAGCCGCTTGTATCCCGGACGAGCCCCCAAATGTTAGGGTCCGGGCTTCTGAGGCTTCTCCAGAGAACAAACTACACAGGCATAGAGATGTAAATTCAAGCAAAGTCTTTATTCAGCCAGCTAGCTGGGGTCCAATGTCAGCCCGACGCAGCGGGTCTCAACAAGGACCCCGAGCACTCAGAGCCAAGGGTTTATATAGCATTTTCAAAGCACTTAACTCATAGTAATTTTCCACAACTATACATTATTCTTGCAAGACATACATCCTGGGGTTAAGCAAGAGCAGAATAAGACTACTCCTCAATGGTTAGGGAGGTTCTGCACGATAAGCTTGGTATGTAAGATTAACTGACCAAGGGTCACAGCTGCCCACCACCCGGTGCTCATGATTAACTTGTTTTTCAAGGCCTTACCCAGTTCCAGTTTTTCTTTCTAAGTCGCATACTCAGAAAATGGCTTCTAGGCCTTTAAGATGGCTATGCTTATGCTAACCTATTTCTATTCTTACACAACTATTTTAATGTCTTTGCTTACTAATTTAATCATCTTTGTGATTTCTGAGTCTATTTCTATTGAATTGATTTTTCTTTGAGTTGGAGCTATATATTTTTTTCTTCTTTACATGTTTAGAAGTTTATTATTGCATTCCAGTTATTGAGAATGCAATAAAATATCTGTTGGGAAGCTGGATATTTTCTATTTCTTAAAAATTCTTGACCTTTGTTTTAGGATGCAGTTACTTGGAAACAGTTGATCCTTTCAAAATATACTTCTATGCTTTTTTTAAGTGGGAAAATAATATCACTTAGTAAAGAGACAATTTTACCCACTACTGAGGCAATACTTTTCTCAGTAGTCTACTTGATTCCTGTGTATTATGAAGTTTTTTCCTATGGCTGATGGGAGCACAAACTCTTCCTAAACTTGTTTGAGGTGTAAACATTGTTCTGCCTGTTTCTTCTCTGCAGTTCTTTCTGCAGTATCAGGCAGCTTTCTCACACATGTGCTGACCAGAACTCACCTGGAAACTCAGGGGAACACTATACAGTCCTCTGGCTCTCTCTGCACAGCTCTCTCCTTTCCATGAAACTTGCTCCTCTCCCTGACATACTCTTCTCTCTAGTCCTCTACTCTGAGAATTCTAGCTGCCTTGGTGTCTTTCCTGAGTTTTGGCCCTGGACAACTTTACTGTGGATTCACTGACATCAAGGAATGACAATGGAACATTCTTCTCATGGTGGGAGGTCAAGCACTACAATTACATCTGCATACAATCCTGTATGTAATCTGTAATACTCCTCCATCTCTGCCTCTGCCCAGAACACTGGTAAGAGCTCTTTATATAGTAACTCAGTCAATAATAGCTCATTGCCTAGGGTGTGGAAGCATTAACCTAGCAGTAGGCCAATTACATCATCAAGTGGTTTAGGGTCAAATGAGGATCCTAGCCATAGGTATTTCCATTTTCCCCACAAGAGAGGACTAAATTGTTCTGCCCCATTAAGAGGAAAATCCATAATTTCCCTAGGTTGTCCTAAAGAGAAGAAAGAGAGAAAAAAGCACTTTTTAAAAAAAGTCTACAATGAGGATAATAATCTGGGGTATTAGGAGAGAATTTCCCTTGGGTGAGGAATTGCTTAATGAATTTTTACAACATGTATCTAATATTTAATCAAACATTGTTATTTGTATTGTGATAAAATCTCCAAAAAATTTAACAATAGTTTGCTTGTGCTTTTGGTGCTTTGGAGGATTTCATTCATTTACCAGACATTTATGGGGCATCTACTTTGTGCCAGGTACCATTCCAGGTGCTTAGGTAAATCTTTGAAGCTGCCTCAAACTTTTACATTCTATGAGGTCAAACTCAGGATTATGTTTCTAGCTTGGAGATCTTGGGAGTAGTTAGTAAATCAAACTCCACAACACACACATAGGAATTTGGCTGTTGAGAGGGTGTTAGGTATTAGGATAGCTTCCTGTCTTGCCAATGGGTTTCAGCCAGGGACAAGTTCACTATGGATTCAATGAGACTGAAAAAAAAATGACAGTGGAACGTTGAGGGGTGAGAGTTATACCCAACTTTATTCCAATGGTGGCAGATCAATCATTAGAATCCCATCCACCTCAGAGTGAGTCTGCACGCAGCAAGCCAGTCTCTGCCTCTGGGCCTCTCTGCCCCCACAGCCGTCTCAGTCTCTGTCCTGGGCACTGCTACCACTCCAGTCTCTGCTGTCCTGCAGCACTGCAGCCCAGAGCACTGGGCAGAGCTCTTTTTAGTCATAACAACATATTGCCCACTCATGTAGTGAGCAAACCGACCAGGATCAGGTAAGAATCCTGGCCGTAGGAACCTTCACTTTCTCCACACTGCCTCATGCCTTCTGAGGCATTGTGTTACATAAAGTGTAAACATCTTTTTCCTGTAAACTTGGAAAATTATTCTTTCTAGTTGCCAGATAAGGCAAAAACTGAGAAGTAATTGGCAAAATCCTAGCACCTGGAATCACTCAGCACACTTGGAACATCCCAGTGAGACAACCGCAGGTTTCAGGATTTATGACTGCATCTCTTGTTTATCCTTTTACCTTATAATGTTTCCACCCATCTGTCTTAAGCCTACTCTGTGGCTCTCTGAAGAGTCCTTTTGCTCTGCAAGTTCAGTCCTGACCCTAACGTACCATCTTGTGACTGGTTTGACCCACTTTTGGTCTCATGTAGCTGACTCAGCGGTAATAGATTCTAGTATCAGTAAACGTGACTTCTGAGTAACTGAGCGCGCTGTTTGGCACAATGTGTGGAAAAAGGTGCAGTGATTTGTCAGTGGCCCTGACTGGCCAAGAGTAGTGCCTTCGGCCCCTGGTGCCAGGTGGTAGGAACATTCAGGCCAAGTGTCTGGAACTCTGGTGCCGTTGCTGGAGTGCAGTCCATACCAGCTGGACCTGGGCAGCCACTTGGTGTGGAAGTAGTGGCACAGTTCTTAAATAGAATCTTTCATAAGCTGGAGGCCCACCTCCTAATTTAAAAGCTTGCTGCCCTCATAGATGAAGTACCAGTCTTTGTAAAGGTTTGCCAGTTTTTAAAAATTTCACTATTTTTATTCATTATTTTATTATGTAATATGAGTTATATTAAAAAAGAAAAACTCCAAGAGAAAATGGAAACTGCACAGAGGTGAAAACCAGTGAGTAAACACTTACACAGTTCCTCAAATGGTGGCAAAGGAAAGAGGAAGGTACCAGTTGACACTAGAGAATTCCTCATTTTCTTCTTGTGGATTTAAACTGCTAAAGGAGTTAAATGTTTTGGCTTACTGCAAGCTTCCTTTATTTTAGAATCTAAAAAACATGATTCTTCCCTTAGTTTTTTCTTCCTCTTTTCACCAAGAACCTGAAAACAAAGACTTTTTTTTCTTCTTTTAATCAAACATTCCTCTCTAGGTATGTGCCAAGTGAGTTTTTCTCTCCATAAAATCAGGGCCCTCTTCCAAGGTGGGAAGGTATCTGCTCAACAGGGTGTGGCTCCTTACTCTTTTCTGTTGCTGTGTGAATGCTAGATTCTCATTATTTTTTTCACAATGAGGAGAATCCTAGGTGCTCATTAAGAGTTTTTCAGAAGGTACTTTGTTGGACAATTAAGGTGTACCAGCACCTAACTAGCCTATGTTCCACCACTCCCACTCGGTGTCCGTGGCAGACATGCTTGTCCATTGTGGCACACCTTCCCACAGATGTTGGGTGTGCTCAGAACGCCTCTCAGCGGCATGCTCCCGCTGACCAACCAGAGCTGTGCACAACAGGGGCCTCCTTGCCAGCTCCTGGCCCCAGTGTTTGTGGTCAGCCCCAGCAGAGGTGCCTGTTCTAGCTCTCCTGGGGGGAAAGAGGTGAACGGGATTCTTCCTGCTGGAAAGTACTTAAAGAATATTTATTTCCTATGCCCCCTGAATCAAAACAGCCTCTGGCTTTAGCAATTCTACCAGAATGACATCTGGGGATGTCATTTCCAGCCATAGGGGATTTCAATTCCAAGTAGCCAGGAAGAGACAACTAACATAAGAGTCTAATAAATACTGATATCACAGACTGTTATGACTTCTTGTTTGAGCAGCAGTTATCTCCACTCTTTGCAAGATCTAGGTATACCTGTCTGTTAGGATGCCCCTACCATATCAACCTGAGTTTACAGTGATAGTAGGCTCAGAAACAGCAAAACAGACTACAGATGCCTTTCAGCATGAAAGAGGGAGTGTGAGGAAGCCAGACAGTGAACTCACTGCACTAATAAAATACCTCGGATCATGGGGATAAGGCAGGTTCTGTAGTTGATTTCAATGAAGGATTTTAGGTAAGTAAGGAGGGTAAGTAAAGTTATGCTGTGAAGGAACAAATTGTTCGGCTCATTTAGAGAAATCCATGTTATTAGATAGACTTAAGAACATAAAAATTGCATTTTATTTAAAATATTCTCTAATTCAGACTTGACCATAATTGAGGCCAGCTTTTGTCCAGGTGGCCTGAATTTGTTTTTCCCAGCGCAGCTCTAAAGAACCCTCTCTGGGCTTAGTAGAAAACTTTGCCCACTTGTTTTAGGTCATCCCATACTTGCCCGACTCTGTGTTGACTAGCTTGATTCTTTATCTCTTTTCTAAACCAGCTGGTATCTAGACCCTTCCACTTATCTCTTCATCCTCTACCCTTATCAGTGTCTGTGTCTCACCTTTTCCATGTCATCTCTTTTACAAACACAACACTGACTTCCTTCAAGCTCCCGACCCTCAGCTCCATTTCCCAGGGTGCCTAGAGTGGTACTTCCATTTATGCATCAGGAAGTAACCATGCCCTTAACAGAAAGAGCAAAAATATTTTATCCTCATGCTTTTCCTTCAGTAGTGTCCCCAACAAATGTGGCTCAGTCTTGTTAATGAGACTGAGCACAATTAATGAGGTGCCAATGTAGAATAACCTATTCTAAGCAAATTTATTAATTAGGTGTCTTTTTATTTATTTTGAATTTTCTTCTCACTTTCCGTATGCTATATTTCTTTCCAGACTCAGCCCTTTTCACAAAAAAAAACTCCCCCACTGCAAAAACCTTAGATATCTCCTTTTTAAGTTGTTAACTACTACTGAAATTTTCTTTATCAATTTCGAGCAGCAGAGAAGAGTGATTGACAGGTACTAGTTATTTTTGTGTAGGTATGTATTGTATCTGGCAATTCCGGTAGTGGTTAAGGTGCTTTGCCTTGAAACTATCATTTCTGGAACCTGGCAAATGGAAGGAAACTGAGAAGCAATCAGGATTTTTCTTCTCTGAATATCTGAATACTTCCAGGACTCAGAGTCAAATATGTAAACGCATATGCTAAATTGTGCCCATGCTGATCATACATGGATCCCAAGGAGTTATTCAAGATTTATTAATTATACAAGTTGAACCTTCTCTCTTTTGCCTTAAAGTAACATGTCTTGAGAAGTCTTATCTGAACTTCCAGTCTGGATTATGTTCCTATTTGTACTCAATTACAGTTTTTTCCCCATGTGGGCTTTATCACTACAGCAATCCTGTGATTATTGGTGCAATTACTTATTTACTCTGTGGCCCTACTGTTTTATAGGCTTCATGAGGGTAGGGGACTCATTTGTTCTTTTCTGTGCTGTATCCCAGTGCTTATCACTGTACCTGACATAACAATAGGTGGTCAATAAATATAGAAGCTACAATAGAAGATCCCATTTTCTATACCAAGAAGTAGGAAAAAAACCCACAGGAATAAATATAGCAATAAATGTTCAAAACACTTATGAAGAAAAGTTTTAAATACTTTTAAATACTTTACATTTTTTTTAACTTGAAAAGGTAGTTCTAATGTTCAAATGAAGACAAAACAAAGAAAAGAGCTGGGAAAGTTTAAAAGACAATAACAGTAAAGAGGGATTATACCTTCCAGATAATATACTACTGTGAATTTATGGTACTGGCACATAAACTGGAAGACAGATCAATGGAATATATGGGAAAAGTCTAAGTTGCATTATAGATTAATGGCAAAAGATGAGTTTTTTTCATGAAAACATGTTGGGACACTTGAATAACCTGAAAAAAACTAAAGTTACACCAATACCCTCTTGTCATACATCAGATAAACTTGAAAATGGATAGGAAATTTAAAGCTGAAAACAAAAACATAATAGGAGAAAATATAGCAGAATTCATTTGTGATCTTGAAGTAAGGAAGATCTTTGTAACTATGTTATGATCTAGAAGCCGTAAAGGAAAGATTGATAAATTAATTAGACCATATACAAAAGAAACAGAAATATTTTTTCATATACAAAAGAAACAGAAAGAAAAGACCATATACAAAAGAAACAGAAAGGTTTCAAAACAACTCCTTAAGCAAAATTAGAAGATAAAAAACATAATAGGAAAAAACACACAGTTCTTATCACAGAAAAATAAGCTTATCTCCCTAATATGTCAAAAGTTCCTAGAAAACATCAAGAAAAAGACCAAGACCAGCAATCCAATAGAAAATAAATACTTTTTTGATGAGGCTGTGGAGAAACAGGCATACTCATAATAATTTACCAATTGGTAAACTGATCAATAACTATCAAAATTATACATGCATAAATTATATAAAATACATGAAATATAAAATATTAAGTTATGCAAATTGACCTGGTGGCCTAATGTCCATTTAAAATTAGTTCAGTAAATTAATGTACACCCGTATAATGGGATACTACTCAACTTAAAAAAGAATGATGTCACTCTCTTATGTAGTGGAGGGAGACCTCCAAGGTACTTATGTGAATAAAAGGCAAGGCATGGGTGCAAAGTGTAAAAAAGATTTCATGTATGTATGTATATGTGTGTGTGTGTGTATATACATATGTACATAAAAATGTATATAATTTACATGTATATTGAATTGGCATAAGGAACGTAAGAAAAGATGTGTAAGAAAGTTCCTAAGAGTGGCTCCTGTTAGGATGGGTAGAGAATAGGAAGAGGGATCTAGGTGCAGGAGAACAGACTTGGCATTGTATGACATCTTATTGTTTATTTCTGAAAGATATTGAGGAAATATACATTTAATGAATTAAATAAATAAATGGAATTTAAGAAAAAAAAATGATGTCATCCAGAGAAAAGGAAGCTGCTCATTCTGTGAAGTCAAGTCCCATTGAATAAAAAATGCCCTGGAAGGATACTGTGGCTGGCATCATATGGTTTCTGTATATTTTTAAAATTCTAAGCTGCCTTAAATCAGTTTTGAAAATAGGGAACAAGTGAATAAATAAACGTATATGTGTATACTAAAATTCGTTGATCAGTCTTGCTTGCTTTATCTAGACAGACTAATGATTCTTATAAATTAGGAAGTAGGTATCACCTTAGGATTAGGCAAAGACTCCTGAAAGGCATAATGAGGACCCTCTCTTGGGAGGTGTTCCCTGGGATTCTGAGCTGCTGAAAGATTGGTGGAAGGCATTCTGATATTCCATACCTTAGGAAAAGAACCTCAAAACCAAATATGGTAAAACTCAATAACTTCTCACTAGAAATTAAGCTACTTTGAGGGGAAGTCAAACACACCCTTCTTCTTGCTTGGCTGTGCCAGCAGTACCCTCTGTCTGTGGTAAGGAGCATCACAATCAGAAATTGTTTTCACATTAAATGTCAAGTTTATTACTGCAGTTGCACCATTTCATTTTTAACAATGGAAGACCCAGAGCTCATAAAGCAAATTTCCCTTATACACTGCTCTATAATAGGGTTACTCTTTACAAGAGCATATCATGTATAAGTTCTAAACCCAAACAGAACAGTTTCCCTGAGGTTCTGTTTGACATAGAGGTCCTGATGAAATTCACATGGCTTGCATTCAACCAAAGTGATGTTGATTGACAGGGGGAAGAACTTGGATAACTGGCAAGAAATAGGACTTCATTGTGGATTGAGGAAGTTTAGCCCCAAATTCTGAGCCTCAAATGCAAACCTTAACATTCCTGAAGTTCTTACTAGAATCATTCCGAACTCCTGACTTTCCTTGACATCAATAGGTAAATTACATTTCCACCCTCACCCTGCCAGGAAAGCCTGCCGGAATCATCTTTGTGCCCATCACCTCTTGGATGAACATTAAGAAGTGGTGAATGGGATGTAGAGACATGGAGCAAGGAGGGGCAGGGCAAAGTTGCCTCAGAGGAGCAGTAGGCTGTTGAGCGTTTGCTGAGCCAGGTCAGACCTTGAGCCTAGACTTTTAGGAGGCCATCCTGGTATCTGTTTCTTTTTTCTTTGCTAAAAATGTTAACCATTTCAAGGTGATTATTTAAACTAATAGTGCTACCTTAAATATTTTCAGTCTCCTTTTCAAGCAATAAAACCTCTGCTCTCAGTAGCTCTGTTCCTTTGAACTCTTTAGGAGGGTTACTTTACTCAAGGACTTGATTCCTGTTCACTCCCTGCATTTTAAATGAATATGTATGAGATAGATATTCACAGTTCTTTCATTTTCTGGAATAATTATATGTGTGTATAAATACATGTAAATATTTTTATTGCATGTAATGTTATTAATATGTTTCCCTCTGCTAGAACAAAATAGGAACCTTGCCTGTCTTATTCCTCTCTGGATCCCTCATACCTAGCACAAGTCTTGGCACACAGTAGGTAGTCAACGAATATTATTGAAAGATAAATTTGAGTTCATATCCAAATTCTGTCACTTAGAACTTTCTGACCCTGGATAAATTGATTAACCTAACCCTTGATCTCCTCATCTCTAATAATAGTATGCCTTTCTCATAGAGATTTTGTTGTAGCTAAATAGTGCTTAGTGAAATGCCTGGCATATAGTAAGCACTCAAATATTTATAAAATATTTGTGGTTGCTAGCTCTGTGCTGCCTGTGGCCTCTTTCAGAGAAATTTGGGACAGAACAATATTTTAAAACCTGACATGTTGTATACTTGGTATACTTGAAGAACTTTGATTGTTTTAAGATTATACCTAAATTCCCACTTGCTGCTTTAATATCAGTGTTTCCAGCTATTGCTTATCTTTACAACAATCCAAAATGTGGGTCTATGAGATCTGACACTTCAGTTGGTCTCTAGGTTGTTATAAGTTTAATAGATATGTTGTTTATAAACAGCAGTGTATTAGTTGTCAGAGATTAAAGCTAGAGTATAGGTAATAGCTGTTTGTAAATTTAGGTTAATAACAAGTTATACCAGTTAAGCACTTAAGACTTCCCATCATATTTACCATCCTGAGCTCTTAACTGTCCAGGTACAAAAAAAATATTTCCTGATAATAAAATTTAGGGGAACTGATTTCCATACTGGCTGACTATTAAAAAAGCCCAGGTATTATTTTTTGAAAATTGAGATAGACAAACAAGCCATAAGTAACATAGAAACACATATGACAAATATAACCAAGGAATAGGGGACAATAACAAATACTTGCAAAATAAAAGTAATTAAGAATATACTACAACTACTTCTTAGATATACTTAGGAATTTGAAAATCTTCATAAGTACTCTTTTCTAGAACACTAACTTTTTTACAGAAGTAGAATATTAGAATAGCCTATCAACTATTAAAGAAAATTCTAATTAGTAGAGAACTACCTCAAAAAAGTATCAGGTTTAAAAAAAGAATATTTTAAAAACTGATAGTGTGTTTTTATTTTAAACCATTGAAAAAAATAATTTTTGTATTCTTTATTACAACAAATATAAAAGGATTAGAGCTGTCTTTTTAATTTTGTTATGCGAGCAAAATCCTGATAAAATTTGACAAGTATAGTTTCAAAAAAAAATCATAGATCAATTTATCTTTTAGTTACCTAAAGAGTGGCAAATTTAAACTTTATAAATTAAAGAATCAGTCACTCTAACCCATCAAGTTTTTCCCTAAGCATACACTGTTGGTCTAACATTTAAAAAATTATTAATGCATCCCACCAATAGGTCTGATAAAGATATCTATGCGATAATTTCATATCACTTAATATCCATTTGATACCATTTAATATCCATTCCTGGATGTAAAAATGTAAATGTAAAAAAAATGTTGGAAAAATAGGATATTTCCAGCAGGTTACATCACCACATTTAATGGAGAAATAGTAGAGACATTCCTGTTAGCATGAAGAATTTGATATTCATGATCATTATTATTATTATTTTGTTTTTTCCTAAATACCTGATCAATGAAATGAGATATGAAAAAGCAAATGAAATACTATAACTGGAAAGGTGATTACATCTTTGTTTCAGACCATATGATTATATACTTGGTAAAAACAAAATCAATGAGAACTCTAAGAATTAATAAGAACTTATGTAAAATGATCAGACATAAATTAAAACAAATAGTATTTCTTATATTGCAAAAACAACCGTTAGAAGATATAAAAAGATATGACATTCTAAATATCAAAAACATGGAGAATACATTAAAGAAAGTTCTTAGGTCATTATGGAGATTGTACAGAATAAGTTAATAAACTTTATGGAATGAAATGACATGAAATCCTAATATGTGAAGAGAGATTTCTTTATTCTTGTCAGAAACATTACAAATATGTTACATATAAATTATTTTATAACTTTAATGTAATCAATACAAATAATAATTGTTATACTTATTAAGATTTTGAAGATCATCAGGAAGTATTAATAGGCAGGAAGACCAGGACTGATAAGGCTGCCCCCTATTCTACCGGGCATTAGAATGTACTTTAAAAATGTACTAATGGGAGAACAAAGAATACGGTGCGCATTACCGAAATAGGCCTCTGGATGAAACTGCATTTTAAAAAAGGATGCTATTTTCTGAGTAAGTTAGGAAATATGATTTTGATAAAACATTACTGTAAACAACAGCAAGCGTAACAGAAACAGTGGATTACAAAAGCTGGTGTTCCGTCACAGCTTTCACCAGGTTTCCCCACTTCTCGTACTGATTTAGATTTTGGTGATAAACCCTGGTCACGCTGCACCTCAGGAGCTGGAGGAGGTGACAGATGCAGTGGGGTGGCTGGTCTTTAGCAGGACTGGTGTGTGTGTTTAGGCAATTGTTTTATTGTTAAAAAAACAATTGAGAAGCAAAAAGAATATCAATAAAATATATGTGGGGTTGCGGGGGGAGATACATTGAATCTTCGTGTGCTCTCACCCAGATCAAGGTATGGACTCATTGCCATTTCCTTCCAGGTCTCCTGGGCACCCTTCCCATCTATATCCATCCCCTTTCAGAGGGTAATCACTGTCCTAAAGTCTTCCTCTTGGTTTTCCTTCACTTTTCTCTCACTTTTCTTTATGTACTTCAACATAGGTTTGTATCCCTAGCCAACATATTGCAAATCTGAACATTGTGTCTTTCATTCAACCTATGTCCTGAGATTCATAAATGGTGTTGTATGTTGTATGGAATTAAAAACAGTGGATTTTAGCTGCTGATAGTGTTCCATACTTATTTTTCCCAATATATATATACAGAAATATATATATATAAACACACATATATTAAATTTATGTGAATGTGTATACACACACACACACAGATGCACATATATATATATATTCTCTCAATTTTTTTCCATGAACAAGGCATATCTCTCCATTTAGTCTTATTTAATGTATTTGAGTGAAACTTTATTAATCTCTCTATAGCACTCTTATACATACTTTGCTACATTTATGCCTAGGAAATTTATATCCTTAATGTTATTATATATTGAATCTTTAAACAAAGAATTGGCTGGAATAATCAGCTTTTTTGCACTTACTGTTATTCCTGACAAATTTGGATTAATACTAGCATCTTATTTTGTACTTTCTTTTCTCCCATTGTTTCTGTTTCTCTTGTAACTTTTTCTAACTTTCTTTTGGATTGATGGAATATTTTCTTTTATTCCATGTCTTAGATATTTGTTGGGAAGTTAAATGCAACATTGGTGTTCTGATTGGTTAATCATTTTAGCATGCATGCCTAACTTATCAAAATCTGCATTTGATCAATATCTTTCTGCACATCTGAGCACTCCCAGGCCCCTGAGAGCACTGGGACTCTACTTGCCTGGCTGCAGATTTATATGCTTTTGGTGGCATGTATTTAGGTCCCATCCTCTCATGATGCTATTATTCAACACTTGATGATTTATCCAAGTACTTAACACATTTGCAATTACTTTCTTTCTGTCTAAGGTTCATCTTTTAAATATCCCCTGTTGAGTGTCTGTTGGTGGCAAACCCTTTTAATTTATATTTTCTGAAAATGTTTTTATATATTACTCCTGAAATATATTTTGCTGAGTATACAACTCTAGGTGTATACATTTTCCCCTCAATATACTGAATAAAGAATTCTACTATCTTTTTCCTTCTGTTGCTTTTGAGAAATTATTTCATAGATTAATTGTTGTTTCATTTTAGGTGAGTAGACTTTTCTCTCTGGCTATTTCACACTTTTTTTTGTGCCTTTGCTATTATGTACTTTCATCATGGTGTGACTAGGGTGTGGGGTTTATCCTGTTTGGACTTTTAGACTTTTAGGCCTCTTGGATAAGAAGACTGGATAAGATCAACTGTGGAAAACTCTCGGCTACCATCCATTCAAATGTAGCTTGTCCCTGTTTCCATTCCCTTCCCTTTGGGAACTGTCTGAACATCTTCTGTCTTCCCTAGCTTTTACTTCTCTTCTGTTCTGTTATTCTGTGCTGCATAATATACATTTTTTAGATCTGTCTTTCTGTTCATTAATTCTTTAGCTCTACTGAAGCTCCACTGAACTTTTCCACTGAATTTTAATTCTAATAATTAGAGGTTTACTTTCATGAAGTTCTGCTTTTAAAAAACTTGTTTGAGCATTTAAAAAGTCTCTTTCTCCTCATTCATATTTTTAAAACCTCGCACTTAATTTTGTTCATTGTGTAGAATATACTTTATGATTTACTTGATCATACTAACAGCTCGTGGATTTTGGGTTTGTTCATGGTACCTTATTTCCTTGTACCTCTTAGAAAGTTTATTAAATCATGAATTCCAATTCCTTGGCATTTCATCTGAGTAAATTCTTTGAGGCCTATTTTGAAGGTGGATTTCTCCAGGGATGATTTTTGTTCTGTTAATCAACTGGGCACACTACCAGCTTGGAATCACTTAAAACTGAACTCTGGATTTGAGGTGCTTCATATCTTCAAGCTAGAGTGAATTTGGGCTACAACCCATGTAAGACAAGTTTATAGTTATACATTTTCAAGGGAATTCATTTTTTCTCCTTTCCCAGCACCAACATCTGGGACAATTTCCCTGCTATTCCTTGGGGAACAGGAGAATGATGTGTTTTTTTATAGCTCACCATAACACAGATGATGCCTTTTGGACATAAGCTACGTCTATGGTGTGTTATGTATGGTGTGAGCTATGTCTGTGGTGTGTATGGTGTGAGCCACGTCTGTGGTGTGTTATGTATGGTGTGAGCCTTGTGTATGATGCCTTGGCCCTTATGTCTTGCCTTTTATAGCTTGGCGAGCCTTGAAAACTGAAGCTCAAGTTAACCTGGGGTCAGCCTTCTGAATGTGAACTGTTCTTTGCTCTTAGAAAGAGCTCTTGGTTCCTTCTGTCTCTTAGTTTGAAGTCTGAAAATGTCTTGATTCATTGACAAGTTATGGATGCATTTAAAAAGAAACTTTAAAAATTACTCAGCATTAAAAATTTTTGTTGTCAGAAAGGTCTGCCAAGATCACCAGACAACCATGTGGAAACAGAGAAATTCGAGGATCCGTGTTTTAGAAAGGATGTTTCCTGTTTCTCATATCTTCTGGATCCTTGCAAAATTCTTGACACATTTTTGGAAAATGTTTGTGATTTTTTGTTGTTGTTTTGTTGTTTCTCATTTATCCTATTAGTTAACAGATGTGAAACTAAAATTTTCTTGGGAATTTGAATGAATGCCTTGTTTCAGTAAGTTGTTTGTAGTCTGCTGGGATATAGTATTACATCAGAATAGAGTATCAGTGTTGTGAAAGTGTGGGAGGAAAAATTAGCTTGGGGAATATACAAGATAAGCCTGAAGCATCCTGTAGTGCCAGGAAGTAAGGAAGTATTCAGGAAAATAAATACACAATGATAGGAGTGTGTCAAAGGGACACAGGAACCAACTGAATAAGCTTACAGTGGCCAATACTGGAGTGAGCAAAAAATAAATGCAGCAGCATTAAAGTATAACCCAAAGTATAAAATAAATATCTATGTATCCACAATGATATAAAGAAATTATCAAATTGGCAAATAAATGGGGGAGAATAGACAAAGTAATTCTAAATAATTTATGTAGATACTGCCCCTTCCAGGAGCAGAAGCCTCACTCCCCATGCCTTATGTGTGGGCTGTACATGGTGACTTCTTTCAAAGAAGTGAAGTATGTTAAAGGGGGTCAAGAGTAACTTTATAGTGGAGAAACCTGACAAACACCACCTCGGTCAGGTGATCAAGGTTAACATCCACAGTACAGACATGTGTATAATTTGTGCCCTGGATGTGATGTGATGAGAATGACACTTTAATTCTGTGGCCTTCCTCCCCTGAAACTCATAGCCCCAGTCAAATTACCAGGAAAACATCAAGTGAATCCCAACTGAGGGATTTTCTATAAAATGCCTGACTAGTCCTCCTCAGAACTCTCAAGGTCATCAAGACCAAGGAAGGTCTGGGAAACTGTGACGGCCAGGAGGGGCCTAAGGAGGCCTGACAGCTAAGGAAGTGTGGGCTCCTGGATGGGACCCTGGAGCAGCCCAAGGACATTTGGCAATGATAAAGGAAATCTGAATAAAATATGTGGATGGACTGTGATCATTCAAAGAGCAGAGCAATTTTCAATCCTCATCTCACATCATCTGTCAGAAACATTTGAAACAAGAGTTAATTTTCTACTTGGAAAACCCTCTTTACTTGAATACCCTCACACACCATAAAGACGAAATTTTAAGAGGTTTAACAATTAGATCTCCTACCTCTCCTAGGGAGGAGTAGGGCTGGTTTTGCTTCTGCTGGAGCAGGAAAGAGAGAAGGCCCTGGACTGTAGTTTTTAAGCAATAAACAGATTTTAAACTTTATTTCTCCCTTTGACTGGTTGTGGTTTTTAGAGGTATTTTGCCCTGGGATTTCCTCTCCCTGGACTTACATCTGGAGCAGTTGGTAGGATTCCTCTGAACCCGACATCTGTCATAATGGGTGCGACCTTTGGGAGGGCTGCCCCTAGAAATGATGGGGAGAAGTGGCGCTCATGCCGAGGGACATGTGTCTACACTCGTGTGGTTATGGAGGCACCACCACTGCTGCTGGCCGCACTGACCCCAGCCCGTGGCCTGAGCATAAGGCTACTGCTTCTACCACTGCTGCTGTTCCTGCTGCCGGTCAGAGCCTGGTCACAACTGTGGAAAGAGCAGAGGTCCAGGTCACCTTACAACTGGCTGCTGTATACCATGCCTTACTGGCTACAGAGCCCATTGCTGGAACAGCTCCAACCAAGGTAATAACCACCAATCCCATTGCGGGGTGGGTGACAGACTGAACCCAAAGGCCACAGAGTGGTGTGGCACAGACACCTATCATGTGACTGGCCATTTGCCTTTGGCATCCCCATGGAATAATGAAGCAGACGCATTGGCCCAGGTACATGGGCTAGAAGGAAAGCCTGCCTCTGATGTGGCCCAATGGCTACACCAGCATTTGTTGCATGTGGGGCAAAAGCCAATGTTGGCTGTAGCCCGTTGGTGGGGCTTGCCATTGACCAGCCAAGCCTGGAAGCAGTGCCCTGCATGTCGTGCAGATCAGCAAACCACCAAGAGGGGCCTAGAGTGTCTCTTTGCAGCCTATGGCCTGTCGCAGGTGTTTGAGAGTGATCAAGGCACCCACTTTATTGAACATGTATTGCAAGGATGGGTGCAGCAATTAGGAGTAAAATGGGAATGATGGATATGGCCCTGGGCATTTCAACACATGGACTGGCAATGGCTCGCTCTCCGGGCACCTTGGGGAAAAGGCCTGGAAGCTGGCTTCCTGTTTAGTCCTGGAATAACAGCAAAGTGGCTCCCCAAAATCACATTTATTTGCTTCTGCAGTCCTTGTGTCCTGGATGCGCCCCCCTTGCTGCAGCTGCTGCATAATGGCTGGAATAGACGAGCTTTGGACTAAGTCCGATGGGACTTTGAACCTACCTGAATGCTCTGGCTTGAGAATTATCATGATTGTGTTGCTGTTGTCAAGAAAAAAAATGCTTAAAGAGAGGCTTGACTTTGTCTAATGTTTAGTAAAGTTTTGTGAGCAATCAGCATGGTTGATAGGAATGAGTAAACAAGTATAGAAACATATTTTATGCTTAGTGAGAGATTGTGCTGTAAAGTACATTTACTTAATCTGCAAGGCTGAATTCTCTGGTTTGAGGATTGTCATTTTATTGTTGATGCTATTGTATGTCATTAGTTTGGTTGGAAGAGGGGGAATGAGTAAATTGTAAGGCGAGATGTCTGGAGGGGTGGCCTGTGGGTAAAATTGTAGTATTTCCAGGATGTCTTGCCTGGCTTTAGTACATCTGCCTATCAACAGATGCTCAAGGGTAGAGAGAAGTATGGTTTTAGGGCATTTGCATCATTCCTCAGAGGTGGAGAGAAATTCATCTCCATATCAGTGGGTAATTACCTAGGCAACCAAGGGCATGTCTGAACCTGGGAGGTTAAGGGGAGGGGGCTGGCTTGCTTGCTAGTTTTCTTCTTCTGGAGCAGAGGAGAGAGTTGGCCCCAGACTGAAGTTTGTACGTGAAGGGGAGGGCCGGTTTTGCTTCTGCTGAGCAAGAAAGAGAGAAGGTGCCGGACTGTAGTTTGTAAGCAATAAACTTTATTTTTTGCTTAAAAGGTTTTAAACTTTATTTCTCCCTTTGCTGATTTTTGGTTTTAGAGGTATTTTGCCCTGGTATTTCCTCTCCCTGGACTTACAGTAAGTCAGAAACCAAAGAACAATCTTCTATACCCTCACCTCTAGTCTATAATCAAGGCCTGTCAACTATTACATTTTAAAAAATTTAAACATTCATCACTTTATCTGCATTTAACACCTTAGACAAAGCTCCTTTCATCTCTTAACTGTACTATTTCAATAGTTAATAAATTTATCCTACTGTATCTTCTCCTTATATTCCCAGCCATTCTGTGGTTTTGGAGTAAAGTTTTCAGAAATAAATCTGATCCTATCACCTCATTGCTTAAAACCTGTCAAGGGCTTTATAAAGATAAAGACTTAAATCCTTAACATAACCCTGAGGCCCTGTTTGGTCTCACCTGTGCCCATCTCTCCAGCTTCATCTCACTCTGGGCATTCCGTCTGTGCTGGCCTATATCATGTCCTTGGATACTTGAATCTTCTCTGTGGCAATGTCTTTCAGTCTGGAAAGCTTTTCTCCCTTTAAACCTAGTTAAGTTCTACTCTTCCTTCAGGTCAAAGTTCATGGCATTTCTATAGGAGAGATTTCCTGATGCATATTCTTTTGTTAAAAACTCTTACATAACAGATGCTTCTTCTTTTACAAAACTTATTTCCATTGGACAGTGTACATTCATTGGATGATTATTTAGTTAATGCCTGTGGGCAAAATTGCAGTATTTCCAGAATCTCTCACCTGGCTTTAGTGCATCTGCATATCAATAGGTGTTTCCAAGGGGTGGAGAGAAGTAGCCATTTACATATCACTAGGTAATTGCCAGGGCCTGTGAGGGTTTATCTGGACCAGAGAGGTTGGGTGGAGTGCTCTTCTGCTTCAGCCTTGTTAAGAGAGAGAGACAGGATGACTGCTTATAAGATATAAATGGGTTTCTTAACTCTATTTATCCCTTTGACTGATTTTGGTTTTAGAGGTATTTTGCCCCAGGATTTCCTCCTGGAGTTACATCTGGCAGTAGTCAGCAGGACCTCAACCCAAAATCTGTCTAAATGGGTATGACCCTTGGGCGAGCTGCCTCTAGGAATGATGGGGAGGCACCAGTGGCTGTAGTGGTAGAGGGTGAAGCTTTACTCAGGAACCCCCTAAATGTGGGGCTTCCAATTGGGGAGCCCTAGTTGGGAATTGGTCTAGGGTGTAGCACCTCCTAGAGGGGTGGGGCCTTCCCCTGAACTGGGGAAGGGTGGAGACTCTGGAAGCTGCAGAATTAGCCCTCCGTCTGATAGAAGAGTGCCTAGAGGTATGAATGGCCATGTAGCAGCTGGCATTGCAGGATCTCTTTTCGTCCACATAGTGGAAAGGGTTACTGAGGAGAGAGAGAATTTGGCAGGAGAAAGACACACTTCAGCATCGCTTGGAGGAGCTGGGCAATTACCTATGGGATGCCCTTTAGGGAGAGAGATAGCTATTGAGAGGATGGGTTGTGCTCCTGGAAGATTCCTTAGCAGCAGTGAGGGGGGGAGGCAACAGGAGAGTGAACTTTGCAGGAGGTCATGGGGGAGGGGGAGGAAAGAGTGGTGCCTTCAGCTCCAGAGATGGTGGAGGAGCCGGGAGGAGGGGGAGAGGATGGGGGGCTGGGGCCGAGAACCAATCTATTGCTGAAGCCATCACCTGAGGCACCAGCCTCTCCCTATTAAAGATCTGCCCTGCTGTAATTAAGAAAGTAAAAATATAACAACTGTGGGCTCCTGAGGGGGAGGACCCACCCCCTCCCCAGATTGTGGAACCCTCTGTGCTCCCCCCCTATACTCAGGATAAGCTGGTGGACATGAGTGTCTGGTATCAGCAGAAGCCATCAGAACCTCTGCCTTCCATCTCTGGGATATGGGAGTGGAGAACATTGTTATGTCAGGTTCTGAAATGCATAGACTGGCTTCCCTGACAACTCTCTCCAGCAGTGGCTGCAAAATGCCTGTCACACCTCAGAGAATTGGATGCTCCTGAATTGATTGACAGCAGGCATCAGGGCAGTTTGGCCTAATCAGGGTGTTTTACCATACTTACCCACTAGCTGGAAAATGGATGCAGAGCTCCAGTAGGTGTTATGGGAGCTGGGCATGAAGAGTAACATGTGTAATATGGACCCCCAGGGTCACGATGAGGAGTTGTTCACTGCAGGAATGAAAAATCTGGTGCTCCATACAGCTCCTCCATCTCTCTTTGGGTCCCTACTGATTATTCTTGCCCCCCACTAGGTCAACCCATAAGAGAGGCTACTTGTATGTTAGCAGATCTGGAGGAGGTTGAAACAATAAGAGCATGGAAGGAAGTATGGGCTATGACTGAAAGGAGAGATGCAAAGGGCCCTGTGAAGGTCTCAAGGACCCAGATGTAGGGTTGGTTTGAAAAAGGCTGGGGTAGTGAAAGAAAAACTTTATGGGCAGCACAATAGGATCCTATTAGAACTGTGGCACCAATTAAAGCCAGAGCAGCGGTTTCAGTCCTGAGGTCCAGGACATGGAAGCCAGAGGCAAAGCCCCATGTCCAGCCTGTGTCCCTGCAAGACTTCCTGGGGGACAGTGCTCAGGCTCTGCCTGGGCCTCACCCCCACAGGATGACGATTGGGCATTGTGGTCAACTGAGGGAAGAGTCAAGGCCCTACCTTGGGTGACATGGTGGGGACCAGAGGCTCCATGTAGAATTAGCAATTCATTGGTCCCCTGTGACTGTACAATTTGTCTGGTTTTTGTGGACACAGGAGCTGAATATTCTTTGATTTATGGAAACCCTGAGTGTTTTCTTGGGACCCCTGCTGTGATAGATGGCTGTGGGGGTAAGGCAATTAGAGTGAAGAAAGCCCAAATCCCATTGGGCATAGGGCATTTACCCCCAAAGGAGTATACTATGTACAATTCTCCCATCCCTTAATATATTCTGTGTTGGCAGCCGTGCTCAGAAAATAGCGCCCCATGCAGGGCAGCCGGAAGGCCCCGAACTTCCTAATGACAAATCATCCCACACCACTAAACTACATGCTAATTGCGCCTTGGCATAAGGACCAATGAGACCCACCAAATGGTTATGCTAATAAGGCATATGGAGCCGCACCAACCAGGTCAGAGCATGAGAACTATATAAGCAAGCCTCTCCTTCCCCTCTGGGTCCTGCCCAACTCATTTGTTTCACAAAGAGCTGAAGAATAAAGCTTTCTGCAGAAGAATCCTGCTGTTGTTGCGTGCTGTTCTTGCCGGCGAGGACGGGGCGTGCGACAAGTGGTGCCGAATCCCGGGAACCAGAACATCACCGGCACAGGGAGGACCCTTCAGACATCTGGAGAGGATTCAGAACTGCAGGTCAGAAGAAAGCCCGGAGGGGTAAGTTCCGAGAGGCCCCTGCTTTTTAGGATAATGGTTGATGGTTCTCTGTAAATAAGGAGGCACCATGGGGAATGCACCGTCATTAGTCACGGCGCTGCAGACAGCTCTCAAAGAGCGAAACTTGAAGGTCTCCAGCAAAGTCTTAGGATCTTTTGTGAAGGAGATAGACCGTGTGGCCCCCTGGTTCATTTGTTCAGGGTCCCTCTCAATCCCGAGCTGGGACAAACTGGGGAAAGATCTTGATAGAGAGGAGGAGGAGGGTAGCCTGAGGGGAGGCACCAGGCCCCTCTGGAAACTGATTAGAGCTTGTCTGCAAGATGAGAGATGTGAAAAGGTAATAAAAGAAGGTCAGAGAGCATTGACAGATATCCAAGAGAGCATGTCAGAAACGGAACGGGAAACAGAGAGCGCGCGCGGCCGAAAAAAGGCCACAAAAACGAAGGTAAAGAAACCTCAGAGTGAGGGAGAAAGCCCGCCTAGGGCAAAAGCGAAAGAGCCCCGAGAAGCGAGTGACGATTGCCTCGGAGAAAATAGTAAATACCCCTGGAAAGAGTTGAGGGACCTCCAACTCTCCAATAGGGAATCTGAGGAGGAATTAACGTCCGCAGAGGAAGGGGAAGAAAATAAAACCGCAGAGTGTAGAAGTAAGGGAACCAGCAAAGTTGAAAAGCGGACCAAGGAAAAAATGAAAGGGTGGATATCCTGCAGGGCCTGGGTTACAGACCACTGCAGGTGAGTTCAGACTGAGGGTACATGTGGTAAAGACAGTACTGAGGGGATGTGCTAAGCACCCACCTATAGCTCTGTCTGTACCTAGGTGAGTGACAAATACTAAGCAGTATAAATTGCCTGGGAGGCACAAGGAAATTGGAGAGACTCTACAGAAGTTGGAGAAGGTGGGTGTCATAAACCCCACTCATAGTCCTTTTAATTCCCCAATGTGGCCAGTGAAAAAGCCCAATGGCTTCGGGGGTATGACTGTGGACTATATGGAATTGAATAAAGTCACACCACCTTTGCATGCTGCTGTGCCCTCAATAGCAGCCCTTATGGACACACTAAGTCATGAACTGGGGATGTACCATGTTGTGGACCTTGCTAATGCTTTCTTCTCTATTGACCTATCACAGGAAAGTCAGGAACAGTTTGCCTTCATGTGGGAAGGCCGGCAGTGGACATTCACTGTCTTTCCACAGGGATATCTCCACGGTCCCACCACTTGTCACAGACTTGTAGCCCAGGACTTGGCTACATTGAAGAAACTGCAAATCACTACATTAATGATATTGTGCTCACATCTGATTCTCTTTCTGACTTAGAAGAGGTAGTTCCTAGACTGCTGCAACATCTACAGAAGAATGGATGGGCTGTGAACAACACCAAGGTTCAGGGACCTGGTTTGTCTCTTAAATTCTTGGGGGTTGTCTTGTTGGGTAAAACTAGTTATTCCTGATGGAGTCATAGACAAGGTTCAGGCTTTCCCCACCCCTACCACTGTGGCAGTCTTAAGAGTTTTGGGGTATTTCAGGCTACTGGAGAGTGTTTATCCCACACTTGGCACAAGTTCTGAAGCCCTTATACTGGTTTGTATGAAAGGGCATCGGGTGGGACTGGGATAAGAAATGTGCAGCTGCATTTACTGCTGCTAAGTGAGCAGTCAAGGTCGTACAGGCCGTGAGTGTAATCGACTCATCAAGGCCCTGGGAGCAGGATGTTCATGTAATGGAGGATGGTTATGGATGTTGTTTTTGGCAGCAGGTTGAAT
This sequence comes from Manis javanica, assembly GCF_040802235.1. Lineage (NCBI taxonomy): Eukaryota > Metazoa > Chordata > Mammalia > Pholidota > Manidae > Manis > Manis javanica. Next base: position 27,557,420 of record NC_133168.1, on the reverse strand, counting down.
GGACAAGCCAGCCCACTGGATTCTGGTCACAGCTATGGAAAGGAGCAGAGGTCTGGTACCTCCTGATAGAGAAGCAACTGGCTGCTGTGTACAAAGCCTTGCTGGCCCATCACTGGAACAGTTCTGACCAAGGTAATAACCACCTATCCCATCACAGGGTAGTTGTTGAGACTGGACCCAAAGGACATGGAGTGGTGTGGCACAGACACCTACACTGGCCAAATGGAGTGCATATTTACAACATTTACAACAGTGTAGCATCCTCTCCAATAGCCCCTTAAGTGGAAAACTCCAATGCTTACTGGGGCCAGTGGTGTATACCAGTGGAAAGCAGGAAGAACTTGCTTTTGAGCCATTAGTAGCTGAGAGTCATTATCAGGAGGGAATAGCCCTTATACCTGAAGATGCTTGGTACACAGATGGTTCCAGTCATGGGCAGCCCCGAAAGTAGTGGGCTGCGGCTTTCCCTCCTAAGACTGAGACAATATGGATGGAGGATGGAGAGGGGAAGAGCAGCCAATGGGCTGAGTTGCAAGCAGTATGGCTCATGGTCGCCCAGGAGCCCTCCCTCATAGTTGTCTGCACTGACAGCTAGGCCGTCTATTGGGGTTTGACTCTGTGGCTACTGACATGGTACCATGCCAACTGGATGGTTGGTCAGAGCAGCCCCTTTGAAGGCAAGAGTTGTGGCAAGACCTATGGGCCTCTGGTCAGACTAAGACTGTTACTGTGTATCATGTGACTGCCTTTGGCATCCCCAGGGAATGAGCAGACACGTTGGCCCAGGTGCGTTTGTTAGAAGGAAAGCCTGCATCTGATGTAGCTCAATGGTAACATCAGTGTTTGTTGCACATGGGGCAAGAGACAATGTGGGCTATAGCCCATCAGTGGGGCTTGCTGTTGACCTTTGAAGAAGTCAGCAGAGCCTGGAAGGAGTGCCTTGAGTGCTCTAAGAGGGACTTATACCAAGTCCCTCAGCAACATAGGACAATAGTAGAGAGGCTGATACCCCTTATCAGGCGGCAGATTGACTATATTGGGCCTCTGCCCATATCAGAATGATATCAGTATGCCATGACCTGCATGGATACAGCTGCTGGCCTACTGGTTGCTTTTGCTGCACATCGTGTAGATCAGCAAACCACCAAGAGGGACCTAGAGCATCCCTTTGCAGCCTATGGCCCACCTCAGGTGGTTGAGAGTGATCAAGGCATGTACTTTACTGGACATGCATAACAAGAATGGGTATAGCAATTAGGAATAAAGTGGAAGTTTCATGGACCATATAACCCTGCTGGGGCAGGAATGATAGAGAGGTATAGTGGTTTGGTGAAATCTGCTCTGAAGTCAGATACCAATAGTCTATGGTGTTGGTCAGTTCACTTATGGACAGTGCTATGGCATTTGAATAAGAAGCCCTGAAAAGGAGCCTTGAGCCCTGTGGAAATGCTAACACACCTTGCTGTTTCTCCTATACAACAGTGCAAACGAAAGAGGAGTTATTGAAGACAGGATATGGCCAGCAGAGCAACATCCTGCTGCCAGCCCCTACTGCATTTATCTCCAGAGACACTGTTAAGTGGACATGGCCCTGGATATTTTGACATATGGACAAGCAATGGCTGGCCCTTCTGGCACCTTGGGGGAAAGGCCTGGAAGCTGGTCTTGTGTGTGTTCCTGGAGTAACAGCAAAGTGGCCCCCAAAGGTCATGGTAGTGTACCCAAAACATCCAGGAGGTAAGAGCATATTGCAGGGAAGTTTTGTTTTATCTTTCTGGCCAGTGCGTGTACCTCCTGTAGCCCTATATATTGACCGATCTGTAATTCCCACAGGGAGGGGTGTGATCGTCTAGTAAACTAGACCAGGATGAGATCCCATTCCTGCCACTGCCCTATCACAGGACTACTCTCTTGCATGTATCCTACCTGATGCATAAGATTTGCCTATGCTGGTGTTATTAAAACATGTATCTTACCACCCTTAAGGTTATTTTCTTCTACATTCCTTGTGGCCTGGACCAACCCCCTGGTGGCAGCTGCCACGTGATGGTTGCTGTGAACTCTCTGCCTGTTCAGCTACTGACTGCCTGTGGACTGGGCGGGCTATGGGCTTAATCTGCCTTGGAATTTGAATGTAGCTGAAGCCTCTGGGTTGATGATTATCATGATTTTATTGCTGTTCCTATTGTATGTTATTAGTCTAGTTATAATGCTCCAGTTTTCTCGCCCAGGGGCCATTGTGGAAAATGCAGAACATGTAGATTTTGAAGCAAGATTTCTGGAGGAGTGGACTGTCTGTAAAATTGCAGTATTTCCAGAATCTCTCACTTGGCTTTCGTGCATCTTCATATCAATAGGTGTTTCTAAGGGCTGGAGAGAGTTAGTCCATTTACATATCAGTAGGTAATCACAAGGGCGGAGGAAGGTTTATCTGGACTGTAGTGGTTGGGTGAAGCACTCTTCTGCTGCAGCCTGGTCAAACGAGACCGGATGACTGTTTGTAAGAGATAAACAAGTTTCTTAACTTTATTTCTCCCTTTGTCTGATTTAGTTTTTAGATGTATTTTGCCCTGGGATTTTCCCTCGAGAGTTACAATGTCTGTCATTTCAAAAACTGTTATTGCTCAACATTTTATCTCCAGAATTTAGAACAATATCTAGCATGTTGCATGTGTTCAGTAAATATTTTCTGAATGTGTGAATGAATGAATAGTGTCCCATTCAGATGCCAGGTACCTCTGGCATCTATGGAAAGGAAGTATGAATAACCTTTTCCTCCTTTCTAGGGTTTCAGCAGATGGAGGTAACATGCAGGAAAAAAAGAGAAATGAACATAGATCTTATTTTTTTGTAAGAATTCAGTTTTTTCTGAAAAGACTAGGAATATGTTCTTTAGTCAGGACACCAACTAGATACTCATATTAGCTGCTCTTTCTTGGAAGTGTGGAAATGAACAAAGACCAGACAAATGAGAACAAGAAAGACCATTTTTTCAGAGCTTGCTTAACAATGGAGTCAGCACCATCATTTGCATTTGGCAGAGACTCTCCTAAGGCTGACAGAGGAAAAGGATAGCTTTATAATGGGAAAAAGGGAAGTCTTCAGGGACACCCAGACTAAAGGCTGTTGGCATGGGGAGACTGGAGGCAGGCTAAACAGATGTGAAATATATTATGTGATTGGTTAGGGTTGCATATTTGGCTTTCTTTGGTTGGGTCTAAGTTGGAAGGAGAGACAAAATTAGGAAAGCTGTGAGTTATTAATCGAGTCCTGGCCATGATAGGCCAATTGCTATAGGGGTTATTGTTTGGTTTTCTGGATTGTTGTAGCAGTAACAGTCTGACTTCCCATGAGTCTAACTTATAGCAGGATGGCTTTCTGGCTGGTTATTACGGATGAAGAGATTGGTTTCCTGGGAAGGTTGCTGTGGGTTGTGGGTCAGAATTCTATTTTTATATATGGTTTGGGCCTTGTCTGTTGTATATTCAGTCTCTCTGAAGTAGGGAAAGGCCAGAAAGGGGAGGAAATCTCCCTTCTCTATGGCTATCTCACTCCCGTAGTAGGTGCAGCTTTCAAGGGCAGAAGCTTAAATGTGACGAAAGGAGCATAAGTACGTCCCCCTTGCCAACCAGTCTTGAAAAGTCTTGAAAATTTCCATTGAGGATTTATCCCAAAAGTCATCAAGAAAAACAATGTGTACAAACAAAAAAAACCAAAAAAACAAAAAACAACTACAGAGTTCAAATTAAAATGTGTGTCTAGCACAGAGAAGTTTTCTAAGTGAAACAAATTTCCCTATGAAAACAGCTGTGTAGGAGCCACAGGGACCTGGGGAATACCACTACTAACTCTACCTTTGAAATAGACGGTATTGGCTATTCCAGTATCACACACGCAAACCTCTTAGCCTTCCTACTTGATTTGTGTTTCTGATCATTCTGTTGATGGGCTGGCTTTAGCAGAGTATGCCCTGGTTAATATTCATCATGACTGATTTTACAGTATGGCCCTAGTCTCAGCGGACTGATGCCAGTGAAAAGGGAAGGTATTTAGGAAACCAGCCAAAATACTGATACTGCACCTATGAAAAATGGAACCCCAAATGCCCTGATATCCACTCCAATTTTCCTGGTTTACCTGGTGTTAATTGTTTACTGGCCTTACTCCTTAGAATGGACCTTGAAATTTCATATCCTGTTCACTTGGAAACCTGGCATTTTAGCCCTTTCCACAGTATGGAAGTGGATGCATTTTTATTTTCTGTTTTTGGGCTTTACTAAAGACAGTTCAATTAACCTTTGAGTACTAAGTTTGACAATTCTGACTTGGCATCTAACCATTTTCTTATATTTTCTCCTCTACTGGACTCTTGGTGGCAAGAATAGGAAATTAGCATGAACAATTCACTTATTTCCTAAATCAAATCAGGCAATGGGAATTTGTGCAAGAGTTACTACTATTTTTTGAAGTTGATTTTTAAAGGAATGATTTATTCTTTGCTAATGTACTTATCATCCTTTTTTGCTATAGGTCACCAAGCATGTATTTCTCATTTGTCTTATTTCTCCATAGAAATCTTCTCAGTAGATTGAAAAAGAAATGGAAGGAAGCAAGCAAATTAGTCTAAGGGCCTTTGGACCACCCTTCTATATAGATGGTCTGTTTCCCCAGAGCTTTATGAAACTGCACTACTGCCCCCTTCCTTGTATTTAATGAGACCTGTGGGCAAACACATGATTCAGGGGAAACCAAGAGGCAGAGTTTAAATATGCTCCGATGACAGCTGGCTTACTTGTGTTATCCATTGCAAAAGAACTTTACTAATGGTTCAAGCAGATGGACAGAAGGAAGAAGGCTAAATGTTAGAATGTGTGAGAGGTCAAAGGTCAAGGTGAATGAGGCTGGTGATTTCCTGAGGTCTGTAAGTGTTTTGTGTTGCAGCCTAAATTGAGGGTTGTTTTTAATTTGATGCATTTTTCTAAACTTTAAGTGGGTTCATTAAAAAAGAAGAAAAATCTCAGCTTCTCTTTTAGTTCCCATTAAATTTGGGGTTTTAACTGCCAAGATAATATAGCATTTATTTGTAAAGTGTGGGAATTCATAATACATTTTTAAGTGGAAGTCCAAAATGGTTTATTTAATAGATATTTTCTACAAAACATGATCCCCTGAGTTTTTTTTTTAATCAACGATGAACATATATCTTTTGCCTTTTTTTAACTTAAAAATAATTTTTCTGCTGGAGCAGGGGAATTATAAAACAGTTTAAATATATTGCATAAGGAATAAATACCATTTGTTTCTTTCTGGAAAATCCTACTTTCCAGATATTTGTTGAGATTTAGGCTAAAAATTAATGCCATTTTTCTATTTCTTATGATTTTTGTAAATATTATATCTTTCAGCTTTATTCAAGTTTTATTGAAGCCAAGACATGAACTAACCTTTCATTTGACAATCAAGCCCTTTAAAGGAGGTCATAAATTTAAAAGGAAGATTGTTTTTGTTCCAGAAAGATATTATTTCCAAAGCTGAAGTGTACATAGCACTTATGGGAAGAAACAAAGTCAAGCTTTGTTACCCAAGGTACATTCTGTATTTCTCTGGTTCAAGGAATGGAGCAGGTCCCCACGAGAAGTGGAGAAACTCTGGAGGTGCTGCTCCAGCTACCCAGGCAGGCCTTTCTTCTAACTGGGATGTCACTGGCATCGGCATTGCCCTGGGTCAGTTATGTGTTTATTCAAAAATAAGATTTTAATGATATGAAACCAAAAATTTAAGGGTGTGTAAAATTGCACTACAACAATTAGACATATTGTTTATCACCTTGATTTCCAAACCCTTTCAGACTAAAATTCACTTGGGAGTCATAAAAAATTGCCAGTAGTGGCCATTAAAAAAATTACCTCAAATCACAATTAGCAGCTCTTTATTGGTAGTTTTAATACATACATGGAGGTGCTTACCATTTCAGGAATAATTCACTGAAATCAGCTACATTTTTTAAAAGAGTGCACAAGCTGAAGCTGGGGTAATTTAAAACCAACACATTCAAAATTCAAAGTAACATCCTTCCCTTAGGTGGTTACTTTTTCTTATAAATTAGTTTCTGGTGATCAACTGGGTGAAGTCTCTGAAGTTTATATTCATTATTAAATGGGTTCTTTGGATGACGGGAAATTCCTCAAAAGAAACCTAGAAAAACAAAATATAACATCTGCAGGAGGCAAGAATGCAAATAAAGTGGTTATTTCTTTGTAACTGTTTCATGTTTCTAGCTAAAGACTTTGACTAGAAAATTTTTTAAAGATATTTAATAAGTAACACCTAAAGAGAAAAATTTCCGTTCCGTTGATTTAATTAATTTCTCCAAATTGCTTAAAGCTTACCAACCAGTTTATGAACAAGAAGATACAAACTTTGCTGACAGGAGACTTGATTGAAGAGCTAAGGCATTAAAGGGAGAAGAAATGTCAGTAAACTTGACTTGATTATGTGAACTTGTTTTTAGTATAACTTAAAAATTTTTTCATATTGTAATATAAACATATATTTTAAACTACTGTCTAGTTATGATAGGTAGATTTTTATGATTTTTAGTTATTGTCTTTGAATGCTTTTTAAAAACATGTGTCCAGGAAAATGTTCTTCTGTACCTGATGTAACTGTGAGGAAAGACAGCCGGGTCTACACCCGGAGCAGTGAGCATGGCCCCTGAGAGATGCGGCTCCTCTCGCAGTTTTATCAATGACTGGTTTTGTGAGATTGGTAATGATATAGTGGATCAAGGAGTAAGGGACCAGAAAGATTGAACATCTTTGTAACCCTAATAACATGTAGGTTGAACCTGTTTAGAGATGACAATGAAAGAAGCATACTGTAAATGTTAGGCCATATACACAGATACAAAAAAGAAAAAGTTATCAGAAAAAGAGGGGTGGTGGTGAGTAGGGCCTAAGTGGACAGAGGGTTTGTTGGTGAATCCTCTGTAACGAGGTTATTGTGATGTTAGACTGCTGGCATTATTAAGCATATTCCTTCAGTCCATACTGTATTAGTCAGGCTAGGCTAGTTTATGGTACAAAAACAAATAGCAGCTAAATCTCAGTGGCTTAATTAGCAAAAGTGTTATTTTTTATTTGTGCAAAATCAGTTGAAAGTCTGATTGCTTTTTCAGGGCTATTGTACAATTGTCCTCCATATGGTCACCCAAGAACTCATCTATTTCAATCTCAGGACTCCATCACCTCTACCTGCTCTGACTGCTGCATCAGGGGAGAGAATGTGGGAGGACTTTCCTGGACAGTTAAATGTGTCTGCTCTCAATCCACCAGTCTCCACCAGAATGTGGCACAGGCCCTGCCTAACTGCAAAGAAGGAGAACTGTACATTGTAAGTATTACAAATCTGTTTCAGGCACACTTTAGACTCTTGGTAGACTGCTGTTTATTTTCAGACTCTGAACTGTGACTTCTATGACTATTTTACTGAAATAGATTTTATAAGCTAAAATTCCTCCAGCTTAGTAGAAAAGTGTCACTTTGATTTTAATAATTTCTGATTAAGACACATTAAATTATTGTTTCTTAATTTTTAAGTGGGAGATGTTATCTGGAATTGATTTTGAAAACTGAATATTCATTGATCTTTAATCAGCAGGGATTGTGAATGTTTTCTCAGCTCTGTGTCAAGCAGCACAATGTGATCTTACAGCAACAAATATTTAAGACAGAAACTAAATAAAAACCCCAAAAAACTGCTCTTTATTCTCCCATAGTGGATTGGTGGGGACTGTCTTAGAGACTGTTGCTCATTTGCTGAAGGGCCACTGAGCAGCAGGACGGGGCTGGGAGAGGCATAAGGGTCATGACAATTCCAGGGCACATACATCTCCAGGTTCCTCCACAGTGTGAACCATCAAAACTCTGGCTTCCACCTCCCACTGTTTGAATAATAATGGCAGGTCACCTATGGCATAAGTAAATAATTCCACTGGAAGCAGACACTATTTCAGTAATCCAGAAGGCAAAGCCATCTCATATCAGTGTAAAAGACAAAGCATTTTTGGTTAAGAAACATAAAAAGTATGTCAGTCTGGATTTTTAGAATAATTGCTGATCCTGGTCATCCTTGGGAAATTATTCTATCAATTATTGAGAAAGTAGAATATACTTCTCTGTTTATAAGTATGGTAAAATTATAGGCAAAGTAGTGAAAGCTTTCGAGTAGTTTAAACCCATTGTATTCCTTGGCTTCACGTATTTGTTTTTAATAGGTTAAAGTGTCACATTGATCAAAGAAGGTTATTTCAAAAACGTGTTAGACAAGCACACTGAACACTGCATAGCTATGATCCAGAAATGTAAACATAACTGGATAAAGAAATCCATTAAGTGAACAGCAAACCAGGCCAAACTAAAGGCTTTTATTTTTATTTATTTCCTTTAATTGGTTGGCATCTAAGTCTGTATACCACAAGAAGATTTGTATTGGGCTTAACATTTCCAAAATGGCTTCTTCCTAATGCTTTTATCTATGAAGTGTTCCAAGAAAAACTAGTTTCATCATCAGAAAGTTTGGGGGATTATAATTTCCTGATTCAGTTATCTGTGGTAGGGCTCTGAAATCAGAATTTTCAAAAGAATTCCCCAAGTGATTCACATAGATACCTGTTTTGCAACCTATGAATAATTTAAAGTGCTTCAGAGCACGTGAAACTTGGGGTCTAAGAGAGATGTAAATATTGCATGGCAACACTTATGACAGTGTTTCACAAGAGGATGGCTTTTCGGCAGCCCTGTGACTCAGTGGGTTACACTCTACCCAAGGCTCCTGATTCTTACCTGCCCTCCAGGATGCACGCATTCAAGCTCTGCCCTTCATGGACTCGGGCCTGCATTCTTGGTTCTTCCGTTTTGTAGCAGTACAATTTGGGGCTAACATTTAATTCTCAGCTCCACTTGCTTCTTCTGAAAAGGAGCTACCTTTTAGCTGTTTGGTAGCTGTAGAAAACATTTTCATAAGAAAGCACCCATTCAATGCCTGGAACATAAGTAAGTGTTCCATTTCTATCTTAGAGTAAGAGCCAGAAAGCCCTCCATAGAGTTCAAAAAGAAAATTCCAATAGAGTAAATTTTAAAGATCTTACTGGCTGTTTTCAATGATTCACAAATTGGGCAGCATCGCATCTAGCAGGTGGAAAGGAGCTTTAAAGAGCTGCATAGAGTGAAAGGTTTTCATAAGCTGAAGGGCTCAGGAACCAGGAAGTCACACTGGAAAACAAAAGAAGGACTGGTTACTGCACGGTCACTTTCCTGTAGGGGGGTGGCCAGAGTCTGTAGGCAGGTCCCCGAGCTAGAGCTGGTGTTTTCTGAGTGATGGCTCTAGGATTCCAGCTCTGTGAGCCAAACTGTGATTAAGTCTTGGTTCAGTGATACGTGGCTCCGTTTCAGATAAGCAGATCCATTTGGGGCCTGTTGTCTTGTTTTCAACAACAGACCGTGTCCCTGCTTGCATTATCCTGACATTTTTCTATTATCCTCCCCTTTGCTGGGTTCACACCGGCTTTCCTGCTGTCCCTCAAACCCTCCTGGCACACTGCCCAGGTGGGTGCCTGTAGGGAAAATGGAAGTTGCTACAGCCAGGATCCTCACCTGACCCTAAACCACCTGATGATGTAATTGGCCTACTGCCGAGGCTGAAGCTTACACACCCTTTGGCAATGAGCCACTGCTGTCGGCATTACCGTATAAAGAGCTCTGCTCAGTGCTCTCCCGGGAGGCAGAGACAGAGACAGGCTTGTTCCCTGCAGACTGCCCCAGAGGTGGATGTGATTCCAGCACTTGACCTGCTCCCATGAGAATAAAGTTTGGTGTAAACCCTCTTACCCCTGCCCTTCCTTGTTGTTATTCTCACTGAATCTGGAGTGAACTTGTCTGGAGGCAATTCCCCACAGGCAAGGCGGCACCTCTCCCTCTCCCTGCAGAATGCTTCCAGAAGCCACCCTCAGGCTTCCTCCTTCATTTTGCCTTCAGCTGAGACTGCTCCTTTTACTCTCTATTTCCCTTCCTGCAGCTATCACCATTTACTGTATTATGTATCATATTTGCTGAGCATGTTTATTGTTTCTCTCTTACCACAAGAATATGAGCTCCAGGAGGGCAGAGCTTTTTGCTTTGTGATTACTTACTAATTTCTAGCTGCACTAAGAGCACCTGGCAGAGGGTAGGCATTCAGTGTGTGTTTACTGAATGAATTTCTGTTGAGAAATGGTAAGTACCCTTGGCTATTCCTGGGAATCACAGCGTCACTAGGCCAGAGAAATTGTGGGCCAGGCCTGAATCAAGTTCTGCTTTCAGATTGTCCTGAGTTTGCACCTGAGTATTCTTTGGGGTGGACAAAATCACCACATTGTCCCTTGGAACAACCCAGCCTCCTAAGGGATAGTTAGAAATGCAGTGACTCAGAGTGGTGCTGGGTACCCCTGCCCTCCATGTCTTTCCACTTGGGAGTCACCCATCAAGTCTAGGGTGGCTTTGGGCTCTATGAGGAGAGGAACTGGACATTTGACAGTGGCAAATTCAGGGATATCATGAGACAGCTGCTTGATGATGTTAGATAAGCAATAATACCTGACTGATAATCTGATGTACTCCTCTCACTGGTGAAATTTCAGCTGTTTTCCCAAGATTTAGTTAATAAACTTTCCCAGCCCCCCCTCATGCCCTCTCTATGCTGCACACACACACACACACACACACACACACACACAAACACACACGAGCTCCATGCCTTTATTGTACATGGAGAAAGGGTCTTCCTCTCTTCCTGTGCAGAAAGGGATAATCAAAGAGATGGAGAATGAACTCTATCTTCTCATCCCCCACTAAAAGAAATGTTGTCTAAATGTAGTTAAAAGAAAGCAAGGAATTATCATTTATGACAGAAATGTCAGTATTGTGGGAAAAAATGTTGTTTTACCAGATGCTTCTGGTTTTGGCTGCCTGATCCATTTGTTCCCTCAGCATCTGCAAGCCCTTTGTCAGGCCCCACACCTTCCATGTGCTGTCTCTATCAGTTGGAACCCAACTGGTGCCTGCTGCAGGCACTAAACTTTAGGCAAATAAAATAGCAGGGGTGAATAATGAACAAGACCAGTAAAAATAACCTTCCTCTATGCCTCCAAATTATACTATTACAATTACACTCTTAAGCACTCAGAAAGCTGAGTCAATGACTTGGAGGAAATTTATTTTCAACTGGGAAGTCCAAGAATATTTCTGAAAACAGGCAAAAAAATTCCTTCATATTTATGGAAAGTGTATTGCTACAGATTGTGCCATGCAAACTTTAAGATTAATTGTGTATTATTCCTCAAATATCCTGTGAGCATTGGAGCCCCTGTTTTACAGATGAGAAAACCGAGGCTCAGAGGAGTGGAAGATTCTAGATCTCTCCTAGATCTGATCGACTATGAAATCTGCACCTTTGTAGGTCTATCGTACTGTTCTGCTCCTTGCCTGGCCTAAGTTCTGAAGCATAGAACAAGCACGCTTACCCTCTACTGGATCCCTCATTTTCTTGAATATCCCAAACGTCCTGCACTTAACTATATCCAAATAAAGGCTGTAATTGAAAGTGGCCATTATGGAAGTTTGTGTACCTATAAGAGAGTCTGCATTTTCAAATACTGTATTTTGAGAATTTTTAAAACTTCAAATTCAGAGGGTGCTGTGGTATAAACTTTCTCCACAACTGCTGCAAACCTGGACTGAGATGGTCAGTAAGGCTTAGTCACTGGTTATGTGATAGACTCAGCAGACTAGCCAAAAAAATTTGAATCCAAACCTTACAATAATTGCACATTATTACATTACAAATGTTTAGAGTGCATAATGAGTAAATGTTAAATCTGATAGCTTGTTACACGGGGCCAGAGCTTGATTCAGTCTTCTCTTTGGGACCATGCTTGGAGTTACTACAGCATGGTGGTTACAAGCAGGGACTTTTGGAGGCCAATTTCCCAAGCTCGGATCTCTGGCTCTGCCACTTACTGGTGATGTGGTCTCAGGCTTCATTTTTCTCTCTCTGTGCCTCAGTTTCCCTCACTTTAAAATGGTAATGATGCGACCTGCATTGTGGGGTTCGTGTGAACATTGCATAAATCACGGATATCAAATGCTTAGAAGAGTTATCTGGCACCTCATAACAGCTCAGATGTTAGCTATTTTTATCACATACTACAATCCAAATTTTCTTAACAAGGTTCATTTATTTATGGCTCCACTGAATTCTGTCCCTCACTTGAATTACTCTATTCACTGAAACTGGAGCTGCACAAATTCGTCCATCTTCATATTTCCAATTTACCCTCCAAAGAAGAGGCATTGACATTGGTGAGGAAAAGCCATGGCTATTTCTGGCAGCAACTGAATGAGTGTAGAGCCTCTGGCATGATTGTTTTTAAAGGACAACACTGATTTTCCACGTTTAAGTTCCACGATGTTGGTTTAAAAAGCAGTTCTTTTATTTCATAGTCATACCTTCTAAAGGGTGATGCCTTTGATATATTTCATGAAATTTCCAACTCCATTTGTAATTTCATGAGCATGTTGGGATCTGTCCAAGATGTCACGTGCTACTCTGAATTAAACACAAGCTCCAAAGCGTTTGAAGTTCTCTCCATCTGTAATTGCTATCAGAGACTAGGAGTTGAGTTGAGCCCTTATGTTTGATAGCAGCTGAAAGAAACTAATAATCTTTGACCAATCACCTGTTTCTAAGTGGCTTACATTCGACAGGATTTACAGTTTTGAGAAATTGTTTTAAAGTTCCACCACCCTTAGTGTATGTTAGCATACACGTGAATCAGGCAGAGATGAGGTGGTTAGTATACCTTTACTCATAAAGACAATGTGTTGGGTTAAAATGTCAGATATTTCTGCAATTAAAAAATATTCACTGGCGTGACCGATTTTCCTTATTCTGCAAGGCTCTCCCATCTGCACAAGGGGTGCTGGAGAAATGCAGTTGGTGCTGTAAGCCATTGCTGCAGTTTCGTTCTTTGGCTACACGACACAAAACTGTAAGAGAAGAAATTTGCACTTGACATTTTCTGGTTTCCTGTTTTAATTCCCTTCTCTGCCTCTTGCCACCTCCTCCTCTGGCCCTTTCATCATACCCTTCCCTTCTCTCCTTGTCCTTAACGAGATCCACCTATCTTTTTCACTTCCCCTTTGGTACAACATTTAGTCATCCTGTTATTTCCCACAGGGCCTCAAACAGTGCCCTCAAAAAGGAATGAAATGTTGAAAGTATTACTATTTTATAACATAAGAGGTGCCCAAAAATTTCAATTAATTAATTGAAATTAATCTTCAATCAAATTTAAACTATTTCTCAGTATGAAGCTAACAAACAATATTAGCTAACTGAGTCTGTGTGTTAACTCCTGAGGGTGGCATTAGGATACAAAAAGTGGACTCTACAAACTCTTACTTTAGGAGTATTTGTTTTCATTTGAACTGAGAATTATTAAAGACAAAATGCCTCCCAAGGAGGAATAGATCTTATTAGCAGAACCCCAGGCCTAGTGATGGGCCATGAGGAGAAGCATTTGGGTCTAGATGGAGCCCTTTCCTGAACTCTCTCAGTTACAAGATGAACATGCGGTGTACATGCATGCATGTGCACACGCAAGACAGAGATGCACACACACAGACACACAGGGAGAAATGTGTAAATGCATCTTTTACCAACCAATACAAAGAAAACAAAAAACCATTTCCAATTCTGGTGTCTTAAATACTCCTAGGAACTCTACTTTATATGCTGGAATAAAATCAATGAGTCCCCAAATAAGCTTCTTATATAATTTGAGTAAAATAAAAATATTGCAATAACCTGATTTTTGTACAGAAGCTATGGAAGTTGAGACTCTATGAACAATGTTGTTACAGTGTTTTTTTAATTTGGTTTATTTTGCTTTTAGACAGACTCTGTGAAATAATATTCATTCCATTGAATTTTCCTTAGTATTGTTTCACTTGAGAAATATGAGTGCATCTTTTGCATATAAAAATGTAATGTAAATGTTTTCTAGCATATTGATAAAATCTGGTTGTTAACTTCCAGTGTACACCTTTTAACATGAGTAATACAGTTCCACAAGGAATACGACTTATTTCAAAATGGTGTTTTAAGCTTTATTTATACAGAAGTTTTTCTAAAGTAACACTATTCAGAGAATGATTTCATTCTGCTTCATTTTAAATAAATTACAAAAAGTATCCACATCATGTTATATAATGTGCTTCCATTAGAGCCTTATTTTCTTGTCAATATTTTTACTTAAAATTTAATCTTTTGATGCAACAGAGGCTTCAAATTAAATCAGAGACAGTGGTTTTCATTTTCTTACTTTAACATGACACCCATATTTCTAGCTCTAAAGCAAGTGCCAAGAAAATGTTTAACTTCTCTAAATTGGCAGTTTAAAGTGCCATGGTAGATTTGAATCTTAAATAGCATCCACAGTTAAAGTCCACCTTGGGTGCATTTGACTGTAGGTGCTTTGTGTTTAAAAATGAAAACTTTTGGTGTTTCATGATTTTTGACTCTAAGTTAGTGGCATTCCTTTAATAAGTAGAAGAATTGAAGATACTAAAAATCCACTGTTAGAGCACATAACGGTGGCCTCCCATCTCTCCTTTTTTTGAAAAGGAAAGGAATGTTGAAAGTCTTACTACTTTATAATCTAAGAGGTGGCCAAGCATTTACAACTCTATATGCTTCTCCAGTTGAATTCTTCTAAACCTCAGACCTGGCCAGCAGGTTTCTCCCAGATGATTTTCATTTTCATAACATTCACATCCAATAAAGTGTACAAAACATAGTGTGAGAGAAAAAAGGGGGACAGGAAATGGCTCTGTTGCATGTTTATTACACCCTATTGCCTGTGGGTTGCTTGTTATGAGTTTTACCTATGTAAATATGACTGACGTATATGACATCAGAATTTAATCTTCAGACTTCTATGTGGGAGATAGAGTGTGACTTTATCGTTGGGGCTAAAGTCAACTGGGTGTTAACAGGTCTCAAAAGTCACTGAGTAAGAGCTTGAAAAGAAAAAGCTCAGACTGATAAGCTGTTCTTTGATTGACAACTTCAGGCTTGACTGCCACTATTGAAAACAGTTGGGTAAAAGTTTTGTGGGAAAAAATGTGTTATTTCATAAGAAGCTATACTAGGGAATATAGGAAGACTTATAAGCTGATACAGTACAAAACCCAAAGAAAAACAGGTGTGAGCTTTAGAAAATTTGGAACCCAAGAGAAAGGACACTGTCTTTGAATGATTTAATTAATATAGTAAAAGGACTTCATGCAAAAGAATGCCAACTCAAGGAGAAAAATAAAACACTGCTGTCCACCAGCTTTGATTTTCAACAAATCGTTTGTCAAAAGCTTGTGGTGAAACACTCTAAGGGGGCTGGGAGTATAACACACAAGCAAAAGATTACAGTGGAAAATAAATGCAGGAGAAAAAATAATATGGTCCTTCTTTTGTCTTTCTAGTAGAGTAGAACCAATGCTGGGGCTGTGAAATCCAGTATGGAAACAATAAAATAAATGCATTCTGAAGTAGCCATCGTTGGTCAATTGAAATGTTATGATTGTTACACATGCCCTATCTTATCAAATTTATCCATAAGGAAGTATTCATTCCTGTTGTGCCGATTATCCAACTATGTGCACCATAAACTTTTATGGCTTGTTATGGAATGTCACTTGGCTAATGGCTTTTCCCTTCAAATATTGCATCATCACATTCAGATGGAAAACATATTCTAATGTGGCAAAGTGTTAAAGAAATTTAATACTCTAGGGTTAAGTGGAGCTGTTATGGTTCATCTCCTGGATAAGAACAACAATTTATGAATGCAATATTCATTTCCTGAGGTGAGCACAAGTGAAAATTTCATCTGAAACATAAAACCTCCATGTTTGGCCTCTGGAAGTTTCCTCATTTAACTCATTGATGTCATATTTGAAGGCCACTGGTAAGATCAAATCTGGGGAGTGTTCACTGTTTTGACCACCCTGATTGCTTTTACAGGGAACTCCTGGCATAATTGCACCGGCCAAGACCAGACCACAGAGTCTACAAGATCATCTTTCACTTTTACTATATTGTTAAAAATGTCAAAATAACCTGTTTGTTTTCCCTTGATCATGAAAACTGATGAACAGTTTGGGATTTTAATTCAGAGGCATTCATTCAGAGCTAAGGATCTAGAACAGTACATATCTTATATTGAGAACTCATGAAATTATAAACTTAGCATGTGTATGTCTCTAAGACTAGGGAATCCAGAGATGGTTCTAGTCATCTTTGCAGAAAAAGGAAAAGAACAATGGGCAAGAACCATAATTTCTTCCTTTCAAAAGCTAAAGGTCTGCACTTTTTTTTTTTAGTATATTAAACATAATAAATTTAACTTACAAGGAAACCCATTTGAATCTTATCTATCAGTATCAAGGAGTGGTAGAGAACACAATGAGAGGACACTGTTTTGAGCATTAACCAATCTTCTTTTATTAAAAGAAAAATCCACTCCTATTAAATACAGAAATCCTAGGCCCCAGGGTGAAATATTCAGATAAATGTATGAAAAGTTCATTGTCATCTGAAACATCTACAGAATCAGGAGCAAGTTTTGCTCACAGCAAGAATCTGAAGAACTGTCAGTCACCATAGACATTCACAACCAGGGATAAATGAGACAGTGGCAGAGAAACACATTGCAAGTTTTCATGCAAAATGCCTCCTTATCTTCCACAAACTCATCTCCTCTGACCAGTAAGCCAAACCCAGGACAGAGGTGAGCAATGCTTTGACATTAATACCCAGCATTTTGAGACTTCAGCTTTGGTGGGAAAGGTGCTAAGCATAAGATATTTTCTAAGAGTGACATAAGCCCACTTGGGGGCATGAAAAGAAAGGATGATAATAAAAAGAAGCCATTTTTAGATGGAAGACTGAAAAACAAGGTGTGAGGCAGACTGTATGGCATAAAATTAGCACCCAAACCAGTCTTACATTCTTTCTGAAGTGAGTGCCACGGGGAGGCAGAATGTAAGGAGAAAGATGAGGGTGAAAGAGAAAGAAGGAAGTGACCCAGCCTGCAGTGGCCTGGATGCACGCGTCCCTCCAAGACTCATGCGCTGACACCGTGATCCCAGGGTGATGGTGCCAGGTGGTGGGACCTTTGGAAAGTGATTTGATCATGAGAGTGGGTGCCCCAGGAGTGCGATTAGTGCCCTTACAAGCAGAGGAAGAGAACTAGCTCACTCTTTTTCTGCCACATGAAGACACAAGGAGAAGTCAGCAGTCTGGCACCCTGCTCTTGGACCTCCAGCTTCCTGTGAGAAATAAATTTATAAGCCAGTCCAATCTACAGTATTTCATGATAGTGGCCCAAATTGAGACAATCCTTCCAGAAGAAGCCATGTTCTATGATTCTGGGGATGAAGTGTACCCCTCAGTTATTCCCATATTCTGACACACTAAAGCTATGTTTGAAATTCTTTGTGGTTCCTAAGTTTCTTAAAATCACTTTAAAAATTACTTAAACTTTATTGAGCTTTCAGATCTACAAAGAAGAGATGAACACCTTTTTCTATAAGACAGTCACTGCACAATGTTTCAGCTTAGCTGGATTTTGTTTTCAGGAGAATGGACCCATTATTATCTTTACTCTCAGTGCTGACAGCCTCCTCATCCTTGCATACTGCCTGTAAACTTGATCTCTAGGCCAAAGATGAGTGACAGGGGGATGCTCAGCATATAGAACTGCCTTTGAGCTTGCTAGACCCTGACTCGGAGGAGCAGTGTAGAGCGGGGGGGGGGGGGGGGGGGAGGGTGTGGGAAGTGAACTGGGTCCTAACGCATCACGTGCTGCTCCAGGTCCTTTACATACGGGCATTATCTCCCTCCACACACAGCACAGCCCCGCACTGTAGGTGTACAGTGAGGAATCAGGTGCAGATCACACAGAGCTCACAAGACTCCTAGTTTGTGTTTCTTCCACTACTCTATTCTGCCATGAGCTCCCATGGGACCTTTCAAATATCCTAAAGAAGATTTGAAATATTAAGTGTTTAAGTAATGTTGGTTTTAAAAGTCAAAAGACTTTTCAGCGGGTGATCAAGTGGACAACTCTTCTATAGGACTGCTCCATAAAGAGTGGGCATAGAGCAAAAGCAAATGAAAAGATCAGATGAATGAGAACCCTGTGGGGAAAGTAAGGTAGATAGTGATGTAAGTTCCACAAGCAGTTAGAATGGTGGGTTCTCCATGGATTGGAGCAGAAATTCTGAGTTTCTCAGAGCTTGCAGACCCTGTCATGTGCTAAAGACATGACTTGCAATGTGGCTGCAGTGATGGGCACCCACCCAGGTAAGATGCCAGGTGATTTCTACTTGTGGTCAAGGACTGTAGGTCTATGCTGTGTCCCACACCCTTGAGTCAAGGACGCTTCTTATCTCCCAGGAACCCTTGATAAGGAGACTGCCAGGTGCTAAATTAAGAAGACACTGGTATAGACAACCAAAGGAAGGTAAATCGGTCCTTGTGATGGACAAGGGCTCAGATGTCAAACCTTTGTGTGTATTATCTTACTTAATCCTCACACAATCTGACATGTTGTATATACTCTTATTTTCTCCATTCAATTTACATGGAAACTTAGGCTTGCCGAGGCAGGTTACTTCCCAGGGTAAAAGCTGATGTTTTAAGAGCCAGAACTGGACCCTATTGGTCTGTTGGGCTCCATCACCAATAGGTGCTGCTGTTTGAATCTCGGCCATGCTGAGGTCTGACGTCTCTGAGCCTCACTTCAATACATCCTACTGTAGCTATTAGAGGCTACTGCATTTTTTAGACTTTAATAGATAACTTAGAATCTTTAAATCATTATTCCCTGAAAATTGACTATAAGCTTCGCACTGGACTAGGTTGTTTGCTTTAGTTAAAGCTGTAGTCATTAATCAGATCTTTCCATATGTGTATGTTGGCAGTTTGGTGTGCTAGTGCAAAATGTGAAATATATGATTTTTAAACATAATTAGAGAATAAAAAACATGTACATTATCATGATCCCATTTTTAAAGCAGAGCAATTGGTTTGCAGAACTAAAGTTTACACCAAACTCTGTTATGCTCAATGAATAATTATGCTTCCTTGCGGTAGTCAAGACTCTGAGCTTCAATCACCGGGTAGCTGCTCCATCAAATCAGATGTTTTTTGTTGTGTGTGTGTGTGTGTGTGTGCGTGTGTGTCTGTTGGTGATGGGGGGGTGTCCCATAATTGAGGAGAATATTGGAGAGACTGCTCAGGTGGGGAAGCAGAATGAAACACCAAATCAAAGGCAAGACATCAATTGTGTGCTGCATTGTGTAAATCAAAGAGGTGCTGGATGATATGGCTGTTGGTTTTAGTTTTGAAAATGAAGAGAAAAGGAACCATTTTAGGAATGACAGTGAAATTTGATTGCTTAGCAGAGAAAGGAAGAGAAAGATAATTTTAAGAGTGTATGTTGAAAATAGGAAGACAATTATATAATCAAATATCCAAAGAAAATATTAACATACCGTTATTTTTACAGTACATATTGAACTGACTAGAATTTACCATAAGTTGAAAACTAATTTTTTCTTGAGTATGCCATATGTGTAAAACCTATCAAAGGTATTCTATAATTATTCATATATTTTTATCTCTAAAGACTTGCAACAAATTAAACTTTAAGCTTCAGTGAAGACAGATTTACATGTAGAATCTTAAGTAGCCTTAAGGTTTATGCTTTTAACTTTGGGTCCCTGCCTGGAGAAAATTCATTTTCCTTTTTGTTCGATTGAAGGGCTGCAACGACCCCTTTCCCAATTTAAAATAAGATGAAAAATGGCATTTTATTTGCCCATCTGGAGATCACCAAACGCGTGAAGTTTGTCCGTGTGGAGGCCATCTGCTGTGACTGGAGACACACATGGAAACTTAATCCTTAAACTTCTTTTGCAACGTTCTCTTTTGCTTGCCTTAGAGGAAAGCAGTTCGGACTAGTCACTTGTGGTACAAACTGGGCCAGGACAGGCTGCTGCCTTTCAATGTCACAAACACTTCCATTTCCCCGAAGGCAAACATGTCTCTGCCAAGATCTCGTGGCCTTTGCCTTTCCCGGACACCACGACACAGCCTGAGAGCCAGGGTCAGAGCTCTTCTTAAAGGGCTGTTGTGGGGGCTGTGGACTCAGGGGAGGATGAGTTGTGGGGGATTATATCCAGTTCCTTCTCTTTCAAGGCATCCCTGGTTTCTGTGAGCAATGCTGAATGTTCTGACATGGAATAAACACTTCCTAACTCAGTGTGTTTGTTTGACTCTACATCCTCACATGTTCCCATTTCAAGTTGGAGAAAATGCTTCTCCAGGCTAAAAATCATTTCAAAATAATGTTACTTATGGGGTTAGCTTATCTGCATGTACAATTTCATGTCCGTAACCACCACAAGTCAGCATGTTAACTAGATCGGCTTGATGCTAAGGCCCAATCCACAGCTGTGAGCACAGAGACCGGAGTCCTTGTCTGGAAGCTGTCTGTGTCACTGTCTCATGTTCCTTACATCAGCTTTAGCACCTGATGGGATTGCCGTTAAAATCAACCAAGTTAATTTTTTTAAAAATCATTTAAAAATCTCTGCTTTGCTTTCTACACGGTCTTGTTCCTCAACCCTCCTTAACATTCCTTCACGACATTTGTTTGTGATGCTCCCTGCCCTCACCTTCTTAGCCCAAATGCCAGTTCTCTCCCACTAGGGATTAGGACTTCCCACCCATGGTTTAAACAGCCTCTAAAAATTCTCAACACTGCTACCAAAGTAATCCTCTCTTTCTGGGTCTTGCATTCCCCAAACTGTGTGATTTCAATTTGTGTACTGTTGTGAAAAAAAACAGTGGTAATAGCAATAGCAATTTCTTCTATACTGTTTTTAAAGAAAGCTGTATGCTAGTTAATAGCAAAAAACTGTGAACAGTTTACATGTTGAATCATAGGGAATTGGATTAATGGTTTACGGTGCATATGCATAATTGAATCTGGAGCAACCATTAAGAATTATTTTAGAAGAATAGTTAATGATTTGAAAAATGACCACAATAAATGGAAGGGAAGAGTAGGTTAGAAATAGTGTGTGAGGTGTCACTACATTTTTGTAATAAGAAATTTTCCCTTTCATCAGAGAAAAAGATTTTAAGTACATACATCAAAATGTTAATGATGGTTATTGCTGAGTTATGGAATTATAGGTGATTTTATTTTCTCCTCTAAGCTTTTTCTGTATTTTTCAAATATTCTACAATGAAGTTATTATATTTTAATATTCAGAAAAAAATACTATTTTACAAAATAGGCAAAAACATTTCACTTAAGAAGTGGTGTTTGCATTCTATTATTCCATACCATTTATCTAAATATAGACCTAAAACTGAGTAGCTAAACATGTCACACTTCTAAACTAAGGAGCTGTATATTATGTGTAGCAAATGAGGCAAACATCCAGAGTTCTAGGACAGATTACTGTGTTGGACACCAGCGGATGATTTGGTGCCATTCAAGTCCATTTATGTTTTCAATGTTTCTAGAAATAATAGCATGTACTATATTTTCTTCTCTCTGCATAAGATCCCTGGCAGCATCTTTCATGAGAAATCATTCTCAAGATCTTTAGCGTCTCTGTAAAAATCCATCTCCTTCCATTTCTTCAATGTCTTCCCTTAGTCCCTTTCCTTGTCCAGTATCCCTTTTACTGGTTTATCTCATGTCAGTCTCAAAATCTCTCCCAAGCTATGCCATATGCCAGAAATGCCTTTCCTGTGCTTTGAGAACATGTAAGTCATTTGCATGGCTACTCCCATCGTTCTTTATCTTGAAGACCAAGCCATGTGAGTGTAATAGTCCATCACACTTCTGGCCCAGCTGGCCTGGGGAAAATGCACAGAAAAAGCCATGTGAGGCATCTGCAGGCAGAGACAACCTGCTTGAAGGGGCGACACTCAGACATGAGGTTCTTCCCACCGCTTCCCTGACCCTTGACTCTCCTTAGGCACCTGGAACTTATATGTGGACCTGGGATACTGATCAACTGAAAAGCCCAGAACCAAAGTAAAATAGAATCTATTGGGACGGAGTTTTTTCCATCTGTGAGAATGGAGTTAGAAACAGAAAATAAGTTGAATTGTGGTTAAAACAAAGACTTTTTTTTATATGCCTGAGTCTGTGGCCTAAGAATTATACTTGTTGTATTTAGAGCAGGAATTAAGAATAAATATATATTTATTTTATACACATGTAATAAAAATGTGTGCATAGTAAAGAAAGAAAGAATGAAAGAGAAAGAAAAAGAAAGAAAAGAAGGAAGAAAGAAAGAAGGATAGGTTTCCATGTCTGAAGTATTTACATATCATTCTTCTGGACATTTCCAGTCTATTCTTTTTGAACAGTGCCCAGGACTTGGTCATCTACAAGCAAGGACTTAAGAAGAGCCTTTAAGAGGAAACTAGAAAAGCAGAAAATGTGAAGTAGATATCTATATTATTTGGAACCCAGAAGGACGAACAAAACTCAGCATTTCCTTTGGTTTACATGGAGCTGATCATTATCCCTCTAAAGCCCCCAAACCAGTCTCTAGGCTTCGTTGCCTTAGTCAAGGAGTCAAACCAGAGGAGCACTGCAAAGCTTCTGGCACATCTTCCCTAAACTGCAGTTAAAGAACTTCAGAATATTGAGTTTAGCTCCTAGTTAGTCTCAGGATCCACATGCAAAAGGCCTTAGGATCCTGGTGGGTGACATAAATGAGTAAAGGTGTGGAAGGTATAAAAGGTGATGGGAACTCTGGCAAACTCATGTAACACCTGAAGGACACGAAGCAGTCAGCCAGGTGAAGATGCCAGGAGAGCTTTGAGGAACAGGGCAGAAGTGTGTGTGGGGCCAGAGTCAGGTGGGAGCTTGCACCTTACAAGTAGCCAAAGAAAGAGGGTAGGAAGTGTCTGCAGCCAAACCAGATAGGTAAGCTGGGGACAGTTTATGCTGTAGGGGATCCTGCTCTGCTCCGGAAAATAAAAAGTCTGATAAATTAAGAATTACCTTTTCCCAGATCCTTTCCTTCTGTCTCCATCCCTAGTCCTTGAAACTACAATTCTCTTTTGAGAATACTCAGCTTTTATTCCCCTCTTTGTGACAGATACCTTTTTCTCAACTACTTATGCTGCAGCCTCATATATAACAGCTTGCAACAACTCTCCTCAATCAGTTGAATATTTTTAAAATTCATGTTGTCTTAAAGCTGCCTAATAGACTGGTTTAAATTGTTTTTAAGTTTTGCCACAAACTTTGGCCTCACCGTCTGCATGGGCTCTGCCCACATAAACCAATATCTTCTTTACTTCCTTTTTATGTTTTCTCTTTCCAATTTAGCCCAGCTAATTTGAGTGTGGTATCAACAGCAAAGCAACTCCTATGGAGTCGGGGTGAAACCATTTAAGATCCATATTGGTTTTCTGCTTGAATATTACCTAGACATGTAAAGTGAAGACAGCAATGTCATGGAATTTATTAGGACTACTGTTGGGAAAGCAGTTGGACTGATTTTTAAAAAACTGATTTGCTACTCGGCAACTGTTTCTGTAAAACATCAAGTAGAAATGGAACCAACCTGAAAAATGTTGCTGGGTTTTGTTAAGCCTAGTAACTGTGACCAAAGCCACTCTGTAAACATGCATCTTGTAACTTCTCCCATCTCTCTCTCCATCCATTTGTGTCCTACTTAATTTTTAAGGCTTGATTCTAAACCCTTTTCCTGAGGTCTTTCCTCACTACCTCAAATGCTAGTGCTCTGGTGTCTTCTCCTGATATCCCTGCTCAGTCATTCTTTCAGAAATATTTATTGAGCACATACTTACTAACATGTGTGTTTGTTATAAAGGAGTGAAAAACAGATGACCCTTGCTCTCTTGGAGCATACAGTCAGCCAAGATAGGTTATGTGAGGGAAGAATGGAAGGCACAAGAGAAAGGATAATGGGGGCCATTTGAGGATGGGGAATCATGGAAGACCTCCTTGAGGCAGTGACACTGAGTCTGTGTCCTGACCGAAGGACAGGGTGAAGAGGGAGTAGAAGAAAAGCAGTGCACTCCATTCATGGGGAGTGGTCTGGCCCCTAAGGTTCTGAAACCAGTAAGCACATGGAGTGGAGCAAAGGCCGGAACATCTGGACTGGGGTGAGCGAGGTGAGGCAGAGATATGGGAGATGAAGTTGGGAGGAAGAGTGGGGTCAGAGTATAGGGCCCAGTGGGCCACGTTAAGGATGAAAGCAAGGGGAAGACTCATGGACTTCAAGCGGCTGTGCTGGACGGGCATGTCTGATCTTGTGAAGGATCTCCTTGACTCTTCGGAGGAGAATGCGTCATAGGAAGTAGGCCAAGATGAAAGACAGGCGTCAGGAAGCTTCTGTGCTTGTCATGGAAAGGGACCATGGTGGTTGGTAAGAGGGAAGAGGCAGTGAGATAAAGCAGGACCGTGTTTGGGGTGTGACTGGCTGTCTCTGTCATGCATTCGGCCCACGGGGATGTTGATGTGAAACGCACAATCCTTGTGTGACTCCTCTCCCTCTACCCGCCCTCTGAGGGTGGGGGCTGTGATTGCGGCTTTTGTCTCCCATGGTGACTGGAGCATACTAGACACTCTATAAAGATGTGTAGGTTGACTAGAAACTGTAACAGAAGAGCAGACTCTGTATTTCTGTTATAACTGCCTAATTCCTTGTAAATCTAAGATGGATTTCTTTTAGGATCCTGTAGTCTTCACTTCTTCATGGCCTCGACTCCGTCCTCACTTACACTTCTTTCCCTGGCAGCACTTAAAATATTTGGCTTGGAAGGAAGGGAAATCAACTTAAACATGGCAGCAGTTGAAGACATTGATAAATTTCCATTAATCTGCAGCAGAACTTTAGGGTACTGGGTGGTGTTCGGGTTCTTATAACACGCTCAGGGCCCTAGCCCAAAGGAGAGGTGACGGGAGGGCTCCGGAAGCCGGGCAGGCTGGCAGAGGAGGTCTTTTATAGAGAAGGGTAAATACATTGTAAAAAATATATTTGAACTCTCTTGGAATAAAAAAATGCCTTCTTTTAAAAAGTTTACCCAGAACCCCCAAAAAGAACAGCACATTCAAAGTAGGGCGCAGACCACCATCCATTTGTTCTGTTTTTGTTTTGTTCTGTTTTGTTTTGTTTTTTCCCAGTAAGAAAGGGTGTGAGTTACGCCACCCTGATAGTTAATTTTGTGTCAACTTGACTGGATTATAGGATGCCCAGATATGCACTTAAACATCATTTCCTGGTTTGTCTGTAAGAATGTTTCTGGAAGAGATTAGCACTTGAATCACTAGAATAAATAAAGCAGGTTACCCTCCCAGTGTGGGCGGGCAGCATCCTGTCCACTGAGAGCCTGAATGCAACAAAACTGTGGATGAAGGGAGGCTTCGCTGGCTCTCAGGCTGCCTGCCTGAGCCGGGACGCCGGCCTTCTGTCCTGAGCTCCGGTTCCCAGGTCTCCAGAACCTGGCTGGCAAGCACACCATCAGGTCCCTAGGCCTCAGACTCCACCAGCAGCTTTCCTGGTTCTCCAGCTTGCACATATGGGACACCTGAGGCCCCAAAGTCGCAAGAACTAGTATCAATCAGTCAATCAATCTTATTGCTTCTATTTCTCTGGAGAAACCTGACTAATACAGCCCAGAAGCTTATCCAGCAGGGGCGTCCTCTAGGACAGGGTTCTCTGGACTGGGCAACATTATTTGGTGCAATCTGAGAAGTACCCGATTACCCTCCTCCAAAGATCTCTGCCAGCCTGCCAGGCTGTAACATTCTGTGAATGCATGGCATTACTCTCTTCCACGTGCTGATCTAGTGAGGTGGCCTCAGATACCCAGGTCTATTCCCAATAGCAACCCCGAGGGTGCAGGGCATCTCAGGAAACACAGCCGCTCTGCTCCTTTACTATTGCCCATCGGGGCCCCACCGCCTTTTGGGAGACAAACTCCTGCTTTATCCACTAACTGGGATAATGCTAAGCATCAATAAGGTTTTTATTCATGAAATAGAGATTTTCTGATTTAATACAGCCCCAAAACAGGGATAAGGATTTCTAAATATGGGCATACACTGGCAAAGAGATGGAAACGTTCTTATTCCAAGGCCACAAAACTGAAATAAGCAAATAAATAAAACCCAGATGGCAAGTGAGCTCTGTTATACACGCAGCAGGCCAAGCTCTGGGTGGGCATGGGCTTTCTGATTCTTCTTGTAACCCCTGGCACCTAACAGCCTGGTATATCATAAGCACACTATAAATGTTTATGGAATGAATGAAAGGCGGAGTCCCTTGCTGTGCACACACTGCCTAGCATGGGTAAGGAACAGTCCCAGCAAGACTTTAAATGCAACACCTTCTTAAGGTGGCTCAGCAAGGCATGGGGAGTGAGGGTGCAGAGGGAGATGTCACCATCGGTTTCCCAAAAGCTTTTCCTGGCCTTTATTTGACCCCGAGAATGCTGCTCACAAAGGGCGGCAAGCTGATTTAAGTTTGAGGGCAAATCACCCTTTTCAGTGGGAGCCATCAAAAACAAGACTCCAAAGCAGAAGAAAATGGAATCTGCCATTTCCTTCTTGTGAGTGTCTGGCCATCTAGAAAATCTCAAAGCCGTACTTTGAGCATTAGCTGTGCCCAGGTGCAGCCTCATCTTAAATGCACAAAGGGGACTTGTAATGTGCCACAGAAAGAGAATAGATGTAAGGTGGAATTTACACATCTGGAGGGTTTTTAATGAATGGGAGAAAAAGGGATGGTTACCTGGCAACCCTGAGTAAGTGCAAATTAATCCATTTTTATTTGATGTCAGCAGGGAGGCCCAGGTCTTCCAGATGGCTCAGACAGAATCAAAGCCCACGATGCTTGAGTGGAATTTGGGGAATTCGGTTAAGTTTAGTTTCACCCTCATCTCCATACTTGACACTGGGTGGGGTGAGGGGGGAGCACGGATGGCATTGCATTGGTCCCCTAGTAGGCCTTAATGTGGGGCCGCTCTTCTAACTCAGGAATCCTCACAGCGTGTTAGTGAGGCGGGTCGGCGGAGTTCTGCTTCCCAGTGTGAAGCTGTGAAGATTGGGTTTCCTGTTGGGTTACCCTGTGGGCACTGGCCCGAAGGAAGGCAGAATCGTCAGGCTGGCAACTTTGCTTATGTCTCCCTTCAACTGTGCCCTGTCTCCAAAGGCACAGTCATCTCATAGTGCCCTGGCTTTGATCTGAAGATAATCTATATCAAGGTGCTCACAGTACATTAATATTTGTCTTAATTTGAAAGAAATAGTTTTTGTTAAATATCATTGCATTTTTTATTATGAGTTTTTGTAACAATGGAGAAAAATGATAGTTCCACTCTATTTAGAAGGCAGAAATGAAAGTTACAAACAGAGATAACATCTTGGTGTTGAATACAATGATTTGAATTGAGAAAGGATATTATTAATACATGTATGTTAATGTGCCTTAATTAGGTTTTAAAATGTAGCGCTGGTGACCCCAGGTAATTCGGGGACTTGTCCTCTTTGGGGGTGTTGTTGTATTCCACAGCACAGGGCAATGTAACTTGGGTGGTGGAGCCCTGCACTCCCATCCCGTCTGCCATACCTTAACCATTCTGAGTCTTCCGGTAAAATGAGATAGTTATCTTTGATAAGCACAAAAGTCCTACCCAGGTTTAAATTCTATGACTCCATGATTATTCTTAAACTGAGATTAGGGAATAATTATATCTTGGAACAAATAGAACTAAGTACATGCAAGTGTGCTCTAATAGGGTCTTTTTATTTGTAAAAATGTTCTCTTTTTGTTATTTTTATTCCTTTGGTGTTTTCTACTTATTGGAGGCAGCCTGGAGGTCTTTAACCCCTGACTTGATTCGGTTTTCTAATTCGGAACACTGTTTGGCTGTTTTTATTTCTACAGCCACCTGACTAGTCCTGTCTCTTTGCACTCTGCCCCCCACCACCTCCATAATCTTCATAAACCAGGACAAGACATGTAGGAGTTCACTTTCTTATATGGACCTTAACACAGTTCTAGCTGGAGATTTTCCCCATCAGAATAATGAAGCATTTAGCATAATTTTTCTAATTCTTCTATTGTTATCATGGTTTAAAAACAAGAATGCTTGTTTCCAGATGTCTTGTTCCACAGTACCCAGGAACACATGGGAATATTTTGTAGTGGCTGACTGAGTGGGCTGGAGAAAAATAGAAACAGATGGACACGGATTAACTCTCTCTGTTCCTGGTCTAGGCTTCTCTGGTCATGAGATTTTGTCTCTCAATTTTGTATCCCCAGGCCAATCACAAGCATCCTCTGTGTAGTCATGATCTACTGCATACTGCCAGGTGTTGGGCAGCATTTGGTATTAGTTAAACACTAGTCGATCTCTAGATCGGCAGACTCTGACCAGCCACTCCTTCAGTTCAATATAGGGAGTGTTAGTACTTAAAGATCCTCTGGGTGAGTTCATGTCACTTCCTATCAGCTAGAATTTGAACCCAAATCTCTGTGTGTTCTCTCTCACACTTAACTAAGACCACATAAAAGCCCTTTTTTTCTTTTTTCTTTGCATAAGATCTAGAAATAGATCAAGTGGTTTTTTTGGCCCCATTCCTTTGGGTTCATATTCTGATCTCAGTTTTCTGGATCTTTCTACTCTGATTATGAGAAGATGCCAGAGAAGGGAATAGGAATAAATCTCTTCCCACAGGGGACAGAGCCTCAGGCACCCTTTCCTTGGACATCCCTGCTCCGGTGACATTTTTGAGGCAAGGAGACCTCCACTGCCAACTTAGAGAGGGTTTCAGCCTGTACTGCAGCACCAGACCCTTGGGTTTGTCTTAGCTTGGGTACCGGGCACACAGAGCCTGAGACAAGGTTTCTTTTCTAGTGATTTATAAAGGGAATACACTCAGAAAAAGAGGTGTGAGGGAAGCAGGGAAGGTCAGGGAAGAAAGCTAAGCAAGAACGTTATTTGGCCTGGAAACCAGCTCCCATCTGGTTCCACAGGGAAGCCCTGGGACCCGGTGTTGCACCACAGAGTTGTTTTCAGCAGGAGGCAAGAGGACTGCTCAGGTCTTTCGGACTCCCAGGTAGTTAGTCCTTGGCCTGGCTGTCCCTGAGGAGGGGCAGGGTCTTATCCCACTCGGGTTTGGCCAAGGCCAATTCTTTGGAGAAAGAGGCAGCTGTGAGCCCTGTGTGCTCAGTACTCACAGCAGCTGGGCCAGGGGTGCACCAGCATGAGGGCTTCTTGGCGGGACACCAAGAGTGCCCACAGGAGGTGGGAAGAGAGAGAAGCAAGAAATCTCAGTTACTACAATAGCCAAACCTCTACTTTTTACAATGGAATGTTCTTGACATGTATCAGTGCTTGTCCTTGGGGGGAGAGCTGGTGGGGAGGGGAATTTTGAACTATCCCCTGAGATTGGAGAGTGTGTTTAGCATTCAGATCCAAAGACTTCTGCATAGGATCTCTCTGGCAATATAGAATAACAATATGCTTTGCTAGTTGTCAAGTTAGTTTTAAACATGAAGAATGATACATAGACTTTGTCTATGTATGTTTACTTCCATCACTTTTGTCTGTTTGTGAATCTTGGGTGATTGTTTCCATTCTTCTTAGCTTAGATTCAATAACAACTTCCTAGAAAGAGGCCGTAGGCTCCTGCTTATTGTATTACTTTAGGGTTGCTATATTTCATGGATTGTCAAGGTAGTAGCTTAGTTATAGTTGGAAATCATACACTTTTAGAGCTTAATTATTAGTCCACAAAATTCCTTAATGTCAAAACTTAATTTCTCGAGCCAGAGTTAACTCACTTGCTCAGTTCACAGAACTAATTGTCCTAGACGAGCAGGAAACTGGATTCCATGCTATTGTTTTAATTTGCGTACTGTTACTCATTGAGTTTTTGTTAACAGTGATGCTTTTGTAACAGTTATCAGTGATGACCAAAAGCATCACTGTTTGATGATATTATTCACAGACTTCTTAGAGAGAGGAGAATTTTCAACACCTTCCTCCTAACTAGGGAACATCTCTTCTCCATTCTTCTTTCTTCTACCCAAGAAGAAAGAATTATAATCCATTTATTCAGATCATAGAGAATGGGGTTAGATCTTTGTTGTGGGTGGGAGTCACTGTGTGTTAAGTGGTCATGTGTTGCTATGCCTAAATATCTTCTGGTTGCTTTTCTCTTTGTGAGTGATTATTAAGTAGAGTTTGGCTTGGGGTGGGCCTCGTATCCTTGTCCCTTCCCATGCACGCTAGATCTTTGCACTGGACTTTATATCATGTGGTTTATCAGAGGGTCAGGAACCCAAGACCGAGGGTCTGGCATAAAGGAAAGAGAGGTTTATTTTAGAATTAAATTTTAACCTGCATATTCCAACCTAACTATCAGAATTCAGCACTGTAGGATTTGGGGCATGGGCACATCAAACAAGAAAGTGAAACTTTGATTCTTCTTTCCTTGTGTGTATAACTCCTTTGGGAAACTTGTGGAAGAAGAGGATGATTTTCTGAGTAAGAGTCAGAAATTCCTGTGTCCTCTGGTCAAACGTTATCAACTAATGTAAAAATCACCCATACTGTTATTAGTTAAGTGCTCTAGATTATGTATTCAATTTTGTATTCAAAATTATAAACTAAATATGTTTACAATTTAGTAATAGATAACCTTATTTCTCTGACCCAGCACATATTACAATGACTAATTCAATAAATGTTTGTTACACAATTGAAATGATAAGTGTATGAAAGGCACTAAAACGTAGTACATTAAGCTTCATTCTCTTCTGTTAGACAATGGGTTCAAGTCTGGTTCTGCATCTTACTAGCTATAAGATGTTGGGCAAGTACCTAACTTCTTTTTCAATTTCTCGAGCCAGAGTTGACTAACTTGCTCAGTTTCTAGAATTGTTGTGAGAATTAAAATGGTATCAAGTACACATATAAGCATTTAGCATGAATGTTATCTATCACTAGTATGAGTCTAAGGGCTGTACACTTCTCCCAGGCTGGCCTCTCTATCATAATTTTCAGCATATACATATTATGTATAGACTTGCTGGGGAGTTCTGAATCAAAGAATAACGAGGGCATCATGCACTTTGCTACTATCAGTTACTGTGGCTTTGCAGGTCTCACAGTGGAACAACTGCCATTCTTTTCCCAGATCTGTCAGAACAATTTGCTGCTCAGGCAGACCTGGACTTAGTCAACAGCTTGGTGCGTATGACTGACCTTGGGGAGGTTCAAGAATTTCCTGAGTCTATCCCTTTATGGTAATGGCTGGTTCTTTTTCTCTGTCATTTATGAGACAAGAAGAGCTTCAAGCTGTGTAATAAGTCCATTTTAATTGAGTCTGTTTATGTGCCGATGCCTGATCTAGTAATGAACAACCTGGATGCCAGTAGTAGCTTATACGTTACAGACTCCAAAACACTATTTTAAACTTGAAGGGGGAAAAAATAATTTTATTTAAAGGTTCTATTTAAGCTTTGGAAAAAAGGGAACTCTAGCAATTCTTCACATGGACCAATGGCTGTTAAATTAATACACATCCCACAAGGACTATGAAATTAATACGCAGTGTGCTTGCTGAATGGAAATCATCACTATTTTGAAAAGTTTGAGTCACTGAGTCATATAAATTAATATATTCAAGGCATTGAAAATGTCTTGAGCAAAGGATTTTCCACAAAAGCTATAAAACATACCTCAAGTAATGATGAAATTATTGTTAAATGTCATCTTTTCTAGTGTAATTAGTGTTTTTAAATAACACTTCAAGTCCATAAACCACAGATCTACAAAAACAATACTGCTAGAGTTTAAAAGTAGGATTTACTGTTTACTACCTAACAAGAACATGTGCAAATGTACTTCTTCTTATTTTTTAAAGTGTTATTTTTCTAAAACTCTTATTTCGGAAGCTCCTTAAGAGGTCACCAAAGACATCAGATACCATGTCTTGAAGTCAGACAAATCTGGGTTCAGATTTAGTGAAGGAAAAGACTCTTTTACTTTCTTCTCCATTCTCCAGATTAAATAATACAGCCGTCATTTCCCCAATAATTTTAACTAATAGCATATTATTTTCAAATATGTTGCTTTAAATGTAATTAATTAAATGTAATAAATCAGTTAGGATTAATGTCCATTGTGACTCTAATATTTGTGGACCCTGTGCCCGTTCTTGGGCTTTTTACTCATATCCAGTCCCCAGCCGTCCTCTGCTCTGGATAGGGACTGATTATATTGTATTTCACAGGAGGACTAATCCTTACAGGCTGCCTTTTCCAGGCTCCCAAGTCTATGTTTGACCAGTGAAAGGCATTCAATACTATATACCAGAAGGTATTCATTTACCCTTTTTGCAATGTTGATGGAAAGGATCTCTTTTGAGAAAGATAGAAGAGAATGAAATAGATGAATATAAAAACAAATTGTATTTTTAAGTAATATTAGCTCATGCTCATGTGTTTACTTAGTTAATGTGCATCTCCCACTAGTTTACAGTCACCATGAGGATAAAGAGCTTGTCTGTGCTGCTGGTAACATGTCTAGCACAGTGTTTGGCATATGGCAGATGCTCAATAAATGTTGTAGAATGAATGATTGAATAATGAGTAATTATTCACTTATCATTTGCCTAGTTAGTGCATTGTTGGAATACAAAATCCAAGTTGGTTAAACTTCAACATTGTGGATTTTCCATTAAATTATGCTGTATCTGATAACCTTAAGATACGTTTTGAAGGGCTATGTTACAAAGTAAGAAATTAAGTTGATATTCAATAAGAAAGTATCTTTTCTGCTCAAATTAAACAGTAAACTCATTGTCATGTTTGATTATTCACATTGTTTGATTGTTCACATTATTCATATTGATGGTCTACACGTTAACCTAGAGAGAATGTGGTGCCTGTATCAATGACAATTAAAAATAACTGTTTATTGACCACCTTTGACATGTAATCTCTTCTGCTGGACCCTGAAGAGGCTATAAAAGAATCTAAAACACAAACTATTCCTTCTTTCACATAAATTATAATCAACTTATAGAAAAATTCATCTCTTAAAGACTAACAATATAATCAGGTAGTTTCATTTAGTAAGACCAAATAGGATGGGGATTGAAGAGGAACAGGAAACCTAAATGGCTTTTGATTTCTATTTCCAGCAGCATGGCAGAAGAGATCCCAAAGAATCCTAATCAAAGAAACAACAATAAAGAATACTGGCTAAAGTATTAAAAATTATCTTCAAAAATATATGACTGAGCTGGTATGAAAGGAAAGACTGGGCAGAGCCTCAATATAAAAAGAAAATAGAAACCCTGGGAGGAAATAAAGGAAAAAGGAAAGGCTTAAAATTGGCTCTTGTCCTCAGGATTTATGCTGAATTCTGGCAGTCTGGAGTTTCAGCTGTGATAATATTAAGATGAATATGCTATGAAAGCATCTATAGATGTAGGGATCTGTGTATCTATCCTGAGCTCATGTGATCTATTGCCCATGGAGTCAAGGACGCACAGGCAAGAAAAGGAGATTTTAAAGTAATGTAAGCAGCCTGGTCAAAACTTTGTAAAATACATATTACATATGAGAAATAAACCAAAATACTCATCTCCAAATAAGGAGGTTGTGGGTGATTTTATTTATTTTTTATATTATTGTGTATTTTCCCAGGTTTCTACAATAAACTTCATTGCTTTTATAACCTAAAAAAAACATTTTTAGGACTTTCTAAATTTCTGATTTTGATATAGAAAGCTGAAAAGAGCATAGGTCCTATGCATACAACTGAAAAACAATAAATAAGCTAGGCAAACTGTAAATTTATAACTTTTACTGACCCATCAGAAGTGAGTTCACATAAACTTCGAGGATAGATGAGAGAGAAACACTTGTTAATCTGGGCAGATGCAGCTGGACACTGGTAAGGAAGGATTAGCTAAAGTTATTAAATTAGTGCATGCAAAATGAGGGCTAAGGACAGAAATCTTTGGAGAGTCAGATATAAAGGCTGCCTTCATCCACTGCAGGCTGTTCACCACGCAGCTCACAGGTGCTCTCAGAAAAGACTGGCAAGGGTCCTGAGAAAGCATCCTTATGGCACAGAGTAGGGGGAAGGAACAGCAACCACCTCTGGAAAGACACAAAACCTCACCCAAATAATTCTTCCTTAAGGAAAAAAATCTCTGAACTATGTGTGCACATGGGGGAAGATGTAAAGTGTAGCAAGCACTGTCATACTTAGCATACTACTGAACATCTGTTGCAATTAAAGACAAATGAATAGAAAAATAAATGAGAAACCAACCTCTTGGCCAAAGAGAAGTTCAGAAATAAGTGCTGGGCCCAGAACTACAGCTGAAAGAGGGACAGGACCACTGAGAAAACCACACCCCAAGGTAGAAGGATGGAGTGAATAAGACTGAGGCTTTATCAGATCAACAGAGGAAGCTTCTTAACACTTGATAACAAATACCAAGTAAGAGGTAACAGTAGCATACCACCGCAGGGAGCGAGGGCGGTGTAGTGCAAAGGAACAACTTAAACCTGAGGGTGGAACAAAGTTGGAAAACCAACATGTGGCTTTCTCCTCAGTTTAATTGCTGAGACTCCACAAACGTTGAGTGTGCAAATCCTAGATGTGTCATTCCTGATGCAATTAACAAACACTGGGGATCCAAATTATGTTAAATGTGTTAATCATAGGCTTACAGCATGACACCAATCTGTGTATACTCCTTACATGAGTCTCTACTGGTGTGTGCAGTAGCTGTGACCCTGGCTCTGGAGCCGTTACCTCAGCTTAGAACTCCTGCTCCATCGTTTACTGTCTTAGCCCCCAGGGTAAATCACTTAATTTGTCTGACCTAGCTTTCCCATTTTATAAATGGAGAAAAAATTGATACCTATCGCATTAGGTTGTTGTAGCGATTAAGTAAGATGGTACATGTAAAATACGTAGCTCAGTTCCTGGAGCAAAGTGAATTCTCAGCAGACAAGCACTATTCAAATTACTCTGTGAGTCCTGAATTATTTTAGGACTTTGACAGAGGCCATAGTTTTAAGGTTCTAAAAGGATACCATATGTTTAAGTGTTTATGATTTATTTATAAATGATACAAAATAGGAGCTCTCTTTCACTGTTTGTGTGTTAGCACCACCAAATTTTGCTATCAGGATGTAATTTTGGAAGACCACTCACATTGCCAAAATGAAAAATCTAGAGAACTAGGTCATATGGTTCTATTGAACTATAATGTTAGTAGAAAGCCAGTAGAGATCTCCAACTATTTTTCCTGGTGTCTGGGGTGTTTCAATTCCATGCCAGTTGTTCTGAGTATATTCAAGTATATTCTGCATAGGAGCTACTCTGATATGAGAGTATGGTAGCTGGTGATCTCATCTAGTGGAGTGCTTGTATGTTACCTGGCTCTCACCCTTCCCACCAGGTGCAGACTATGGCGGAGGTCTGTGCAAGACTCAGCACGCAGGTCTGGTGCTGCCCCTTTGTACAGGGTTGAGAGGCCCCCTAATCTGGGGCTGGAATGGCTTCATAATTTAGGAAAATACTGCTGAGGGGTGCTGAGAGACTCGGCACCCCTCAGCTTTCCATCCTCTATCAGGTCCTCCTTAAGTTCCTTTGATTTTCGTTTTACTTTACACATACTGATTGTATAAAAGCAATGAACTAATTTGGGATCTGAAGGTAGACACAAAGCATCTTCAATTTTCTAATATTAGCAACGGATAGTATTTAATATCCTTAAAATTTTCTTAACAATGATAGCAGCTTATATTTATAATGTATTTATTTTTAATCAAAATATTCCTGTGAGATAGGGGACAGTCTTGACTATTTGGTTTCATAGAGGAATTTACCCATAGAGAGGTTCAATGCCTTATAATAGCTAAATCTCTGAGCTATAAATAGTACCATTAAATTCAAGAGAATTCAAACATTTATATTTCTTTTTTTCACTATCTTCTCAAGATCACTACAAAAGTTTTAGAAGAGATTCTTTCTATATCTTCATTATCTGGAGATAAATACTTTATCCCCCTCTGTCTCTGTCTCTTTAGCAAAATTTCTTCTAGAATAATCCATATTCAGGACTAAACAGTGGCCTATTTTGACATCTAATTTTCTTTGAAGAGCATTTGCCTTCTAGAGTACAAGGCTCTGAAATATATTCACTCAATTGTTTAAACAACCAGTTACAAAATGAAACAGGGTCAAGTTACTCAAGCAATAAGGCAAGGGAAAAATCTGATCAGTATAAGCTCTCCTATTTTCAAGTGTTAAATGGCTATTTTATAACCTTTGTTACAACCACCACCATTACAACACCAGTACTTCTTCATAACACCTTAAAAAGCTTGCCTGTTTCCAAGAATGGTATTATAGATATATTTATTCTACTCTCATTATAAGAGGAGGTCAATGGTCTAAAGAGTACTTTCCTATTATGAGAGGATAAAAACTAAAATCAATAAATCTCCAGATCATAAATGTTACTACAGTCTGGCAAGCTTTAGAAAATTATGAGCTGAGCCTCAAGATGTCTGATATTGTAGCTTGTAAATTTGTACATACATATGTATGTGGTTATGTATATACTTGCTGCTGGGCCTTTCCTAGAATTTGCTGAGAAATGTGGTAGAATTTTATCCAGTGTTGGTCCTGAGATTACTGGGAAAATATTGGTAGAATATACCCAGTATACAAAAATAAAGTAAAGACACTAATTTAGTTGGGAAAATGTTTTTAAGATGATAAAATGACATTTTCCCTTTTGGCTTCACTACTTTGATCAGGAAACTAAAATAGGAAATCATTTGCTTCCATTGTTCAATGAATAATGTGGAGATTAATTGGCAAAGCTTTGCCTCTGTTACAAATGTTCACACTGAGTGGTGATAATTCTCATAATTTCATCAAAATAAGGGTTCATTAGAAGCATAATAAATCGGCTCAATTGAAGACAATATATAATGGCAAATGATTACGCAGTCCAGCATGAACTTGTGGGCAGTGTTGGTTAGTGATGAAGTGCAAGGATACTGAAGGCAGATGATCTATTCAATTCCTGCCTCTGCTGCCTGAGAGCAGTGTGATCTTGGGCAAGATACCTAACTTCTCTGTTCCTCATTTTCTTCATCTATACACTGGGGGTAATGAAAGTTCCTGTTTAGAGAGTTGTTGTGAGGATTAAATGGGTAAATAATTACAAAGAGCATGTGTACACAGTAAGCACTATGTATGTGCTGGCTATCTTCTTTACATAAAAATTACAAGTCACCCAAATGCCAATTAAAGGATGGATATTGAATGCGTGATCTGAATTTCTCTGAAGCAGAGCATGATAACTCATCTTAAAAGTGGCTTCAGAAACCTAAGGGGCTTACTATAAAAAAATAGCAAGATAGTTGATGCTTTTCTAGGTGTTGAGACTATAGCAGTAAACAAAACAAGTACATACATATCAGGTGGTAAGTTCCAGGAAGAAAAATCAAGCAGATTAGAAGACAAAGCATGATGAGGAGGTATAAATTGAAATCAGGAGAAAACATAGAAGCAGATTCACTACCTTCCCTTGAGCCCCATGTTTTTTATATCTCCTGATACTCCAAAAAGTACAGCAAGAAATGGGCAGGGCAAAACACGACAGGAGAGAAAAAGAGAAAGTGGAAGCAGACTGACATGAGTGAAAGAGTTATAATTCAACTGTAAACATTTAAAATACTCCTGCACTGAGGATTTTATATCCTGGGAACTTATGGAAAACAGAATTAGTAGAATCACAAAGTTTTATAGAACTTTGTAGTGGATGAACCCTTTACCTATTCCTAAGTTAGCTATACAATAAATTCACCTACCTAGAATTCAGCTGACAGCTCAGTACTTAGCAACCTGCCCAAAAGCTATTGAAAACGGTGACAGGAAGCATGAAATCCATGCATCATTAAACAAACATAAACGTCATGCTTATTCATAAGAAAGTCCATCGACTTTACCTTGCAGATAGCTGTGACAAAACAGATTTCTGAACCCGCAATATATTAGGTGAGCAATTAAGGATGGCGTTGGGGTGGAGAGGGCTGTAATTTAAACTGAGAGCGTGAGAAAAGACTATTAACAGCAAAAGTTAACAAAGACAAATAACAAAAAGCACAATCAAGCACTCTGAATGCATCACAACCACACAGACATGAACATTTCCGCATCCTTGAATGGAATACTTCATATTCTAAAGCACATTAACTGATATTCAAATGGCTAGATCCTAAAAGAAAACAAAACCAAAAACAAACAAAACAAACCCAACAACAGCAAAAACCACAGCTGAGGATGGTCTAAATTCTTTGTCTAAATAGGCAGGCAAATGAGTCCATTGAAGTAGTTAGGAGACAGACCCTTTTATCTAGACACAAATCATACCACACAGTTCTGAATATATGAGGTTTTCATGTAAATATCAGTAGATACATTGGAAACACCTTCCATAATTGCTTGGAACATTTGCAGGCATTGTTATGCATGTATCAAAACATGCCTGCCAACAATTAAAAAATAGGGAACAGAGGAGAGATCTATGATAACACACTCAATAAAACGTATTGTTTTAATGGAAGGACATTTTGCATGCTGTGGGATGCTCAAGGTGGCCTCTGGTTTGGAAACTACTGAAGTCAATTATCAATAGTATCCACTCTGTACCCCATCTTCTACCTTAACCTCACCCACCTTCATTTCCACCAGATCATTTTTAGAAGGTGGGATAAGGGAGTGGGGGCTAAAACAGGAGCATAGCATCTAGAAATAGCCATCTTGTCCCAAGGATTTGCCACCACAAAATAGCCAACCCTATAATTTCAAGCAGCACTATTTGCAAAGTTCTCTTCTTCCTGGGACACTGAAAGTGATCAATATTGCAAAGATTGCCAAAGACACAGGTGCTCACCTCTCTTACAACCAGAATACACCTCCTGTGATCACATGGAAGTCCAAAAAAAATTGAGGATTCACAGGACCCTTCAATATATTCACTAATAAATGACTTTTACTGTTGCAATGTTATTACAACTTTATTCTTCTTCCTCACAAATATATTGAGAACATTATTTCCTATACCCTTAGCCACATGTCTCCCCCGTGTTTTTTCAAATGCATGGAGGAGAGCTCAGAGTTTATTTTTGGTAAGTCTGGACTGTGGTCAGCAGGTCACTAAAATACAATGGGCAATCAGGACCAAGAAGGCAGGGGCAAAGCTGGGTGCTCTAAGCTGGGACGAGTCCAGATGGAACATGCCTGTCCTGTGTCTGGTAGTGAGGACTGATAATGGAATCCAATATCAGAAGGTAGGGAAGATCCAGAAATTGAATGTGCAGGCTTTTGGGGTCTGGAACCAGAAGAGGAGTCCAGTTTGGAGGCGATTGAAGCATTAGTTGGAAATGCCAAGGAGTGGATCAAAATTAGATCAATAGCCAAAGGACAACAGAAGTTAGAGGTCAAAGCAATACAAGTCTTTCTCTCTCAACCAGCCAAATACTTTTCTTCAGTGGTTGACAGATATATTTCTGTGCTTTGGTTTTTTCCTATATTTAGACCCCCCTTTCTGGTGTGAAAAATAGCTCTTCTGTGAGAGGATATACTTGGCAAGTGGGAATGGGCAGACAACATCTCATGGGGACTTTTCAGAAGATTATCCATTTTTATAAATTATTCTCAAATTGCTCTATCCATTTTAAGGGGTGAAGAGTCATTTGGGAATGTATTTGATCACCAATATTTTTTTCTAGTGCTTGTGTGTAGAATGAATAGAAGTTAATGAAAAACTTATTAAGGTTGACAGTCCACTATGAACTTCAGCGTACCCAAAGCTGAGCTGGCAAAATAATCTTCAGCGGTAAAGAGAGACGGGACTACGGCATTAACCTATCATAGCGCTTCACAGTGGTGGCTCTCATGGGAGAGGCTTTGTCAGAACCTGTTTGTCACATGCGCCGGGCTCTTTGATGGTTTTCTTTTTTAGCTTTGGACTCCAGGAACAGGTCTGAGATACAGCTTAACCTACTATATAACATGTGCTATGGAGTTTCAAAACCACAAAGCAAGCCCATTTAATGATTCAGAGTTCACAGCTTCATCAACAGCGACAACTGTTCACAATCAGAATCAACATGCCATCACCACATGTTACTGACCTGCTTGCAAATGGTGCTGATGATTACCATATTCACATGGTACCTTCCCCAACGATCTGTTCTTCAAATGTTAATTAATGAATCCTCTCTGGACCAGTGTGAAGAAATACTATAGCACTTTAGTTGGCTGGCTTCACAGGCAGACATGTTAAATGACTCTAACTTTTCCCACTCACCACTCTTGTTATCTTTCAACTCTCTCCATTGCCCCCACCTCATGTACTTCCTGAGGCTGAGTCAAAATACACACACACACACACACACACACACACACACACTCATGCAGTATGACATCTGGACCCAGCAGCATTTCTGAAATATGTATTCACAATACAA
Organism: Manis javanica; assembly: GCF_040802235.1. Classification (NCBI taxonomy): domain Eukaryota; kingdom Metazoa; phylum Chordata; class Mammalia; order Pholidota; family Manidae; genus Manis; species Manis javanica. Next base: position 27,516,660 of record NC_133168.1, on the reverse strand, counting down.
TGAGATGCTCTGTGCAAAGATTTGTCAAACAAGCTTGGGGGTAACGCATCCTATATCCTCGGAGATGCGTAGCTAACACTACCATACTAAAGGCTCTGAGTATTTCTGCTGTTCTGTGGCCCATGCACTAGACACGTGATAGTGCCTAGACCAGCACTGCCTTCTGTGTCAGCTGGGGCTGGTCATTCTGAGGCCCTCCTGCCTGGGCTTGCACCTGAGGGAGGGCAGAGAGCCCACCACACTCTCCCCTGGACAGGCCTTCCTGCCTCCGCTGTGGCCCCCACAGCCCGTTGTCCACACCAGGGGTGGCTGCTAGCCTCAGGTGGCTCCTGATCACTTGCAGTGCAGCTAGTCTGAACTGAGACATGTGAAAGTGTGACACACTCACCCAATTTTGAGACCTAGCATGAGAGAAATAATGTAAAGTATCTCAATACATTTTTTAATGAATGAAAATAAGAGACTGAGTATATCTATAGCACTGGGTCTCATTTCACTTGCAGTTGAGGTTTCAGGAGAAGGATAAAGGGATAAGAGAAGTGAGAAGGGGCGGGGAAGACTGGTAGCTGATGACTGTGTTTGAATGACTGGCTAATGCAAGAGAAATGCAGTCAACTGAAATCCACCAGAGCTAGAAAATACTCAAAGCAACTAGCATATCTTTGGAGAATAAAAACACCTTGCTTAGGGAGGGTCTGTTTGTGCTTCTGATACTAATTAACTGAATAGCATTAAGTCACTTAATCTTCCTGGAATTCCTTTTCCTCATCTTTAAAAAAGATAAGGTTGTATGCTTATTCCTGTAAGGTTTTTTCAAAAAGATAACTTGAAAGCACCTTATTTGTTGTAATTGCCTAATACGATCTTTAATCTTATGTGGACACAGGTAAGGCTTTCATGGATTAAAAAAATATATATTTTCATCATGTTGAAATTTAACAAAAAAACCAAAAACCCCAAAAAGGCACAGTGCTGGCATTTCCCTTAATGACTATTTAACAGTCCAGTGTGTAGTCCTCAAGTTTGCTGCCCTAGGACATTGTTAGTGGGTCTACTTTTAGGAGCATACTCAAATAAACAGAAATCACAGAGATTGGTGTATAAATAAGTCACTAAGATGATTTTCCGAGATCTCTAAGCACCTATAGCAGCTTTGTTAGTGTGTTCTCTCCTGGCAGCATCTGGGAGGGAAGCCATGGCTTCATCAGGAGAGGTCGGGGTCCATGGCATCATTAGGTATGGGTTAGTTTTGTAATCCAAATGTTTGGTAGCAAGCAACCATGATTTCCCCAAAAGAGTAACCTTAGTCTTGGGACTGGCTAAGTCACATCCTGGAGCCTGCAGCCCCTTCCCCTTGAACATACCGCTGTAGATCTCCTCTTCTGAGCTTCCACGGCTGAACAATGTCATTGTTGATGCTCACTAAAAATTTATACATATAAATCCCTGTAATGAGGTCTTGCTCTTGTTCTGGTCTGGAAGACAGTCTGTTATCCTTAAAGTATATATTTTTAAAGTCACCCTCTCTCTTCCATTACTGTGGTTTTACTGTTTAACTTTCAGAAGGCAACTCTACTTCCTGCCTTTATAGCCAAAAACTTTGTGGGGTTAGAGCATTATTGTTCTCTCATGTGTATCTATACAGAAGTCCACATTTGCTGTTTTTTCTGGAGAAAAATAACTGAAGGGTTTCTATAAACCCCAATCAAATTCTTCACTTGTGCCATGCTTAAATGTGATAATATATGGAGAATGGTTTTGGTTCAGTGGGGAACACAGTGTTTAGTGAATGTCAAATTGAAAAAGAAAACAAAACCAAAATACGAGTAAGTCAACAAGCACTACCAGCAAGCACTTGAAGGCTAAAGGAATAAATTCTTTGCCCATCTTTGTTATATAATCATCAAAGAGAACAGAAGCAAATAAGACATTTTCTGATCTTATTAAATTAAGAATGATGTCTATTTAATGAGTTATTCTGAGGAACACTTGAAATAATACACAGCATGTTGGTGTGCTTCAGCATTTGTAAAATGCTGATTTGAAGTGTAAGATACATTACAGCTATTAAATTTGTCATAGCTTATTTAAGATTTTGCTACACAATGATGAAAATATTATGCATCTAAGAACATCTAAAGTATAGATGCATTGGGAAGCCGCAAACAGCAAAAAAAATCAAATGATGTTAGACCAGCATGCTGTGTTAAATATTTAGGACCATTTAAACCAATATCCAGCTAATTGGAATATCAAATCAACATTAAGACCTGAGTTGGTCTTTTGAGTAAGCTCTTAACAGGAGGGTGAAAGCAAGTGAACTATGTTGTCTGTGGGAGGCCATGTTATTAGACTGGTGAATGTGGCTGATAAACATTTAGGTAAAAAAGATTTGCAGCTTTGAGTGCCATAGGGAGCAGCTTTCTCTGTGTCCTTACACAGTCAAACGATACAAAGCAAACTTGGCTGCTGAACAATTTCATGTAATTGTTTCCTGGAGAGCTGAAATATACAGGAAGGGGGTCTTTTGTGTACAAGTACCCATTTAAGAAACTGCAATGGAGAGTGAATAAATCTATTGGTTACCTGCAATCATCTTTAGCTGAAATTTCCAAATGTTGAACATAATGAAAATTCCCTGGGTAGAAGAATATCCCTGGTTAGCTTCAGTAGCTACTCGTTACTCTCTAAATGTTCTTACCAGACAAACTGAGCAAAAAGAAACCTCTTTTATGAAAATATTACCTGCAAAGCACAGGGGCAGGCTGGCTGGCTGGTCTGTTGCAGGCAGGAATTCCTCCAAAGGGCCTTGTGATTTGTGGAGGGGGGTGATGTCATTCCCTCACCCGTCCAAACCCTTCATAGACTTTCGCTTGGTTCGCCAGAGCCCTCCGTGTCAGTCTCCCACCCTGGAATTAATCGCTGTGGGAGACACTTTCAGGTGGACAATTAGGGTTTTCCTTTCTCAAGAGAGGTGTTAAATGTTTTAGCCCACACATTACACATACATCATGCTTTACGGCTGCTCATTAGCCCGCACAAGAGACCAAGGGAACGCTCAGCTGTTACACTCCTGTGATAGCTGGGGGGAAGTTAAGTAGGAAAGACTGTGTTCCCTTCTGTGTCAAAGGGAGCAGCAGAATTAACTAGTCGCACTTACTCAGGAACTGAGACCAAATGTTTTCCATAACGAAGTAAGTACTGAAGTGCTCCCAGAGAGGGTCTTGCGTTCCTCCCTCCAGCCCCTTTCTGGAAGGCTTTGCTGGAGCCTGTCCCAGTTGTAGAGTCGGTCCCCCTGTGAAACGTCCATGGAATGCCTCATCTCTCACTGCCCCGTCTGGCTCTCTATCCCGATTGGACGCCGGGATTCTTTCCTTTCTTCTAGTTTTATTGTTGCGGGTTTCTCTTCCATCCTTCCCTGAACCTGCCTGTGGGCAACCGTGGGAATCTCCTCACGTTTTGTCCTCTATGCTCCCTTTTGCATGCTGCTTCATCATTTATTATTGTAATATCCTTTCCTAATCGCTGTGCCCCGCGATCTTCTGCCTCCCGTGCCTCTCTCATCAGTGGTTTTGCAGGAACCATCTGGAGGGCATTTCACACGTCCTCTTTGACATCCATTAACTCTTGTCATCAATCATCTGAAAAACTGACCTTACAATAGGCACTTCAAATAAATGATCACAAAAATAGACAAGCAATCTAATGTACAACAACTAAAGAATGGCTAAATTTAAGAAGCCTCAACTGAGAGGAATATTTTAAGTGACCATAATAAAGATGATAGAGAATATGAAAGATAATTTTGATAGCATGTGAAAAAATACAATGCAAAATGTTATGTTTATTATTCAGTTAATTTGTATGTCTATGGACAAGAACATAAATGGATTATGTGAAATAAGAATATGGATGGTTTATATAATGTGATGATCAGAACTTTCAAATGTAAAAGATTTCTGTAAAGTTGGTGTTCTCTTTGTTTAATAATCCTCAGTTTTGATCCAGTCTCTGCTTTATCCCTTTCTCCCCTGCCTAAATTACTAGTACCTTTCTCACATGGCTTTTTCAACTTTAGATTGAGATCACTTTTCTTTCAGTTACCATTTGGAAGATCTATAAATTCCACCTCTGAATGAAAACGATGATCAGGATGCAAGATGAACTGGCATAAGGGAAAGGTTATCAGGTTAAATTTATGAAGAGAATTTCTAATCAGTTTTGTTCTTTTAATAACTCAGAGTTAAAAAATTTTGCTTCATTTGTCAAATTAAAACTTACCTAAACCAGAAAGAACATCTGCTTCTCTTCATTGTCTTTCCTTCCATCTAGAAAATGGCATAGTCAATAAATGAAAAATATCAGAAAGGCAGGAGTGCTGTTCTCTGAGCAGCAGGATGTTCTATGGCTATGCTTCATCTATTCTATAGCTGCAAGATTGGGTGTCTTTCAAAGTAGCTGTTTAGAAAACAAATGCTACAGTTTGGGCAGTGTGAAAGAAACTTCCTCAGACTGAAACAGTAAGTGCTTTGTTTCCCTTCTGCAGAAAAGGGGCATAATATGCTTCAGAATTTATTTTGTCTGTTTGCTGTGTCGCCATTGTCCTGTACTTGCCGATACTGGTCTTTGGTGACCCTGCCATTTTGCCACTGGCAGAGCACTCCAAGGGTGCCCCTGCTTTGGTCCAGTTTGCCCAGAAGGCTGCACCTGGCCCTGGTGACAGGTCCCATTTCGGTTCTGTGTCTCCTGCCTCATGGACTGAAGGCTCAGGGACTCGGGCATTAGACATGCTGGGCTGATACTGAGCATCAAGCTGTCTGACTGTCTCTATGCTTAAGACAGAAGTAAGGCAAAATCCTCTCGGTTTTAGGCTTTTCCACAGGCCTGGGACTTTCATCCTGGATCCAGTCTTGTCGGATTGTTAATTCTGAGAAAGCAAGAGTGGCTCGTGCATGAATGTGGTGCCTCGGTGCCAGAGCTAAGCCTGCACTGGGCTGAAAATGGAACGGTTCAGCGTTACATGCAGGTTATTAAAGATTCTGCTTACTTTACAACGGTCTGTTAACAGCTCTAATGTCTTTAACATGTGCAGCCTATTGACTTTTAAGTAACATTTTATTGAAGTAACTGCCGGGCTTATTAGCCCGTAAGATTTACGCTTCATTTTCAGTCCTGAATCTGGGGGAGGGGGGAGCCTTCCTTTAAACGTGAGGCAAGAAGAGCATTGTGAGATAAGAGATGCTCTGTGAATGGGAACATTTGTGGTGCGGTAGGTTTAGGAAGAGAAGCAGCTCTTCTCCCAGGATTTTGAGTTTGCCAAGAGGTCACAGAGGAACAATCACATCTTCATTAGTGGGGCTAAAATTTGGAGGCAGAAATGTTTGCAGATGTGGTTGGTGTGAATGGCTTCTGTCATGGTTGTACTGTTTTATGGTGTCAGGTGGATAGTTAATTTCAACAAGGGCAAACATTTGCAAAAATGAACACAGAACCATCAGGGCTGACACCTGAATGTTCCATAATGTTTTGACTTTGTCATTTTGGAAAAATAAAAGATTTTCCCACGTGGAATCTTTTTTACTGCTTGCTGTTAGTTCTTGAAAACACAAAGAATGATGCCAGTACATGTATATATAGATCACTGTGCATGAAACAAGTCAACAAGCAAATCTAGAAAAATCGACGAAAACATCACAAGAAGGAGCAGTTGACATTCACTTGAGCCTAGGACTTTTGGGCTTATGAGATAATTAACTCTAAGTTATAAAAGGAAACTTTAGTGCAGGGTGATTTTACATGAAGTGTTAGAAATATGTTTGTAAATAGCTGAGTATATATATATATTTCTCTTCTTTTTCTTTACTGCTGAGGAAACAGCTGTCTTAAGTACAAATGAGTTTAATAAAGAGAATCTTTCCACATAGCTGCATATTAGTGAACTCAGTACGATAGGGTGGAAATGAAAATCTTCGAATGGCTCTACCAAAGAGCATAAAATAAAGAAAGCAAAAACCAGTTCATGAGAGAAGGTGTAAATGTGACTTTCACAATGATATGAAGTTCTATGGCATATAGAAAGAAGCATCCACATTTCTCATCTCGTTTTTCAAGTCGCGCCTCAGAAATCAGCCGAAGGCCCGGAGCACGAGGCATGATTTTCTCGTAACTTTTCCAGACCAGAGATAAAACATTCTTGAACATTTATGGTAAAAACTAAAGGACTGATAAGAGCCCACAGCTAACTGCCGCAGTAGTTTCTTCTGCTCTGGGACAGCGTCTCTTCCTGTCTAACAAATCCCACCACCCACGCCTGAACCCATGGCGCACTGTCTGTCAAAGCCACGGGGCTTAAGTTACCAGCTTTTCAGGTCTGCAGAGACTTTTTGAAATGTACTAATATATTCACAACAGGAGCAAAGTGCCAACAGAAACAGATCCTGAATTTGGTTCCCAAGCAGAATGACAAAAAAACGTCCACCCAGACCACACACAATTCTGCCGCATTGCACGGGAGCCCTGCAACGTACAGTTGTTTTGTTTCACCACCTATCAGCAGCCTGGAGCTTCACGTGGCTCTGGATGGCTCCTGCTGCTTAATTGAATTTTTCATTTAGCTCAGCGACTCAGAATCTGTGTTGTTAAAAAGTATGTATTTCTTTCAAGTCGTTCAGCTTCCAAGGGATGGTTCATTTAAGAAAAAATAAAGGGGATGGGGTGTGTGTGAGAAGTAGAGGCAGTGTGCAAATAAGAGAGTTAACTTTACATTCTGAAATTGCACACAGGTGTATATATCATCTAGCATAATTGCATATTCATCTCTCAAGTTTTTTGTTTTGAGCAGTTTTTTAAAGAGAATTCTGTGAATATTTGTTTTAGATAACAAAGTATTAAACTATAACCAAAGAAAAACCTTAACTGCAAAAGCCTGAAAAATCAACAAAAATCTAATAAAATCAGTTTCTAGTTTGCTGTTTTCTGGAAATAGAATCTTTTAAAAAGATTGTGAAATCCCTGGGGCTGGCTGGCATCAACTGGCAGGACTTTTTATATGCAGATTATACACTGGGAAACTTGTTCCTAACCAGAACAAGTGAGGCAAACTCCACCTAACATGACAGGAAAAGCCCCGAATCTAGCTTCCGTGCCTAAAATATAAGCGTCATAGGCATAAAAATGAAATGCTACGTACTTGAAAACATGTGCGAAGGGATTGGGGATTATGAATTCCAAATATTTCAGACCCTCTATATGAATTTTTTCAACCTTGGTTAATGCTTTAGTTCCAACACCTTAAATAAAACCAAGGTGACTGACAGTGAAACGTTTACTTCAGAGCTACAAGCAAATCTGATACTATTGTTGAAAGAGGCCTGGGGCCTCGTGGGCGTGCTTCGGGCAGAAGAGCAGCCGTTTGGAGGCGGTGAAGGTGTGCAGTAACTCTGCTTCGGGAACCACGGGGTTCTTCAGAAGAACGGCAGGGCTTTGAAATTTTGAACCAACTTAAAGAGAAGATGCTGGAGAGAAAATCCTGTGCAGATCACAGGAAAGATAGTGCTTTCCAAAGGCAAATTAATTTTCTCGTCAAAATTATATTTTTTTCTGATTTTAAGTAAAATGCGGTTTCATAAAGTAATGCTCGTGCAACACAAAAGAGGCTGAAATGTGACTGTGACATTTTTTCACACTGTTCACAACTCATATGTCAACCACACTCAGGTCCAGGCCTGAAAATGCAAACAGGCCATTTCACAGCTAACTTAAACATTGATTGTTAAATAACATAACGTTTTCAGACTTCTAAATAGTGTGTTTCATAAAACAATAAGTAGTTTGTAACTCCCTGGATGGGAATCAGGGAGTAAGAAACTCCAGATCATTTCAGGGATCTGAGAGATTTCTATTTAGTAATCCTAGTGTTATCTAAGAAAAGAATAGGTTCTGATCCATATCCATTATATGTTCTCTCCTATGTTTGTATTGGCTAACACTCAGATACAAAAACCAGGGCATATTTATTTCATAATGCTGTGATCAGTGTTTATTTCTGACATTCTTTTTTATTTTCTACCGTGTTGTGACAACTTGCTGAAAAAGTCTCTATATGTAATGAACGTTGAAGATACTGCACTCCAGGGACTTCAGAACGCCAAATATTTGGATATTTCCCAAAGAAGGATTACTCTAGGGAGAGAATTGAGGTCTAATGTTTCACAAGTAAAAGTAAAGGGATTGCATAAGGAAAAAATAGTATGTTTCTTCAGAATGTGACTAGAGTTTCCTATTTTGCTGCATTAAATTAAGCCTAACAGTTGTTTGCTTTTATTCTCACATAACAAGAAAAATAATTCTTTCTTATAACATTCATTGCAAAATTTAGACAAATTGTATAATATGGAATATATCTGACAAAGAAATGAATTACACACAAATGAAAATGTCACTTGAAACAAAAACAGTTGTTTTACAGTGATGTTTATTTTTTAAACTTAAGATATTCACAATGTGGGAGGTTATTTCTAATTTTAAGTCTGTGCAGATGCTGCAAAACTGTCATAAAGAAATGTGAGCTACTGCATATGTTCATAGACCTTACTCCCATCCCTTCTTCTCTCAAACCATCAATGGCATTATTTGTAATTCCAATGGGTGTTTAGATCTCCATTATTTAGATGTATAGATGTCATGTTATCTCCAATTAAAACTATCTTAATTTAAAGCAATAGTATATTCAGCAAATTCCATTTCAGATAAGCGACTTTATTAATATAATTATATACTACCATCTCTTTTCTAGTCAACCAAATGCTGTGAAAATTTTGTCAAAATTGTAATCAAATATTTAGTTTTGTGTAAAATCATATGTTGTCTACTTATGTTACCATTTACAATTATGAGTACTATTAAAGAAAATCTGTTCATTCATTATTGTCCTCTAAGTTGAAGATTATTTAAAAAATCCATTTGTGTGAGTGTGTGTGTGTGTGTGTGTGTGTGTGTGCATATGAAATCATGCTGCTCTCTGCATAGAAGGAAAAGGCATTTCATTTAGCTTATCTAAGAATTCAACATACCTGTTAGTCACACTATACCAGCTCTGCACCTGGGCAAGCTGTTCAGTCTTTCCAAGCCTTAGTTTCCTCATCTCTAATGTGGGGATAATAATACCACCTCTGTAGGGGCTGTTGTGTGGACAAAATGAGCTAATGTGGGTAAAGCAGCAGAAGGATGTATTAGTTTCCTCAGTTGGCCATAATATTTTATCTCAAACTGGGCCAAGCATCACCAGAACAGCGCCCCCCTCCAAAGACTTTAGGGGAGAGTCGTCTCTTGCCTCTTTCTGCTTCTGGTGGCCCTAAGCATTCCGTGAGTTGTGACTACATAACTCCGTTCTCCACTTGTTCCTTCAGAGGGCTTTCTCCTTTGTCTCCATCTCAAATCATTTCTAAAGACACTCATCACTGAATCTAGGGCCTGCAGGGATAGTCCAGGATGATCTATCTTGAGAGACTTCAGTTAAATACATCTGCAAAAGCCTTTTCTAATAAGGTCACATTCACAGGTTCCAGGGATTAAGACATGGGTGTATCTTTTTGGGTGGTCACCATTCAGTCCATTACACACAATGCCCAGGACAAATGCCTCTGCTAATTACTTCTATTATCCTTGATTTCAGACTGTAAAATGTGTCATTTCTAGAATGATCAGCCCAGTCTCTCTTTTAAAATCCCAATACCTGGGCTTTGTTACAGACCAACTAAGTCAGTATCTCTGGGAGTGGAACATAATCATCTGTATTGTTTAAAGCTCCCAGGTGATTTCAGTGCACAAAGTTAGGGATTGCTGGACAAGGGCTCAGCTGGAGGCTGGTCATAGAGACTCTGGGCTTTCTGGATTTAACCAGAATTTTGGGCTTTATCTGTTCATCAGATCTAGTATTTGAGATATAGGAACATAGAGGACTTGTTTCATCAGTTCACTTTTGTGAATCACAGTGCTTGACTCTTACACACCATTTCTGCCTGTGCTTTGTGTCAGCTTTCATCTGTTGGAGTAGTTTAATAGAAGGGTTTAAAGCAGGACTTGATAGAAACTTAAAAGATAAATCAAGCTCCAACCTCATGACCTTGATTCAAAAGCATTCTTTGTCATGGGGCTGGATTTTGACATAAACTTTTGTCTCCAAGCCTAAATTAAGCTGAGGCTTTGGACAGGGTTAGGGAAACTATATTGCTGAAGAGTTCCCAAGCAGGTCTTGCTGCTGAGAATACCGCACTATTTTTGCAAGTGCTCCTGTTAATTAGCAGAGGTGATATATGTTGTATTGGGCTGTCCCAAGTGTTAGGAAACCTTTCTTCAATTCTTTTCTTTCAATGCTGTTTCACCTGCTGACCTTCTCTGTGGATTACAGATTTCCTTTTACAACTAAACTCCAGAAGAAACTTGGGAAGAAAAATTGGTATAGTGCCATCTGCTTCCAGAAGCCAGCATATATCATAACAAAAAACACTGCTACCATCCAAAGCTCAAACATAACAGGCCCCTCCTGACATGAGCATTATGTTCAATGCACTGCTCTTTTCTACCTGGCTTGCCTATTTAGTCATCAAATGCAGGTCTTCAAGAGGTCCTATTAGTGATCCCTTCTGTCTTGATGACCTCATCCTGTCCTTTCTGAAAACATGATCTCAGAAACCAGTCTAAGACTGTCTTTTACCATAAATAAAGTAATACTGATAAAGAAGACTAGGTTGCCTATTTTAAGGTTATGTGCTTTCAAAACACAGCCTTAGGTCTAAGCAATAAAGCCCCAAACTGTAGCATTAGGCATTAACCTGCTTTTGAGTCTTATTTTGAGATAAAAGGATGACGGGTCTGATGCCTTGAAATCACACGGCATAACTGTCCACCTACTCTTCCTACACACTGGCCTACATTCAGGACTGTCAGTTTTTGAGCATAGAATGCCCTGGTTGTCAGCTATCTGCATGCACCTGTCATACACATCTCCTCGCAGAGTAAACTGAAATAAGGAGACTGAACTCTGCTTGGGAAGGGGGCGTGGATCTTGGGAAACTTGAATCTTCTGGCCATGAAGAAGAGGTGGGAGATGTGAACTCTCTGGAATTCCCATCCTCAGGGAAATGGATAAAACATGGAAAATCATTCAGCTTATACTTACATAGGTAGTAAAACTGTATTTTAAAAAACAAGAGAATGAATATCACAGAAGTCAGTATAAAGGTTACCTCTCTGGGAAGGGACTCCCTTAATATAACAAAGAAGGGGCAGTTAGAGGGCTTCTAAAGTAGTGCCCTATTCTATTTTTTAACCAGTAGAAGGTTATATACATGTTTACTATTATTATTTACACAAGTGTTTTATATATTCTTCTCTATGTAAGCTATATTCCATAATTTTAAAGAAAGATAGCAGGTTTAACCTGGACTATGAAGTATAAAAAAAGACTATATTTTCTTCCATCGATTTCATATGATCTTTTATTTCAATAGTGCACTTGACTTGTACATTTGTATGTCAGTCATTATACAACAGTTTCATTAACGTGCAACATCATCTAAGTTGAAAATTTTTCACACCCCATCTTGAAGACATCGGGGGAGTTCTCCTCAGGAGTGAGGACACAGAGGGGCCAATGGCAGCTTTGCTCATTAAAAGTACTTCATTATCCTCACCATTTCTGAAAAACAGAGCTCCCAAGAGGTAAGTAAAGTGACTCTTCTGTTGACAAAAGAAGTCACTGAAAGAGAGGGTTGGGGCACCAGCAGAGAAGTGCCATATAACTTGTCTTTCTGTCCAATTTTCCAAGTGCTTTTTCTGGGAAGTTTTCCATTATTTAACTTTTTCTTTTCTTTACAGAGTTTATATCTTTCCCCCCAACTACTGCTGGTGTTCACCCCAGTTATGTCTGTAAAAGCCATTTGTGAAGTCAACTGGAAGATTTTTTGGAAAAAGGGGGTGTATGGATTTCAGAAATGCTGAATCTGGCCCCTTGTCCCGATTGCCCTCCTTGGGAATTGCCTGAAGAAATGCCTCTGCCAGGCTTGTTGCGTTTGTAAATGGCCTTTGTCCATTCTGTGTGGGAGTCTTGAGGACTTACTAATCTTGAAAAAAGTAACAATGGTAAAAAATTTTGAATAGTTAATGTGAAACAGCCTTCCAGTCAGGGTTATGAAAACATTTTTATTTTGCTAATGTGGATACAAAAGTGGCATTGTGATTACATTCTTGCCTTTTACTCCAAAAAATTAATTTTGGAATGAACACAGGAAAGGTAATGTTCTTCTTCTTTTATATACAAGAGATCACTAGGGTAAAAATGGAGAGGATGTGTAGCAGAAAAAAATAATTGTTTTTAATTCATTCAAGAATTTGTCATTACTCAATAGCTTCTTTTTGCTCCTAACTTTCTTATCCATTTAAGTCTAAGGACACACATTCAAATTCTGTTTTGATACCCCGACCGGGTTTAATTTCATGTATTCTTGTTTATTGGTTTTGGCAATTTTAGTAAACCTTATGATTTCTTTGCAAAGTAACATTAAAGAAATATGGACACTGATTTTAGGTACTGAAACTGATAATTAGGCTGGATTTTTTTTTTTAGAGTGAATTTGGTAACAGCCTCACAAAGCTTTCTTTGTTGTGGCAATATTTATTTACTCAGATCCTCTCACATTTCCAATTCTATCTGAAAAAATAGAGGCTGCTCTTAAAGTTAAGAGTACAAAGTGTTCAGAGGGGTTCCTCAGTTCTGCAGCTTCTCAGCCACTAGTGCAGATAAAGCAAGTTGTTTAGAGATGCTGGTGTTTTGAATAAATCTAGTGAACAAACGCTCATTTAAGTTCACCGGGGAGGAGGTAGGGAATACTGAGCGCAAGCGCCGCGCACACCCCGGTGGTGCCCTTCCTCAGTTCCCCATGGGGTGGCGCTGTGAGGCCCAGCAGTGCCCGCCCTCGCCCGCGTCGGCGCTCCTGCAGGCAGCGGAGAACGAACCTTCTCGGGCTCTCACTCCTGCGGCTTTCTCATTGTACGTGTGAAATATTTACAGTGAAAACCCAGTGACTGTCCAGCACTGGTGAAGATAGCAAACTAATTAGAAATCGGTTGGATATTTGTATTCTTAACTATCCCCAGGATGTTTATACAGGTGACAGAAATGACAGTTTTGCTTTTAAAAGAATAGTAGCACTATAATTTCAAAGCTTGAATTAAATTTTTTTCCTGAAATAATCTTAGTGCATTAAAAAGCAAACAAACCCTCATATCTAGATTATTAGGGATTCACTTTGACCTTTTTAATAAATTATGCCATGCAATACAGTTTTAAAAGCCAGTAATTCAAAGTGGTTTGAAGTTATTATTGAAGTCAGAGGTAGAGTGTGCATTTTTGGGGGGCTAAAAGAAGAAAGGGGACCTCATTTTAAATAAACGAAGATTTCAACCTAGCGTCTTTGTTTTATAGCACCTTGGACTATGCCTTAATACTTCTCGTATTAAAGAAATATGCAAAATCTTGGGATAAACGACAAATTATACTCTGTTTTCCAATAATCTCAAGCATTTTTATTGTTTAACTGGGCAGATATATTACTGCATGCAAAGGGAAGAAAGGGAACAGTCCATTTCCAAAGGGAAAGCATAGAGGATAAGGTTCACAGCTACAAAAACACACGTGATTCCTTTCTCAGTGAAGCCTTCTCACTGACAGTGGTCTGCTGAACCATCAGCAACTTTCATTGCCGAGAAGAAATACTCTCACGCACAGTTTTTTGATCATGCCGTATCTGCCACTTTTTATCTTGTTTTACTTAATATCACATCATGGACACTTTCCCAAATTATTAAATGCTCCTAGAAAATCTAATTGTTAATCAATGTATCATAACTGTTTTTAAAATTTTACTTATTAATCATTGTGTAGGCTATTTTCTATTTTTGTAAATAATGGCTTAATAATTATAAATAAAATTGTTATGGGTATATACGCACAATCTTGTCAAGGAATTGCTTTTACATTTTTAGAGAAAGTTTTCTTTTAAGTCTGTTCTTAAATTTAAAAGATTTTTAAAAAGAGACTATTCTTTATGCAGAACTAGTTCAGTATAAGCTTATATGATAAAATATTGATTGACTGTAGACATGGGATTGTTTTTGCTTTGGATGTTAAACTCATAAGAACAAACTGGTACCAGACCTACTAGTATCAATTTTAACATGCTACATTTCTAGACATATAAAACTCACCTTGTAACTATTTGTTAGTATCTCAAGTAATGTCAAGTTTACATACTCAACAGATCTAAAATATTACATCTAATTTAATGTTTACATTCTGATGTTTTATGTTATTTTCCACAAAAACCTTTGGATTTAGAAGGGAAACCAAGAGCTCTGCTGGAAAAAACTTTGATGCCCCTTACCCTAACAAAGTTCTTTTTGAGAGGATCATGTATTTGATTTTGTGCATTGAAAATGAGTTTCCATGTGAAGGTTGCTAAATACAGAAGATATTTGTCTCTGATCTCAAAATAATGGGTGAAAACCTGAAGATATAAAAGGTTATTCTTGAATATAGAGGTGGTGTCTGCTTTGAAATTCTCTTTCTATACTTGTGCATAGACTTTTTCAGAGGTATTCAAGTCTAGCCACTTTTTCTTTGACTTCTGTTTACACATATCATAGCCATAATTTCTTAGTGAAGAAAAACCATTCTTTTTAAAAAATTTGTCAGTGAGAAAATAAAAGAGAATTTTCATAATGTAAAACTAAATTTTCACACTTAGGCTGTTTAACAAATACAGTTTAAAGCAGATAGTTTAAAAACCTACAACTATTTTCATGGAACAAAATTTCATCTTTAACGTTTTTACCCACTGTAAATTAAACAACTTTAAAATGCATTGAGATAACAACTTGGAAATTAAAATACTATTCTTGACACAACAACAAAAACATTCGTTCAACAGGACAACTGTAAAGGGTTTGGTATTAGAAAGAACAAGACTCTGTTAACTGAGTCTGTCCTGATGGCAAGAGAAGCTATATATTCTTAGGGCCTTCCGTTTACTACATTACCCAAAGGAAAACATGCAAAGAGAAATTATCAAAGCTTCTAGAGGGCAGTGATCACAATTGAGATTTTTTTTTATAGTGCCAGGCCAGAGCACAGGTGGGTGTTTCCCTAACAGAATCTGCCTTGTGGAATGAGGGGCACTGTGGAAGTCAGAACCTGCCGCTCTCCATCTGTGGATGTCTGTCATTTGGTCTGACAATGCCCAGCACTATGTTTTCTTAACCCCATATGGACAGAGAACGTGTTTGGATTGTATTGCGTGACATCCCTTCTCTACTGAAAAGGCCCTGGAGGGGCTGGAGGTGGGATCTGGCTTTTTAAGGACGGGTCTAATGCATTCAGCTGTTATCACACTTTGCTGATTGTAATCACTCGTTTTATGGTTTCTTTTCCAGCTGCTCTAAAAATTCATTGCAGTGTCTTCTAGGTTTATTTTTAATATCCTGTAATTCAAAGATCTAAGAAGGAAGAGTTGGAATAGAAATCCGTGTCCTGATTCCCTCCCCGTTTTCTCATGGGGAAGAAGTAATTTAGGATTTGGACACATTCCTTAAAATCCTTCCTGGAAAAATATGTGCTTTTCTAGAGGGAAGGAATCAGTTTGCAGCATATTCACAGGCTTATTGAATTGGTGGAGGAGTTGAGAAAAGATCCCATGTAAACATACAAAAATGTTTAAACTTAAAAAATTAATTCTTTCTTCAGAGCATTTATAATGAAAATATTTCCTTTTCTGAGAGTAGTAGCAAAACAGTAGTAGTCTGTCAACATCTTAGGATTTCTAGATTCCCTAAATAGAGTATTTTCTCTAAACCATTTTGTTCAAAATTTTTTTAGTAGAGGTTAGAAATGTACAGCTCTGTAAGGGGCAGAACACTTTTGTATTTCAAAAGATGGGATCCTCACATGTACTTGTCTTAATGTTAAAACTGACTTACTCAGGGAAAGTATAAAGGGCCAGCTTTCTCTGTTTTCTCCTGTCAGTTTAATCCTCTGAAGAGGTGGATCTGAGAAATGATTCAGCTAGAATTACAGGTTGTGATTTCTACATTTTTCACTATGTAGCAATCCTTTCAGTCATTTCTAAAGTCCTTTAAAAAGTCCTTTAAAAGCCCATACAAAAAACCCTTAAGACACACAAACACCAACAACCTGCCTGTAAGTCAGAAAGGCCCAGTTTCATGATTTCAGTGAGGGATAGTTTTACTGTCCATCTGCTGTCACCACAGCTGTTAGCAAGATGTCTTAAACATCCTAATTGTCACCAGGGACTGGATTGTTCTTTAACTAATTGTTTAGATCGGCTAATGTACATCCATCATCCACAGAGGGCAGGCAGTTCCAAGCATCCTGCAATCTGGATAGAACTCCTATCCTGACTTTAAACGCAATTGTTTGGGTGATGAGGAGTCAGCAGACCAAAAAGTCTACCCACGGGTGAAGGCACAAGACAGTGAACTGTGAACCGAGGACCAGGTGAGCCTCCCAGTTGACAAGCTCAGACCACCTGCATGTGTTCCTCTCAAACTGGGAATCCGTGGAAGGTTTTGTTTCACTGATCACAGCATGTCAGGAACACAGAGAGGACAGTCAGGATCCCTGCCTTCTTTGCTCTTGTGTGTGCGACTGTATGAGCTCTGCAGGCAGTCCTTGTGGCACAATGTGCTGCTGTATTTCTGAGTTACTTACGAGCCTTTCTTGAGCTAAACTTCTAAAACACACAGTAGTTTAGTGTAAACTATATGTGTAGTCCACACATTTCATATTAGAACACAGCCTCCCTTTCTAGAACCACTGCTTTATTCATCCATCTGCTCATTCTTCCATTCAATAAAAATTTATTTCACACCCATACAAGCCAGGCAAGAAATTTTCATGCCTCAGAAATGCAAACCATTTAGAAAGGAGCCATCACCTCACATTTATACAATTCTTACACCAAAGTGCTTTCAGAAGAACCAATGAATTGGCTTAAAAGGTCTCTGTCTGAAAGTTACTGACTAGACGTGAAGAGGGGGAGAAAGACAAATCCATGATAAGCAATGAACAAACAAACATATTAGCCTTTAAAAAAAGAACCATTCATTAAGATGTTAAGAAGAGGGGTCAGGGGATTTTTCTTTAATGGAAGTTTGAAAAATTCCCCACACTCTCTCCCTCATTCAGAGTCAGTACAGCTCCTATTAATTTTGCAGGAAAGAACCCTATTAATTTTGTGTAGCTGATGCTTCCTTCCCTCACGTACTTGGATTTATTTTTATAATCTTGTACCATTAATTCTTTACAGGACAAGGTTGCCATAGAAAAACTCTGGAAAAGTAGTAAACTAAGAACATCACTAATACAAATAACTCACATTTATTGTGCTCACCTATTTATTACACATTATTTTCAGCATTTTACATGTTTTAACTCATTTGATCATCAACAATCCTGTGATACAGGTAGGTACTCTTATTACTCCCATTTTATAGGAAAACTGATTCACAGAAAGTTTAATTAATTTGCACAAGATCAGAGATTGTTCTAGTGGATAGTACAACATAGCTGGGCAAACTCAGGAGAAGCATTTAGAGAAAACAGGCTTTGACATGGGAATTAAAGGCAGGCAGGAGAATAGGGAGGGTTTGTTCCAGAGAGGTGGATGGACAAGGAGCTGATGCTAGAGATTTCCATAAAATTGGATTGGAGAGAACCATCGGTCCAGCGTGTGCAGAGGAGAACTGAATGAGGGCTGATGGGGGCTCCAGGGCGGTGGTGGGGCTGATGACCAGCCAGGGCAGAGCTTCTAGCATTTCGCAACTTGATTTCATTACTTTCACCTAATACACTGACTGAACAATCTTGGAAAATCTGTAGACCCTTTTTCTTCCCTGCCCCCAACTCTGGTCATTTTTCAGGAATTTTCCTCTCTTGATTACTAAGTAGTATGTATTTACTGTAAGAAATATGAAACACATAGAGCATGCACACACACATACATGCACTCTCACAAAGGAAACAAGAAAATGAAAACATTTTTAAAACCACCTCCCAGAGATGACCACATTCAATATAATTCCAGATTTTTTAAATAAGAAAGTGGACTGCCAAATAGGGCTTTGTAATTTTCTTCTCCTTCACATTGCTTAGCTTGTTGCAGCGCATATTTTTCCTGTTTTTATATGTCACCATTTTAGTGAATTCATCACATGGATTTATTTATTTAAAAGATCCGCTATTGATAGCAGACAGATTCTTTTTTTTTTTTTGGGAGAAAGGATTTTATTGCTCACAGCTCAGTCTCTTGCTCCTTCCATCCTGCCTGGTGCAGAGGGGAGAGCGGCTATCTTTTTTTAAAAATTTTTTTATTAAGGTATGATTGATACACACTCTTATGAAGGTTTCACATGAAAAAACAAACAATGTGGTTACTACGTTTACCCATATTATCAAGTCCCCACCCATACCCCAGTGCAGTCACTGTCCCTCAGTCCCCCTCTCCCTCCCTCCCCCACCCTCCCCCACCCCTCCCCTTTGGTAACCACTAGTTTCTTCTTGGAGTCTGTGAGTCTGCTGCCATTTTGTTCCTTCAGTTTTGCTTCGTTGTTATACTCCACAAATGAGGGAAATCATTTGGCATTTGAGCAGATTCTTTTCATTCTTTTGCTAGTCTATACAATGCTTCAGTGGAAATGCTTTCAGATTAATGTTTTCCTCCATTTGAGATAATTTTTTATTACAATTTCATATAAAGTAATTAAATTAAAGTGTGTTTGATCTACACATATATATACATACATATATATTTTTAAATGGTTTTCATGCCTCTTGCTACATGCCCTTCATAGATTGTACCATCTTACCTCCCGCACAGCACTGAGTGCGAGAGCCATTTCCCCGCACACCAAACCGCACAGGTACAGAAGGTCCCTGGGATTTACAAGCTCTTATGGAGAGGAATGAAGCGATGCCTCAGAGCAAAGGTGGGGCTCCTATTTGCCACCAACAGATGGTATGGCTGCCACTTGGATGGTGTCACTTGCGTTTTGGAGTGAATTAACTTAAAGCAGTCTTTTATATGTTAACCTTTAAATGTCATTATTGATCTGATTAACTAAAAGTGGTATGTTCTCAGCTAGATGCACGCTGAGAAAACTGACTGGCTGTCCACACGTCCACGGATATTTCTTTTGTAAACTGTCTTGTCCTTTCTCATGCCCATTCTTTTTCTACTGGATCACCTTTCACACATTACTTAAGAATTATTACCTCATATTTTCATCTATACATTTTTTAATTGGATAAAGGAGATAGGAGATGTACAGAAATTTTAAATGTTTATACAGTCAATTCTATTTTATTCCTTATGATTTGTTTGTTTGGTTTTATGCTTAAAAGACTCGCTTTACCTCAAGATATGAAAATATCACTTTATGTTTTATTCATTTTTTTAGAAATAATTAACTCTTTGATATACCTGGTATTTATTTCAACATTATTTTATTCAGAGAAATTCAACATTATTTTATTCAAAGAGCTAACCAACTGTTTCTGTACCATTTCTTAATAATCCCACATTTCTGTAATGGTTAGAAGTACTAACCTTAACCTACAATGAAGTCTTATATCTACTGGGGGTCTATTTCAGATCTTTCTGTTCTATTACTTGGGAATATATTTAATTACTAGAACCATTCCATTTCAGTAACATTTCTTAATATGCTGTAGTGCTTTCCAACCTCAACACTTTTTCCTCATTTTGTTTTAACCTTTTAAAATATTTTATTGTATTTGATTTTCAACTTACTACATTAACACACACTTCTTATAACAAGTTAAACAGCACAGCATGGTATATACACAAAGTTAATAATTTTCCTCTCCACTTTCTAGTCCCACTCACCTGTGAAAACAAGATTTGTAGTTTGGTGAATAAACGTTTGCACTTTTCTGTATGTTCTTATGACCAAAAAATAATAATAATAAATAATAACAATGAGAATGTTTATCAAGTGCAAAGGATTGTTTTAAGTATGCTATGTGAATTTTTTTTGTCTTTTATGGCAAATGTGTGAGGTAGATGCTATCATCAATACACAGATGAGTAAACTCAGTCCCAGGAAGTCTAAATAATTCATTAAGTCACACAGGGAGCGGTGGCACCCAGATTGCAACGCAAGCAGGCTGGTTCCAGAGCTGGAGTCCTGTCTCATTCTTTGGCTTTTTCCTCTTCCCTTTCTCCTCATCCTCTTTCTCTTCCCTCTTTTCCTGTGTTAAAAATACAGGCTTATCCCATACACATTGCTTTGAAACCTGCCTTCTTTCACTTAAATTATGTTCTGCTTTCTAGCTTAATACACATAAATGATGCATTACACTTTAGATGTATCAACATATCAGATAGAGCCTGGTATTCGGCAGCACAGCCAAACATCATTTAATAAGCCATTCTCCTGGTGACAGACATTCAGGTGGTTCTTATTTCCCGGCCACTTCCCAACTATGCTGCTATTAACGTTTCTGTATGCAAATTCTTTCATACTGGTAATTTTATTTCTGGCAAATAGTTTCCCAAAAGTGAGACTGCTGTCTTTAAGGTCATGTGCGATCTTACTTTAATAGATACTACCAGGTTATTTTTCACCATGACCATATTAATCAGCACTCCCAGATACGCAGCTTTCCCACAAACTCTTTCTTCCTTATGGAAGCCCCACAACGGAAGTCCCCAGCACCAGGATGCAAGGGTGGGCACCGCGATGCGGCTCCTGCTCCCAAGTTCTGACAGCTTTGGCCCCTGATGAACATCCCCCTTCTTTCTGCCTCCCCCCAGAGCACAAGGTAACAGCACGCATTCCACAGGAAACGATTCAGCGGTGAACACAGACTTCTCGTCTCTTACCTGCCCTGCCCTCCCACGCAGCTGCCTGTGCCATCCCCCCCATGGCCCGCCTGTTCTGCCGAGAGCCTTCTGTGGCATCTGCAGCGCCTCCCACCTCATGCCCCCAGGCCCTGACTTCTAAATGAAGGCCGTTTGCCTTTCTCTCTGTCCATGGCTTCCCGTGCTGACTTCACACGGGGACCTCCCTTCACCACCGCCGCCCGCGGTTCCCGGCCTCCTTCCCTGCCGCCCTGCGGCTCTGCCCCCCTTCCCTCATTTCAAACGAAGAACTTCTTTCCAAAACGTCATTTTCAATACCTCCTAAGGATTCAGCTCAAACTACAGTTGAAATTAATTTTCTTCTCATTTTATCAGTTCGTATTATTGCAGATTACCCTCTAAACTGGTACAGACCAGGGTTTGGAATGGGGTCATCCATGCCTGGTCCACTTCTGCCGTCATTATCTCTTATTGACTCTGAATTGGACTAATGGTCTTACTGACCAATGATAAGTAATCTGAGCTGTTCATTTAGCATCTTAGATAATAAATAGATTTCACCTGTCCTTTAAAAGCAGCTCTAGATAAGGTCATCTGCTTTCCTTAATTCAGTGTAGGGAGTGAGAGGAGCGAGCGTTTCCCCCCCGTAAAGAAGGGCAAGTCTAAATGTGCCGTGCACACCCTTTAAGACCCAGGCTGTTCTTCCTTGGAAGCCTCGATCAGTTTTTTGGTCCTCTGTGTTTTCATCTCACATGATTCCTTCTTTTCTTTTGGTTCTTGTCTCAAAGTGTTAATTACCTTTTGATTTAAGCCTGCACACACGCCCCCGCCAAACTGTCATCAGATTATAGTTATCTGAAGGCAGGGACATTTCCCAATTATCTTGAAGCCCTAGAACCTGGAATGTGTTTGATACTTAGTAATTATAGCAAGTGTTATTTGAGTGACTGGCAGATGGGTGAATGAATATCCATTACTTCCCCGGAGTGCCCTATGAAGGAAACTTTGAGATATTAAAATGAAGCAACAGTGACTGGACTCTTTTTACTTATTACATTACATCAAATAATAGAAGAGTGTGTTAAAAAGTCAGTACGCTTACAGCTCAGTGAATGACCCAGTCAGAGGCAGTTCCTCCTTTCACTGTCCTATAGACATGGAATCTCCTTACCTCCATCCACCTGGGTTAGAATATCCTGGAATCAGCATTCTGCACTGTAACATTCAGTTGAGACTTGTCAGTGCTTTTATTAGTGAGGAGGTTTCTCCAAACACACTGCTGATTTTGGGAACTAAGCCTTGAATTAAACTGGACTGAGCTTTGAGAAAATATGGGAAGTCTTGAAAGATGATTTTGGGAACTAAGCCTTGAATTAAACTGGACTGAGCTTTGAGAAAATATGGGAAGTCTTGAAAGGAACCTTTGCACAGGATGGGTTTTCTCTGCTGTGCAGCCCTAGGAAGTAAGTGGGCTTTAGTTTCAACACTTACAGTATTTCCAGTGCTTTCAACATTTCTGTTTGAATCATCTGCTCTTCAGCCTCAGAGAGGCAGTGTTGTCTAGTGGTTAAGACCAGAAATCCCCAAGCCAGGCTGCTGGATCTGAATCCCAGTTTTTGCCCTGGGAAAGGCATTTCATCCAGAATGCTCAATCAACGATTTCGTGGGATGTCATTCGCATAGGACACAACATCAGATGATGCATGTGGAGCATTTTAGACCACTTAAACTTAGGAAGCAGAGTTCATTGAATCAGCAACTATTGTCATTTTTGTCTTCTCACGGCCCCTATTAGCAGATGTTATTAACATCATCTCAAAGATGGAGAAATTGGGGTCCCAAAAGGCTAAATTGTTAGTTCAAAGTTAAACAGGCAACTGACTTCTGAATCTCCAGATTCCCACTTGGCCATTTAGTTCCACCTATACTATTATGAGGACCCCTTCTGCAAGCTTATGTGGCTAGCTTAATTTTAGTGGCTTGTTGTTTGTTTGTTTGTTTTGCTTTCCTAAGAATGGCTTCTAATACTGAGCAAAGGACAGGAATTTACAATAACTCATACCAAAACAAAACCAACAACTGTCACAGCAAAATACCAACTTAATGTTTGGGGGCTGGTTACTGGATATTCAACACTAAACTCTTTTAGCCTTTGGTCTGTACCCTCACCCCTTTCCACATACTTTACTCAATACTGTGTCCATTACTAATTATAAGTCCCCCGAGATCCTGTGCCTTATTCCTCTTTGATTTCTGCCAGAAGCATAAATGTTTGTTATATAAAATAAATAAGAGATTATTATCTAAGAAAGAATGTACAGGTCCTTTATTTTCTGCTCTCAATTTGTAAAGACAGAATCTGGTTGACTCTGTAGAGTGAACCTTTTTACAATAAAGTGGTATTTAAAGGTCTAGTATAATAATTTATTTATTCAAGTAGTTCATAACTTATACTATCTGAGTAAAGAAATTTTCAGTTGAGGTTCCTAAAACACTAAGCTGGTTTTGAGGCTGATGCAAAATCCAACTATCATCTTGAATAGTGAGAAATTTGCATTGTTAAGCATTAGTATTGGCCTAAGAGAGGGAAGCCTGGTAATTTCAAGGAGTGTATTCTTGATGAAAATATTAAAATATCTCATAATTGTTGATGAAAGTCTTTGAATTCATGTTGCTAACAAAGCCTACCATATTAAATTATCAAGGTAGGTGAAAACCAAATTAGTGTCTCAGAATAAAAGCTACAGTTGGAATGAATTCCAGTGTCTTGCATTCCAGTCAACATTTTAATAACTGAACACCCTGAGTGAAGATCTGTTGTCTATAAATGTTACAACTTCTGTATCTATGAAATTATATTTTAATAGTTATATTTCAGTAAGGCACTACTTTTGGTTACCTGATTTGTTTCATAGATAAAATCATTTGGTCATAAAAGAATCTTACCCATAGCATTAAAAAATGCTTATATTCTATAGTAAAGAATATCATGAATGTATTAATGCCCAAGTGCATCAGGATATTCTCAATAGCTGCCTTTTTGAGTACATTTATGGCTGCAAAGATTTTCACATTTCTTCTTTTTATAGTCAATGTGCTTTCCATGCAAGACAGTGTTGGATTCCCCTGAGGAAGGCGCCGCCCCAAATCACTCACCAAAGACGTTTCTTGATGCAACAAGCAAGAGGAATTTATTCGGAAGCCAACTAGTTGGGGTCCAAGTCAGCCCGTTGCAGCAGGTCTCAACGAGGACCCTGAGCACTTACAACTAAGTGGTTATATAGGATTTTCTGAGGCATTCAGCCCTAGAGGATTACCATGGTTACAGATTGTTTTGTAATAACAAGATAACAATACTACATAGCAAGATAACAATACTACAAAGGCAGTAATTTTTCAAACCTACGATTTCTGGGTTAGTGCCACGTCCTGGGGGTGTAGCAAGGTAGGGTCGGCATTTATGATTAACTAACCGAGAGGTTAGCGCTGCCAGCAGTCATGATTGATTAACTTGTTTTTCCAGAGGAGTTACCTGGTTTCAGTTGTTCCCTCTGAGTCATATATCAGAATGGCTTTTTGGGCTTCAAGATGGCTACTCTTAGGCTAACTTATTTCTCAGGGAGGTTGGGGTCCTACAACAGCAGACATCCTCTCCTGGCAGTCATCGATTTTTGCAATTTCTCTTTAATGTTAAGTCCTACAAGCTGTTGGAAATAAATAATCATGCCTTTTTCTTGGCATGAAAATGTCCATTCATTCACCAAATATTCAATTTCACTTCCACCATTAGCAGATTTTCTTTGTGAGTAAAAAGGTAGCTTCCGTGTCTCTTTAGCTTCAGCTGCATCCCAGCTGTGTTTATTAAACAGAGATTTCACATCGTCTGCCCTTTTGTTTTCTGTCCCATCGTTTTTCCCATCTGGTTTTCCCCCCACAAATCCTAGTGAACATTTCCACATTTTTACTGACAGTAGGGTCTTTATTTTTTTGGTATCTTTCCCTGATGATAGCAGTTAACATTCCTTTAAAAGCTTACATTTCACCTCTGTTCCCCTGTTCACATTTCAAGTATGTGAAATTGGGTGATTTGAAACAATTTTAGCAGCTTCTCACTCAAATATAATCCCTTACGACTTGTGATGGTTTTGAAGTCCTGGCAACCATTTTCTATGCCACTCAGAGAAAGAAAGGATTGTTAAAAATTACGAGCACACAGGCAGTACCTTCAGGAGCAAAGAAGACACACTTTATTTCAAG
The DNA here is from genome assembly GCF_040802235.1 of Manis javanica. Classification (NCBI taxonomy): domain Eukaryota; kingdom Metazoa; phylum Chordata; class Mammalia; order Pholidota; family Manidae; genus Manis; species Manis javanica. The sequence continues at coordinate 27,491,446 of NC_133168.1, read as the reverse complement.
AAAAATGAAATAGAATTTCACAGTCACTTACCCAGATTTCTCTATTTCCCAGGGTAAATAGAATTGGGTTAGAGAAAACTCACCCCAATGTTTGAGGAGAAATGGAGCCAGAAACTTTCTGGGTTGAGCACTTCCTTTCTTAAGAAAGTAAAGTATTAATCTTTAAATGTTTCTGCCACTAGTTGTAATGTTTGCAATTTTATTTTCTTTGAAGCTTGCTTATTTAGGAATAAGTCAAATTCTCTCTCTCTCCTTGTGTATCATCCCTAAAGTCAAGCTAATCACAAGTAAGGAAAGAACTTTGGTTCATTTAGGCAAGCAAGATAGGTTTGCACAAATACAGTTCACTGAATTTAGAAATTATTAAACTCCCATTTTTTAGAATCAAATAATACTTCTTTAAAAGTTGCTAAATGAAATGGCCATTCATTTTTGAAAAGTTGTATGCACAAATCTATTACAAAAGAAAAAAATTAAAATTACTATTTCCAAATTTAATTTGGTTGCTATGGAATTTTTCTTCACATTTCCTAATCACAAAATTTATAGTGGTCATTAGCATAGTGCAGTGGTTAAGAGACTGAAGCCAGATGACCTGGGTTCAAATCCTAGTTCTGTTGTTCTTAGATACTTGATTTTGGACAAATTATTCCACCTTCCTGTGCCTCAGTTTCCTTTTCTGCAAATGTAGTTGATAACAGTATTTGCCTTTTAGGGCTCATTTAAGGATTAAATTTGTTAACCCAAATTAAGATCTTAGGACACTGCCTTGCACAGAGTAAATTTCTTTTACTTAAGTTGTTATTAGTAGTTACAGCATCCACCAGTCTGGTTCATGGGTTACATAGGTTAAGGGTTAATGGACTTATATGTTGGTCCAGCAAAAAGAAATTCCTATTTTGATCTAAGAAACAATTGCTGAATACTAACTATGTGTTTAGTGCTGTAAGACAGAGATTTGGAAAACTAATTTATCTAGAAATTAACCAAAATTTAGGTAACCATAAATATACTGCGTAATAGCAAATAAATAGGAAAGCCAAGAAATACAGCAAATGAAAAAAAATGTGTTCTTGTGAATAACAACAAAAATATCAACTGAATTTTCCTAAAGAGTGAAAGAAATGAAATAAAGAGTATGTTCATATTGCATCATCAGTTAAGTGATATGAACAAAAGCAGTAAACTGATTGGTACAATAAGACGTGAGATATTTTGAAGAAAGTAAGCAAGCGAGCTAGAACAACGTAGAATGGAGAAATGTGGGGCGAGAGGAGGCCTTGTAAGCGGAGAGCTCGGTTTGGACATGCTTCTTAGGCTGGAGGTTAGAATTCTGACATATTTCAAAGTTTACTCTCAGCCTTAAGAACTGTGCCTGCTGGTAGAAGATTCTCCCCACTTCTACCATGCCTGTCTTTTCAGAAAGGGGAACACGGCTAGTGAGGAAAGCAGAGCAGCCAGTGGGCTTGTGAACGGGCACTGCGGTACAGTGAGTAGGGGGAGGGAGCTGGCGGCGAGGAGGAGGAAGAGCAGCTTCCTTGGTGATGGAGACCCTCGCAAGGGAAGTTCTCTGGGGCCTCCGCTTAAGTTTTTATTTATTGGTCTCTTTGTACCATATCATTTGTATTTGTTGAGTTTTAATATCCTCATTCATGAAATGTATATAGTTGATCAGGAAATCTTTAAACTATTCAGCATTTGCAGTTCTGAATATCTATTTTTAGAAGTCTAGTCTTACCATATGGTTGGTGCCTAGTTATCAAGAAAAGGTCTGATTATCTTCTGTTAATTTTTTCTTTGGAAATAATTGTTGAATGCTGGCTCCCGAAACTATTGCCAGAACAATCTGTGGATAAGGGGAAGCTGATTTATTGCTTACCATGTTAAGACAGCAAAATCTCAACAGAGTCTCACTAGAATCTGAAAAGGGTAAGTACAAAGTTGGGATCTTTAGTTCTGGTTTAGTGTGGGAGGTAGGGCTTGGATATGGTGGGAAGTTTGGTGGACAGAGCAAGGATTTTGAGCCAATTGATTCAAGGTGTCAGTGTGCCATAATCTCCTATAGTTTCTCACTGGAGCTGTTGTCATAGGCTCTTGGTCCAATATCTACCCGTCTCTGTCAATGGATTATCTGACTTTCCACTTTACCTGGCATGTGTTCCTTGAATTCTTATTTGCCCATCAAAAAGTTCTTGATTTCATCTATTCTTTCCTCTTTCCTCCTTTTTTAGAGAACAATACATTCTTCCTTTTAAAACTCTATCTGCAGCTTGGTTTTATTCTGTTAACCTCCTCATAGCCATTCACCCATTAATTATCTGCTCTTTCTTTCATGTTAAACTTCTCATTCTTGATTGCTTTCCTTTGGTATAAAGAAATGCTTATGTACCCGTTAGTATAAAGTCATGTCTCCTGGGCCTGGGGGCTCAAGCCATAGTCTTCTACTCTTTTTCTTCTTCCTGAGTCTCTATCTCTTGCTTCCCTGATAACTCCCAGTAGCCTTGCTCAGGGACTCGAAAAAAGAAAAGCTCTCCTCAACCCCAAATCATCTAAGTATCATCTAATTCTCCCATCCTTCCTTCTTTACCCAGGTTTTGGAAAGTATGGCTAATGCTGTTTGTTGTCACTTTCTTACTACCATTTACTTTACATTACATTTCACTGAAATCTAGCTGTCTTGGTTAAGTTACAAGCGATTTCTGAAGGGCCCATTTCAGGGAAAATTCAAGTTCCTTATCTTTGTGGTATTTGACATGCTGACAACTCCCTCTTCATTGTCAAACTTATTTCTTTGGCTTCTGGCATCGCCCCTTCTTGGTAATTTTTTTTTGCTGACCTCCAAATTTTCTCTCTAATTGGTGCCCCTTTGCACATATGTTCTTTAAATGTTGCCATTGTTTGGGGTTTTGTTCTTCATGCCTCACTTTCATCACAATATCTGGTCCCGTGGGGGTGATTTCACCTATGATTGCTGACCCATGGATGATTCCTAAATTACATTTTAAGAATTTTTAGCATGACCCTCTCCTTAATTTCAGATATCTGTTAAACATTTACACTGGCATCAAATTATTTCCAAAACGAATTTATTATCTTTTTTTACGAATGCTCTTCCTTCTATTCTTCTCATGCTCTTCGTAAATGCTCTTCTCACTATCCACTACCCAGTATTCCCCCAACTTTCCAGGTGGTAAGTATCACTGGAAACACCTGATAATAAGATCACAAGGCATCTCACCTAGAAATTCTGATTCAGTAGACTCACCGCCTGGGGTGGTTTGGGAAGCACAGGCAGGACTGAGCAGCGTCTGGCCCTCTCCCTCTGCGTCACGGGGCCACTGATCATCTGGACGCTAGAATCTGTCCACTGCATCCACTAAATAGCTCTCAGACCACACCTGTCCTTTCAGCCCCCACGAGGGCAGCTTGAGCTCTAGCCCTCACGAAGCGGTTAGTGCTCAGTGATTGCTCTTCGCTCAGTCTGCAAACCCGAACCTACCATTGCCTTTTACTGAACCTCCAGAAGTTCTTCATTAGGCCGTGTTGTTTCTCATCTCTTTCCTTTACATGAAATACTATCCCTCATATTTCTAGCTTCCTTTTACTGTCAAACGAGTCATCCTTTGAGACCCAACTAAATAAAATTAGAACATGGTTACTTGGAACAGAGCAAATACACGCATTTTGAATGACTTAGTTCTCATACCTTCTTTAGTTAGTTTCATCCTGGATGCAGCTTTTCACATTCTTGCCAAGGGAGCAGTGTTCTGCTGTAGAAACATGGGTAAACCGTAGCCTTACGTAGGCAGACTTTGCATTTTTGGCTTCAGATAGGCCAATTTCCATGATTTTTATTTTATAATTGCAGGATTGGGGGAAAGTTTCTTAAACTCTCTGCTTCAAGTCCTGATCTGTAAAAATAGAAATGATCATAGTGAGGATTTAATAGTGTAAGAAATGTGTTGAGCCCCGTTCTTGGCACAACTGGGGCTCCAAAATCTTCATATACAGTGATGATTCATTTTCCAAATCAAAACTCTTTTGAGAATTAAAGAGGGTGCTATTAATAATTTTTCTTGGAGACTGGGTGGTGTAAACCAAGACTGTCCATGGCAATGGACACACGGATACCCTCCACACGGGAGAGATTTTCTGACCACCATCTCATTGGAAGGGGGATGATAACTAAAGAATTTGCCTTGAAGTTGTGTTGGGAGAGCAATCCCACTATTTTCCCCTATACTATATATTTTGGGGGTGAGATTGGGATTGACTAACGGCTCCCTTTGGACCATCATTTTCTGGCATGTGGCAGATGTGTAATATACACAGTCCTTACAGTTACTGACCTAAGAATGTGTTCTGGCCATGCCTATCTCTGTTTTCACTTCAGATCTAGTCTTTGAAGCCCCGTCCACAGGCTCTCTGCCTCATACATCAATCTTCTCACTCTCTTAGTCTCTCTGGATTGGGCATCTAGCACTGGCTCTCTTGTAAGGTGCGCCTGTTGTTCTTAGAAGAACAGAAAGGAGGCCTCACCTTCTCTGTCCTCTGGGATAAAAGATCTAGTGAAGCTGTATCTTCTTATTTTATTACCCTTTACTAAGCAGGGGGAGGTACTTTCCACATATCTGGCTTCTGATGTTCCTTCTCATCTAGTAGAAAGCCCTTTTGGTGCTGCTGACAAAATAAATTAAACCCCTGAAATATTCCATGCTATTCACAAATGGCGAAAATTCACAGTGCTCTTCTGGAACTTCATAACACCGGGATCATTCATGCCCCATCCTTGACACCCAGCTTCACCCATACACCTGTTCTATGACTTACCAATATGTGGGAAGAAAAATTGCCAATCCTCAATCTAGTTATTCCCAATCTTTTCTTAAAGAGAATAAGTCTTATAGGGTGTGGGGTGTGGGTGTGGGGGATAGTCACTGCTTCTTGCCACTCCCCTACTTCACATCAGCTTCTCTACTCCTGTGTTCTCATAAGACCCTATAACCTACCCCCTCATCATGATTTATTGCAACTATGTCTTTTTATGTCTGTCTTATTCATTAAATCATAGGTTTTTGAGTGCAAAACCTGGGTCTTCTTGATCTTTATATCTCCAGAATTTGGCACAGGGCCTGGTATATGTGGATTCTTAAGAAATGTTTAAGTGAATGATTTAACTGTTACATGCAAATAACTCTAAGAAATTCTAAGTATTAAGAATTATGCTCTTGGTCATACCTAAAGTAGCACTCTGGTGAGCTACACTGCTGTACTGTAATCTAGGATATGTCATTAGCATGGTAAAAAATCTAATTTGGCTTTGGCTTCCTTTGCTTATTTTCATCCCAAAGCCACCTTTGCATCTGAGCATCCCCCACTTCAGTCTGAGGGAAGCCACAGGCCAGGGTGCACCTGCCAAGGAGAAACGCTGGTAGGAAAGCACAAGAGTGGGCAGAACTTGGGGCTTCTCAACTGCCTCGAGTGGGAGAAAAGGGTGCACTGGCTCTTCTTTCCTTGTATTACCTGCAACTCTAGAGGCTTGAGAGAAGCTATGACACTGAGTAAGGGGATGGCTCACATAGGGAGGGGAACTTAGGCTCAGAAAACCCTCTTATGATTTCATTTATTGGCTCTCATATGGAATGATCTTATTTTCAGATCATACGTTTCAGTTGTTTGCCATATTGTCATTCACTGCAAGTGACCAGGGCTGGGTGCAAAGCAGGCGTTTAGTAAATTCTTGCTAAATAATTCTTGCAAGGTTTGTCCATTCTTTTTCTTACAGATACGCATTATTAGTCTGTTCATAAATACCACATGGCCCTTTATTTTCAGTTTCTCTTCATGTATATCCACACATGAAAAATTCATTAAATTTGTTCTTTTTTCCAGTCACCAAATTAGGTGCTAGAGAATCTCAGATTGATTGAGTGCCATCACAGCCCTCAAGGAGCAAATGGTTCTGGTGAGAGAAGCAGAGAAATGAATAGAATTTAAGATAGATGTCGATGGAAACATGCACCAGTTGTTATGGAGGCAGAAAGGAGGATTGAGCTACAAGCCAATGAGGGAGACAGAATGGCGGTAGAGGTATTAGGGAGGTCTTGCTGGAAAGATAACACTGAATGAACAGGAATTAGAAGGTGGGTAGTTGGAAGTGGGATGGGCATTTCAGGCAAGAGGGTGACATGAAAGAACCTGTAGGACAGGCACAAGACTGCATTCCCAGTGAATGAGGAGTAGTTGAGTGTTGCTAGAGCAGAGGGCTCCAGGTGGAGAATGGGGAGGGCGAGGCTGGAGACGAGGGGCAAGCTCAGATCACATGAAGAAACTGTGACATTGTTCTCTCTGTGTTCAGAAGTTACTGAAGGATTCTGAGCAGATTTACAAAAATGGAATACTGTACCTGAGAGGAGGGGAATGGATTTGAAGGAGGCAGGACTGCTTAGCTGTAGAGGTGATAAAGCCGGTCCCTGGACGTACTGGCTGGATCACTGGGTGACTAGTGTGAGGATGAGACAGCACAGTGGTTAAAAGCACAGCATTGCCTCTGCAGCCATGTGACCTGAGTTCAGATCTCAGCTCTGACACTGCTGTGTGACCTTGGGAGGTGATCCAATCTCTCTGTGCCTCAGTTTCTTCATCTGTAAAATGGGAATGATATTAATATTATTTACCTCTTAAGATTGTTGTGAGGATCAAATGAGTAAATAGGTGTAAAGGACTTAGAATCATTCCTGACACAGAAAGTACTATAAAAGTGTTTACCACTTTTATTATAGGAAAGGAACAAGTTTTTGAAGTAGAAGAGGCTGAGTTCACTTTTAGACATTTTGGTATTGGGAATCCTTATGAAGTCATCAGTAGCTGGTTGATATGATCATCCAGAATTCCAAAGAAAGGGCTTGGCTAGAAGTACAGATATTTTTAAATTTCATTATACGAATAAGTCTGACTAAAAACATGCAGGTTAAGTCAGCAGAAGGAAGGAAATAATCAAGAGTAGAGCAGAGATAAGTGGAATGGAGAATAGGAAAACAATAGGCGAAACATCAATGAAATCAAGAGTTGGTTTTTCAGAAAGATCAGTCAAATTGATAAATTCTTAGCTAGTCTGACAAAAAAAAGAATACTCAAATAGCTAAAATTAGGAGTAAAAGGGGACACATTAAGACTGATAACACAGAAAAAAAGGGATTATAAGAGACTACTAAAAACAATTAGTAAAAGCCCAGGATAAGAGGATAAATTCCTATAAATATACAACCTACCAAGACTAAATCATGAAGAAATAAAAATCTGAACAGACCTATAACTGAGAAGATTAAAATGGAAAAAAAGTAACTTCCCATCAAGTAACATTCCAGGACCAAATGGCTTCACTGGGGAATTTTACCAAACATTAAATAAAATTAACACCAATCCTTCTTAAGCTCTTCTAAAGAATCAAAGAAGAAGGAACAGTCCCAAACTCATTCTATAAGGCCAGCATTATCTTGATACCAAAACCAGATGAAGACAAAACAAGGAAAAGAAAAACAATTACAAACCAATATCCTTGATGAATACTAATGTAAAAATCCTAAACAAAATACTAGCAAACAAAATTCAACAGCACATTTGAAGGATCATACCATGACTAAGTAGGATTTATAGTTAGGATGCAAGGATGATTCAATATGAAAATCAGTCAGTATAATTCATCACATTAACCAATGAAGGACAAAAAACCACATGATCATTTCAATCAATGTAGAAAAAGCATTTGAAAAATTCAACACCTTTCCATGGTAAAAGCAGTTAGCAACTAGGATTAGAAGGAATCTACTTCAATCTAATAAAAGTCATAAATCAAAAGCCCACAACAGTCATACTCAACAGAGAAAAACTGAGTTTTTCCTTTAAGATCAGGAACAAGGCAAGGATGCCCACTTTCACCACTACTATTCAACATGATACTAAAAGTTCTAGCTAGATCTGTTAGACAGGAAAAAGAAATACAAGGAATATAAATGGGAAAAGAAGTACATTTTCTCAGTTCACAGATGACATTATCTTACATATAGAAAACCCTAAAGATTATACCCCAAAGCTGTTAGAACTAATAAATTCAGCAAAGTTGTAGGATACAAAATCAACATTCAAAAATAAGTTGTTTCTATATACTAACAATGACTAATCTGAAAAGGAAACTAAGAAAAAAATTCTATGTACTATAGTATCAAAAAGAATAAAATACTTAGAAATAGGCTTAACCAAACAGGTGAAAGACTTTCACAATGAAAACTATACACACTGATAGGCAAAAAAGACATTAAAGAAGATATAAATGGAAAGACATCCTGTGTTTGTGGATTGGAAGATGTAATATTATCACTGTCCAAAATAATCTATGGATTGAATATAATCCCTATTAAAATCCCAATGGCAGTTTTTGCATAAATTGTAAAATTATCCAAAAATTTACATGAATTCCCCAAACACCCTGAATAACCTAAGCAGTTTTGATACAGAACAAATTTAGAGGCCTCACACTCTCTGATTTCAAAACATACTGCAAAGCAATAGTAATTAAGACGGTATGGTACTGGCATAAAGAGTATAGGCCAATGGAACAGAATAGAAAGTCCAGAAATAAATGCTAATATATAAGGCCAAATTATTTTTGAAAAGGGTGCCAAGGATACACAATGACAAAAGGGTGGTTTCTTCAACAAATGTTCTGGGAATGCTGGATATCCACATGCAAAAGAATGAAATTGGACACTTGATTTACACTATATATGAATATTAATGCAAAATGGATTAAAGACATAAATGTAAGTCCTGAAACCATTAAACTCCTACAGGAAAACATAAGGGAAAATCTTTATAACATTGGATTTGGCAATGATTTCTTGCATATGATACCAAAAGTATAGGCAACAAAATTAAAAATAGACAAATGGGACTACACCAGACATAAACACTTCTGCATGTCAAAGGAAACAATCAACAGAGTGAAAAGGCAATCTATGGATTGGGAGAAAATACTGGCAAATCATATATTTGATAAGGAGTTAATATCAAGAATGTATAAGTGGTTTCTACAACTCAGCAAGAAAGCACAAGTAACCCAAATTAAATATGGGCAAATGACTTGAATAGACATTTCCCCAAAGAAGATACACAAAAAACCAACAATCACATTCAAAGATGCTCAATATCACTAATCATTAGGGAAATGCAAGTCAAAACCACAATGAGACACACTTTGTGCCCATCAGAATGGCCATTATCAAGTACAGAAAATAATAAGTGTTGGAGAGGATGGGAAGTTGGAATACTTGGGCACTGTTGGTGGGAATGCTAACTGGTGTAGCCATTATGGAAAACAGTATGACCGTTCTTCAAAAAGTTAAAAATAGTATTACTGTATGATATAGCAATCTTACTTTTGTGAGTATCTAAAAGAACTCCAAGTAGGATCTCAAACAGATATTTTCATCTTATGTTCACTGAAGCACTACTTATAATAGCCAAGGCACTGCAGCAACTCAAATGTTTATTGGCAGATGAGTGTATAAAGAAAATGTGATATATACATATAACAGAATATTATGAAACCTTAAAAAAGAAGAAAATCCTGTCACATGGTATAAGGTGGATGAAACTCAAGTACATTATGCTAAGCAAAATAAACTATTCACAAAAGGACAAATACTGTGTGATTCCCCTCATCTGAAGTATCCAAAGTAGTAAAAAAATCATCGAAACAGAAAGTTGGAAGGTGGAGCAAAGGGCTGGGGGAATTAGTGTTTAATGGATATAGAGATTCAGTATTGCAAGATGAAAATGTCCTGGAGCTATGTTGCAACACAAGGTGAATATATTTCACATGACTGGATTGTACACTTAGAAATGGTTAAGATGGTAAATTTAATGTTGTGTGGGATTTTTTTCACCAAAATTAAAAAAATTAAAAATGCAACAAAACCAAACAGAGGGTAAATTAAATTCCTTAGGAAACATAGGGAGAATGAAAGGAATAGGCCAAGGATAGAGCAGAGATTCCTCCAAGACTCCTCAGCATCATTTGGGAATATGTTGGGAATAGGAGGATACCACACATATTCATTAGGAAAGCCTGCTTCTTATGTCCTGCTGTAATTGTTCTTTTTCTTTCTCAGAAAGTTGGAGGTCTCAACAGTGGATTATTTACAAACCTAAATCTTAGTACTGGAAGGGATTTCAGCTACAGAAATGAGCAGATAAAGGAAATGCAATATTAAAAGAAGTGATGCAAGGCCAGATAGGAAATTACACATCCAGCTCTGGAAAGTGAGGATGCAAAACTCAGGAAGGATGAGGTGGTGGCACTGGAGCCTTTCTAGGTACCTGCTGCCTGTGTGGTGAAGTCAGGACAAGGAACAGAGTCAGGAGTGTTTGAGCTGCAACTTAAGTTAGTGGGGAAACTAACGTTAGCAACAAAATACTATAGTGACTAGGTCTTCTAAACCAAGGTTGAGACCCAGGTCTGACGCAGGGAAAAATGTTTAAAACCACAATGGTGGTGGAAAACCTAGCGTATTTGGCAGACATTCTCCTGGTCCTCCTTCTTGGAATATGCAGTGTCTTGAGCTCTCTACCACTGGACAGGCTGAAGAAAAGAAGACCCACCATTGGTAACATGTGACAGGTAAGTCATGAGCAGGGGGACCAAAGAAAGAGGTGATGGCAAGAGAAAGCAGTTTGATCACAAACAAGGGAGGTGACCTGGGACTGTATCTGCCCTCTTCCCGCATCCCATACCTCCAGGAGGTTGATGTGGTGCCTTGTATCTTCACAGATGATTTTGAGCAGCAGGACTGGAGAAAGGAACACAAATTCATTTCTTATGATCAGGGCCCTGCTCTGTGAGCTATCACTTTATCTCCTTTATGGCACTAAATTCATCAGAAAACATTAGTTAAAACTTTAATTCAGATATTATGGCTAAGAAGGAATGTGGGTGAGTCTAACCCAGGCCCTAAGTAATAGAGATCAGATTCTAAGTAACACCAATGACTCTATATGTATTTATATCTGTTTCTGAGGAGGTAAGTAATACACGTACTTCCTGCAGCTGAGGACTTGATGTTATAATATTCGTTATAGAGTCTTTCTAGGGACCAGCTTTAAAGTAAAAGGAAATCTTCCCTCTCCCACAAAGTTCTATTATTGGTCAAAGAACCTCTTCTCCCTCTTTCCCCATCCCCCTCTCTCTGCACATACACAGTCACAAACACACAAGCACATACTCACAAGTCAGTCACTTAAAAGTCAAACTAACTTTTTAATGGGAAAGTCAGTCACTCTAAGTGCTTGAAGGTGGTGAAGGTGAAAGGAAGCACTGGAGCAGATCACCCAGGGCTCCATGAAGCTCTGTGTTTCTGAGAAGGTTTTATCTTGAGTCCACTTTCCCCAAAGAAATGACATCTTCTTTCTCACCAACATCTCTGAAAAAGCCATAGTAATCTTTGATGCATCTCTCTGAGCTCTTGAACAAACATTTAATTGAGAACTTCTTTTTTGATAAGCATTCAGATGTAAGCATGTCACCTGGGTCATTCAGGCCTCTTTGTATTAGTAGCACAACTCTTTGCAAATAAACAAAGCCTGGGTTCCTGGGGAAAAATGCAGCTTACACAGCACTTCGGAGTGCTCAAAGGGCCTCTGTTCCCTCTCCATACTAATGTGGTTTCCCGAGAAGACCAAGATTATTTTACTGCCCCAGGATGCCAGGAAATTTTCATTTGGCTCCTTCAGATCTTTGGGATAAAAGTGGGACAGTAAGGAAAAGAATTCCCTTTGCTGTCTTAGATTTCTGTTCTCCAAGAAAATATGTTATGTTTTCTAAGATCAGATACTCTGTCATTTATTTCTAACTTTGGTAACTGTATTATTTTACATCCCCCAGTCTCCACTTTTTTTCACAGAAATATCTCCCCCTCTGCTCCTTCCTGCTTTGGATTGTTCCATGGGATTCCACTTTTGGCTAAAATATAGGTAGTGTCTTTTGCACATTGTAGGCTTATTGGCTAATGTTGAATTGAAGGACACAAGTATCTCTAAGTAGAAATTATAATCACAGCTAAAACCAACAAAGTAAGTACACTTTCTTATACACCCTGAAACAGTTCATCCTAGAAGTTTTTGAGGTGCAGATTGTCAGAATAAAATTGAAGTTATCCATTTGGTAGTTTATGAGAAAGTGCTTTCCTGACCACCCTTTACAACACTGTACTCCGCCTGCCTCAATCACCTTCACTTGGCTTGATTTTCCTGCATAGCACTCAACACCTAACATTGTATTTGCTTATTTATTGTCTGTCTCTCTCCACTATAATGGAATCTTCATAAATGAAAGGGTTGGGTTTTATCTCTGCTGTATTTCTGGTGCTCAAGAACAATATGGTGAATGGATGAATGGGACAGTAGCTTATTTGTGTATTTAAAGAAAATGACTTAAACCTTCAATCAATTTCAAAAACTCTATTAATTTCACTTCTTAAGCTTTCACTTTGAAAAATTCTGGCTCAGCTTTGCAATAAATATTTCATAAATTCCACAAGCAAGGAGAAAGAAGAAAAAATCTGTAACTTCACTTTTATTACTGAAATGAGAGAAAGCAGCCTCTCCCCCCAGCCCTTCCTGCCCACCCCCCCACCTCCTTCCCCTCTCTCATGCACAGGGGGCTCCAGTGTGCAGTTTCTCACACACATGGACTTGGTTCTCTGTACTTTTTATATCCTGGCGCTAGGTGCTTAGCTTTGTTTCTCTGGCATTTTCTGCAATTCTCTATGAGTGTTTGGTCTTGCAAAGTGTATCAACACTTTGCAAAACCAGAGCCCAAAGCTTTCTAACATTTGTGAAATTAAAAATGTTATAAACATTTCCAAAGTGGAAAATAAAAATATAATAACATTGCCACATTGACTGCATTTGGGAAGCAACTGAGGGCACAACTAATAAATCATAATAAAATTAACATACATGTGTTTTTCCACAACAGTTTTCCTCCTGAATTATCAGGTATTCCCTCTCCTCTTTGACTCTGTTCTCCAAATGCTCAAATCAAAGTTACTTGCACACTGAGTAAACATTTTCTAAGGGGATATGTATAATAAATATTATTAGAAAGGAACTTTCTGCTAACCTGATTTCCTCCCTGATAGCTTTCAAATATTTTTTTCATGTGCTTTTGACCATAAATTTAATAAATTGCTTTCTTGACTTTGAAAATTTGCTCCTCAAATAGTTGAATTTTATTGGCTCTCCATCATGTGCCGGGCAGCTCCATTTGTATTGTTTATTTTGATGCTCACAACTAACTTGTGAAGTAGATGTCACTTACTAAATGAGGTTTTCTAAAGTTCAGAGAGGTGAAGCTACACACTCGAAGTCACACAGAGAGCATGACAGGGAATCAGGATTCAAACTCGGCTTATCTTGACTTCACATACCGTTTCCTTCTTTTCTTTATTAAATCAGCCATCTGACTTTTTACATAATCACACATTTATTTCTCATCCTATTAAGGTGAGAGAATCCCCAGATGTTTGATTAAAACAGCACTGAGATAAGAAAGGAGCTTTCTTTAAGAGCTTGGTTTTCTTGCCTGTAGAATGGACAAGGAGGGTTTTAAAGTTTCTTTCAATAAAATGGTCTTAATTGGGATCAGTGAAAGTAAAACATAATTGAAAAATATAAGTGGTTCAGTGCTAGGAGCTGTATTCCAAACACTTTTATTGCTCATAAGGGAATATACAAAAACATTACACATCAAAAAGTGTTAATATCTAGTACAGTGATAAATTTAAATCTGGATTAAGATACTTTCAAAAATCTAATTAATCTAGTTAGGATAGTCACAACTGCAAAATTATATATATGTGTGTATATGTATATATATATACATATACACACATATTTAATGTGTAAACTGTAGGTTTAATGTCAGAATCTCATTTTCATTTTGAGGCTATTGTTCCCTGCCTGAAGCTTTGCTTTTCCCTTTAAATGGTCTTGATTATTTTTTAATGTCCTTTGACTGCCCTGTTCTATAAATCACATTGGCACTTTCTTTCTTTTAATCATGTTTATATACATTAGAATATTTTCCACTAAACACATACATATTCATTACAGCTTTCTTAAAGAACTAACAATCTCTTAAAGCACTAGTAACACAAAGTATAAACATCTAATGGCATTATATTAAGCCAAGTTAAAAAACAAAAAGCTGAAACACATTTTGAATACATTTTCTTTGAGAATGTTACTATTTTTGTCTAGTGGAACTTTCATTTTTAAGGAGAATGGTCAAGAAAAATTGCAGCAGACTTTTACAATAAATATAGCTTTATGGAGACATTGTGTAGCACAAGGAATGAGAAAAACAAGAGAACCGTTTCATCGGCAAGATACACAAATTAGTATCTGGATTTGCCAGGATAGCACTGATACTGTGAAATCTGACATTCAGAATTGCTAAGATCAAAATGTACCACTCATATGTTGTTTAAAGATGGTCCTCACTTTTCAAAGAGTGTCTACCCAAGTTGTATCTTTCATGCAGAAATTCTACCATGTAAACATTCGAGATACTTTGAAATGGAAATTTTCTCCATAAAGTAGTATTTTTTTTTTTTTAGGGGGAGGCCAAAGTCTCAGGGGAAGAAAAAAGTCCCTTAAAAAAAACTTTATGAAAGCAAATAAAACTGCAAATTAAAATTCTCTATGCATCTGATGTTACAGCTGGTTAATGATTTGCCTATATATTTTAATGAAATGATGTAGTCAGAATGCAGCGTTTACCTCATCATTTGTTTGAAGAATCAAGTCCATAAATAAAGTCAGAGTAGTTCATTGAACAGGTGAACAGAGAATATGTTCTCTATTCTATGTACAAATAATCCTATCTACTGAATAGAGCCTACATTTTCTAATGTGGTTGGGCAAGAAAAACTACATATAAATACAATAGTCGGCAGGTTAAATATTTTACTAATAGTTTCATTTAAAAATGACAATAAATGGAGATGTCATTTACATAAATGTCTCCATGTGTACACATGCGTGCACGTGCACACACACACCTTTCAACTCTGTCAGATTTACCTATGGTCTGGAGGGTAAGATTTTCATCAGGTTATGGAATTAAGCCTAACTTTACTTTCTCAGTTTAAGCATTTGTTCTGACATATTCTTTTCTCCCTTCCAACCATGTTGGAATTTTTTATTCCATTTTTATAGGACAGCTTTGACTCTGCACTAAACCATGCCACTAACACGTTACTTAATCTAACTGGCACATTGTAAAATTTTACACATGCGCTCATCCAGATAATTACACAATTAATTTTCACTTAGTTCAGCTGAAACGGGGATAATGAAATTTCCACTGGTGTACTGTTACATCCAGGGGGCAAGGGTCAGTTTCCTGTTTGGATAAGGGTGAGTTTAAAGAGGATTTCTGACAGTCTCCTTACTTCAACTGGTTCTGAAAACATTGCAATGGAATTTCAATTTACAGCTCAGTTCAATGAAAGGAGCAGATGTGGGGAACGTGCCGCCACCATGCAAGAGCCTCCTTCCACACAGGTGTGCAAAGTAAACCATCAGCTCTTGCTTTAAAGACAAGTGTCTTCTACCTTACATTCTGGAGTGAAAAACTGGCTGACAGGCGCTTGGAATGCATTTTTCCCTCAAGGTTTAGACATTTGCTGAGCTGTGATACCAAAGCAAAGGTCTCCGTTCTCACTGCCTTTAATTCTGAAGGAAAACAGTAGACTCTCAATGACTAAAACACCCTTGAATTTAGAGGATACTTCAAATCATAGTCTTGTGAAATATTTTCACAGAACAAAAGTGTCCCAGGGTCTAGGTTTTCCTGGCGTAAAAGTGAAGAAATCTTACTTTAAAGGAAAGTGTACATCTTAATCTTTCCTTGAGAGGTGGCTTGTTTTGCTATGGTGTGAGGGTTTAAATGTCTTTTCCTTAGTACTAGTTATGTATTTTATAAATAACAGTGAAAGATGCCCAACAAGAAAATTATGGAGAGCTTGACTAATCCATTTTTTACTTAGGAATATTCTTTTCACTACAGAATCAGACATATTGCTGTAACTCTACATGTGGTTTAAAAAGGACTGGCTTCTTAAGCAAATCAGCTTTATGCTAAGTCACTATGCATATCAAATGTTCATTGTGTGGTAATAAAAACGTCTGAACAGACTATATATGTAAATTAATAAAGCCTCTGTGGGTACTATGTTGTGATGTCAATTCCTATCTAGGCTAACGGAAAGGTGCAGAATAACTTATTGCGGAGTCCAGATGCCTTGAGCGGTGCCATATGGAGGAAGAGGCTGTGACATTCATCTGTATAGGTAATAAAGAAAGTTACTACAGGGCACTGTAGAAAGTACAGTATGTTCCTACTAATAGCCAGCTATGTTTCTTCTAACTTCATTGGAAAACTCACATGTCAAAACTCAAGGAAAACAGGGTTTAGATTATAGTAGCATATTCTGTATTTTCCAAAGAAATAATTTTACCTCCTGAAATAAGTGAATCTTGAATAGGTCTAAAATAATTTAGGGGAAAAGACCTGGCAGGGATACGTATGAGTTTACAAAAGCATGTCCAGTTAGAGCACCTATTCCCTTTCACATTGAAGGTAGGAGGCTGGGCCCTGCTCTTCCTCCAACACCCCAGGTATGTTTCTGCCTGTGGGTCTTAGAACTGGCTATTTCCTCGGCCTGGAATCCTCATGCTTCAGATGACTCTAAGATGCACTCCCTTATAGCAAGTATTTTTCCAAATTAACCTTTTCAATGAAGGCTCCCCTGACCATCCTGACTGGAAATTGTAGCTCACACTGTCCTACCCACTCCCAAGGCCCTAGCTTTTCCAGACTCCCTTTACCCTTCACTTTTCTTTCTTCATAACATTTATCACATTGGAACATTTTGTAAAACTTACTTATTTATTATCCATCTATTTTTACTGTCTTCCAGTGGCATGCAAGCCTGAGGAGAGAAGGGATTTTTGTTTTGTTCACAGCCATATCCCAAGCACCTAGAATGGTAGTTGGCGGGTGGTCGGTGAATGTGTCTAGAATGACTGGAAGACTGAGTAAGTCTTGGGAGTCTAGATGCTATTTCATTTTTACTCTTTGCTGCAATCACAGAAACTAACACAGTTCTAATAAATATGAGAGGCTAACTGTAATGGAGTGAATGAACAAATAACCATGTGGAGTCATCTTGCTTTTGTATGCTGGAGATGCAGAACATTCTGGAAAGGCTAGCCATTCTAAAACCAATGACTGACATCCTCAAGAACTTGGCATGCAGTAGGAAACAACTTTCCAATCTGCAGGTAACTAAATCTCTGGGTTAACAGAACACACAAGCCTATTCTGCTCTTGACTTATTCCCTCTCTGGAGCCGGTCACTCCATTTGCTTTCTGTTCACTGTTTTTCACCCTCTTATTCTTGCAAACATTCAGAGGGGTCAACTACATCTTTAATATATGTTTATATTATGGCAGATACTATGACAGAAGACTATCTTCTTTTTAGGCCAGACATTGGGCAGGGGGCAATTTAATATAAATTATTAAATATATAAAAAATATTTCCATGTTTTTAAGAAAAGCATTGTAAAACCTTGGTTGTGTTTAATGCACACAAGAACAGAGTGAACACATTTCTGGAAATAGTAAGGTTGAGAACTTGTCGTCCATTTGGGGGAAAAAAACCCTTTTGCCTTGAATGATCCTGAAGCATCCATTAGAGCTGTATGATACTTGAGCTGCTGAGGAACAAGTCACCACTTGACCTTGAGCAATGGTCATTGAAAAAGCAAGTATTCAAGCATAGAGGAAGCTCTGGTAACTTTTAATTTGAGGATGAAGAAGGAGCTCTTATATTTTTTTCTAGGGGTATAGAACACAAATACACTACAGGTCACATTTTCAAATGTGATTCATATGTGATTTATTTAAGTTGTCTCTAATTTGTTGGACTGTTTTTACTGAACTTTAGCTGTGGAAAACCAACTTGAAGTAAAATTAAAGAGGGAATGAATGATTTCTTTACCTGTGTTGCACCTTGTACTGCCATCCCATGCTTGAATGCTTTGGGTATCATAGCAGTGTCACCTCTCTAGGGAAATTCAGGCCAAACTTGAGGTTATACTTCTCCATAATGAGGAATTACAGAGACCAATAAAAGTCATTCCTCCATTAGAGTAAAATTCTTTGCACTTCTGTTGTAACTACTAGCACTTCTCTCCTCCACCACCTACCTCCTATGAAATACAGGCATCTATTGAGTTCATCACTTCTTCCATTAGCTGAAAAACCAACCATCTTCACTCCCACATACAGTCTAGATCTGACTTGTAACTAATATTCTGGGCAAGATCTGTCCATAAAATATTCAGCTCTTTAACACCTACATTTTTCTCAATTAGTGTCCTTAGCCCCAATTTTCCCTTTCTCCATTCCCTAAATTCATTGCATCTTCTGAGATCACACTTTCAATTTCCATTGACATTCTGTACTGTTAGCCAAGTCTTCAGGGAATTTAGATAAGGGAAAAACATCACTTATAAACAAACAGTGTTTTAGGGTCTCTTGTTCTTTATATATCATTGAAAAGTGGGTGATGGATTTGCAATCCCCATGGCCTTTATCTGTCACTTCCTAATAGAGTCACTTCATTGCTTCCATATGTTCAGTTATTACACCTCCTCCTTCTCAATTTTGGCCCTTCTCCATGCACTGCCACTGAGTGGTGACTTTCCAGTGGGTATCGGGTACCTCACTGAAAATTGTCATGCTGTGCATCTAACTTCCTCTTTGTTTGAGATTGTATCATCTCTACTAATAAAAGCCATTTTACTGAATAGAAACATGATATCTCCACTCATTTTTTTATCATCAAGATACTACAATATCTATTTAGTCAATTTGCTCATTTCGACCTAAGGTGATAAGCAGTAGTTTTTAAAATCACTCAGTGCCTGAGGATCATCACAGGCATCAGGTACACCTCAGACTGTAACCTCATTTGGAAACAAGGTTATTGCAGATGCAATTAGTTAAGACGCAATATGAGATCCTGCCAGGTTAGACGGCCCTTAAACCCAATGAGTGTCCCTATAAAAGACAGAAAAGGACCCAGAAAAATGTAATGTAAAGACGGTGACAGAGACTGGAGAGAGGTGTCTGCAAGCCGAGGGGACTAAGGATTGCCTGTAACTACCAGAAGCTTGGAGAGAGGCAAGGTGCTGTTTCTCCTTCAGAGCCTGTGGAAGAAACCAAACCCTAGAAGAAAAAATACCTTGATTTCAGATTGCTGGTCTCCAGATCTGTGAGGGAATAAATTTTTGTTGATGTAAACCATTCAGTCTGTGGTGATTCAGTATAGCAGCCACAGGAAACTAATAGACTCCGCTCCCTCATTTCTTCCCTCCCTGCATCTGAGCAGCCAACATGTCCCTCTGTTAACTTTGTTTCCACTCTTCTCAGAGCACTTCTGGAATATTATCCCTGTACCTGAAACCACATTTTAAAAATGGGCAAGATGGGCAAGATCTAGAGAAAAGTGAAGAGTCTGGGTATGTGAGAAAGTTAAGGGAGACCTGAGAGATGTACATACATTTTTGAAAAACTTGCTCTCTGAAAGCAAGTATCACAATTTCGCATGGTGTAACTAAGGTAATATGTATTAAAACACTTTGCAAACAGTAAAATGACACATGAGTGTGGGTTATGGATATTATCGATCCAGAAGGCCACATTAGAAATAGCAAGGGCTAGATATTTAAAAAAATCAAAAGAATGTTTTTGTACAGAACTTATTTCCCTGTGAAGGGAGTTTTCCCAGGACAACAGGGCTCTAACTGAAGGCACTTAAATATAGAAAAGATGGCTATTGGCCAGATAATCTATAAATGTCTCCAGCATTAACTAGCTAAGTGATCTTGGGCAGGTGACCTACCCTTTCTGAATTTGTGTTTTAATATGGAAAACAAAATGTAAGTATCAGTCATTTGGGGTGATTACTGTGAAAAAATAAATGCACTTCCTGAGCTAGAAAGCACAATACAAACAAAAGGGACTAAAGTTGCTTTTCACTCTAAATTTCAATGATTCTGCATGACCTCACTTCCCCAAAGTCTCTTAGGATCTAAAATCACTGCCTGCTGCCTTTCTTGATAAGAACGCAGATGAGCTCCTAGCAATCCTTGTCGAGTTACTAATCCTCAGTGATCAGTATCCCGACCAGACCACTTCATTCCATGGATCTTCAGAAGACCACTCTGTATGCCTGATCCTGTAGACACCAAGCTCAGTATTTCTGTCTGTCTCTGGGCTGGGCCATTACAAACAAGTCTTTTTCTTTCATTAGTTGACTTTTGCATTTCTTTTTTTCTCACATTTAAAAATGACAAGCTAAGTCAATATTGTTTTGCTGATCACTTACCATTGTTTAATATGTTGTCTACATTTGTAAAGGCTGCTGGTTTTGGAGTTTTCTATTAAGTATCCTCATTTTTTAAATGCTTTTAGGTATTTTTCATTTGGCTTGGCTTTTAATAAATGGACACTTTAAATTCAGGATGTTCCATGCTTTGTTTCTGGAGTCCTCCAAATTAGTGGGGATTTTTTTCTTTTACTTTTCCAGAATTTGGTTAATGCTGAAACAAAATCTTTAAAACTGGATGAATATACATTCTTTATAACAATTATAGAAATAGGAGGAAATAAAATAAATCAACTTTACATTTATGTTTACATCTATACATTTTCAAACTACCTAAATGCCAAGACTTCCTTTCATCTTTAACATTTAATTAGTGCTACCAATTCAATTTTTTGAATACAGAGTCCTAGTAAGAGACCCTATAACACTTAATAATTAACCTCCAAGGTCCAGTATGCCTACTCTTCAGAAATGGAAACTTTGTAATGCTCTTTTCTATCATTCTACAAAAAAGAGGTCTTTCACATTTCAAATATTGGTTTTGCTGCTTCTACACATGGCAAATTAATTTGGCTTTTATAATGAGGTGGAATGTTTCAAATCTAAATTAACACCTTTGGCTTTACTTTGTGAGAAGACCTACTCATTATTCTCTAGTAACTTAATGGCTGTGCAATTCTATGAACCAAAATAGTTTAATGTAATCTGACATTTATGACTTCCACATAATATCAACTGCTAAAGTTTGAAAAAAGGTTTCTATTCAGAAAAAACTCAAGCTAATAAGCATGCACCCAATATTAAAATCGGGTCAGAGATCCTTTTCACTTTCATTACATGTAATTTATGCCACTTGAATGTAGTTTAATAAGGTCATAAAAATGCCAGTTGTGGTATCTCATAATACTTTTTATAAACTGGTTTTACAGTCTCTCCTTTGTTCCAAAGTTCAAAGTGACAATTGAAATGCACAGGTTGCTTAGGAGTTCTTTAAGTCCTGGAAAAACTTAAACTTAATGGTGAAAATATAAATTTTATATGTGTGTATGTATATGTATATATATGACACATAGCATTTATGAATACTTATATAGTATATACTTAGAGATAGGTTAAGATATACTATTTACTTAAATACATTTTTAAAATGCAAAACTGTTTTCCAAAATCTTCATTACCAAAACACATTACTTTCTTCCAGGTGCATTTAAGGATACTTTTCAATTAAAAGGGAAAAAACAGAATTCAAGAAAAGGCTGGTTTTCTATTATTGCTTTGGTCTTAGCCTTTTGTTAAGATAAAATGAAAACTTCCCAACACTTACTCCCAACTTGGTCAATGACAAACAATACTCCAAGGGGCCCGTACAATGGTGTCACTGTCAGCTTCCCATGACTTCACTCACTTGCTGACCATTGCCTTACTTCCTGGTGGAGGTAAATAGGGCTTTGTGGGCACTTCCCTTAAGTCATTTTAGAAGAGATAAATTAAATAATGATTGCAATGTAATATTGTGATAGTGCTAAAATATTTCCTTCAAGTTTCAGCTTTGAGCACAAGTTTCCAATAATATATAATTTTTCATCTGCTAGCTCAAACTTTGGGTTTTATTAAATTCTACAGCTGCCCTCAGTATTTATGCATTGGTGACCGACCTTGATATATTATAATAATATAGAGCTAAGACTTTATATAAGAATACAAAAATGTCTCAAAACTCACATTTGAATCAAACATGGATAATCAACACAATTTGCTTAAACGCCTATTGAACAAAAACTTAAGCAAGCGTTTTAGTTTTGAGCCAACATTGAGATCAGTATTCACACAGGTTGCTCCATTTATCTGAAATCTTTCATAGAATGATTTCTATTACCAGTTACGAGAATTATTCTGGGAGACACTAAAAGGGTTCCTATTCAGTACTCAACCACTCTAGAAGTTTCAGTTAAATTGATACTTGGTGAATATGGAGCTACTTCTTAGAAGTGTTTCTCATAATCTGCTAAAAACAGCAATAACAAAACTGTACAGTATTTATATTGCTTTTGTCAAGAAGGAAAACACAAGGGTCGTAGTCAGGGCTGGGTTCAGTTCAGTAACTGTATTGTTGTGTGACGTCCTACATGCTACTTCAGCTGAGTTTACTAATCTGTGAAACTGAACTAATTACAGCATCCTGTAAGATTAAAATATAAAGTGGATGTATGTTAAATGAAAGCTACAATGTGCATCATAAAAATAATATATTCTCATCGTCTTCATCATAATTATTATTAGGGGGAAGTGCACATGACATATTAAATAGTGAATGTGGTTTTCTGCAGGTTTCAATAAAGACCCTGGCTTCTCAAGTCAGACACTCTTGCTTATTAAATATACCACATATTAAAAATACCTGTATGCTTGCAACCAGGAAGGACTCCCTCTGGGGTAACTGGTGCCCAGGAGCAAAGGAGGCTAGAGGGAATCATCAAGAAATTACTAGGATTTAGGGTCAACAGGGCAGAAGACTCTGGGAAAAGGGGCAGCAAGCAGGGAGTACTAGTTCCAGGGCAGCCTCAGAGCTGCTGACAGTTTCAGGGTGGCCTCAGAGCATCCTGACCTGGAGGATTTAGGGCCAGAACCAGTGTTTCCATTGGTTAGCGATGCTGGATAAAGTCTTCTCTTCCATCCTCAGTCATGTGCCCTTGAGTCTGGAATTAAGACGCAATCCTGGTTTCACAGCAGCACAGTCTTGAACTTGAAGGGGTGGGACACATTCTCATCAATTCTATGTCAACTTTTGGTTGGCAACACCTTCTTGGTATATGGTAGTCAGTTCATCTCCTTGTGGGCAATATAGAAATAAATCTAGTAAATTTCCATGGGAAAATAAACTTTGAGTTATTAGATGAAACCAAGACCTAAAGTTATGGGAAATACATGATGTATATTAAATACAAACCATTTGTGCTGGCAAATCCTATGATTGAAAAACAAGTTTCACTTGATCCTTAAAGAAACAATTTTATATCATTTCAGATATGGTTTTCTTCTTTGTTTGTAAAATAATCTCCATACCTGAAGTCATCCTGGTGCTTGGGGTTTTACTTTTCATGCCCATTTTTCTCCCTCTGAGGGACACAGACATCAGAAAGAAGGAAACCTGGACTTCAACCCCAAGCAATGCCACTTTACATTGAGTCTTCATTATCACAGCGTCAAACTGTGTAATTACCACCAAACTGTGTAATAACCATTACCACCACCATACTGAGCTGCCAGGCAACATCCTCAGGGTGGCATTCAAAAGTTATACTGAGAGGCAGAAGGACCATTGTCAAAACCCAACCTCAGCAATTTTATTAGAGTCCCTCTGCCATTTTATTATGTAACTTTATGAAAAATTGAAGCATACAGTACTTAGAGAGGAATAGTTACTAGGCGTGTATAGTGAGGGCTAAGTGGGAGGAGTCTTTGTGAATATTGAATAGGCAGGATTGTAATAAACCTAAATCTGTAGCCCAGACAGGATCCTTAGATGTTTATTTGCATCGCAGGAACTCAACATGAAGGAACAGCCCTATATGATTCGTGACTAGTGAAATGACCTTTTGCTGCTTTCAGTTATTCCCTGGTACTCCTTCAAGGGTAGGAGGCTCTGAAGACTTGGTGTTTTTATGTGAAAATTGTGTGAAAATCCTTACCGGTAATTCCTAGCTGCATGTTGAAGAAACCCACCCACTTGGCCTTCAAGGCTCCATGTCGGCTGCCCTTCAGTCATCCGAGGTTCTCGCGTGAAGATGTGCTAAGAGCTCCCGAAGTCACGGGCATCCTCAAGCTCCAAATGTGCTAAAGACAAAAATTTTGTGTAAGAATCACCAGATTTATCCCAGGGATCCAGAAGTTTTCAGAATAGCTTCTTTCTTGTGTACCACCCCAATGTTTTCCTACCTGACTCTATTTGAGAGTCTCAGTTGTGTACGTACCTCACAACTGAGAAGTAAGAATAGGAATAAAAATAGAAATAGAAAATACTCAGGGGAAGCCTTATTACCATGGATTTAATAGACTCAGAGTTTAGAGTATATAATTTAAACAGTTCTGGCTTTAGAATCAGGGCTATGCAGGTTGAATCTGTGCTTTCACTCTTGCTAGGTAGTACTTGAGCATGACAATTAACCTCTCAGAGCCCTAATTTCTATAACTATAAAAGGTAGGGCTGGCCATTAATTACTATAAGGTGATGTACGTAAGGCATCCGATAGAGCCGCTGGTTCAGAGTAGGTTTTCAACAATTCATAACCACTAACCACTTCTCAGAAGCTGAAACACTACGTCTCTTGCATGACGCAGGGAAGGGCTGTGCCTCACTGACTGCCCTAGCTCTCTCCCCACACAAAATTTTCTTTTCCAGTCTCCAAATACCTTAAATTGTGAAAGTATTTACTATTTATATCTTTCAAAAAGTTATCCTAAGAATTCTCACATGGATTTGAAATTCCAAGCACTGATAGTTACTCTCACGCCAAACATTCTCCCTCAGTTACTAGAGATTTGACTAAAAATCTCCCTCAGTTATTAGAGATTTGACTAAGTCTTGTGATATTCTGAGAAAAAAAGGAAAAAAATTGTTAAAACCCAATTATGGGAAAATGACATAGACAAATAATCTAATCTGTTTTTCTTCCCTACAGGAAATACTGACATAATGTCCATTCCTTATATAAGATAACTTTCTGTCTTTAAAAGATTTCCAATTGTTTGAAGTCAAACTGAAAGTAGGCAGCAAAAAAGACATTATCTAAAATATCTGAACTTGAATTTGAAAAGTAATCTTGAGTACATGTTTACACAATGCTTTAGAATAACAGACTCATAGAATTTTCCCATTGATTGTCTCTTAAAGTTAACAGAACATTTATTTGTGTTTGTTGATACTATGACTTACTGTGAAAAAAATATCCAGTTGATTAAAAATGCTTATAACACACAGTGCTCCACCATAACAGAAGGCAGTTTCATGCCCTTAATAAATGGATGACCACTGAGATAACTGTGGTGACAATCTCTCGATGGCTGAGCATCACGATGAACGATTCATTTTTGCATAGAATATGGTCTCATATTCTTTTTTATTCAAGTGCTGAAATATCCTTGTCTAGTGAAAGATTAATTAACTGGGGTTTAATAGCTTAAAGCCTAATAGTGTATATATGGTACATATGTACATACATTTGTATATAAGTAGCTGTGTGGTAGACTACCTGCAGAGATGGTTGCCAGCTTCCTCCTGTCCCTGTGCACGCATGCTGCTCCTCCTGTCTCTCCTCTTGAATCTGGACTGGTCTTACTCAAAAGAACACAGCAAAAGTGGCTCTGTGCTACTCCTGGGCCTGGCTCTTAACAGACCTGGTGGCATTTACTTTTCCTTGGAAACCTACCATCTTCTAAGAAGTTGGGTTTCTTAGTGAGTAGTAAGAAACCATGTGGAGAAAAAGAGAGACCACACAGAGATGAAATGAAGCACTGCCGCTGGTAGCCAGCACCAAAGGGCCAGACACATTAGTGAGGCATGTTGTCTGCTCCAGCCCAGATGAGCTCCCACATGCATGTGGCCACATAAGTGGCCTAGTCAACACCACATGAGGCAGAAAAAACAGCCAGCTCAGCCGAGCAAACTCATGGAAAGGGATATTTTTGGGTTTTTGTTTGTTTGTTTTGAGCCACTAAGTTTTGGTGTGATTTGTTATACAGCAAAAGAACAGTGGACATACCTCACTATCAGAATCAGAGAATGGAAGACAGTAATTCTTGAAATTGGGGCTTTGTAAATTGCAGTCTTAAATGTGGTCATCCTAGTGATACCAAGGGTCAGTAATTCTGGCTTATTTTCCACAAGAGTTATTTGATTGAGTTATGTTGGCCTTCTCAGTATGGCTTGCCTGTGAGTCACACGCCCAAGGTTTGCTGCAGCAATTCCTCCTGACGGAGACGGCAGCAGGGCTTCCCCAGCAGCAGGTCTGGTTTCCCTTGTTAAGTTTCAAAAAGCATATAGACAGCAAACAGACACCACTACTGTACATCCCAACACTGGTATGCAAACAATTAGGCTACAGAGATGACGCCCTTTCACAGATTTGGTGGAAGAGCTCAGCAAAGATTTGAAGCCTCTCAGAAAGGTAGGGTTCTCACATGAACAACACTACACCGTGTGGCATGTGCACACTGCTCAGAACGTTTTATACACTAGAAAAAGTTTCAGGACATGGTGTCTAGTCAGGTGAGAGCTAGTTGGAATCTGAACTGGGTTCATGATAGTGGGCAGCAATAAGGAAGGGTAACGACACAGGGTTTAATAGCTCTTAACACACGGTAGGTGACAGATTCAAAGAGATGAGCAAGAAGGGATTCTAAGAGCCAAGTATGAAATGAAGGTGGTACAACATGTTGCTTGCTTTTATATTTTTCAGTTGAAGTATAGTAGACATACATGCTTTTTTCGTTTTTCAAGAGGAGGTGAGCAGACCTTTGGTAAACTATTTCTTATTGGTATAAACACTCCTTGGAGATACTCTCACCCTAAACTCCTATAAACTACAAGCACAGATTCTTAGAAGTGATTTTTTAACTGCTTTTATTTGGACTACTGAGCACATATAGCAATCTAGCATATAGCTATATGAACACATACAGCAATCTAGATGAGAAGAGATATAGATTTAGATCATAGCTTGACCCAACGAAACCAAAACCAAATGAAAATGAAACAAAACAAAAATCCAAGAGGGAGTTAATTGAGACCCACCAGGATTGGGAGCACCGCAAAGTTTAGCACTGCCCAGCGCTTTATAATTTCCAGCAACAACTTCTCTTGAACAGTTCAGATGGGACTAAAATGTTTCTTTGCAAAGTAGCAGGTCCTCTAGCAGTTTTCCAGGGCTTCCAGTCCCTATCAGAATGCTTAAAGAACTTCTTTGTTTTTCCACTCTTGGGCTTTGTCTAGGATTAGACATTCTATTTAGTTCAGCCAGAGAAAACGCTCATATTTGTTAGTTTTAGACATATTTCCTGGGTGAGTCCTACATTTTCCATTTCTTCCCCAAGTACTAGAGTATGCAAACATCCTGTATATATCATGTAAAAATCAACCCAAACCAAAAATCCTCCGTGGCCTCCAGAACCACTCTAACTACCTCTCTATTTTCTTACTGTCAAACCTGTATATCCTTATACCACATTTGTTTCCCAGGTAACTCCAAGTTGATTTCCATTCCTACCCACTTCACTAAAGTTGCTTTGGAGAAGTTTCCTAGTAACCCCTGTGTCGTTAAATCCAACGGACAGTTTCAGTCCTCATCTGTCTTGGCTGCTTCTCAGCTTTCAGAATAGTTGACCTCTTTATTGGAGAACTTCTTTTAATGTGGGTAAATGTTTGTGCCCCCACCAAATTCATATGTGGAGGCCCTAATCTCCAATGTGATAGATTTATTTGGAGTTGGGGCTTTTTGAGAGGTAATTAGGCTTAAGAGTGAGGCATTATGACGGGATTAATGTCCTTTCAGGAAGAGACACCGGAAAGCTATTCCTCTGTCCACGGGTGGGTGCAAAGGAGAGGTCCTGTGAGCACACAGTGAGGGAGCAGCTGCCTGCAAGCCAGGAGAGGAGGCCTCAGATGACACCTACCTTGCCAGAACTTTGATCTTGGACTTGGTCTCCAAAGTGTGAGAAATTATTCTCTGTTGTTTAAGCCCCCTGGTGTATGGCATTTTGCTATGGTGGCCCGAGTTACTAACACGGCTGTCCTGACACCACACTTTCCCACCTTTCTGGTCCTATGTGCCCAGGCTATTTTGGAATATCTCATGCTATACCCTAATTTTAAGTGTTGGAGAGCTGTAGCTTTCTCTCACTCTATTTTCTCCTTCTAGAAGGTATCTTCCTCTGTCACGGATTTATATACTGTCTGCATAACCTCATGCAAGCTGTGCACACACAATTCCAGGGAGCACCATCTGCTTAGACTACTGAGGTCATACAAAGTATGACCCTGTTCATATGGTGATAACTCTCAAATTTATACAGCCAAACTGTTTTTCTCCTTTGTAATCTTATTTCCATCAGCTGCTTCAATATCTCTGACTTTCGTTTTGCTATAGGCGTCTCAAATTAAGTATATAGGGGATAAACGCCATGATCTTCCTTCCTTGACAGTATGCCACCCATCATTAAGTGACTTCTCCATTCACATAGTTGCGCATGCTGGAAATCCACGGTATCTTCAACACCCCCCATCCTACTACTCTCCGTGTCCAATCAGTCCCTCAAGGCCGTACTTCATCCCCATTCAAATCTCTGTGGCTTAACACAATAAAAATTCATGGTTAGGTAGCTGTCCACCGTGAATTGGATGGTTCTCAGAACACCAGCTCCAGATCCAAGGTTCCCTGCACAGTGTGGATAGGCTGTGTTCAGCATGTGGCCCAAGGCCACTGTGGAGGGGGCAGGAGAGTGGAGGGTGCCTGTGGGAGGTTTCCATAGGACTGGCCTGGAAACAGGCATAACAGTGTATATTCCACTGCCCAGAATTCAGTCATATAGCCTCACCTAACTTCAAAGAAGGCTAAAAAATGAAATCCTGTCATGTGTCTAAAGAGAAAGATGGATATTGGCAGTCATGAGCTTTCTTTTCCATGACAGTTCTTGCCAGTTCCGTCAAAATGGATCTTCCATCCATTTCTCCTTTTTCATTGTCAACAAATGAACGCAAAGCACTATCCTGTCCCACATGAAACACGACAATAGCCTCCTAATGAAGGTCTCTATTTCCATTATTGCTCCATGAAATCCATTCTTCCCCCAGCAGATCAAGTAATCGTCTTAAACACAAATAAAAACTTGTCAACTGCTGTCTCCATTTAAACCTTTCAATGCATGCCCCTACTCTTAGGACAGGTCCAAAGCCTTACGAAGGTCCAGGAGGTCCTGCATGACCTGTCCGTGAGCCACCTCAGCCACCTTGTCACGTGCTCCCTCGCCCGCTGCTGTTCAGCCATGTCAAGGCTGCTCTTGGGCAGGGTCATTGGTTAAGCTCTTCCCTTCTCTGGAATGCTTCAGCACATTTTCTTAGTCTCGGCCTTAGCCTCTTACTCATCTTTCAAGCCTCAGTTCAAATGTTACTCCCTCAAGATGGCGTTTTCCCTTTCTCACCCTTATCCCTCAATGGGGCTTCCTGCTATTTCCCTTTTATAACATCCATTGCTGTTGTAAAATCACCTACCATTCATCTTTAATCTGTCTGTCTAACTGGACTGTAATCTCACACAAACAGCAAGTAGTTCTCTCTCCAAAATGTCACCAGAATGTAGCACAGCGCCTGACACCTAACAGCAGTAGTGTGGTGGAGTGTACTCATACTGGCTGACGTCTCATCAGCCAGTCATTGTTAAACTCCCAAGAATCTTGCAAATTAATTGTTTAACAGCCATTATTAAAAATTAAGTAAATTATATTTAAAACAAAGGTAACAAATACTGAAAAGTCATCATTTCTTAATTATTTCACTACACTTTATTATCTATGGTCTTGACCTTAGCTATGTTATTGTATCTGTGGGTGGAAATACTATGTAATGGTGTGCTACTCAGTGTCTCATCCCAACTCTGTGTTCAATGATTTTAGGTTGGTAGCTTGAAAAGGACTACTGTAGCAGTGTCTACATCACAGAAATGAGCAAATGCTACAAATCAGGGCTCCCTTCTACCTTCACCCAGCTAGTGTTAAATCTTTACTTGCACACCACCACATAATGAGTACTCTACAACGATTTGTTGAATGAGTAAAAGAAAGTGTAATACTATTGTGCTTCTCTCCATTATTAATGCAGACATGTGGATTACTCCTTGGCTTTACACAACCTTACCAATCACCCAAGTAATTCAAGTCAGGTATCTCTAATGTATTCAGAGACTTTAGACAGAATTGTTATTTTGCCCTGAATCACATGGGTAATTTCTTTGGTTTTCTGCTTATTGTGTATATATACCAGCCTCTGTTCTAGTATTTAAAAGTCATTATGGCAGCATTTTCCAAGCATCCTGACTTGTAACATCTTCTTCCAGTTGTGTTTGCCAGCCTATTAGAGGTCAGTGAAATTGATCAGGAAAATGTACAACCCAATTGTTCAGTGTTACATGGGCTCTATAAGAACTTGTGAGTTAGATAAGCAATTTGGAAATCAATTCACTCTCTGACACCCTCATTCATTCCAAATACTTTCTGACATCTTAGGAGACTCTAGAGGTAGTGGAGCCAGACCTGTCAGCATGGCAGTACCTTTTAGCAACCCTGTCTCCTTTGAATCAAATAACCATTTTTTAGTCACTACAACAAAACGTCTCTGTTGTGCCTTTTGCTGTAATCAGCTTTATATTAGCATTGCTGCATTATTTACTAGTTGTCCTGTTTTCTCCACTATCTAGCAACCCCCACAAACCAAGTCTTTTATATCTCTATCCTCCCAGAAAATCAAGACAGTGCTTTGTACATAATAAGTGCCCAAATGATGTTTATTAAAATAGGGGCATCTATCTCCTTTATTCCCCAGCTTCAGAGTACTTTCATTGAATCTAGAAAACCAAAAGTTTGTACTTTTCTTGACTGTTGGATTGATTACTAATAAAGAATGTTTAACAAGTATAAGTGGGAACAAACATCAAGCAAATAAAAATTTTGAATTCTTCTATTAAAATGGCTAAAATATATGAAACTTAAAATATGTTTGGATAAATAGTTTTGTCTCGAAATTAGTTGTGTGAAGGGATCTGGTGGTAGCTGCATGGTTATTTTCTCTTTGCAGTGAAGGCAAAATCACGTTCAGTGTTTGCCATTGTTTTTACTGACTGTGCGCGCTGCTTTAGTGCTGTTCTCAGCTGGACTATAAAAAACAAAATGAATCATTAGCAATGTCAGGTTTCAGAAAACCCGTACCTGCCATTTTTCCAAACGAACATGCTTCTTGTTCAGGATTCCCTCGTATTTTCAGGATTAAAAAGTCCTGCAAATTTAGCTGCAACCAAGAGCAACTACAAAACCATTAGCAAACTGACGTTTCTACTGTCCAAAGTTTGCAAAGCTTTGAAAAATCAGCGTGCCCCCACGGGAACTCCGCAAGCGCGTGCGCCCCCCAGAACCCGGCGCTCGCGGCTCGGTGCGCATGCGGACCACGTGCGGCGCTCCGCCCCCGGGAAGCCGGTCGGCGGAGAGAGGCGGAGCGCGAGTACCGCACGCGCCTGCCCGGGCCGAGCCTGGGCCCACGGAGCTTGCCCGTCGCCTCTGGCCGCGCGTCCCCCTGTGCGTGGCCTGCCGCCGGCAAGTCGCCGGACGCCCTTCCCGGGGGGGGGGGGGGGGGGGGGGGCGCTGACCGCAGGCGGGGAGGCGCGCGAGGCCGGGCGGGCGCCCCGCCGGCTCCTGCCGCCATCCCCCGTCCTTGCGGAGGGCGCGCGGGCTTCGCTCGCCCCGGGGCTCGGCTACCGACGAGCTGGGCGGGTTTCGTGCGGTGAAAACGAACCGAGATTCTGACCCGAAAGACCAAAGGGAAAAACAGCGGAGAAGTGCTGAACTGAGGAGTGATCTCGGCGAAGAAATCTCAGGCATTTCTACAGCGTGAAACCAAATTTACAAACGCAAGGGATTTATTTTCTAGTTTGATAATAGCTATGAGCAAATAGCATGGGAATAGCAGGAACGTAGCAAGTCTGGACTTACTCTGAAAAACGGTGTGTCATGAACTAATTATTTTGGTTACCACTTAATTGTTTTTGCTTTTCTCAAATTAAAAATAAGGATAAATAATAAAAAATCTTTAATAATGTGTAAGTGCTAATAGTTCGAGATTTTACAAGAATAGGAGGAGAAGTGGATTCTCTGTGGGAAAATTTTTGTTCTTCTGTAACATGGAGAAAGGCTGGTAAATAAACACCTGTGTCATGGAGCATTCACAAATATGCGAAATGAGTCATTTTTAGTATGCTTACAGAGCAGGGATTTGATTATACCCCGGTGTTCGTGTTTGGTAAGATTACTACCACTCCTACTACCGTAGTGTCTGCGTTGTTTAATTTCCCAGTTTTCCTTTTTGGTGCGTATCAGGATGTAGGAGCTTTGGTGTTTTCAGCCTATGCTCAGGATGCCAGGGCCAAAGGGAATGACAGTGCCCTTAAATCACAGGAATGAGCTGTTCTTCGTGGGAGTGACCTCTGGCTCTTCTGCACCCCACTCCTCACTTTCCCCACAGATGGGAAGGGCCTCTGTGTTCTATGTGACCAGTGGGAAGGGAACAGAATATTCATATATAAATGGCCTGTTCTGTACCACTATACTCATATTCACATTCCACATAACATTTACTTTAATCTGTAAAGTAATATTCCACAATAGACAGTTATTCTCTTTATATAAAGAGGGAATTGAGGCTCAGAGAGGCTCAATAATTCATGAAGTTCACACAGTTGGATATGAAGAAGTCTGTCTGCAAGATCCATGCTCTTTCTTCTGCATACACATCATGCTGCAGGCAAGGAGCTCTTTCCCACTGGAGACCACAAAAAGACACCCATCCACTCCCAGAAGAGTAATTCTGTTGGCCTGCTAAGGGCTACATACAGTAACTATTTTTTATTAAAGAAAACCTATCAGCAGTCTGAGGAAAAACAAGAATTGGTGGAGAGAGATCTCAGTGGCAGTGTCCTCTGTATTCCTATTGGCACAGGCAACAATAATGTGCTATCTCCCCTTCAAGTAGCGACAAATTCCAGTGTGTATAGTAGGGAATTCTGGGGGGATCCGGGCATTTACTACTGAAGATGACAGCTCTGTAGTGACCTTGCAAGGACGGCGCCATTTCTGACTACAGCCAGAGCGTCTTCATTTGTTCATTCTTAGTTTATCGTAAGACCATCAGCAGAGCTGGTGAGCAGCCTTACATTCTACCAACAGACAGACTCCACTCCGACTTCCAGTCTGTCATGACAGCTGTGACCGGAGCCAGAGACCAGGAGTGTGTGGTTTCCTTTTGACCCGTGAA
The DNA here is from genome assembly GCF_040802235.1 of Manis javanica. Classification (NCBI taxonomy): domain Eukaryota; kingdom Metazoa; phylum Chordata; class Mammalia; order Pholidota; family Manidae; genus Manis; species Manis javanica. Next base: position 27,457,858 of record NC_133168.1, on the reverse strand, counting down.
AATGGGAAAAGAAAGCTATTAACCACTGATTCCAGAAGTTGCCATCTTTAAGAAAAGGAGACTGAGCTTTGTATTATGTTATGAGATGGTCAGTCAGATGTGACCACCAGAGGAGACAGAGGAGAGGCTCAGGAAAAACCAAATTTTATTTTACTCACAGGCCTTGCAGACAGGAGGCCTGGCATGCCACACAGGGCCACAGAGAGAAGCACCAGGGTGGTCGGAAGTCAGAAGACAAGAGGGAGAGGAAGCTAAGGCCACACAGTCTTTCTTGGAATTTCCGTGTGAAAGGCAAGCAGGGCTGGGTGAACAGATTGGAACTGGCTAGTTTGAGTAATTTTGGTAGGCTTTGGACTATGGGGACGATCCTAGTTGACTGGTACCTGGCTGTGGGATGACTAGAGAAGAGGAATATTGCCTTGAAAGTTCCTAAAGGTGTGCCAGCTAGCTGGGGTCAGGTGTGACTGAATTGGGTAAACTTAAGCAAGTTAATCATCCCCCTGAGCCTCAGTTTCCTCATTTGTCAGCAGAGCTTGAGCTAGATAATAAAGTTCTTTTCAGGTATAATGTACTGTAATTCTTATATATAAATAAAGCTTATGTTGGTGAAATTTCTGGGTCTCCTCAAAGGGAGGGGCTCTGAGAATACAAATTTTGACTTAAACTCTAAGAGAAAATATTTTTCCAGGTTTGTCTCTCTACCCAAAAAATCCTTGAGGTTTGTAGTGAGTTAACACCAAGCCAGAGAGGTAAGCTGTAAATTACTTAGTTGGCCAAAATCAACTGTAGGTCAGTTATTTCAAAACTTGCTCAATTTTAGTGTTTGAAAAACATCAACGCCTCAAATATATTGTTATTATTGATGGAAAAAGTACAGTGGACCCTCTTCTAAAGAGAAAAGGCTTGGGAGGTAGGAAAACTCAGTGAGCCATCACACAGAGGGGGTTTAATAAAGAGAGTAGAACAAGGCCTTTGAAAGGGAAGTGTTGATTGCAAAGCATGTATAGAGGAATTTAAAAAATAAAGCAGGCCCTATGTGGCTAAATGATTAGTGATGTTATTTGAGAACTAGAAACAGAAAGACTGGCATGAAGAACTTTATTCATGTTAATCTATTCATCAGTTAGCTGTATTTAGAAGTCATCTCAAATACATTTTTGATGGACTGTGAGAAATTTACACAGAAAAAGTGCTATTGTGACTTTGCCAATAAATTGTGTATTTCACCATGTGCTAATGATTTTTTTCCAAAAGAGAATATGTTGTGACCTCAATAAACTTTTATATGTCAAAATAATGAAACAGAACCTTATTTTCTGGTGCCAACTTTCTATAAAATCACTCTTTAAAAAATATTAATCTCACTGCAGCATGTAGAATTTTACACACAGCTTCAGAATGGGTCTGGCACTACACCTCTTTATAAAGTGAAAAGACTTGGAATAGATTCAAGATTCAAATGCCAATGTTTGTATCTGTACCTTTGACTTCTTGTTGTTTTGTAATAAATGTATATAGCATATGCTTACACTATATCATATAACACAATCATATCTTAGACAACATCAGTGGGGTGATGTTGTGCCTTCATTACATTTTCCACAGTAGACATTTTTATAGGTCTGTGCTGTGGAAGAAGCAAATAAATATATGTTTCCTTTTGTTCAGCTGAGGTTGTCATAGCACTAAAAATAGCAAAAGTTATAAGCATTGTATTAAAAAATCTAAATGTCAACCTTTAGACTGGTTAATTTATCCACAGTAGAATGTCCTGGTTAAGTGCTAAGAGCTAAGGCTGATTCAGTTCAAGTCCCAGCTCTGCCTATTACCAGCTGTGTGATGCTGAATGCATTATTTAACCTTCCTGAACCTAGGCCTTCTCCACATCTATGACATGGGTAATGATAACACATATAGGCTCTTATGAGTTAGTATTTGTTAAGTGTTGGTGCTTGCCACAAAGTAAATGTTTGTAAGTTCTTGTTATTGTTTTTTATCTTCCTTAGATGCACAGGAAAGTCTGGAGAGAAAAATAAAACCTATGTTTTATATGGGGAAAAAAATAAAAAAACAACTTGGCAGAAAAGTTCCATTAAATTATTATGCAAATCATTTAACTGCAAGTAATTGAAAAGCTTCATGGTCAGGATTTCAGACTTATAATAATACAAAGAGGGCTTATTTGAAAAAATATCTGAATATGGGTAAAAACCAGAGGACCTTGTTGTGTTTGAACTTGCCCTATTCCCAGTCACCCTCTCCTTAGCTCTTTGATAGCCTTCAAGACCAGCTGTCTCATAATGATGGTTGCTGTGAAAAACAGTAGCCTAGCAGCCACTTGAGTGAATAGAACATGTTTTGGGGAGCTCCCCAAACAACAATCTCAGAGAATTGTCAGTATTTGACCTATCTGATAACCCTCATTAAAAGGCCTGCCCTCACTCAGTGTAAACAAACTTTTCCCTGGAAGCATTTGTCCAAAACAATCAACAACAATTGTTTAACATTGTTACTGCCTAAGCAAGTGATAATAATTGGAGCAAACAAGAATCTGACAAAAAGTTATAAGGAAAAATTGGAGAATGAGATATCCACAGGGGGCTCTGAACAGGTCTGGCTACTCTTGGAAATCTTGAAGGCCATATGCATGTGTAGGGCTGTGTATGTGCTCAGGAAAGATCTGAGAAAATTCTAAACTCTTCTGGCTGACTTGAGGTGCACACAAATAGGAAGTTTTTCAAGGCAGAATTGCAAACTATCTTCTTGAGTGTTGAATGTGTGCCCCCAAACGCACACACAGGGCACCTTGGCAAAGGCTGAAAGACTAATACAAGACATTTAAATTTTTTTCTGTTCAATTATTAGCTGAGCATTAATTAATTGAGCAGAGACTTCAGTGGCCACACATGAAAAAGAATACAGATATACTGAATTCAGTAAATTCATTACATATATGACTAGCAACAGCAAACACAGGAACAAGAAATATTGGGGTGGAGAAGGGGGGGTCTGATTTCCAGAGTTGCCACATTGTATTATTTAGAATGTCCAATTTTCAACAACAAATAGATGCAGATGTAAGAAAACAATAAAGAATGGCAAATGATGGAAAAGAAGTAGTTAATAGAAGATGTCTCTGAGGAAGCCCAAACATTGAACTTGACAGACAAATATTTTAAATCAGTTATCTTAAATATGTAGTTCAAGAGCTAAAGGAAATCATGACCAAAGAATAAAAGGGAAGGATGAGAATGATGTCTCACCAAATAGAGAATCTCCATAAACAAAGAAATAAACACAAATCAAATAAAAATTGTGGAGTTTAAAGAAAAATAACTCAAATGAAATTCAACTGAAGGTCTTAAAATCAGATTTGAACTAAAAGAAGAAGCAATCAATTTATTTATAGATAGATAAATTGAGATGATCAAGTCTGAGGAACAAGAAAAGAAAGAAGAAAAATGAACAGAACATATGGTGACCCATAGAACACCATCCTATGAGACACTGAGAAGCATATGAAACATAATCAGGGTTCCATAAGGAAAGGAGAGAAAGGAAAAGAAAGAATATTTGAAGCAATGATGGCCAAAAACATCCCAATTTTGATGACAGATATTAATTTACATAGTAAGGAAACTTAGGAAATTCCAACTATGATGAACACAAAGAGATCCACTCCTAGACAATCATAATCAAACTGTCAAAAGACAAAGGCAATAACAGTATAATTTATTTTTTCATACCTCACTTTTCTCCCAGTTTACTTAAAAGACAACTTCAAAAAACAATAATTATAAATCTATGTTTATGGACATACAATGTATAAATATGTAATTCCTAGAAATATGATAGCACCAGGGAGTGGGAAGGTAATGGAGTTATTTAGAAGTAAAGTTTCTGAAAGTTATTTAAATTAAGTTGTTATTAATTTGAACTACACTTTTATAAGATGTTAAACACTAGGGCAACTACTAAGAAATAACTTTAAAAAGTAACAATAATGACAAAGAAATAAAGGTGGCAAGCTAGAAAATAACTGCTTAAGGCAAAGGATGCAATAATGGAGAAATAGAAAACAACATTTTTAAAAGACATATGAGGAAAACAAATTGAAAATAGCAGGTATAATTCCTACCTTATCATTAATTAGATTAAATGTAAATTAACAATTCAATCAAAAGGCAGAGATTGGCAAAATAAATAAAAAATATGACCTAAATAAATTATGTCTACAGGAGATTTGCCTCAGGTTTAAAGACACAAATAGGCTGAAAGTAAAAGGATAAAAGATATGGCATGTAAACAGTAATGAAGTGACAGCTGCAGTAACTGTACTAATAGATACAAAATAGACTTTAAGGCAAAAATTGTTACTAAAGGGAAGGGCATTTTATAATGATAAAAGGGCCAATCTATCAAGAAGATAAACTAATTATAAACATATATGTACCAAACAACAGAGCTCCAAAATTTACAAACCAAAGCTGAGAGTTTAAGGGAAAAATAGACAATTCAGCAATAGACAATAAAAGTTGGAGACTTCAATACCCCACTCAATAATAGATAAAAGAACTAGATAAAAGATCAATGAGGAAATAACCTATAAATAAACTAGACATAACAGGCACATATGAAATATTCTACTCAACAGCAGTAGAATACACATTTTTCTCAAGAGCATATGGAACATTCTCCAGGAAAGACCATTTGTATGTCATAAAACAAGTCTTAATATACTAGAAAGACTGAAATCACACAAAGTATGTCCTCTGACCACATAGAATGAAATCTGAAATCTATAATAGAAGGAAATGCAGGAATTCATAACTATGTGGAAATTAAACAATGTATGTATGGAAAACATATATGAAAAAAATATGTGGAAATTAAAATATCCCTAAATCACCAATGAGGCAAAGAGGAAATCACTGAGAATGTAGAAAATACTTTGAGATGAACAAAAATGTAAATACAACATGCAAAAGCTTATAAGATATAGCTAAAATAGTGCTTAGAGGGAAATATATAAATCCCTATATTATAATTTATAACCTAACCTTCTACCATAGGAAATTAGACAAAAAGAGCAAACTACATCCAAACCAAGCAGAAAGAAGCAAATAATAAAGATTAGACAGAAATAAACAAATTAAAATATAGAAAAACAAAAAAATTTATGTAATCAAAAGTTGATTCTTTGAAAATATCAACAAAATTGATTGAGTAAGCTTTAGCTAGACTGACCACGAAAAAGAGAGGGAAGATTCAAATTACTAAAATCAGAAAATAAAAGAGGATATTGATACTAAGCTTGCAAAAATAAAAAGATTTATAAGGGAATACTATGAGCACTTATACGCCCACAAATTAGATAATACAGATGAAATGGATAAATTTCTAGTAAAACACACATTGTTAAAACTGACTTAAGAAGAAATAGAATATCTGAAGACATATTAGAAGCTAAGTGATTGAAAAAGTAGTCTTAAAACTTCCTCAATAAAGAACTGTTTCAATGATGAATTTACCAAACATTTCAGGAAGAATGAACACCAACCTTTCACAAGCTCCTCCAGAAAACAGATGAGGAGGAGATATTGCTTACACATTGTGAAACCACTATTAATTATATACCATACTCAAAATTAACCTAAAATGGACTATTTAGACCTAAAATAGACCTAATATGTAAGAGGCAAAATTATAAAACTCCTAGAAGAGATTGTAGAAGTCAGATATTTCTGGTATTATATTAGGCCATAGTTTCTTAGACTAGTTTCTTAGGAAACATAAGCAATAAAAGAAAATGTAGATAAATTATAGTTTATCAAAGTTTAAAAACTTTGTGTTGCTAATGATACCATCAGGACAGGGAAAAGACAATTTATGAAATGATATATACTTGTGAATAGTATATCTGATAAAAAATTTGTAGCCAAAATATATAAAGAACTCTTATGACTCAGCATAGAAAGACAAATTACCCAATTAAAATATAGGGAAAGAATTTGAATAGCCATTTTTCAAAAAATAAAAAACAAATGGCCATTTTATAAACACATAAAAAGATGCTCAACATCATTAGTCAGTAAGGTAATGAAAATCAAAATCGCAGTGTGATATCACTTCACACAAATTAGGATGGCTATAATCAAATAGACAATACAAATATTGAAGGAGGTGTGGAGAAATTAGAACCCCTTTATATTTCTGGTGGATTATAATACAGTGCAGCATCTTTGGAAGGAAGATTGGCAGTTTCTCAAAAGTTAGTGTTATATGACTCAACAGTTCCACTCCTATATATATTACTGAGAGAAAAAATATATGTCCACAAAAATACTTGTACATGAAAGTTCAGAGCAGCACAACCTCAAATAGCTACAATGTGGAAACAAACCAAATGTCACTCAGTTGACTAATGAGTGTGGTGTATGATACAATAGAATATTATTCAGCCCTAAGAAAGTACAGATAAATGAACTCTAGAAACACTATACAAAATTAAATAAGCCAGGTACAAAAGGTCACATATTGTATGATTCTAGGTGTGTGACATGTCCAGAATAGCAAATCCACAGACACAGGATGATTGGTAGTTCCCTGGGGCTGGAGATGTGGGTGAGAGCATAACGGACAGCTGCTAATAGGTACAGAGTTTCTTTTAGGGGATGATGAAGATATTCTAAAATCAGATAGGAGTGCTGGTGGTACAACCCTGCAAATGTGCCAGAAACCACTGAATCACATACTTTAAATAGGTTAAATGAGACACTTTATAAATAGTAAAATATAAGTGCTTGGCACTGCCTGATAAAAACTAAGCACTCAGCAAACGTTAATTGTTGCTATCATTAATTAGAATAACTGTATTCCATCATGATAACATTAAGACTAGAAACACAAAGGAGAACATAACTAAAATTTCTATGTAGGAAATAATTAATAGAGTATTTTACTGACAATTCACATGGGTTTCCTGAATTGTAAGCAGTCCCTGTGCCCAGGAGGAAGAGAAGGAAAACATCACGTGCCATATGAGCTATGCTCGTAAAATGCTGGGCCTTCCTGGCATTACTCAGGTGAATAAAAAGCCATTGCTAAACAACTACATTTTTAATAAACAAATAAGTCTCTACAACCCCGGCAAATGCCACATAGAGTTGTACTTATGAAAAGCAGCTTGATTACAAAGTAATGCCTTCTCTTCTGAAAACCTGCCATTGTGACTTTCAGTCAGAGGTTCATGGTGAAGACCTGACCATAATTTATTTCTCTTTCCAGGCATCCATAAGGGCCTGGCACCTCAATGAACTCTGCTTTCAGCTGTCCTGAAGGGTGATGACATGCCTCTCTGAGATGCATCCACAGGGCAATTCCTCATAGGGCACGCAGTCTATATTTTAAATCAGAGTAGCTCAAACATATCCGCTAAGTTTGGTGCCGATTTCTCCAACTGTTTTCAGGAGACACAGAAGTTTCATGTAATTTTTTGATATTTTAAAAGGCTTCACTTTGTATTCATTACAATAGACAACAGGGAAACCTCTGTGACAGTGTATTCTGAGTGCATCTGTGGCACACATGAGTGCACTCAGTGAGCGCTCCCAAATCAGGGCAAAACCTTACCAGCCAGGCTGAGCAGATGGCTCAGAATAACGGTATTCCATCATGATAACATAAAGAGAACAAAGGAGAGAGAGGAGGAAATGTTGGCCAAAGAAGAAGAGAGGCAAGGTGAGGCCAGACAGTTTCTTGAATGGCCAGGGAAGAAAGAATCTAGATGGGAAAGCAGATGGGAAAGAATCTAGATGGAAACCAGGCTCCTGGCAGTTATTTGCATAATAAAGACTTCCCTTTTCATCTTCAAGTGATTGTTCTTCATAGGTGGACAAAGTTCCAGACGAGCAAACCACTTTTCTGCACCTATCACAATGCTTTTGAATATCTGGGGCCAGTGGTGCTAATCCTGGGAAGGTCAAGGGAGCTGTGGGTGAAAGCACTTTCTTCCAGCATCAGCCCCTTCCAAAAGAAAGTGCCAAAGCCATTATCATGGCAGAGAAATTAGTATTTCATAATATAGCCTATTTGTGGGTGTTTCTCTACCACTGTGATTATTAATATGTCTGTTTCCTCTAAGGCTTAAAATTAGAACACCAGGCCCAGGTTTGTTTACAGTTCAGCATGTGCAGAGCCTGAACCCCACAGCACGACCCACAGGGAGAGCGTGCACAGGGCACAGCCGCTTTCCGCACCGAGAGCGTCACCCATGGAGTGTTTAGACAGGAGAGCCCAGAAAAACGAGTGCACCGTAAACGCTGCCAGTAATTCAGAAACTGAGATATCTGGAAGCGATAAAAACTATGATTGATAAAAGCTTCCCTTGTTAAATTTAGGCCACACGTACTCTAAATAAAATATACCACTTAGGAAATTATTTGTGTTGATAAAACTTGACGGAGTTGTTTTTCCAAATGTCTTCTCCCTGCTGGGAGTTCCACACTTTGGCAGGCTCTCCGCGGGCCTCCCCAGTTGCCAGTCTCCTCTCATGGCCTGACCTGGTGTTGTTTATATGGCTGTTTACACATTTCTTAACAACCTTTGCAAAGGGCTTTTAATGACTTTCGCTCCTGGCAGTACTTTGCTTGAGGCAGAGCTCCAAAGGCTGCCAGTGTTGTTCTATTTATTTGTGCAGTGCTCTCCCCCAGCTACCCTGTTTCCCCTCAGAGAAAGGCCTGGAAAGCGTGTTGCAGGTTAGATAGCTGTAGATGAGTCTTAAAATGCAGGCTGTAGTTGTTAGGAATGTTGTAGGGTAAGGCCATTTAAATAATTAAATTAGGAACCAGCATCATGTTTCAAGGGGGCTCACCTAGAGAATGGAACATTGATATTTTGAGTCTGCTTGAAGAAGTAACATGACAAAGTCCAACTCCTGTGCCCATCAGCTGTAAGCGGGAGGATGGGTCCATCATCCTTTTGGGCCCTTGGTTCATCCACCTGCTAAATGAAGGCAGTGCTTTAGGTGGCCACCACGGTCCAGCCACCTTGGACAGTCTGAGCTCAACGATGCTTCTGTAAACCTACACAGGTGGCTCATATTTGGCTATAGATTAAGAAAGATGAAAACTTCCCCCTGCACATGTTTTGAGGAATATTACAAGAATAGCATTTTACTTTGATGCTAGAGTAATATTTTGGAGTGTGATCAGATAACTGACAGTCAAATTATGTAATTCAGGCCATGAAAATGTAAGCAAGGTCTAAATTTTCTAGAGTGATTTTTCTAAACTGGGCATTACCAACCTTTCTTTTCAATTTTGTAGAGACCAGTGTAAAAAGTAGTGGAGAAGCCAGGAATCTACCATGAAAAGAATGGGGCAGAGTCAGGAAAGATAAGGAGTTTCTGAAGGGACAGAGCAAGAATTCTCTAGAAGAAGAGGATCCAAGTGGGTGGTGGCTGGGGTTCCAAATGCATATAAACCAGCGGTGCCCTAACCTCCCCAGCGTTCACACAAGTTGGACAGGACACTGCTGAAATCAGCAGCATTCACATTAGCGAAGTGCTGGTGCCAAGAATGTGCTCCTCACAGAAACAGCAAACAAAAATACTAAAACTGGGTCCATTTGGCACTAAAGCAGCTTCAAATGCTTCTCATCTTGAAGCAGGAGTATGATGTGTTGGGACCACACGATATTTCAGACATGGTCACTGGGCACTAGACAATGGATTCAGATATTTGAAAGATTCAGAACTGTTCTAAATACAGAGAAAAAGAAGTAGAGGCAAGCATAAAGGTGCTAATGTCCTCTTTACACAAATAGGATGCCCAGAGAGTCTATGGAGGTCAAAAATAATTTAAAGGATAGAAAGAGAACATGCAAGATCCATTTTGAGCATACAATGAATAGGAATAATAACTAAATAAACAGATGTAAGAGGTGTGAGAGGTGGACTAGAATAGAATGGATCCAAAGATTTTCTCCTGGATGAGGGCACTGTAAGTTTGATTGGCAGGCTTCTTGAGGACAGGAACCATCTCTTATTGAACTAGTAGACCAAGAAAAGAAGATCATGGCAGATGTGTGTGTATTTGGAGAGAGAGGGAGAGAGAAAATGATTGATTAGCAACGTGTATGGTTAATCCCTTCTTATGAAGGGAATGCATAGGCTCAAGGTCACAGTTAGACCATAACCTTGAAAATAAGGAAAAGCATAGGAATCATGATTTATTGAGAGCACAATAAACTTAGAGGAGATGAAAAATGATCCAACCATATCAATTTTTCTCAACTTTGGCTATATTCAACTCCAGTTAGAATAACCTGGAGAGATTTAAAAATTCCCAGTGGCCCAGGCCACATACCCTATGCCAATAAAATCAATATCTCTAAAAATGCAACAACATGGATGGAGCTAGAGGGTATTATGCTCAGTGAAATAAGCCAAGCAGAGAAAGACAAGTATCAAATGATTTCACTCATCTGTGGAGTATAAGAACAAAGCAAAAACTGAAGGAACAAAACAGTAACAGACTCACAGAACCCAAGAATGGACTAACAGTTACCAAAGAGAAAGGGACTGGGGAGGATGGGTGGGGAGGGAGGGATAAGGGGAAAAAGGGGCATTATGATTAGCACATATAATGTGGGGAGGGGCATGGGGAGGGCTGTACAACACAGAGAAGACAAGTGATGACTCTATAGCATCTTACTATGCTGATGGACAGTGACTGTAATGGGGTATGTGGGGGGGACTTGATAATGGGGGGAGTCTAGTAACCACAATGTCGCTCATGTAATCACACATTAATGATACTAAAATTAAGAAAAATATGAACTCAGATATCAGCATTTTTAAAGCTCCCAAAGTGATCATGGTAACAGCCAGGTTTAGGACTATTAGATTAGGTCGTCTAGCTTATGCTGGTAGGAGGAGGTGAGGCCACCTGATAAGGGTCAAATGGAAAAGTTTGGAGACTGGAAAAGAGGAAAACATTTATAAACATTTATAGGAAAACAGTTCACCCTGCAATGTCGAAATCCAAATGGAGGCTGTTTGATCTTAGAATGAACTCAATATTATGCAATGTGTGGGTTTTCTTCCCTACCAGCAAAAGCATAAGGAACGTTTGTTCTAACCATGCTAGCAAAGAGGATATTATGAATATCAAGGGGATGTGTGGATGTAGGGGCTTGCTAGAGAATTGTAGGAAGATTAACAGTCATGTCTAAAGTGGTGGGGGACACAAGAAAAGTTGGAAGGAGCTTGGGATAAAGGAAATGGAAGTCATGTGACTAGCACAACTGATAAGACCAAAGGAAAGAAATATACAGGAGGACAATTGTTTTCTGTTGCAGAGGTATGATTCAGAGTTTGAGATGTTAACAAGATAGGTCAATTTTCGACCCTAGGCATTGAGCCTGTTGAGTGGCTGAAACAGACTGAAAATAAAGGCGATTGAAGTCAAGGAAATAAAGCACTTACGAGGATCTTCAACAAGATGTTATAGCCACGAAGAATGATGTAAGGGTACAGAGGGGAGGGAGGTGCTAAACATGAAGTAGGTGAAGGAGCTTCTGAATACCAGTAGAAGATGCTAATGGGATGGGAAAAGGATGATATGTTGATGTGTCAGGGACCAGAGCACATGTTTCCTTCAGGATTACAATCTACTGAAAAATTCTCTTACCAATTCAGTGAAGTCATCTTTATGAATTTTTGGAAAAATGTAATATGCAGAAGCCATGCAAAAACTTACTATCACACATGAATTACAGGTTTATAATGCAAATGCAAATAAGGAGTATGTTCTGCGAATGAAGACATGTAGGACCATGTCTTAGACCCTGGTATTTATATATGATGTTCATTGTTATTTAAAGAAATGAAACAAATGTCTATCAATAGTGGAATGAATACAATCAATCAATATGGATAAAATAAATAGGATGAAATATTACACATATAGTATATATATAATTGTCTAACTGTGATCGCTCTTACAATAATAATATTTTATGAGGAAGGAGAAAAGAAAGAAGAGAAAGAAGACAAGGAGGAGGAGAAGGAGGGAAGATTTAGAATAACAGAATACGGCACCATTTTTATACATTTTGAGAAACTCGTATGTGGTAATAGTACAAATGGAGAACTGGACAGATATCAAATTAATGACACTAGTTACTTCTGGAGAATTGAGGGGATGATGTCAGAGAAAGGCATAAATAGGATTTAAATTATAACTATAATAGAAAATGTAATAAAACAATAACATTTGTTAACACTGGAGGATCAGCAAATGTGTGTTTTAAATATTTTTCTAGTATTTTTTTGACAAATACATGAATACAATTGAAGTATTTGTAGAAACATTTCGATTCAAATAAAACGTCTTCTATAATAACATTTGCATTCATAAATTAACTCTTCAGATACTTCCCAATGTCCTTGAGAAGTATAGGGTTCTACTTATGCCCACTTACAGGTAACAAAACTGAGGCTTCGGAAACAGAGTGCAAAGGGGAGAGAGAGCTCAGCCAGATGCTGGATATTGGAAAGCAAGTAAGTCAATACTTACACAGAAAAATTCCCTTTATTTTACACTTTCATAACATAGTTTATATGCACAATTCCCATTGAATCACACTCTTCTAACTTTTATGCTTTCTGAGTTTGGTTCAATGAATGACTCAAAATAGTTTTAGGCTGCACTATGGGACAGTATTTTGAGTCTGAGATTTCAAAAGAAACCTGTTTGAGGTCATTTTCTTCATCTCTTTTTCCAGGATCTTTACCTTTTTTAAGAAAAAGCAACTTCTAATTTTGAACTAACAACCATCCTTGAAAGATTCTCTTTCTCCCAGTCCATTCACTGTCACTCAAACATGAGAGATTTTATATTCTTTTTAAATATTTCAACTTCCCTAGAAAACCCTGAGTGCCTTATCAGTCGACACCAAGTCAAGATGGTAAGATTTAGGGCACATCCCCCTGATTTAGGGAGGCCGATTCAGTGAAGCTTTTATCTTTCGGCTGAAGCTACTCCCTCTCCATGACAACTATTTGTGGATCTGTATTTCAAACCCATCATCAGCAAAAGGAGTGAACCTTTAAGTGGCACCAAATTAAAGAATGAATGTTTCAGGGATTACCTTGCTGCACCTAAAGAGCCAGGAGCAATTGTAAGATCAAAATCACCTCACTGGTCCCCTAATTCCAAGTGTATGAAGTCATAAAAAAGCTATTCATGATATGCACTGTGGTCAGAAGAAGAATGAAATTTTAGTGACCTAATAAAAGGTATTTTTTATTTTTTTATAGATTCATTTCTTTGAAAACAGTAACATCTCTGGTGTAATTGCAAGAATTTGGATTAGGGAAAGATCTAAACCTGACTTATTCTACCCTTGTCTTCTGGATAGGCTATTGAAAGCCTGTTTTCTTTTCCCCATCTTTAAAATAACAGTAGTGGACTTTAAATGAAATGAGATAGTGAGCATGAAAGTACTTTGAAAAGTAAAAAGCAGTATTTTAACCTTAACCACTTACATTAATGATAATTGTTTTTGAACTAATTTGTATATGTAAGGCTTATCTGAACATGCATTAGCTCATTTAATCCTAGTGGCAGCTCGCAGGCTCTGTGGTTTTGTTCATCTTGCATATGAGGTGACTGAGGGCTGGTGAGTGTAAGGAACTTGCCCAATGTCTACAGGGGTCTAAGTGGGTTAGTGCCACGATGTTAGATTCCAAAGTCCCTGCTCTTACCCATTCATCATCAGCATTTTATAGGAGATTCAATATTCTTTTATCCTCTTTGTTATTAGCATATTTTTAGCATTAGTTAACAGTGCACTAGTGTATTTTTTCAAGTTTGTTGTGTATATATGTACAGGGTGTGTGTGTGTGTGTGTGTGTGTGTGTGTGTGTGTGAACCAGCAGTGATACCAAGATGCTGTCCTTGCACTCAGGTGACTGACAGGTTAGCTGCAGACCGGATCAGGGCTGTGGACAAGTAGAGGATATCGGGGTGAGTGCTTTGACCAGGGTTGGTTTCCTCTGACCTGTGCAGTTATACAGCATTCTGCACTTAGCAGAGCCCCTGTTTGGTTAAAGTCTCTGCTGTTGTTGTTTTGAAATTTTTGATAACTTGCAAGAATTTTTGAACATGGCAACCTTCCTCTTCATCTTTCTCTAGGCCCCACAAACTACGCAACAAGTCCTGGTTTTGACCAAAATGCAAGTGGTAAACTATGGGGGTGGCTCAGGGGAAGAGTTGAAAAGGGATCTGAGTAGAGGTTCTGCTTGAGCTTAATCTTGAAGCATAAGGAGTCAGCTGAGCAGCAAGGTGATTTGGGGCAGGAAGCCCCCACCTCACTGCACACGCAAGACAGAGAGCCCTGACTGCAGACTTTGCTGAGAGGAAAGGCTTTGCTTTATGGGCAGGGGTAGGTATAGGGGGCCAGGCAGGTGTGGGGGCCAGGTGGGTGAGGTGCCTCAGTCCACTAGGTACTGCTGAATGTCAAGGTGGGCCAGCAGGATTGCCCCTGTGGGAGCCACACTGGGTGCTAAGACCGAAGCTGTGAGGGCAGCCCACGACTGCTGGTCAGACCCTTGGGTGCCAGTGTTAAAAGTCTAGAATGAAGGAAACAAAGGGTCCAGTAGCTGCAGTCCCTGAGCAGACAGCCCTGACAGCTGTGATTCCACTTTGAGAGAAAGAGCTGGGATACTAACTACTTAGCTGGTACTGAGTAATAATATTAGCAAACAATTTTACAGTGTTTACCAATGGCTAGGTACTGTTCTAAGTACTTACTTGTACCAAATGACTTAATCTTCCTAACTACCCTATGAGATAGTTATTGTAGAAAATAAGTTTCTCTCACTTTAAACACTAGGAAATCAAGGTTCAGAGAGGCCAAATAACTTTCCCAAGATCACAAAGCAAGCAAATGATAGAGTGGGGATTTGAACCCAAATATTCTTATTTCCAGAGTTTGTGCTCTCAGCCACTCCAGTACATTGAACACTAGCACTATTGTTTCTAAAACCCAATAAGGTCCTATGGCTTATGAGAAAGACAAACATTGTAGAGATGGACTAAAAGTCCTGGCACGAACTCACCACCTTTCAGCCTCATCCTTCCCACTTGCTTTTTCTTTGAGATGCTGAAGCTGCCCACGTTCGCTCCTGCTTCTAGCAGGTTGTGTTTTACACAGATGGCAACCACTCTATATTCCAACCCACATACACTTTTTAGTATGAGACACTGGAGATCGTCCCATGAGCACATGAGGTCTGTGTCCCCCTCTCTCTTAAATTTGAGTGGGCCTGTGGTTATGGCAAAAGAGATGTTGTATGACATTCAAATGAAGGTCATAAAGAACAACACAGCTTCCAACTGGTTTCCCGGGGATGCTAAAATCCCGTCTCTATGTGGTAAGGAAGTACAGCTCACACGGAGAGTCTTTGTAGGTAGATGTGTCTGTCTATGGCCAAGCGAAGGAGCCTGCTGACAGCTGATGGCTAGCATCACCCTCCAGACAATGAGTGAAGACGACTTTAAGATGCTCCACCCCAGCCACTGCCTGACCACCACCACCTGAGAGGCCCTGAGCAGGAATCACCTCGCTGAACCCAGTCAGCCCCTGGAACTAGGAAAGGTAACCACAAATGATTGTTGTTTAGAGCCACTAAATGTTGGGGGTGATGATTATGTGGCAGTGGATCTTGGAATGGGGCCTCTGCTCTTGCTGTTTGGTTTTGTTCTTATCTTTCTCTTTTCCTTGGTAACTTTTTCACACAAACTTGGATATCACAGAAGCTTCCCCAGCTGCATCCCCAAGCCCCCTGCAGGATGTCGGGCTGTGTAGCTTTGTTCTAGGCTCTCTGAACTTCATCCCTTCCTTTTAGAGCAGGAACAGCAAACTTTCTCTGTAAGTCATTAGATAGTAAATATTCTCAGCTCTGCAGGCCATACGGTCTCCTTTCGTAACTCTTCAGCTCTGCTGCTGTAGTGTAACCGGGTGTGACAATACATAAGTGAGTGGGCACGACTGCGTCCCAATACAAATTTATTTACAAAAAGCAGGCAATGGGCCTGAGGGTGTAGTTTGACAATCTCAGCTTTCCAGCAGTAGTTTACAAACTGTTTGCACATTAGAATCACTTGGGGAGCTTCTGAACCTTGCAAAACTCAAGCTGCCCCTCCCCTCCTCCGCCCCCCCCCCCGGAGCACGTGGGAGGTGACACTGCGGTGTCGTGAATCTCACCTGCAAGAAGATCTGGGACGCAGCACTGCTTGGTCTGCAGCGTTAGTCTCCCCAGACCGGAAGCTCAGGAAAGCAGGATGTACTCTGGGGTACATCTCTAGTGCCCAGCCAGTACCTGGCATATGGCTTGTTCCAGATTTGCCTAATAAGCCACTGAATAATAAATATTGGTTGAACGAAGCTGTTGAAACTCCCTCGATCCCCAAATCTTTAAAATAGTTCTATTTCTTCCACGATTCTGTTCACGCACTCCTCCCATTTTCCCAGGATCACTTCCACAGGTTCATTTCTGCCTCTTCTTTCTTACTCCCCCACACCCCCCATATTCAATCAGCTCCTAAATCCGACCAATCTACCTTCCCGTCAGTCACAGCCGCCCTTCCATTCCTGTGTCACCTGAGTTCACCTTAGTCCAAGTCTTCCCCAGCTGTCTCCTGGATTCTTGTAGAAATCTGGCTGCCGTGTCCCTCTCCCCTCTCCCCTCTCCCCTCCCCTCTTCTCTTTTTTCTCTTCAGCCTGAGCATCATGACGTGGGCTTTTGCTCCAGACAGGCATGGCTTTGGATTCTGGTCTGCGCTCCAGGACTCTCTTCGGTAAGTTACCAGCCTCCCTGAGCCTGTCTTCTTACTTGAACCCTGTGGTTAAAACATTCCTGCGAGTATTGGCATATGACACAGAAACTGCCCCTGTGCCAGCCACACAGTCTGC